>NC_044320.2:17179135-17783719 GCF_007474595.2 Lynx canadensis
CTGCCATCAATCAATTCATGATATGACCTTAGGCAAACACTGTATTTTGTTTGTTTCAATATATCAAACTGAAATTGGTAAATATCAGTTAGGAATGTGTTTAGCTACAAATAATGGAAAACCTGATAAGAGTTTATTTTTCTAACATGACAAACCAAGAGGCAGGGAGTCAAGAATTGGGATGTTATTTAGGACCCAGGCTCCTCTGTTTTTGCCATAAGCCTGTGTTTTTTTTTTTTTTTTCTTTTTAAAGTTTATTTATTTTGAGAGAGAGTGAGTGAGAGCATGAGCTGGGAGGGGCAGAGAGTGAGAGAGAGAGAGAGAGAGAGAGAGAGAGAGGGAGGGGGTGAGAGAGAATCCCAAGCAGGTCAGTGCAGAGCCCGACATGGGGCTCAATCTCACAGACCGTGAGATTATGACCTGAGTTGAAATCAAGAGTTGGAGGCTTAACTGACTGAACCACCCAGGCCGTCAGCCTGTGGTTTTTGTCCTGATGGCAGAAAGTTGGCTGCTATACCTTCAGAAGGAAGGAGAGGGAAGGGTAGAGAGAAATCCTAGCTGAGTTTGTTCCCCCTGTTTTTTGGGAGGTAACTAATGTCCTGGAAGTCCTCTACCCACAAATAGTCTTCTCCTTACATCTCATTTGCCAGAACTGAAATATGGCCACTCCTACTCACAAAGGAACCTGGGAAGGCCATCCTCTTATTTGGCCATATTGAAGCCCTGCATCAAATCAGGGGTCTGTTGGGAAAGAAAAATTAGGAGTATTGGGCAGGAATTTAACTGTGCCCTTTTATCCCAAAGGGGCAGAAGAGAACGGTCACTCATTGGTTCAGCTGGTCTTTTAGCGGCGGTGAGCGTTGTGTTAAGCCCTTTTACCAGCCAACTCAAGTTAATTAAGGCAGGTGTGGCAGGCGGGAACTCTAGGGTAGAGGTGAGGAAACTGAGGCTGGGAGGCATTAAGTAAATCGCTCCAGGTAGCAGAGAGCAATGAATTAAAATGTATCTCGCCTGGGTGGCTCAGTTGGTTGAACAACTGACTCTTGATTTCAGCTCAGGTCACGATCTCACAGTTCATGGGATCAAGGCCTGTGTGCTGACAGTGTGGATTTCTCTCTCCCTCTCTCTGCTCCTCCCCTGATTGCTGGCATGCACGTGGGTGCTCTCTCTCTTTCTCAAAATGAATAAACTTAAAAAAAAAAAAGAATTTCTTCCTTAAAAAGAAAAAGAAGTATCTCTTCTCTCCTTACTGGCTTCAGAAGTGGAGGAGGTCCCAAGTTACTCAGAATTGTTATCTGTTGGGCCTCCAAGGGAGGAGCTAAAGCACTTTCTTCCTTCTTTTCACGCCTCACCCTGAAGAAGGTTGGGCCTGGGGATAAGGGAGGATTCCCAGAGGCTCCCATATCGATATTTGGAGATGCTGAGACTCTTGTCCAGACCTGTGCTTCCCTGCTACGACATCCTCTTTCCTTCCCAGATCTCCTGGAGCAGGATCGCTTCCTCACTGTGGCCCCTCTGCAAACTTCACGCTCCTTATCTGCACTGACTCGAGAGCAACAGAGGAGTCAATTGCCCCCAGCTCCTGATAGCAAGTAACATTGATTAGCCGGCTCCTGCAAAGGGCGATGTGGTAAATAATCGAACACACGGCGTTGGCAGCCTTTGAATCACGCCTGGCCCCTTCCTGGCTATGTGATTTGCAAGTTGATAGCTGTACCCCTCAGTCCCCCCATCTGTAAAATGGATGATAATAATAGTAACCATGTCATACGGTTGTTGGGAGGCTCGATGTACACAAAGCACTGAGAACAATGCCTACCACAGCCAACACCTGTGTGTGCTTAAGTCCGCTCCTTCTGGATGTCCTTTCAGGCATCTTGGTGATTAACTTGCTTTTATAGATTCGTTCTTTTGTATCTCGAAAGCCAAGTCTCCCGGGGTTGTTCTTAAGTTACTATTTGTTTTTAACGAATCCTGTAGTTATCAATTAATGCCTCGGTTCCTGCTGTTAATGCAAAGCGAGAAAAATAACAGCTAATATTTCAGCTCTTCTCTTCTTTCTAAAACATAGATTAAGGGTACAGAGTGCGGTATGCCCCCTAGAGTCGTGTCGGATGGTGGCCCCCTCCGATCAGTCAACTTGGGAGGGATGGGTTGGTAAATAGTGAGGATCACTTTGTTTGCTTCACACTTGGGGCTGAGCCTGCATGTTTTCCGTTCGCTGTTTTTCTTGGCACCGGCTGTACTTTCTACACACGCATTTCAGCCATGAGTGTATGTGCCCACATGCTGGTGAAATATATTCCTCAACATGGATCGTGGTGGCCCAAGGGAGACCACCTTCAGTCTGCTGCTCTTCTGTGTTTCCTCAGTCGCTGCCAGTAACACGCCATCTGGAGACGGGAGGTCAAAGCCCCAGGTTCCAGACCCTCGCCCTCGTCTGCCGTCACCTCAGGCCATGATATCGGGCAGGTTGCTCTCCCATGTGGGCCTTCAGCCTCCCCTTCCACGACATGATCCCCTTCCAGCCCTACAGTTTTCCAGGATTTTCTGAAAGACGCTCTTGGACTTGGGAAGCACAGCGTGCTGGGGAGACCTTGGTTTTGAAGTTTTCCCTTCGAAGATTGCCTTCATTTATTGGGCATCTTGTTGCTGAAACATACAATCAAGAAAGAACAGACTGAAGTTCCTTTTCCTTCCCCAAATGTGATGCTTAAATAAAATTCTGTTTCATGGAGCAGACACAGAGGAGTAGAGACGGGTAGGTTTCCCTTGTCTTTGAGCGGTCCCAGAGGAGGCTGGAAACAGCAGGACGTCCCTTCAACCAGATGGGCCTCTGAGCCTGGAGAGCCAGGCAGTCACAGAGAATAGAGAAATCAAGGGCGGAAATGGGGAAAGGCTGGCTGCTGGATGTCGGCTTATTCTCGCAGCTGAATGCAGTCAGCCTGGAGGCCGGGGACAAGAGGGGGAAGGTTCACATGGGCTGGCGGGTTGGGGCGCTCCGTGTCATAGTTCAGGTCTGATGAGAAATTGGCCCATTGAGCTAACTGTGAATGCAAGACTTCCTTGAGAGCAGGGCCAGCCTCAGGGGACACTGGGACAGGGCAGGGTAGCTGGTACTCAGCCTCCCCTTTGGTGGCTTTGCCTCATTTCTCCTGAAGCAGGTATCTAGGGCTTGCCCTGCCTCCAGAGCCCTTCCCACATGCCTCCCCTGGCCCAGTCTTGATTTATCCAGTGACACTCTTGTCCTCAGATGTTTTCCTGCTCCCTTTCTTTCATCATTAATCTTCTTAAAATCTTACTCGGGGGATAGCACGGCGGGGTAGAAGGAGTCGTGGCCTTCGGACTCCATCTTGCATGGTGATGGTGGTCTTTTCGCTCATAACAATGGGGACCTGGGTGAGTTACTTGGTTTCCCTCAGCCTCAGTCTTCTCACCTTTGAGATGGGTACAGTAATCCATAATGTAAACAGTCCTTCCCCCTTATCCTTGGTTTTGCTTTCTGCCGTTTCAGTTACCTGCAGTCAACAGCGGTTTGGAAACGAGGGGTCCCCCTTCTGACGGATAATCAGAAAGTCACAAGTAGCCTAACACTACGTCGAAATGCCCACGTTGCTCCCTCACTTCATCTCCTCACACAGGCATTTTATCATCTCGCATCGTCACAAGAAAGGTGAGTATAGGACAATAAGATATTGTGAAAGAGAGAGAGATCGGTCACATTCATATAACTTTTATTATAGTATATCGCTATAGTTGTTCTATTAGATTATTGTTCTTAATCTCTTACTGTGCCTAATTTATAAATTGAACTTTATCATGGCTATGTAGGCACAGAAAAAACATAGTATATATAGAATTTGGTACGAACTGGGGTTTCAGGCATCTGCCAAGCATCTTGGAACGTATCCCTTGCAGATAAGGGAGGCTACTCTAGCATTATTGAGATAATTCGATGAGATACAAAGGTTAGCTCAAAAAGAAAACCACCCCAAGGAAAATTATTTCCTCCTTCTTGTCCCATTTGTACTTCCTGTGTATTACAATCTGGGGGATTGGAAACACTTATGGATCCCCGGGATCCACCCCATCTCCCAGCGGGAATCACTGTGCTCTAAAAGCTCCTCAGGTGACTGGTGCAGCCGGAGTGAAAACCCACTGCCCTCAGACATTGCTGATTAAGACTTTGCTCTCCGAACCCAGTGCTGCTTCGATTCCCATCCCATTGGACCTGACTCCAAAAGTCAGTTTGTCTTCTGTGTTTTAATCTCACAAATGGCAGATGATTAATCAAGGTTTGTGTGCCGGATCCCTCCCTGAGCCCAGGATATTTGTTTTCACTGGCATCTTGACAGGAGCAGGGACGTATTCTCTTCTGGCACTAAGGGGAGGGGAAGGGTGGGTAAAGATTTACTGAAATGTTGTGGCAGAGATGATTGGCTGAAATCAAGACATTCTCTGGGACAGTGACTGAGAATCAGCGGGGCCAGGTAGGGCTGGCGAAGCAGATGGGCAGATTTCCTGTCTACGTTCAGCAGTGCTGAAGCAGGGAACCGGGCAGCTAGGCCAGGATGAACATGGTGAATTTAGAAATCGGGGGATCGGGGCAGGATGTGCCTGACGTGTGGCTCGGGAAGGGAAGCAGGTGTTTATGGCTGAAAATGGCTTTCCGAGTTAGTCCTTCTTCCTCCCAGTTACATCTTGCAGGACACTGTCAAACTATACTCTTGATCCACCCAGAGGTCTTCTAAAGATAATTCCCATACAGTCTGAAGCTTCCCGCACCTCTCTGCTTGGGGGTGTTCTCTGGCCTCGGGAGCTTGGCCCTCACTTGATGGAGGGCTGGAAGTATTGGGAAATTAATGGCTTGGGTGCCACCTTCATATGGAGGAATGTCAGTTAGCGGATGAACACCCCAGCTTCCCTGCCCTTTGGTGGAACAGTCCTCAGGCATGTTCTGCACAGTTTCTTAGAAAGTCTCCTGTGTGACTGAGCCCCACATGCCACAATGACAAGCCCCTCATCATGAACCCTTTGCTGGCTTTCCTTCCTTCCCTGTCTCACTTCCCTTCTGGGGTCTTCATGGACGGAGAGGGGAAGGAAAGCACGGTAAGTACAATGCTTCACAATCTGTAGGTTGTGACCCATGAGGGAGTTACAACGTCCATTTTTATTCACTGATTTTGAGAAAGAGAGGGAGAGAGAGAGAGTGAGTGTGTGAGTGGGGGAGGGGCAGAGAGGGAGACAGAGAACCCCAAGCACACTCCATGCTGTCAGCACAGAGCCTGATATGGGGCCCGGTCCCATGAACCGTGAGATCATGATCTGATCTGAAATCAAGAGTCGGACTCTCAGTCAACTGAACCACCTCGGTGCCCTGCAACATCCATTTTTAAAAAATGAAAGGAAACGAATGTGCCATAGTAAAGTATGCTACTCATTGTAAGGGTACATACTGTTGTATGAAAACTTCATTTCAGTCATGTGTGAATATGCTCACGTGCTGGTGAAATATATTTCTCAACATGGATCATGCTCAAAAATTTTGAAGGCACTGCCATTGTGGGCCTCTGTGGTTTTTGTGTTCTCAGGATCCATTCTTCCCTTTTTCTGCAGTAATAGTACCTGAGTTTTCATCTCAACAAGGAAAGGGGACTAGGCTCCTAATTGGACATAGTTGTGATGCGACCATCAAACCAGGTGTTGCATCATTTCTTGGTCAAAAGATGGTCTCGTGGCCCATGACAGGTCAGTCAGATGATTGTTCCAGGGAACTTCAGTCTAGAGAGGACACATGAAAAGGCTGAAACTAGTTGAAGATGCTTCATTCAAAGAGGATGTCTGAACATTAACATATATGTTTTCTGCTACCTAGATCTTTGAACTTCCTTATTTTTTCCCCCTTTCAAGATTTGGTTCTTGAACCATTGGATTGGTTCTATGAAATACCTGTGGATTACTTCTTTATTATTATTATTATTATTATTATTAATTATTGTTATTATTTACCCCTTCTGTTGCTAGAAACCAAAGAACCCTCCCATACCTGAGGGCTTTGGAATCAGCCGATCCTAACTCTATTGCCACTTGCCTGTGTTACTGGAAAATTACTTTTCTAAGCTTCAGGTTCTTCTCTTATAAAATGAGGATAGTAACACCAGATTGGAGGGTGCAGAGGATATTGACATGGCCATTGGCCCTAGATCTTCAATTAATGGCAGCCACTATCCTGAGCCAAATTTTAATCATCTCTGCTTTACTAGTGATGACTTTGCACTTACTAAATATCTGCGGAGTGGATGAATGAATCCACATGACAAGGTAGATTTTCACAACTAAAACCCACAGCTGAACTTCTTTAAGGAGTTTCAACCCCTTGCATATGAAACATGTGATTTGTTGTTCAGAGACTGAATATGAGAACATCTCCGTGACCTGGGGTTGGGCAAAAGAGTGCTTGATAACAAAAGCAAAGCCCATAAAAGAAAAAATTGTTAAGTTGAACATTATCAAAATTGAAAACTTCTGCTCGGTGAAACACAGTGTTAAGAGAATAAAATGGCAACCTAGGGACTGGGAGAAAATATTATACAAATCACATATTCGACAAAGGTCTTGTATTTGGAATATATAAAACCTTAAAAACACACAACCTAATTTAAAAATGGGTGAAAGATGTAAACAGACATATTACCATAGAGGACGTATGGAGGGGCACAGAGGCACATTAAAAGATGTCGACACCATCAGGCATTAAGGAAAAGCAAATTAAAGCCATAACGAGACACAACTACATACCTATCATAATGGCTAAGATAAAAATACGGACAACATCAAGTGCAGAAAAGGATGCCGAGCAGCTGGAACTCTCCCACATTGCTGATGGGAATAAGACATAGTTCAACTACTCTGGAAGACAATTTGGTGGTTTCTTATGAAGTTAAACATACACTTACCACGTGGCCCAGCAATTCCATTCCTGAGATATGAAATGAAAACTTATGTTTACATAAATCCTGTGCACATATTTACAGCAGCTCTGATCATAATTATCCCAAACTGGAAACAATTCCAACATCCGTCGGCAGCTGAATGGATATGCAAGATTGTGGTGTATATATATATATACATTGTGCTAAAACTCAGTAGTAAAAAGGAACGAAGCATCGAGGCACACAACAAACTTGGATGAATCTCGGAGGGATCATGCTGAGTGAACGAAGCCAGTCTCAAAAGGTTACCTACCGTATGATTCCATGTGTACCAGGACTGGGGGAGGATGGAAAGTTTGGCATGGAAAAACCATTGGCGTGGGTGGAGGATGGAATTCTTTGGTGGGGATGGAACTGCTCTGTATCCTGATTATGGTGATGGTTACATGAATCCATACATGTGTTAAAATTCATAGAACTGTAAATAAAAAAAGTCAACCTCCCTGTATGACAGTTAAAAAACCCTTCTCATCATGGCGCGTGCGTATTCGTTTAAGTATTTTCCTGTCCTGTAGGTCTACACCATCCAATATGGCAGCCACGACTCACGTGTGCTAGTCCCAGTTGAGCAAGTATAACGAGCACATCGGCTTCTGAAGACTTAATACAAAAAAAAAAGGACATGCAGTATCTCAATAATATTTTATGTTGATTACGTCTTGAAATAGTACTATTTTGGATAGATTTGATTAAATAAAACATACTGTTAATTAACTTCGCCTCTTTTTCCTTTTAAAGATCTGGTAACTAGAAAGTCATAATACATAGCTTGGATGATATTTTGATTGGACGGTGCTGCTCAGGATGACACAGTCAGGGAGGAATGGAGAGGTCTGGCTTTTTCTCTCTTCATCTGGATCAACAGGTGTAGGATGGCCCTACTCAGGGCTGAGCAAAACACACCTAGGCCCCTGCTTTTGGGGGCCGCTCCCTCCCTCCCAGTCTGTGTGAGAGGTGAATGCCATTCTCCACATTTGTTGTGTCTGTCTGGCTCTTGCTAAGCTTTGGAGGAGAAACAGGCAAGCGCAGGGTGAGATGGGGCGTATCAGAGGTAGGGCCAAGTGATGGGTCAGATGTGGGAGAATGGCAGGCTTTGGTTAGACTGGAGTGTGGATTCCATTTTAGCTACTAGTTAGCTGTGCAGCCCTTGGTCTTTCTTAGCCCTGGTCTCCTCCTGAGCAGGAGAGAATAAGAGAGTTCCCCCAGGGGATTCCTCGCTGCCTAGGGCTGTGGTAGGACAAACAGGGCAGAGCCTGGAATGCACCCACCTGGGACGCCAGGGGTGGTCATTTTGCTGTTGCGACTACCACCCTCCCGCCTCACGCCCTGGTCTCTCCCTCCCTCCCCTTCCCTGCTCCCCAGTCCGTTGAACCTCGCAGGCACCCTGCCCAACTTTTCTCCCTGATTCAGCACTGAGAAATGCCAAGGCAAGCGTTCCCATGAAGCTGCTTGTCAGCAAACACCCACTCCTGCCTCTGCTCTCCCGCATGTGTCAGAGATGGGTCTGGACTCCACGCGAGGCCCTGGGGCCGCGCCAGCTCCAGGGCTGAGTCATGCGCACCCTGCTGCACAGGGACTCCGGGGCTGTGCTTCCAACCTGTGAGATTCGACAGACATCGGAGACTCCCCAGCGGTGCAACAATCCAGGGGAGAAAAGCCCTCCAACTGTCTGCAGGCGTTGCTGCCTTTTCCCCGGATTCCGTTTCAAAGGCATAAAAGCCTTGGTTTCAAACATTCAGTTGGTGCCTGGTCTGTCTTTTTCACTTTTTTTCCTTTGCCCTTAGTTTCTATTGAGATTCTCCTAGGTTTTTCTTGTTGGATGCCTCCTACTGTTCAGCATCAGCATCAAATATTAGGCAGGTGCTGTATAGCCTTATCAGCTACTAGATTTGTATCAAAGGAGCTCATCAAGTACCCGTTTGGGCGTGGCACTGTATGAGCCTCTCTGGAAGGGAAGTCAGACAGAGGGGAGATCTCTTGGGGCAGGCGCACTTGGCGGTCGTGGTCGCTACCTAGCAGGGCTACCTTGATCCCCGCCAGGACTTTGATTGCTACAAAGGTTCTTTTGGGTCCTAAGTTCGGAGGGCTGTGTGGTTTGAGGACCTCAGAATTAGGCCTGGAGTGTGACATCGGCCATCAAGACAGGCCCCGCTCTGTGATAGAGGCAGTGGGGGATGGCGGTCCAGCACATGGGTTTTGGCATCTGGCAGGCAGCCGTAGGTGTGTGTCTGGACTCTCCCACTTAGGGGGCCCCTGGCTGCGGAGCCTGATCTTCTGAGGCCTGAGTTTCTCATCTGACACCTGGGTCACAGTACCAGTCTCAGAGCTTGTGGTGAGAATGTAACACCTGCCATTTATTGAGCTGCTGCTATGTCCCAAGTACCGTGCTACGTTGCAGGGGTTTTCAGATTTAGTTCTTCTAGCAACCCCATGGAGCAGGTATTGGTATTTTGTTCATTTTACGGATGAAGAAATTGAGGCTTAGAGAGGTTAGATAATATGCCTGGATGTGGATTCTAGTACTTTGCCCCACACGCTGCCTGGCCCAGCCGTCTCCGTGTGGGTACTCACTCAGGTGAGGATAGGGAAGGTGCTTCTGGAGCGTGTGGGGTGGGGGCGTGGGCAGCTGAGAGTCCTCCCCTGGGAAGCTACGAGGTGGCAGGAGCTGGGACTGGGTGTGAGCTAAGGCTCCAGGCCTCTGAAGCATGCTCCATCGTCCCACCCAACTTCACTGGCAAAACACATACTCAGGGGTGGAATTTGAGAACTTCAAGATGGTGACTGCAGGGGATTAAACACCAGGCACGGGCCTCTGCGGGCTGGGCCTGTGTGACCACACCAGGCAGATGTTCACAAAGCTGGCACTATTTTAAATGCTTTTTATGGCATAAATATTTCTAAAGTGAGAAGCACACTTCTGTGTGTGTGTGTGTGTGTGTGTGTGTGTGTGTGTCTTGTATGTATTGAGTTTCCTAAACTGGGGGTGGACTCATCTACATGGATGTGTGTATTTTTTTAAATTTATTTTAATTTATTTTAATTAATTAATTTTATTATTTTATTATTTTATTTTATTTTCAATATATGAAGTTTATTGTCAAATTGGTTTCCATACAACACCCAGTGCTCATCCCAAAAGGTGCCCTCCTCAATACCCATCACCCACCCTCCCCTCCCTCCTGGAGGGGTGTGTATTTTATTTTATTTTATTTTATTTTATTTTATTTTATTTTTTAACGTTTATTTATTTTTGAGACAGAGAGAGACAAAGCATGAACGGGGGAGGGTCAGAGAGAGAGAGACACAGAATCTGAAACAGGCTCCAGGCTCTGAGCTGTCAGCACAGAGCCCGACGTGGGGCTCGAATTCACGGACCGCGAGATCGTGACCTGAGCCGAAGTCGGACGCTCAACCGACTGAGCCACCCAGGCGCCCCTGGATGCGTGTATTTTATTTTATTTTATTTTATTTTATTTTATTTTATTTTATTTTATTTTATTTTATTTTATTTATTTATTTTTTAACGTTTATTTATTTTTGAGACAGAGAGAGAGACAGAGCATGAACGGGGGAGGAGCAGAGAGAGAGGGAGACACAGAATTGGAAGCAGGCTCCAGGCTCTGGGCCATCAGCCCAGAGCCCAACGCGGGGCTCGAACTCGCGGACCGCGAGATCGTGACCTGAGCTGAAGTCGGACGCTTAACCGACTGAGCCATCCAGGCACCCAGGATGCATGTATTTTAAAACACGGCAGCAGCTCAGCCTGTGTGACTCGGGGGAAGCGAGTGGAGTGTCTGGCAGTCTGCATACACAGAGTCTCCGCTGTCTGTTCGGTGGCCACACCAGGGACTCCTGAGCACGCAGTGCTCCTTCCTGCCCGGTTTGAAGAATGTTTGGTTCATACCTTCCTTGGGAGAGAGAATAGTGCTGTGGCTAATAGCTTCCATTCCAAGGGCTCCAAATACTTGGGGTTATTGACCAAGCTCATGACTCTGCAGTTTTCTTGCCACTTGACCTCAGGCCAAATACTTAACTCTTTTGAACCTCAGTTTTGCCATCTGTAAAATAGGCATATGGTGTCCATCTCCTAGGACTCTTTGAGGATTATAGAGACAAGGGCATGAAAAGCACCCAGCACGGTGCGTGGCATATATTGACCATTCAATAGGTGTTGACCACTGTTATCATTCCTGAGTTTAAGAACAGTTACAGAACTTAAAAAGTGACATGTGTGTAGGTAGTTAATGATCAAAATGGAACGGTACCAAGTATAAGATGAATGGATGAATTCCGAGAATGTTTCTCAGTAGTTTATTATCTAATAGGAATGCTTGAGATGAGTTCATCATTTTATAGTTCACAAAGCATTGTCTTACACATAATTCCATTCTAGGAGCACAACAGCCCTGCAAAGTAAGAAGAGCAAGAAATTCATTATCCTGTTTTACAGATTGAAAAACTAGAGGCCCAGAGATTAAACCCAACTTATGTTAATGGGTAACATACTGTGTGACAGTATGTTAGATTTGGGGATAAAAATGGGTAAGAGTTTTTTTCCTGCCCTTTTGAAGAAATTGTGGGTCAGGGGAGCCTAGAGCAGGCTTGTAGGAGGGCGCTGACCTTAAGGTAATGTATCTGTCAGGATAGATCAGGTGATGGTGGCAGAAATAGTAATGATGAATTTCCGTGGCTTAAAAAAAATGAAGATTTATTTCTCATTCATGCTATTGGCCCATCATGGGTCAGCTGGTGGCTCTGCTCCCCTAATTTCACTCCAGACCGGACAGATAGAGCAGCCTCAGGTTGGATCTTTGCTTCTTGTTGTGGCAGAGGAAACGGGTCTGAGGTTGGGAGGGTCTCACACCAGCAGTCAAATTCTCCACTCATGGGCCAACCTTTTAATATGGTTGCACCCTACCACAGGGGGCAGGGCAGGGAGTAAAATTCCACTACGAGCCCAGAAAGCAGGGAGCTGGAAATATTTGGTGAACAGATGAATAAGGACTCCAGGTGGGTAGGCTCTGAAGGATGCCTAGAGATCAGGTGAATATTGGCGGGGTGGGTTTGGTGGGGAGAGTCGAGGGATGAAGAAGATGAAGGGGAGCCGTAAAGACATGGAGGCTGGTGGGGGGATGGGAAGCAGTGGGGGAGGCGAGAAGCTGTGGAAGAGACGGAAGCAGAAATGCATAAGGTGCAAGGGTGGAAATAGTGAGTCTGCCGGTCTGGCTGGAAGAGTCTGATTCAGCTCCTATTGTGTATTAAACGCTGGGGATGCAGAGAAGAAAAAGCATGTTGCTTACCTTTGAACAACCTACGGTCCGATAGAAGAGCTAGATTTTGTACATAGAACAAAGGGAATCAAAAGATAAGAACAGCCAGTGCCATTGCCAGGTACTCTTCCAGGATCTGTATGTATTTGAATTCGTGTCATCGACAGTGTAGCTTAGTGAGGTAGATGCTGTTATTATCCCCATTTTATGGCTGACATAACTGAGGCATGGAATGGCTAATGGATAGCAGAGATGGGCTTCCAATCCAGACACTCTTAGTCCAGTTTCTGTGTTCTTAATCTTAAAGCTTCACTCTACTGGTTTTGTTTGTTTGTTTGTTTGTTTGCTAACTTGTGAGTTGGGGCTGTGCCGATAATCTTGGACGGCAAGTAGTTTTGCCTGGAGATCCAACATGATAGATTGTTATTGGCTGCTTGGAGCTCCATGTTGGGAAGGTTCCCAAGACCAAGCTGGGACTCAGGGAGGAAGGAATGATGTGATTAATTAGTAATGCCTGCCATGGCGGGAGAGGTGGTATTGTCAGCATAATATCTTTGGTAACCCTGGTCTATTTAATGCCTAGAGCAAAGTGGATTGACTCAATTTACTAACAAATAAAGTCAAAGCCAGACAACTGTTTCATTGACTGTTTTCCTCACTTTTCAACCTCTTTTCTTACTTCAAGGCTCTATCATATTTATGGCAGCATAGGTATTCCTCGTTTGAACAGTTAGCTTTCTTTTCTGGAGATTAATGTTTAAAATATCAAAACTATAACCCTTCAGGCAAACATAACACCTTAATTGTCAAAACATATCAGCCATGGCAAATGTTCAGTCCATTGCTCCCCCGGTGTAGTCATCAGCTGGGGTGGCATGGCAGTGATAATAATTTAAAAAAGGATTCGAATTGTTGAATCCAATTTCTGTGCAAGGAAGAATCCATCAGCTAACTTAGGGAATTCAGCCATGAGAGAACCCAGCTGTAGCATGCGTCATTAGTGGAATTTCCTGCCTGGAAATGTTGTAGGGCTTTCCTCTGCAGGGAAAGTTCTAGGAACGTTGCCCCCCCCCACCCCCCACCCCTAGCTCCCTTTTCTTTTCTTGACTTTTCTTTCCTGGGTACCACTCTATCTATGCCCAGCCTTTCGTTGCTTTCCTATTATTTCCTGCACATTCCTAGGGATAGATCCCAAATTCAGCTGCACGGAGATATGAAGAGAACTAAGAGCTGAGAGCTCAGATGATAAATAGGTTTCCTCTCCTGGGCCAGCTCTGATCAATTGCTCGTGGCTACCGAAATGCTGAGTTGAGAAGGTTTGCAATGGACTCAGCCTGAGCGCATACAGGGATTTATCAGTGATGTGTCTGCCGTGAGTGTGGGTGAGGGACAGTAATGTCTGTAGGCTTCTACTGGGCCTGCCGGGATGGAAAGCCCGCACTGTTCCTACAGATGTGAGGGAGTGAGCTTGGGGTCTGGTCTGAGGAAATGCTCGTTCAAGTCCTGTCTCTTCTCTTTCTGTGTGAATCTTGGATTCACTCGAGGAAAACTCGAGTAAAAATGATCCTCCTTATGGAGTGCTTATAAGTGTTGTAGGGATGAGGCACATCCAGTCAATAAATATTTGTGAAGCACGCTGTAGGTTGCTGGAGGTACGCTGAGGGGTACGCCATGGACGCGGTTCCTGCCCGCACAGAGCTTATAGTCTAGTGGGGGATATATTTGTTTTCTATTGCTGTAACAAATTATCAGAAATTTAGAGGCTTTGAAAGTATACATTTTTATATCACATTTCCTGTGGGTTAAGGGTCTGGACACAGCTTAGCTGGCTCCTCTGCTCAGGGTCTTGTAAGGTTGCACTCAAGGTGTCCACTGGGTTCGTTCTGATCTGGAAGCTTGATTGGAGGGAAGTCTGCCTCCAAGCTTCTTCAGCTTGCTGGAGGAGTTGACTTTCTTATCACGGTAAGACTGTGGGCCTCGGTTTTGGCTGGCCGTCAGCTGCATTCCATCTGCAGGCCGTAGAGGCCGCCCATGATAACGGGGGCCTACTTGCAGCTCCTTGCCACGGCGGCTTCTTCAACACGGCTTGACTTCATCAAGCCAGCCAGCAGAGTCTCCTGCTCCAGTCTGCCGAGATGGAGTGTTATGTAAGCTAATACAGCCTTGGGGGTGATATCCCTTGACCTTGTCTATTCTACTGATTAGAAGCAAGTCACAGGTCCTGGACAGATAGTCAAGGGGCAAGGGATTATACCAAGGCATAGAAAACCGGAAGTGGGAGTCATTGGGGTCTCTCTACCACAGAGATGTGCAAACAAGAGTTCATTTATAAGAGAGAGTGTGTATATAAGGGAGACGTATACACAAGAATAGCAATAGTGTCATAATTGCTTAGAGTATAGGAAAGTACATATTGGGGGCACTCAAACAGTGTCAGGGTTGTTAGGACTTTGTGGAGGAAGTGATTAAAAAAATTTTTTTTATTATGTTTATTTATTTCGGAGAGAGAGAGAGAGAGAGAGAGAGAGAGAGAGAGAGAACGAGCAGTGGGGAGGAAGAGAGAGGGAGACACCGAATCCGAAGCAGGCTCCAGGCTCTGAGCTGTCAGCACAGAGCCTGATGTGGGGCTCAAACTCACTCACCGTGAGATCATGACCTGAAACAAAGTCTGACACTTTACTGACTGAGCCACCCAGGCACCCCATGGGAAGTGACTTTTTAAGCTGAGACCCAAAGGATGACTGAAGTTAGCCATATCCTAATATACTATCCAGATGTTACTTCTTTTCATTACCACGTACCATCCAGAATTGTATCAAGTCTTCAGAGAAGGTCTTTCCAGCACTTACAGCGAGACCCTTTTCAGACTTGCTCTGGGATCTTTTGTTAATGCACCCCAAAGAGCATCAACTCCTGGGCCCAAGTGTCACCAGATGGCAAGGAGAGGAGTACCAGGAGCACCAGGCTGAGTGGGTGATGGTGGGTCAGGAATGGGGTTCTAGGGATTCTCTGTGCAGCTAGTGTCAGTTCCCACTGATCATCCCTCGGAAGGAAGGGAAGCTGATGAGGGGCTCTAGGACAGAATGAGGAAACCCCTCTCGGTTTCAGATTGGGCCTATGATTGAAGAATCGATGGCCGAACCAAAGCTTTTCCCATTCCGTGTAGATCTCTTTAGAAATAATGAGAGCATTGACAGTTGTCATCCAAAGTCTTGTTCCAATTTGTTAAGCTTTTAGTAGACCTTACTGGCTATTATTGAGAATAATGCATCATCGTTTTGAATACTTGCTGTGTGACAGGTAACAGCTAAGCCCTAAGTACTTGAGCTGGATTATCTATCTCAAGAAGAAGCTTTCTCCGTGGCTTCTAACTCATGAAATGCTGCTGGCCAGATTGTCTTCCCTTTTCCTTGCTGCCTATTAAAATTCTCCTCATCCTACATGCTGCATCTGAAGTCCCACCCCTTCTCAGAAACTGGCCATGAGCACTCCAGTGCATATGATCCCTACTGATAAGTTTATCACCCCCTTACCCTCTGTCTTCCATCACCTGTAACGAGAATCATAGCATTCGGGAGCTCTGTCTCACCTGTCACTTTCTAGATGTACTTCTACCTTATGATCTGTCCCCGCCAGACGGTCTGACCACAATCAACCTGGTCTCTGTCTACAATTCCTGCATCCCTCTGCTCCATCCCGGGCAATGCAGACAGACTGGATTTTCTAAAGTTCCACCTTGGCTGTGTCACTTTATTATCACTCAAAAACTTCTAGTATCTAATCTGTAATCCACACCAATTTCCCTTTGTTTCCCCCCAACTGTGGAGCTTGAACTCACGATCCCAAGATCA
The DNA here is from genome assembly GCF_007474595.2 of Lynx canadensis. Classification (NCBI taxonomy): domain Eukaryota; kingdom Metazoa; phylum Chordata; class Mammalia; order Carnivora; family Felidae; genus Lynx; species Lynx canadensis. The sequence goes on from NC_044320.2 coordinate 17,195,249, forward strand.
AGAGTCACGTGTTCTAACAACCAAGCCAGCCCGGTGTCCTTAGCCCACACCAGCTTCACTTCTTGGAATTTACCCCAGACATATCTGCCCATGTGTGAAATCACAACTGCTGTTCATACTGAGTGCTGTATCACTGGCAGTAGCAGCATATTCATCAATGAGGGCTTGGCTAATAAGGGCTGGAACATTTTAACTGTGGTTTTTAAGCCTGGTTGCACTTTCAGGTCACCTGGGTGTGGTATATTAGGATGATCTGAAAGTCTCTGCCACTTCTCCCATTGAGAGGTAGAGTCTAATTCCCCCTCTCTTAAACAGGGATAGTCTCTTGTTTAGGGACTTGCTCAACCAATAGAAGGGGATCAAATAGGTCGTCTGAGATCTCAAAGGCTAAGTTTTAAGAAGCTTTGTAGCTTTTGCATTGACTCTTGGAACTTAAGCTCTAGGGTGAGCCAGCTGCCATTGTAAGACGTCTGACTAGCCTGAGACCGCCATACTTTGAGGAAGCCCAAACCAGCTGCATGAAGACAGGCGGTGGGTAGAGAGGGAGGGAGGGAGGGAGAGAGGGAGAAAGAAAGAAAGAAAGAAAGAAAGAAAGAAAGAAAGAAAGAAGAGAGAGAGAGACAGAGACAGAGAGAGAGAGGTCCATTCAGCCCCAGCTGTTACAGCCATCCTAGCCCAGGCACTAGGCATGTGAGTCAGGAATCGTTTTTAGATATTTCAGCCTCTGCAGATATGATGTGGATAGTAACCAAGCATTCCAACTGATGTCAAAATCAAAGCCCCAGATACACGGCTCCAATCAAACCATTCCTGCCATCTCCCAGCCATCCAAGTCACCCCACCAAAGCCCCCCATCACTGTGGAGCAGAGACAAGCTGTCCCCACTGTGCCCTACAAGAATTCTTGCCCCCCCCCCCCCCAAATTGTGAGCATAACAAAATGGTCATTGTTTTACGCTTCTAACCTTTGAGGTGATTTATTGCAGAGAAAAGATAACTGGAACTCCTGGGGATCTTTCAAAATCTCCCTAGGCCATTCCAGTGAACAACCGTGAGAAGAATCACCAGTCCATAAAATTAAATGCTATGTATCCATTTGAAATGAATAAAGAAGCTCTCTTTGGAGATGCCTGGCTGGCTCAGTTGGTAAAGCATAGGACTCTTGGTCTTGGGGTTGCGAGTTCGAGTCCCACATTGGGTGTAGAGATTATTAAAAAATATCAATAAACTTTTTAAAAAGCTCTCATTGTCTTGCTCTGGTGTGATATCCAACTTATATTGCTGAGTAGTAGTTAGAAAGTCACCAAGACAATTTTTATACTATGTTACCATGTGTGTAAAGGAATTATGTAGGCATGGATTATGTCTGAAATAATATATAAGAAAGTGGTAAGTAACATTTGTTGGTCCCATAAAGGGGAACTGGATGGCTGGTGATCTGAGGAAAAACTCTTTCTACCCGATGGTAGCTTTCATATTTTAAAACATGTAAATGTACCAATTTAAGGTTAAAGAAATTCTGCCTGTCGCTTACCAAATTCTTTAGCCTGATCTGACCTCAACCTCCTCAACCTTCATTTCTGGGCTTATTATTCACTCCTCTTATTTTACACTAAAAACTGGTTATGTTAAGCAGAATAATGCCTCAGTCTCCCGAGTTGTCCTAATTCCTGGAAACTGAGAGTGTTATACAACAAAAAAGACTTTGCAGATGTGATCCAATTAAGTAGCTTGAGATGAGGACGTAATCCTGGATGATGTGAGTGGGTGCAGGGTAATCGCAAGGGTTCTAGTGAGTGAGAGAGGGAAGTAGAAGTCAGAGAAGGAGATCTGGGGAAGGAAGTAGAGGTCACAGGGATGTGATTGCTGACTTTGAAGATGAAGGAACGGGGACCCTCTGAGGCAGGGGATGTGGGTGGCCTCTGGGAGATGGAAAAGGCAAGAAGACAGATCCTTTCCTCCCCTAGGGCCTCCAGAACAAACACAGCGCCTTGAGTTTAGCCTAGTGAGACCCATTTCAGACGTGTGACCTCTAGAACTGTAAGATAATAAATTTATGATGTTTTAAACCACTAAATTTGTGGTAATTTGTAACAGCAGCCATAGGAAATGGACACACTGGTGTTTCTCCAGATGGTGTTCAGAGAAATAGGCCTTTTGAGGGAATATTAATGAAAATAATAAAAATGTTCTCCAAAGAAAAAAAAAAAAAAAAAAAAAAAGACAACGAGTTATAATAGTTTTTAGACACTTTTTTTTTAGAGAGAGCATGCGAATGGGGGCAGGACATAGAGGGAGAGAGAGAGAGAGAGAGGGAGAGGGAGAGAGAAGGAGAGAGAGAGAATCTTAAGCAGGCTCCATGCTCAGCCCAACATAGGGTTCCATCCCACCTCCCTGGGATCATGACCTGAGCCAAAATCAAGAGCCAGATGCCCAACCAACAGAGACACCCAGGCCCCCCAACAAATTGTTATAGTTTTTAATCAAGTTAAATGAGGTATAATTTACACATAAAATGTACAGCAAAATGTTTACATTCTGTGTACAGGTCAATGAATTTGACGCATACGTACATCCATGTAACCTACCATCCCAATCAAGATATAGAACATGTACGTTACCCCAAAATGTTTTCTTGTGCCCCTCCCTATCCCCACCACCTGTCTCAAGTAACCACTAACTTGCTTTTTTCACTAGACAAATTATTTTTTCTTAAGTTTATTTATTTTGACAGAGAGAGAGAGAGAGCATGCGTGCATGAGCAGAGAAGGGCAGAGAGAGAGAGAGAGAGAGAGAGGGAGAGAGAGAATCCCAAGCAGGCTCTCTGCTGTCAGTGTGGAGCCTGATATGGGGCTCGATCCCACGGACTGTGACATCATGACCTGAGCCAAAATCAAGAGTCAGACGCTTAACCGACTGAACCACCCAGGCGCCCCTAGACAAATTATTTTTAACTGCAGGGCTTCTCAGGATCTTTAATATGTCAAGAGAATTGTGAGACATGCTGTGACAGGGGGTTGAATCTCCAGACTTTTCTGATCACGGATCCTTTCGTTCTGGAACAGCTCACAGGATGAAGGGCTGTCACAACACACCTGAAAAATGCTTTCCTGCTCACCTGCTCAGCTCAGGCATTTCCTCCTTCATTCAGTGCCCATCTCTATCTTTCAAAAATGTTCTCATGGTCGAGTGCCTCCATGGAGTAGACGTTTCTCTCTGCTAAGTCTTGTATTCTTTGTTCCATATCTCCTGTAGCACGCACATGGCATAATGGTTAATATTATAGCAATATTATATTTGCATTATAGATACATGGTCATATAGTCTTTTCTGAGGGCAATGGGTGCTATTTGCTTTACTATTACATGATTACCAGGAAATGCTCAAGTGTTCATCAGGGAGTCAAAGAAGATATGCTCCAAGGTAACTCTCAAGCTGCCCTAGATTTGGAGCCTTCACTTGCTAAAACATTTTTAAACTCCGCTTCACTCACCCATCGCTATGTGAGTTTAATAGGCTATGGTGAATGACTCCCTCATCTTCTTACCCCACATCCAGCCCCAACACATTCCTGAGTACTGCGGATTTCACTTCTGAACGGTCTCTCCCATCCTTAGCTTCCTTTCTATGCCCTCTGCCACTGCCCTTGTCCAAGTTCTTATCATGTCGCACCTGCATTATTACAGTGGCCTCCTGGCCATTTCCCATTTCCCATCCTCAGCCTTGTTCCTCCTCTCGTCTATGTTCCATTGTAATGCCAGGATCGTGATCTTGTTCTTCTGCCTAAAAACCTGAACACAGTTGCCACGGTTTATAAGATCACGTGGGAAGGGCTAGCGTGGGAAGGGCAAACATGGCCCGCCCCACGTGGGACCTTTGCCTCTTAAGCTTCATCTGCTGTTCTGCTTTTCCACGTACCCTCCATTCCAGTGACTGTGGCTCCGCACAGCTTCATGGATACACTACGCCCTTTCAAGATGCCACGTTGTTCCTTCAACGTGGGATGCCCTTCCCCTTCTCCATCTGGCAAATGTCTCGTCATTGGAAGACCATTCCAAATATCACCCCAGGAAGACTTCTCATCTTCCCAAGGTGCAGTGAAAACTTCTGCTTCATTACCCGTCAGTGGTAACTGTATACACGTCTTGGGCAGAGCTCGTGTCTAATTGCATCACAATTAGAATGTATTGGTTTAGATATTGTCTCCCTCACTATAATATGAATCGTGTGAAACACAAATGACCCCCTTTATCCTTGCATCCCCAGCTCTTAGCGCAGTGCCTAGCAAAACATATCTGTGACTAATAACGGCTAATGCTTAATGAGCTTTTACTATGTGCCTGGGCACCGCACTAAGTATCTTTGTGGGTGAGCTTGATTATTTCACTTATTTCTCACACAGCCCTGTGAGGAACATTGTGTTAATGTTTCTGTTTTGCAGCAGAGAAAAAGGAGCCTTGGCGTAGTTAGAAACTTTCTGGTACAGCTATTTCTGTGTGTTTCATAAAACTGGTAACTGGTAGAACTTCTATTGGAACCTGGATTTATCCACTTGTTGTCCTTTTTTGTTTAGAAACTGTTTGTTTATTTATTTATTTTGAGAGACAGAAAGAGAGAGAGAGGGAGAGAGAGTGAGAGAGAGAGAGAGAGAGAGAGAGAAGGGGAGGGACAGAGACAGAGAGGGAGAGAATCCCAAGAAGGCTCTGCACTGTCAGTGCAGAGCCCAGGGCAGGGCTTGATCCCACCAACTGTGAGATCATGACGCCAGTCAAAATCAAGAGTCAGATGCTTAACCAACTGAGCCACCCAGATGCCCCTATCCATTTTTTTCTCCTACTATGAGCTATTAGTATTCCCTGAATGAATGATTAAATAAATGAATGAATACATGAACACAGTTATTTGAATATTTAAAATATGTATCTTCAAGCAGCAGACCAGGACCATTTCCTTGGCTTGGTAAAGGGAGAGGAAGCCTCTGGGCAGAGGCGTTAACACGAGCAGAGCCTGAAGAGAAGGGGTGCAGACTCAGAGAAGTGAGAACACGTACCCCAGGATGCAGAGTAGTAAGTGGCCGAGTCAGGATTTGAACTCATGTGGGTTTCCAGTATGGGGTCCCTGAAGCTTGGCTTCTGCTTCCAGCAGCCCCCATCTCCAGGGAAATTCCAACACTAGGCATTTCTGGTTGTAGGTTCAAGCAGTCAAGAGGGAGCCCCCTCTTCCCTGGGGAAGGCTGCTCCTATCTTCACTGCCAACCCCCCGCTCTCTCCTCGTCTCCACTTGACGCTGAACATGGCTGGAGAAAGACAGCTGCTGTGTCACCAGGAGGAATCAGTGCTACTTAGCAAGCACACGCTTCCCTGGTCTGTTCACTCTTCCAGCCGTTTCAAACCCTACCCTCTCTGCTATACCTCTAGTATTCTCTCTCTCTCTCAACTCATGAACTTGACTCCTATTACAAGGAGAAATCTTAAACCCTACAGGAAACCTTTGGGAGCTTTGCTGCTTTATTTACCAGCTTACCCATATTGGGCACATGTGTTCTACCTTCCCTCATATTAGTGGTCAGACTCTATACTCCCCTACTGGACTGGCCTCTGTTGTGTCCTCTGTCTCATCCTCTTCCACTGATGAGAACATACATCATCAGCAATTCTTCCCTCTCCCTCGATCAATCATCAATGGGTCACTCTCGTCCACATACACACATGCTGTAATTTCTGCTCCCTGGGGCTTTGCATGTGCCGTTCCCTTTCCTTGCCATGCTGTTCCAGGAAATATTTGCAAAGCTTGTCTCTGTTTCCTTTGGATCTTTGCACAAGTATCCTCTCCTGACCATGATGTTGAAGAGTGCAAAAACTGCAGAGCTACGATCTCCTTTACTTTTGGAAGTAAAAAGAAGGAAAAATGTGAAAACAAAGGAAAGATTTATTTTTTTTTAAAAAAGTGCAAAAATGTCACCTTCCCTATCCTGTTTTAATTTTTCTTCATAGGATTTACCACCACCTGACATGCTATAGACTATTCATTTGATCTTCCAGGGCAGGGTTTTTCTTTTTCTTTTTTCTTTTTCTTTTTCTTTTTCTTTTTCTTTTTCTTTTTCTTTTTCTTTCTCTTTCTCTTTCTCTTTCTCTTTCTCTTTCTCTTTCTCTTTCTCTTTCTCTTTCTCTTTCTTTTTCTTTTTCTTTTCCATTGCTGTATCTCAGCATCTAGAACAATGTCTGGCATACAACAGACCCTGATGAATGTTTGTGTAGAAAGACGGCTTCAGTGACTTCCCTTCTCTGACATCCCTGCTGGTTGGTAGCAATGGTGTGATTTTTCCTTACAAAGAGGGACAGCTGTTCAGAAGGAGATTACCACCCACCGCTTTCACTCAGAAGTTCTTAGAGCAGAGCTTCTTAAACTTTGATGTGCATTTGAATTGCCTGGGAATCTTGTTAGAATTCCGCTTCGGATCCAGCGGGTCTGGGGGGCCTGAGACTCTGAATTTCTAACCAGCAGCCAGGTAGGTCATGTAGATGCTGGCGATCCAGACCACACATTGAGTGGCAAGGCTGCTCTGCTCATCTTAAGCATGGTTCTGTTTTCTTTTTGGAAGAAATGGAGCGAGTGTACATATTTGCATAGCATATTTACATATTTACAGTGTAAACATGACCCTGAGTTCAAGCAGTTCTGGGGTCAGTGCAGCCATAGCTGCCGGATTCTACATTTGTGCCGAGTTTCATCCGTCATTAGACATGCCACGGGAGGAACTGTTGGTAGTCTGTTGAATGATGACTGTCCGTTGTTCTGGGCAGATTTAGTTTTGTTTGGTCTTGGGGTGTGTGTGTGTGTGTGTGTGTGTGTGTGTGCAAGAATATTGTTATGGATGCTAATAAGTTTCCTGGCAATTGTCTGTTGCACTTTGCCATGTTTTGGCATGAAATCGGTACAGAGACAAGTCCTGCCTTTCTGCTCAGGTTGTTATTACATCACTCTCCTTCTGTCCAGAGAACAATGTGGAGTGCTTCCTATGATAATCACCAGCATCAGTTAGTTTTAAAATCACGGTCAGGGACTCCCCACGCGGAGTGTACAGTTTGTGTGTGCCACAAAGGGACCCGGCTGGGGAAGGGCAAGTGGAGACTGAAAACCAGTCAGCACCCCTTTGCCAGGTCAGGTGCTCTGGCTGGAGTTGCAATGCCTTCTTCACCGAGAGGGGGCGCCTTTTTGCAACTTGAATGAAACTACCTGATGTTTGCTAACTGGTCCTAAAGCTAGAGAGAGCTACAAAGGCAAATAGAGGGCGCTAAGCACAGCACTCTGGTTTTAGGCAAGTGGAGGTACAGGGGGCCACAGTAATTGTCCGGGTTCTTATCGGCATCAGCATGTAACATTTATTGAGGTCTTATGATGCACAAGGCGCTGACCCAATTGTTGTACATACATTGTCTCATTTGTCCCCTACAATGACAACCCCCCAAATTAAGTATTATTATTATTTATGTCATCCTTGCTTATAGAGATGTAAAACTTGGAGAGGTTAAGTGACTTGCCTAGGGTCACGAAGCTACGTTAAGTGTATTTTTACAAAATGTGCATCATGATTCTCAGGTGAGTATTAAATGATCACATGTCAAAGATTTTTAGTCTTTAATTTGTGTGAGAACCAGTAGGATATTAAAGCTTACGCAAAGAGCATTAGAGAATTTAGGTACATGCAGATGATTTAACAAAGAAATACAAGGAAAGCCTGGTAGCCTAGATAATGCCTCCCCACCCTCCAAAGATGTCCACATCCCGATGCTAGAACTTGTGAATACGTCCCCTTAAAGGTAAAAAGAACTTCGCAGATGTAATTAAGTTGTAGATTTCGAGATGGGGAGATTATTCTGGATTATCTGGTAGTGCAGTGTCATCACAAGCATCCTTATACAAGGGAGGCAGGAGTGTCTGAGTGAGAGACAGAAGAGTGAAAGCAGAGGCTGGAGTGATGCGCTTTGAGGATGGAGGAAGGGGCCACAAGCTACAGAATGTAGGTGACCCTGGAGGCTAGAAAAGGCAAGGAAACACATCCTCTTGTAGAGCCCCCAGAAGAAACCAACCCTGCTGGCACTTGATTTTAGCCCATGAACCTGATTTTGGACTTCTGACTTCTAGAACTAAGATAAGTTTATGTTGTTTTAAGCCCTAAGATGTGGTAAATTATCATAGCAGCAGCAGGAAATCAATACAGAAATATTACTGGATTAGATGGAAAGCTGGTTAATGTCCAACAGGGCCATAAACCATAACCCTTGGAACCAATTCTACCACCAGAGTTAAATTATTTGCATCTTAACTGGACCAAAATTTACAAGTTAACCTCTGCCCCTACAGAAATGAAAATTGCCTACTCAGTAGAAAGTCAAGTCCAAAAACTGCACCAGAAGAACACCCAGGAACCTCTTCTGCATATTCCCAAATTTAGGATGCTGTTCTAGAGAGCTACGAAGTGGAGCAGCTAGGATTTGAACCAGGTTCTTCCAAGTGCAGGGCTTATGCTCTTAACTATTAATGGACATACCTTCTCACTAGCATTAGTTGGTAGAGTAGCAAGGCAGTCTGGGACAAAGAAAGTTGTGCACAGAAACTGAGGACACAGCTCAAAGATTGCCAAGGTGAATTTACCAACTCATTCATGGTGCTTTGCCTGAACCAAGGACTCATTCCCTTCCTTGTGCCGGTGGTGGGAATTCCTGCTCTAGGGCTGTCTGGCTGGCTCAGTCTGTAGAGCATGCAATTCTTGATCTCAGGGTTGTGAGTTTAAGCTCCATATTGCATGTAGAGATTTGATTAAAAACAAAATCTTAAATAAATTCCTGCTCTGGCTCCCTGAGAACTTAGCATCAAATTTTTAACAAGTGGTTTAGATAGGTTCCCGGTTGGCATAACTTGAGAGATGCAGTGCAAAGCTTGAATCCGCAACCCCCACCCCCACCCCCACCTTGCTCAGGAGAAAAGGTCCCTGAAAGTCCCTTCTTTAAAAATATATTATATGGTTAGGCATCATGGCACCTTGCCTAGTAAATGCTTGATAAAAGCTTGACTTGCATGTGGTTTGGGGGAAGGGAGAGGTGAAAACTTTGGGGCTGGGGAAGAGCTAGCAGGAGCAAATGAGTTCTTGGCACTGGCATGGTACTTCTAAGAGATGGTGCAGTGAAGGTCCTAACTGAGGTTAGGAACTTTCATAGGGAAGTTGGACCTGTGGTAGGACAGGTGAAGTGTGGCCAGTGTCTTGAAAGAGGGCTGGAAAATGTAAGTTTACCTTTTAAGGCAATTATTCTAGACACTGATTGAGTCTTAGAACAAACTGGGGGGAATTAAGAAATACTAGTTCACTGACCCTACATGAGTTTTCTAGGGTTGCCATGACAAAGTACCACAAAGTAGGTAAGCAAAAACTTACTTTCTCATAGTTTTGAAGGCTAGAAGTTCAAGATCAGTTTTTTTTTTTTTAATTTTTAAAGTTTATTTACTTATTTTGAGAGAGAGAGAGAGAGCATGCACGATCAGGGGAGGGAAAAAGAGAGAGGGGGAGAGAGAGAATTCCAAGCAGGTCCCATGCTCAGCACAATGCGGGGCTCATATTAGACACTTTCTTGAGGTTTCTTTCAGTTCTAAGATTTCTTATTCTGGGGGCAGTTGTAAGGTTAGTTTACGGTGGTGCTGAGTGTTGGAGGAGACAGGAGGAGAGTCACTTGGTGCTAATGGCCACCACTGCAGCCATCCCAGCCCCCACCACCATTATCACCATTAGCAGCATCACCACCACCACTGGGTTCGCCACCACGTTAAATGTTTATTTATTTTGAGAGAGAGGAAGAGCCTGCACACAAGTGGGGAAGGGGCAGACAAAGAAGGACAGAGAGAATCCCAAGCAGGCTCCATGCTGTTTGCACAAAGCCTGCTGCGGGGCTCAATCCCACAAACCGTGAGATCTTGACCTGAGCCAAAACCAAGAGTTGCATCTTCACCGACTGAGCCACCCACGTGCCCCTTCACCACCATTATTACAAGCATCATCACCATTGCCAGTGCTGTCTCTATGCCTGCTGCCATCACCCCTCTGCCACAGGCATCAGCACATCGTCATGGAAAGCACCTCCGTCAAACTCCCATCCCACGTGCCTGTGCTCCATATTTCACCTTCCAAGGGACTGAAATGCTCCAGTTTAAGGCTGGGGCATGACCCTTCTTTTAATTTTTTCATTTAGGACTCGGCAGTAAACAGTGACATAACATAAACCTAACTAACCACGGATTAAGCAAAACAGAAACTTACTGGCTCATGGAAGTGAGAAGACCAAGGGCAGCTCTGGCTTCAGACATGGCAAGATTCAGGGCTCCCAGATATAATCACGTGTCTCTACCTGCCGCATGCTTTGTGCTCTGTTGGCTCAGTCTCAGGCTCCCTGAGGGGGTAAGATGGCAGGTCTAGCCTCTTGTGTCCTCTCAGATTTCTGGTATAATAAGAAAGAAAGGCATAGCATTCAATAATTCAAAAAATACTTATTGAGGGGCCACTACATGTCAAGGGCTCCTTTATGTGCTGGGGATGTAGAGAGAAAGAGGTAGAAGAGCTTTGGGTCATCCTGGGGCTTTCACACGAGAGCCCTTGGGGGCTCTGATTGGACTGTCTTTGGACACATGCTGTCTGTGGACCAATCACTGTAGCCAGGAGTATGTGATACGCTAATTGGCTTGGGCTGGGTCACATGCCCCACTTACCAAATGCCAGTTACTTTTTGAGTGTCGGGCACTCAGTCATAGTGATATTTGTGGTGTGCTCCCAGGGCATAACCCAGGGACTTGCATAATAATAAGCAAATGAGAAATGACATGAAACCAGTGAACAACTGAGTAAGCAAAAGAGAGAAAGCGTGATAGGCAAATGTATAAAAACACATTAAAAGCGGACAGATCTGAACAAGTCCAACCATACAATGATGGCCATCAGTTGCCAGAGAACAGATATAGTATTCACTGTAAATTATTTGCCAAAAATACTTGCGCTGTGTTTTTCTTATCAGGATAAGAAAATCCTGCTCATTATTCTGGGCAGCATTAGAAACAAAAGGAAACTTACTTGTAGTTACTTTCAGAGTTGCCCTTGGGGCCAATAAAACCCAGGGGTCACTCTGGGTCTAGCACTTTGAGGAGCTCGTGAAAGAAGAATTGGAGACAGCTCACAGCTGGCAGCTAAAATATGTTGATGTCATTATGTAAATGTCTGCTACCTTCACTTTTCCTCTTTCACTGTCTCTGCCTGCTATGGGCGCCTGGGAAACGTTTCTCCCCAGTGCCTGGTGTTCTCGGGCAAAGCTTTCAATTCCTTTGATAGAGGCTGCCCTCTGTGTTCCTTTTATGCATATTTCAATTGGTAAAAAAAAAAAAAAAAAGTACAAGTGAAGAAAAAAGTCTAGAAGAAAAATTTACACCTCTAAAACTTAGCATGTAAAAGAGCCTTTCACCGGTCCTGGATTCTAAAAGTTTGGTTCCACCTATCTTGTACAACACCTAGATGGGTCAGCACTTGAAGGAATGTGTGTGATTTTAGTCATTCCGCCACTCAAGGAAGGACATGTAGAGGACACATCAGAAGGGGCAAACTAAATTATTAAGAGGAATCTACATCTGAGCAAGAGCTCAAAAGGTATGGATTCAAGTATGGAAAGACCAAAGCTTTGAAGAAATAAGCAAATGCTATGAATTCACGAAAGACATAGAAAATATGTCTGTAAATAAACTTGTTGACCAAATTTCAATGGACCCAAATAAGAGGGGCACCCATGAAGTTTCAAAGGGCTAAAAGAATTACAAATATTGAGTGTGAGTGTTTTAAACAATGGAGATAAACACATGAAATTCAGTGACTTTAGAAGGAACAGTGTTTGAAAAGATAAAGTCCTTAAGAATTTGCGTAAATTCATGGATGACAGACCAAGAGTGAATCTCCCGACCCCGGAGGACGGTCTAGATGAAGCCCTGCCAACAAAGGACAATCGCGTCCACCCTCAATGCTTCTGTCAGAGATGGAGCGTAAGACAAGTGCGCAGAAGGATCACGGGCAGGCTCGGGACAGCTCCCAGCAATGCTTTGAGAATAAACAAGGAGATCCGCTGATTATTTGAGGGTTTGGGTTTTTTGTTTTGTTTTTGTTTTGACACGGAGGGTTATCATTAGAGTTAGCACCATGAATAAATGATTAAGCAAATGATAAATGAAAATGACGAATAGAGGGCTTTTTGTAACTTTTAATTTTGAAATAACTATAGACTCATAGGAAGTTGCGAAAAATAGCACAGTCACATATGTCCTTCACCCAGCTTCCCCTAACGGTGATAACAAGCTGTAGTATGATATCGAAACCAGGACATTGACGTTAGTATATTACCGCTAACTAGACTACAGACCTCATTTTGTTTTTATAATTTTTTTGATTTTATATATAGTTTATTATGAAGATGACATTGCCACAAATGTATTTTATAAATTATAATGAGTATGTCAAAGTCTGCTATAAATTTTTTATTCCTCACCACCAAAGAACAAAAACCCTATGAGCTGTGGCTAAGAAAGTAATCATTGTTATAATCCATTCTGGATTCTTATTCCTCCAAATTTTATTAACCCTCCTTGATACGCTTTACACCACTTGCGTACTAAAACATATGGAACGCTTCACGAATTTGCGTGTCATCCTTGCACAGGGGCCATGCTAATCTTCTCTGTATCGTTCCAATTTTAGTATATGTGCGGCCGAAGCGAGCACATTTTATAATTTTTTTTAAACTAGGCTTCATGCCCAGGGTGGAGCCCACCATGGGGCTTGAACTCACAACCCTGAGATCAAGACCTAGGCTGAGATCAAGAGTCAGACACTTAACCGACCTAGCCACCCAGGTGCCCTTGTTTTTATCATTTTTGAAGACTGCATTCATTTGTGTGTGTCCGTGTCTATGTAATTGTATTTCGTGAATAGATTCATATAACTACTATCATAATCAAGACACAGAGCCGCTTTGTCACCATGGAAGAACTCCTTCATGCTACCTCTTGTATTCCCACTTTCCTATCCTTTCCCTCCCCTGGCAACCATCAATCTACTCTCCATTTCCATGTGGGGGTTTTGGGTCATTTTTTTATAATGTGACAGAAGTAGAGTCATACTTCAAAAGGTATGCAACTTTTACAGACTGACTTATTTCATTAAGCATAATGCCCTCGAGGATCATTCAGGTTGTTGCACGTACCAATACTTCATTTTTCTTGTTGAGCAGTATTCTATCCTTATGCATGTCTCAGAGTTTGCTCTACCACTCACCCAGAAAAGAACATTGCAATTGTTTTCAGTATTTTGCTAGTTTAAATAAAGCTGCTATGAACATTTGTGTACATGTTTCTGCATGAATATAAGTTTTCGTTTCTCTGGGATACATGCCCAAGGAGTGTGATTACTGGGTTATTCGGTAAGCGCATGTTTGGTTTTATAAGAAACTGCCAAACTGTTTCCCATAGTGGTTGTACCATTTTACGTTGCCATTAGCGATGCCTCAGAGATCCAGTTTCTCTGTGTCCTCACCAGCTTTTGATACTATCGCTATTTTTTTTTTATTTTAGCTATTTGAATAGGTGTGTAGGGATATATAATTGTGGTTTTAATTTGCGTTTTCTTAATGGCTACTGATGTTCAATAGCTTTTCTTGTGCTTACTTGCCATCTGTAACTCCTCTCTTTTGAAATATTTGTTCATGTGTTTGGGCCATTTTCTTATTTGATTCTTTGCTTTTATAGTGTTGAGTTTTGAGAGGCCTTTATATAGTTTTCATACAAGGCATTCATCAGATATGTGACTTGCAAATATTTTCTCCTACGCTGTAGTTTATTTGTTCATCCTCTAAACAGGGTCCTTCGCAGCACAAAACGAGTGGAGGTTTTAAATTCCCATTTAGAAAAGCCTGACCTCTACTTGAGAGTGCTGGACACGGTCACTCCCTTGGTTGCTACTCCTGAGGGCAGATCATGGGTCTCATTCCCATTTAGGTGTGCTCGTTCAGCTTTAAAATGGCTGACCCTCCACCCCCCACGCCCCCGCCCCCCAGGGGTTAACTCTATTCAGTGGCCACAAATCAGTGTTTTTTCAGAACATCACAAAAAGATGAGCTGTGAAAGAGTGGTCCACCACTGAGAGAACGGTTCAAAGGGCATGTCCTCACTGATCCAGGAAGTGAGTCTAGAGCACCATCCCTTCTTAGAAAACTGGAAAATGCACCATCACCAGTATGGAGTGATGAAAGCCAGCATTCCTAATGTCAGGAGAGTTCTCAGGCCATTTCACCACAACATCAAGTAACAAACAGACTTGAATTCATTCAGTGGATTTAGCCAAAGAAGAGGGCCAAAATACACATGGAATTCAAAACCCGAAATAACCTCCAGTTTGAGTCATCCAATGCACTTGTCTACATTGATTGCATTCACCAGATAAAAGCCAGCTCTACTCCATGAGGCAAACGCAGCCTCAGCTCAGGTTAAGGGTTGCTGCCACGGGGACTACAAGAGTAGAGATTTTCTGACACACTGCTGGCATGAAAGGAACGGATTACAACTCCATCTTATGTAAATTTCCACCGGGGAAAAAAAGATTAAAAGGAAAATAATCATGCTTTAGTCATTTTCATTTAGGGTAATAAGATCCTTTAATTCCTTCTTGGAAAAAGAGGCAACAGCTGTCCTGTCATAAATGGTAGGACACTTTACTTGACATTTTGCAGGAAACCAATCTTTAGCTGAAATTTTGACCTAACGTTTGCACCAAGTTATGTTTTTAAGAGAAAGATAGATTTTCTTTAAATATATGACATAAGCCAGTTGGCCCCAGAATGAAGAATTAAGTACACATTGTACCAACCTCGATGTCTGAAGCAGACAAAGAAATCTTATTCTTCCTGCTTCTCCTGCCCAGGCTGAGCTGTTTGGAAGGAGGGTGAGCTATTAGGTAAATACTGTTTCACAGCGTTGGATGTTTGCTTTTGTGACATTCGTTGTCTTTCCGTTTTGGCTGCAGCCCCCAACTTTGATGTGACAGTGCACCACACCCGGCCCTCAGCCCCTGTGGTCACTTGAGTGAATGACTGCATCTCCTGTGCACGGCTCTTTGATGTAGGTGCCATCATTATTGTTACTGCCATTTGCAAATGGGTGGGCTTCTCCTCAGGCAGGGTAACTTGCTCAAGGTGTCAAAGCTGCTAAGTGGGAATACCAGGATTGGGACTCTGAAGTTCATATTCTCCGCCCACTCTTGGCCCCTGTTAAGCTGAATGTCCATCTTTAATTTCCACCTGTAGCCCAGAATAATAGCTACTCATTATTGTTTTTCTCAGGGGCACAGAAGTCTGGACTGTTTTTTAGGTGAGTCCCCTGGAGAAGTTTATCTTATTTTGGGAATACTACTGGCAGCTGAGGATGGGGGAAATTTTATTTTTCCCTGACCTCCTCTGGGTTCTACAAGGAAGAGAAAAAAGTTTGTGAAGGGATAATACAGAAATTATCTCTCTCTTTGCTCAGCTAATGGGTAAGTGATTTGCCAGCTATTAGGTTTAGGGGACTAACCTCTCAACTTCCAGAGATGGGGCCCAGTGTCCAGGAACACCTGCCTGAGGGCCCAGAAGGAGCTGGGAGTCAAGTGCACAGCTCAGATTCCCTAGGAGAGCCCAAACTCATGTATCAGGGGCATCTAATACCCATGCTTCTGTTTGTCAGTTTTGTTCACTGCTGGATCACTGGAACCTAGACTGGTGCCTGGCCAGGTAGTGGCTTCATAACATTTGTTGAATGAATAAATGAATGCAGGAAAGAATAAATGTATCAGATGCTGGAAGAACTTCTTATTTCTTCAGTCTCCATGAAAATGAAGGAGATAGGGAGTCCTGCCAGCATCTGATGCATTTAAAGACTTTCCTGGGAATTTTAGAATTTTGGAGAAAGCAAGTTCTTTTTGGAGACAGTTGGCTTTAAGTATCACATTAGTCTGGAGCTGTGAGAGACTACCTTCTCTAGGAGGAGAGCCTGCTTGAGAATAAAGTCAGAACATGGAAAAGCAGAGTGGAGAGACATGTTGTTATCATGGTACCCCTGGATCTAGCCATATCTGAGGCTTAAATTAATCCTGACTCTAAAGTTGTATGAGCTGGTAATTTCATGTCTGTGTGGATTCCCTGTACGAATGCCTATTAAATTTGATTTTTTCCTTTTCTTTCTTCTTTTTTTTTTCTTTTAATCTAAGTAAGCTCCACACCCAGTGTGGGGTTTGAACTCATAACTCTAAGATCAAGAGTTGCATGCTTTACTGACTGAGCCAGTCAAACCCTGATTTTTGCCTGTTAATCTGTATCATGTCAACCTGATTCTAAGTCTAGCTAGAAGGACCACAGGACAGAGGAAGTTCTGCCTCCCAGACAGTCGGTGGAGTTGGCAGGATGATGTTAACTTGCTGGACACCACTTACCCTGGACTCTGCTGGAGCTGAGAGATCCTTGGGACATCTGACAAGTAGCTGGCAGAAGGTGAGATTTCGTACCATACATATCACCATGTTAGCTTTCAAGAATCTCCATCTGCAGAATCCAAAGGGGCAAGAATGGTGAGAGTCCTTTTCTCTCTTTCAAAATTTAGGTTAGCAATAGAAAATATTTGTGGAACTAGTTCCTTGGGCCTAGTGACTCTTTGGCTAAACTTGGTAGAGTACTTTTTGGTTACTGATCCATTCCCTCCCAGATACGGTCTTTGTATTTTTTTGTCTGTGTCATGTGATGTGCACATGAGGTAAAGGTTATTGCAAAGGGCCGTCCTGGAAGCCAAAGCTGCAAGATCGGTGGGCACAGGTCAAGCACTTAAAAGCTGTTAGAGTGCTCACCACTTCAAGAAGACTCCCGTCATAGGATAAATTGGTCGTGGAATGGATTAGGTTGATACTAGGTCACCTACCAACCTCAAGAAAACTTCTGTGGGGGCACATGACTGGCTCATTCAGTAGAGCATGCAACTCTTGATCTTAGGGTCATGAATTTGAGCCCCATGTTGGGGGTTAGATTATGTTTAAAATAAAAAAAAGTATTTAAAACTTATTTTAAAATTCCCAAAATATCATTAAAAAAAAAGAAAAATAAGAAAACTTCCATGCATCAAGGTACACTGTAAAACATCACACAGTCTCCAACCCCCTGGCACATCCCTTTTAGGTAGTAGCATGGTTCCAAGAGACTCAGGCTTGACCAAGACTGTTGATATGCATATATTTTCCTTTTGTCTCATTCTATGTCCTCAGAGCTTGGCTTTGTGACCAATGAGAATATTCTCTTTGTTTTCCACCATTGTAGGGTGCACTTACTGGGATGCACTTTGGTGGCCAAACAGACTGGGGAACCAACTCTGACACGCTCTCTCTCTCTCTCTCTCTCTCTCTCTCTCTCTCTTTCTGTCCAACTGTGCCAGCTCTCAGGGGTGTTTGTCATGAGAGGTTCCAGCCCATAGGAACCTTTGTTGTCTAAACTTTTGTTGCTTGTTAGTGCTGGAAAGTCCCATTCCAGTATTGCCTACCTGGTGTTACAGGTTAGCAAGTCTGTGACCGGAGGCATCTCACAATTTTGTGAGACCTGAGACACCATTTTCACCACATCATTCTTACCATCTGTGCAATGAAGATATTTGCTCTCTTAGGCTACTTTTGGGAATGAACTTTTGGATTGTGGAACTGTATCACCTATGCCCTCTTTGGATGCATCTTACATCTTTGGTAAACCCTTTAAGCCTTATTGGTTTGAGTTGCTGTTAGATCCTACTTGCCAATGGCCAGATGATGGATCCTTTAAATTGGCTATATTTAAAAGAAAATATTCTTTTTTTTTAAATTTTTTTTTCAACGTTTATTTATTTTTGGGACAGAGAGAGACAGGGCATGAACGGGGGAGGGGCAGAGAGAGAGGGAGACACAGAATCGGAAACAGGCTCCAGGCTCCGAGCCATCAGCCCAGAGCCGGACGCGGGGCTCGAACTCACGGACCGCGAGATCGTGACCTGGCTGAAGTCGGACGCTTAACCGACTGTGCCACCCAGGCGCCCCTAAAAGAAAATATTCTTTACAGAAAGCTTTCAGTTTTCTTAGTAGTATAACGGCTAGCATTAGGGACTCCCTTGACAAGATAAAATGACAGAAATTAGGCTTAAGACTCAGAAATAAATGTCCATATCCAATGTAAATTTCCCTTAAAATCTGGCCTCATTTGCCTACGGGGCCTCATCTGCCCTATGAGATTTACAGGGAGCACTCAGCTCTAATCTCTAGGTTCAAAGTGTACAGGTTGCTCATATAAATGCTGAAAGCCAGAAAATAAATTTAACAAAAGTATCTGAGACTGGCTCCTACCTTCCAGGGATTGAGAATTGGGCTCTGCCAGCTTTGGGCATTCATATGCGATGCCCTTTGCAGGTGCATCCTAGACACCCTTCCACCCCCCCAGTGCCAAGGAATTTGTGTCTCCTGGATAGTGGCGATATCTTTTTAAATTATAAGCCCTTTTACTTCCACTTTTAAAATGTCCTACAAAATTCAGAGAGAAATTTAAAAGGTTAATGACTTATTCACTACTTTCCCTTCAGAGGAAAAGGGGACCAACATTTCTCCTCGTCCCTCCTACAAATGATCTGTGAAAAGACCAGTGTTACGGACTAATAGAAGCCAAGGTTGAATTAGAAAGCTCTTATTGAAATGCTTTATACAGACAAAAATCTTTTGATTCCAATTTTAGTTAAAAATCTCTCTAATATAGGGAAGCAGATTTTGTTAAAAAGACAGGCCAATCGCTTAATACTCCTTAATACTCAGGCTGTAATTTAGTTCTTTGGGCAATTAAAAACAACTCATTGTCTTGCACATCTATATGAGACCTGAAATGGAACTACAGAAACGAGTCAAGTCCCACCTATTTACCAATCCCCAAACTTGCCATTCCTCTTAAATGTTTGTGGATATTGTAAAAAAGATCAAGATTGGAACAAAATTGTCCTGTACTTAGGAGAAAGGAAGGTGAATTTTAAATCGCAATTACCCTGAAACTCTGGGAAAAAAACAAACAAACCCAAAACCTGTTTTGCACTCTTTCTGTGCCATGAAACTATAAATCTTACATCCTTAAAAAGAAAACTACCTGAAACTGAAGAAATAAAAGGGGAAAAGAGTTAAAAAAATACTAACTCGGGGCGCCTGGGTGGCTCAGTCGGTTGAGCGTCCGACTTCGGCTCAGGTCATGATCTCACAGTCCGTGAGTTTGAGCCCCACGTCGGGCTCTGTGCTGACCGCTCAGAGCCTGGAGCCTGTTTCAGATTCTGTGTCTCCCTCTCTCTGTTCTCCCCTGCTCGTGCTTTTTCTCTTTCTCTCTCAAAGAATAAATAAACATTAAAAAAAAAAATACTAACTTCTAGAATGGCTTTTGTGCCAGACACTAGCATCTCTTAGACAGATATGCTCCAAATCTTTACCTTGGACAAAATGTAGATGCTTTCTCTCTGCCTTGATGATGTAATTTTCTGCCCCCATCTTTTAGAGGGCCTAAGAGCAATTCTTTGAAATAGAAAGGATTAGGAACTTTGGTGAAACATTTTTCATTAAAAAGAGAGAGAGAGAGAGGGAGAGGGAGAGAGAGAGAAAGAGAAAGGGAGATACTTGGAAATTGAGCTTTTAATGTCTTTCCCACAAATATTAGCAAAAACAAAATCTAGAAGATTATTTGCATCTCGTCTGTGTTTCCATCCATCTCGTCTGTATGTGTATCTATCTGTGTTATATTTTTTCTACCTCTGGATGCTATTGCTAAAATTCATTTGTATAAGAGCTCTATTTAGTTGGTTTGAAGGCAAGACCTTGTAAGAATCGGGCATTCCAAAAGTCAAACTAACCCAAATGTTTTTTCAAGTTCACGTGAATCTGGGATAGTATTTGGTACCAAAGCCAATTTAAGGCTGTTGGTTTAACTAAAATAAAATTAGGGGCGCCTGGGTGGCGCAGTCGGTTAAGCGTCCGACTTCAGCCAGGTCACGATCTCGCGGTCCGTGAGTTCGAGCCCCGCGTCGGGCTCTGGGCTGATGGCTCAGAGCCTGGAGCCTGTTTCCGATTCTGTGTCTCCCTCTCTCTCTGCCCCTCCCCCGTTCATGCTCTGTCTCTCTCTGTTCCAAAAAAAATAAATAAACGTTGAAAAAAAAAAAAAATTTAAAAAAAAATAAAATAAAATTGTCTTTAGAGTTATGCATTAAAATGTAAGGCTTTTATTTTACCCATGTTTAACAAAGGTCAAATGGGTTCTTATTGTCTCTGTTGCAAATTTATCAAAAAAAATTAGGATAATGGTTGACTTTGTCTAATGCCTCATGAAATTTTGTGGGTAATCTAAACATAATTGTTAAGAACAAGTAGATTAAATAGATGTAAATAAGATTAAAATGTTTATAGGTAAACTTTTGGGTGGTAACCTGAAATTTTGGCATTTTGCTGAGTTAAATGATGAGCTGAGTGTGAATAGCTAGATCATTTCTAAATAAGATAAAATAATGAAATATTAAGTACTAAACATAGGTTTGTCTGTTTTTTGCCTTATTGCAGACAAACTAAAGATGAATACAGTTCTATTAGTAAACTGTGCTTTATTAAAAATTATATTATGGAAAATATATATTTTTAGAAATTATAAAATATACTCATAAATTTGCTAACCAAAAATACCGGTGTAAGAAACGATTCACAATTATTCACTATTTAGTTTACACTAGAAATGAAGGTTCCTAAGCGTGACGAGTTCTAATAAATGAAATTGAGACCACTAGAAATAAGAGAACTCTGCATACAAGCAAAGTAAGATATGTGTTTTGGGGAAAATATGTGGAATGGGAATATGTTTTTGTTGAGGGAAAAGAAAGTGAAATGAGACTAGTTATTTAAAGAAGAAAAGCTTAGGACAAACTGAGTATAAACAGGAAAGTTGCAGAAGTTTTCTGGGAAAGGAATCTTTAAAAGGGAATTCTGTGTGTGGTCTACACTGGTGAAAATTAGAATACATTTAAGTAAGTAATTTTAATATAAAAAATACACTGGTGCAAAAATTAAAATTTTTGTTTTCTCTTTGTTAAAAGAATAAAGTTTTTTTAAAAAAACTATTGATCTGTTCTTAATAATAAATTGTAAATATTGTTTTAAAAAGCAAGGAATCTGATTTGCCAAAATAATTTCCTATGTTTAATCAGGACTTTGATTCACTTAAAAAACAACACAGAACAATAACAACAAAAAAACCCCAACTATATTTTGTTCATAAGTATGTAACTTTATGTGTTTTTTTTTGATATCTTTTGTTGTCACTTTGGTGAAATGCATAATTACATGTTGTTTTATAATCTGTGATCCTATTTAATCAAAAGTTTTGATTTTTTGGACATACTTCTCAAAATCAAATTCTAAAATAAAATGTCAAAAAATTCTTTTAATTACAAAAATTAAAAATAATTTTTTTAATGTTTACTTATTTTTGAGAGAGAGAGAGAGTATATGAGTAGAGGAGGGGCAGAGAGAGAAGGAGAGAGAGAATCCAAAGCAGGCTCCACATTGTCAGCACAAAGCCTATCATGGGGCTCAATCCTACAAACCTTGAGATCATATCCTGAGCCAAGATCAAGAGTAGGCCACTTAACTGACTGAGTCACCCAGACACCTCTACAGGCAGTAATTTCTTTGACATCAACCATAGCAACTTCTTTCTAGATATGTCTCCTGCAGCAAGGGACACAAAATCAAAAATAACTATCGGGACTACATCAAAATAAAAAGCTTCTGCACAGTGAAGGAAACAACCCACAAAACTTAAAGGCAACCTGTGGAATGGGAGAAGATATTTGCAAATGACATGTCCGATAAAGGGTTCATATCCAAAATATAAAAAGAACTTATAAAACTCAGTGGTGCCTGGTTGGCTCAGTGAGTAGAGTATGTGACTCTTGATCTTGGAATCATGAGTTCAAGCCCCACATTGGGTGTGGAGCTTACTAAAAATAATTAAACAAACAAACAAACAAACAAATAAATAATAAAAAAGCAAACAAACTTAAAAAACTTGATATGCAAAAAAAATCCAATTACAAAATGGGCAGAACACATGCAGATGGCCAATAGATACATGAAAAGATGTTCAACATCATTCATCTTCAGGGAAATGCAAATCAAAACTACAATGAGATATCACCTCACACTTGTCAGAATGGCTAAAGTCAACAACACAAGAAACAATAGGTATTGGCAAGAATGTAGAGAAAGGGGAACCCTCTTATGCTGTTGGTGGGAATGCAAACTGATGTAGCCACTCTGGAAAACAATATGTACTGTCCTCAAAAAGTTAAAAATAGAACTACCCTGGGGTGCCTGGCTGACTCAGTCAGAAGAGCCTGTGACTTTTGATCTCAGGGTCATGAGTTCAAGCCCCATATTGGGGGTAGACTTTACTTAAATAAAATTTTAAAAAAGAATACAAAATCCTAATTCAAAGGATACATGCACCCTGATGTTTATAGCAGTATTATCTACAACAGCCAAATTATGGAAACAGCCCAAGGGTCTACATATTGATGAATGGATAAAGAAGATGTCATATATATATATACATAGAATATATATAATAGAATATATATAATAGAATATTATTCAGCTATAATCTCTCTCTCTCTCAAAATAAAAAAAGTAAATATTTAAAAAATTAAAACAAAAGTTACTGCCTATGTTCTCTCCTAGGATTTTTATGGTTTCATGTCTCACATTTAGGTCTTTAATCCGTTTTGAATTTTTCTTTCATTCTTTTGCATGTTGCTGTCCAGTTTTCCAAGCACCATTTGTTGAAGAGACATTCTTTTGCCCATTGGATATCCTTTTCTGCTTTGTTGGAGATAAATTGAGCATATAATTGTGGGTTCATTTCTGGTTTCTATTCTGTTCTATTGACCTATGTGTCTATTTATGTGCTGGTGCCATACTGTTTTGAACACTATAGCTTTGTAATTGAACTTGAATTGTGATGCCTCCAGCTTTGTTTTTGTCTTTCAGAATTACTTTGACTACTTAGGGTCTTTTGTGCTTCCATACAAATTTTAGGATTGTTTACTCTGGGTCTGTGAGAAATGCTGCTGGTATTTTGATAGGGATTGCATTAAATGTGTAGATTATTCTGGGTAGTGTAGACATTTTGACAACATTTGTTCTTCCAATCCATGAGCATGGAATGTCTTTCCATTTCTTTGTGTCTTCTTTAGTTCCTTCCATCAGTGTTTTATAGTTTTCAGAGTACAGGTCTTTCACCTCTTTGGTTAGGTTTATTCCTATGTATCTTCTTGTTTTTTGTGCAATTGTAAATGGGATTGATTTCTTAATTTCTCTTTCTGGTGTTTCATTATTGCTGTATAGAAATGCAACAGATTTCTGTACATTGATTTTGTATCCCGAAACTTTACTGAATTAGTTGATCATTTCTAGCAGTTTTTTGGTGGAGTCTTTTGGGTTTTCTATATATAGTATCATGTCATTTGCAAATAGTAAAAGTTTTTACTTCTTTCTTTCTGATTTGGATGCTTGTACTTCTTTTTGTTGTCTGATTGCTGAGGCTGGGACTCTCACTACTATGTTGAATGTAAGTGGTGAGAGTGGACATCCTGTCTTATTACTGACCGTAGAAGTAAAGCTCTCAGTTTTTCCCCATTTAGGATGATGTTAACTGTGAGTTTTTCACATATGGCCTTTATGATGTTGAGTTATACTCTCTCTAAGCCTACTTTGTTGAGTGTTTTTATCACGAACGGATGTTGTGCTTTGTCAAATTATTTTTCTGCATCTATTGAAATGATCATATGGTTCTTATCCTTTCTTTTATTAAGGTGATGTATCATGCTGATTAATATGTGAATATTGAACTACTCTTGCAACCCAGGAATAAATCCCACTTGATTGTGGTGAATGATTTTTTAATGTACTATTGGATATGATTTGCTAGTATTTTATGGAGAATTTTTACATCTATATTCATGAGAAATACTGGCCCGTAGTTCTCTCTCTCCCTCTTTTTTTTTTTTTTTTTTTGTGATGTCTTTATCTGGTTTTGGTATCAGGATAATGCTGGCCTCATAGAATAAATTTGGAAATTTTCTTTCCTTTCCTATAGAATAAAATCTTTTGAGCACAATCTGAGCTGTTCCAAAGTTTCTGGAAGATTTCAAAGATTTTATGAAAAATTAGACATATCTGGTACATTAAATTAAACAGGAAGCATTGTCAAATAAGTGATACTAATCTCTGTGAAGATTATATTTGTGTAGATACGTAATTAAAATAAGTGTTCTAAAAACTGTATAAAACTATAAATTGAATATCCTGATATATTATTATCTTGAGTGTTGTATGCCATAGAAATAACTAAATTTCTTTGCCAATTGCATCATAATGAACTCTTATCAAATCTTTAGCCTTTGGGGCACCAGCTGGCTCAGTTGGAAGAGCATGTAACTCTTGATCTTGGGGTCATGAGTTTGAGCCCCATGTTGGGTGTAAAGATTACTTAAATAAATAAAAGTTAAAAAAAATCTTTAACCCTGGCCATTTTTTTAAAGTTTATTTATTTATTTTGAGAGAGACATGGAGAGTGAGAGTGGGGGAGGGGCAGAGAGAGAGAGGAAGAGAGGGAGAATCCCAAGCAGGCTCCAAGCGGCCAGTGTGCAGAGCTGTGCAGAGCCTGATGCGGGGCTGGAACCCATAAAACCGTGAGACCATTGACCTGAGCCAAAATCAAGAGTCAGACACGGAACCAACTGAGCCACCCAGATGCCCCAACCGTGGCCATTTTAAGTCTTGTCCTTTACTTTCCTGTTTACATGGATACTATTACAAATGCGTTTTATCTTCAGTGAGACTTAGAGGAAAAAAAAAAAACAAAACTCTTGAGTACCGGTTTCTAATAACCTTAAGATCATAAAACTGACTTAAAGAATTTCCGAAACTAATGAAAAATCTGGATTCAAGCAAAACAACAATCAATAACATGGGACTGAATAAACTAAAGAGGAGAATAGTAATTGTTATGACTTTGTTTAAAACATTGGTGATTTTTTAAAATGTTTCCTTTTTTTTGTGTGGATGTAAGGAAATCTTTTCTCTTTAACTGACCTATAGCAATTTGATAAATTATACCATTATAAGCAGAATTGAAACATTTTTCTTCTTCTTACCTGAATTCTCTAGAATTCAAAAGCTCAGTGAGTATTTTTGTAAATTTTTTAAAGGTTTATTTATTATTTTGAAAGAGAGACAGTGTACTAGTGGGGGAGGGGCAGAAAGAGAGGGAAACACAGAATTGGAAGCAGGCTCCTGGCTCTGAGCTGTCAGCACAGAGCCTGATGCAGGGCTTGAACCCACAGGCTTGAACTCATCACCTGAGCTGAGGTCAGTTGCTTAACCCACTGAGCCACCCAGGTGTCCCTCAGTGAGCATTCATATATATATATATATATATATATATATATATATATATATATACACACACTTAGTGTCCTTATATTTTTATGGCAATATACTTAATTATATTAGTTCAATAAGAATCTGTTCTCCTTGTAACAGGACACCATTGGGAACATTGGTTATGTTATCAAGGCTTTTACTGGAATGTGCTATTTGAGACATGTATAGACTCAGATATGACCAGACAGATGTAAGGGACTAATGTTGACTTTACAAGGCCAGTAGAACCCCTTGGAGATGTTGGCTTGATACCTTACTTACAGTTTCCAGCAGCCTTACCAGGTACGTAAAGAAGGTCACTTCCTGGCAGGTGCAGGAGCCTCAGGATATGTTGGGGACCTGGAAGAGAGAGGAATTCATCCAAATCTATAGATATAGTAGGCAAACTCTGGCAAGTATTTGATGCAAGTATTGGTTTGGCTTCTAGCTTTGAGAGGCTTTTAAAAGTTCAATCTTGAAATTCCTTGTGAAAAATTCTAGCAAAGCAGATTTAAAGGAACTCGTATGGCCAATCACTATTCTTGCTGTGCTTATGCATATAATTAGACCAAGTTGTTAAAAACTAGACTTATCTTGCAAAAACATATTAATATGGCTATCTTTGGTAAAAATGAGGGTGATTATAGAAAGAAAAATGTTTCAATAACACATATGAGTAAATATTAGATTCTAATACTGTTCGTTACAAATTAGACCAGATCCTGATTTCTTCTGGAACCCGACTACCACTCTCCAAACTAACTATTTCTTATCTTTCTGCCACCCTTGAGCTGGATTAATTTGAGAACTAAAAGTGCCCCTTTTCCCTGAAGGCCTGCAGACTGAATATGAATGACTTGGTTGTAAACTTCAGAGAAAGGACCACAACGGCTTACATGTAGGCTGTCTTCGTGCCTGTTGCTGTGTGGGACGTTCAAAGATCTCCAGACATTTGAACTACAAACCAGGAAAATCTGTTGACTGTCACTGCCTGAAGATGCTTTGGTCTTAACATCTAGAAATCTCCACCAGTCATCCTCAGGACTCAAAGACTGATTTATATTATGACCTAATCACTAACCAAGGTTTTTCTTTTGTGTCCAAAGGAATACCTCTTGTTTAATACCTGATTTCTTGAATCATAGACTTATGGTTCTAAGACTTGCTCAATGAGATGGAACAATTTACTAGCTCAATTTTTAATACATGGAACTTCCAGAGAAGTTCCAGATGGGGGAGCTGTAGGGGCCCGGGGCAGGCTGCCCACAAATGTGCCACTTTGGCATGAAGATTATTTCGAGTGAAAAGTAATAAAAACCCAGCAGATGCAGGAAAGGTGTCCTGCTTCTCCCATTACTGCCTAAATTTACATCAGAAAACACAGCCTGCAGTGGGAAGAGAAGCGTTAACATTGCCCCCTCTTTACCAAGGAACTCATCTGCATAACAGAACAATCTTGTTTTTCCAAACTTGACTCTCTTGCTAATGAGTTTTCTCCTCTTTTTCCTTAGCTCATATAAGCTTCATATTGCCTCATTGAATTTGGAATTCTTTGTTGGTGTGGACTCCCTGTCTGGCCTACCTATTAAATTTGATTTTGTCTGGTTTAGGGGAAAAAAAGATGTGGGGGGGGGGGCGCCTGGCTGGCTCAGTGGGTAGAGCATGGGACTCTTGATCTCAGGGTCATGAGTTCGAGGCTCACGTTGTGTGTAGAGCTTACTTAAAAAAAAAAGTTGTGTGAACTAATATATCCTTTAAATAATTTACACTGCTTTGAGTTGTGTTTCTGACACTTGCAACCAAGAACGCTGAACAATATAACTTCTACTCTCTTCCTATCTCCACTATGGTTCTCGTAACTACAACTTCCCTGTTGCGTTCAGAGGAATTAATATAAGATGTAGAAATGGCTCTACTATTTCCCTATTTAAGATCCTTTGATGGCTCCCCAGAGCCTGCTCAGAGGAGACAAGCTCAAAATTCTTAAGGGAACAGGGAGACAATGTACATGAAGGAAGGAGGCCAGGTGGAAGACAATAGAAAGGGGTTCGGTGGGAAAGTGAGAGCCTTGCCTGTAGCCATTGTATTCAGAACGCAGACACTGTGTGCTTGCCAAAGAGAACACATCTGGAGGTGGGGTTTGGCCTCCCTGGCTGTGGAATCTGCAATTTCTGGCCTAGATTGCAGGTTCAAGCTCCTGCCCGCAACCCAGGCAGCTTTAGTGAGCAAGCCTCTGACACTCGTTAAGACTCATGTCCTATTGCTAGATGCTCTAGTATTGCTAAGTTGGTGCTGACATCTTGCTCCTTCAGGATTCAGTGCTTTTGCTCATGTCATTCCTTTGCCTGGAGCCCTGGTCCACCCATCCTTTTTAGCGTCATCTTTATCTTCATCTTGCTAAATTCCATTTATTCTTTTATATTCATGTCAGGTGTTATCAGCTCCAGGAATTCTCCTCTTACTGGGACGGGTGTGCTTCTTCCATCCTCCCATAGTTGCACTTAGACTTCTTTGCCATTGTGCCTGACAGAACCTGTTGGTTGCTCACCCACAATGGGTCCTTCTCCTGTTGACTTGCTGACAGAATTTGCCTCTCCCTACAAAGGCTAAAAAAATCCTGACATTTTCTTTTCCAGCCTGCCTTGTAGGTAGGGTCTGGGATGTGATCTAATCTTACTTAAAAGGATTGGATAGGAAATCTACTAAGGGATTCTTGGGAATGATTTTCCTCCATGACAACAAAAGAGTGATGCAGAGAATACTCTCCCTTTTCATTTCTGCCACTGAATGTAGTTCTGTGAGAAGTGATGTTTGGAGCTGGAGCAGCCATCTTGCAACTATGAGGGAAGAGTCCAGAGAATCACAGAACAAGTGAAACAAATCCCTCCCATCCTGAAGGAATGCTGCAGAACCACATTAGGAACTTTCTCCTTTACCCTTTTTGATATGTGAGATCCAGAAAGAAACCCCTGTTGCCTAAGTCACATTTTGGGGGATATTCTGTTACTTTCAGGTGAATACATTCTAAATGATTCAATATATGTTCATCATGTTGCCTTTGTGCCTCCTCTATTTTGTAAGTTATTTGTGGGGAGGGATGATCCTGTACTCATCTTTGTATCCCTGATGTCTAGCACAGGGTCAGAACTCAATAAATGTTCATCGAAATAGTTATTTTTCATAACTTTTTCCCCTAAGAGCTACAGTAAACAGTGTGTGCCAAGCATTGTCTGTTCTTTAGTGTTGAGGAGTGAGAAATATGTCAGTGAATTGTATATGAGTAACCCCTGGGGATTTATGGGAACGAAGGATCTGATACAAATGTTATAGCATCTCAGTGACTAGTGCTATTCACACTGTTGATTTGGACCATATGAAAAGTTACTACAAAGCCTAGTGTGCATGTCAGAGGAAAGTGTGGTGCATTGCTTGCAGAAGGAAAGGGATGGTGTGTGCTTACAGCCCCCTCCTTCATGCTACCGCTTCTCATTTCCTGCTGTGGTCGTTTAGGCCCCTGTCTGACCCCATCCCTGAGTCAATGGGACAAAAATGATAGCTGCTTTCATAAACTCAAATCCATCAAACCCTGTGGACTTCTCTTGGTCCTTAGTGGCTGCCTAAACTCTGTTATTAGAAGTTGGAGGTTGCCCTTAGCTTCTTGGAGGTTTGTGAGATTCCATTTTTATTGAAGTGTTCAGAGCATTATACCAGCTTTAGCTAAAAATGGTGCAGTGAATCAAAAAGGCAGAGTTACTTTGGAGAATCCATTTGGCAGCCCCAGTCCCCTAAGTACATACATTTAATTTTATGGTTTGTTACACAAATCAGTTGAACTTGTCGTATCAGAGAAAGCCCATGTATTTTGGAAAGCCCCGTAAACTAAGATCAGGTATTCTTTTATGGAGTGTGTGCTATTTTGTTTTTACCAATAAGGGAGGAAAATCACTTTAGATTTCAGTATTGACTCACTGAGAAGCCATTCCACTTTTCACATGTTCACATCCATGCTGACACCTTAAGCCTGATCTCCTCAGATCTTCTTGACTGAAATCTAGATAGTGGAGTTAGCTCCCCAGGTGATACAGAGTCTTGGAGTTTGGAGCCTCTGTAGTCAGGAAAGTGACTTATACAACAA
The DNA here is from genome assembly GCF_007474595.2 of Lynx canadensis. Taxonomy (NCBI): domain Eukaryota; kingdom Metazoa; phylum Chordata; class Mammalia; order Carnivora; family Felidae; genus Lynx; species Lynx canadensis. The sequence continues at coordinate 17,224,980 of NC_044320.2, forward strand.
CAATGTTATGGTGGTGGGGGACGTGTGCCATTAATGATCACACACAAGAGAAGCCCAGTGTCTGAGTGTTTGTGGGGTGTGTGTCTTCTAAGGAGAGGAGGTTAGATTACATTTTCATTTTTTTCATGTCCATCAGTTTGCTTCCCTTTATCTTCAGAGAAATAAATACAAGTCTCTCAGCCCGGATGAATTCCAACCCATGGCCAACAAACTAGCCTATATTCTTAAACTCTTAGCTGAATTCCCCTCACCTGTATGGCTTCCCTGAATTTTGTTTCTTATCCAAGGAAACAACATTCTTGAAGCCCCCTCAATATCATTCTGTTCTTCCAATTCCCCTGGTAACCCATAATGGAAAGATATTTTTTTTTGTTTTTTCTTTGATCAACAACACAGCTTTGAGATATTTATACTGTTCCCTTCATGTAACACCTCCTTTGTGGCCCTATCTATCTATCTATCCATCCACTCACCCACCCGTGCACCCATGCACCCAACTTCCATCCATCCATTCACTCACCCATCCACCCAACCAACCAATCTATCCATTCATCCATCCAACCAACCAATGAATATTTGTTGAGCACATTCTATCTGCCACAAATTTTCTAGGAGCTGAGGATACAGTGGTGAACAAGCCAGGCATGTCTCTATTGTCATAGAGTTTACATTTTAGCTGGGGGACAACAATAAACAAACACTAAATGTAATGTCAGATGGTGAGAGTGCTATGAAGAAAAATTGTGGCAGCCACACGAATGGGCCTCTCTGATCTCATACTGCAGGGTGTGTAAGTGACTGAGAGACCCTCAGTCGCTATATTCTGAAATCCATCACTGTGTTTGATGGGGACCATGCTTCTCTGGGACCACTTCCTGCCAATAACTGAGCATGGTAGAGATACTGACATAGATGTAGGACTCCACTTGTACTTGGATGCTCTCTGATGGTCTTGCCCAAGTTTTCTTAGAAATGTACCATGGTCTAAGACTTCTTACCATCTCTTTCTCTTGTCTACCCGGCTCCCCACTCTCTTTCTCTCAGGCGCAGCCCTTCACTGCAGCCTGCCAGCCCATCCCACACCCCTTCTTTACTTTCTCTGTGTTCCCTTTGATAAGTTTGCACTCCTTCTTCCATCTTGACATCTGTTTCTTAGAGGACCAGGGCTAACAGAAGACTGATGCAGCCTGAAAGAGGAGGCTGTGACTTGGGGTTGGAGCTACTTTGGATAAGTGGCAGGAAAAGCTTCTCAGGAGAGGTGACATTTGTTCAGGGACTCAACTGGAGAGTGAGGATGATCCATGCAAACACCTGGTGGTGGCACACTTGGGCAAAAGGAAGAAGATGTAGAGACCAGGGGTTCTGAGAGGTCCCCAAAACTGCTGGGTGTGGAGGGAAAGCAAATAGGTCTCTGGGTTCTCTCAAATCACCCTCCCATTTCAAGTGGCCCTAACTTTATCTGCTTTGCATATTTGGCTTCCCCTAAGATTTCAGACGAACAAAGACTTCCAGGCTTAAAATAGAAATACTCTGAAAATCACTGCTCTGGATGAACTCTGTGACCTCTGCCCTATTTTGTCCCTTTATCTATCAGTCCATTGTCCATGGAGAGAATAGGCAGCAGAAGAAATTATCTTTATTTGGAAGCCTAATTTTCCCACGGCGATACTGGATTAGTACAGGGCAGGTGCTGATAAGGGGAGTGAGAGTCAGTGGTTAAAGGGCTGGATGCATCGAGGCTGGTGCAGAAAGTAGGGAGGCCTTGCAGTGGGAGAGCAGCCAGAGGAGGCCGGCATTCAGTAAGTAGGCAGAGGCCCACAGACAAAGCACCTCCATGCGTGCTAGGTCAGCAGAGAGTGTGGGCTGTAAAGGATTGTCCTCTATGTGAGACAGGGAGGAGTTTAGAGAAACAGTGGAGGATGACAGCCATGCTCAAGGACTTTGGTTTCATATGTAAAATGTTAACATTGCTCAGAAAAAAGGTGACCGAATCTACCTGTTGCCAAAAGTTTAGTAACTGCACTCCTAAGAATCTCCTGGTAATATGTTAGTGGTAAAACTTTACTCCACTCCCCCGCCCCGAGTTTTCAGTAGAAAGAGGGAACGGTAGCAGCAATGCAAAGACTGAGATGGGTATGAGAAGATTTCATTTTGCACCAGTTCTTTACGACTGTGTAGAGAATGCCAGAACCACTGATAGGAAAGTGAATGTATATCGCACTGAGATAAAAATGTGTTTAACCAGTGAAGACTCAGGAATCTCTGAATGTGCTTTGGAATTCATTTTACTTATTAAGAAGAGGCTCAACTACAGTGGCTAGAACATTCAAGAATTTATTGGCTCATGTAAAAGAATTTTGGAGGGAAGTAGTGGGGGGCTGCTAAGACAGCTCCGTGAATTGTCAGGCACCCACATGCCCTCTATTTTTCTGCTCTGCCATGTGTACCTTCCATTCTTATGGTCCAAGATGGCTGCCAAAGCTCTGCCGTTACATCTAAATTCTAGGCAGCAGGAAGGAGGAATGGAAAAAGGCTGTCCTTTTCCTGTTAAGAAGCCATTCAAGATGTCACATACAATATTTCAGCTTATATATCATGGACTATAACTTAGTTTCATAGGCACACCCTCACTGCAAGGGAGGTTGAGAAGTGAATGATAATGTTCTCAGTTTAAAATTTAGGTTTTGGATCATAAGGAAGAAGGGGAGAATGGCTTTTGGGAGGTGATTCCCTGTCTGAGTAAATTAGTAAGTGCACATACTTTGAAATGGGACACAGCATTCACTCATGCATTCATGCATGCATGCATTCATTCACTCACTGAGTCATTTGTTTGCTTTCTCACTCATTAATTCAACAAATGTTGAGTACTTAGGTCCCAGGGACCTGAGAATGAACAAGGCACTGTTTTTGCCTGTAGAATGCTCCCTGAGTGTGCAGAGATAAAGGCAATGATATGTGGGAAGTGACCTGATAGATGAGTCTACGTCCAGTGATAGCCAAAGGAAAAAAAAATTAGTTCTGGTTGGGCTGGGGAGCTTTGCAGAAAAGGAGACACGTGAACTGGGACATGGAGATGAGGAATTCTCCAAGTGCAGATTGGGAGAAGGCATTCTGGGTGGGAGGCTGGGAAGACTGCATCTGCAAAGTCCTGTTGGTGTGAAATAGGACGATGGACCCATTCGAAAACTGCAACCATAACCAGAGGAAAGCTAAAGAGCTGGACAACGAAGCCCTTTCCTGTGCTGCCAAACATCTGAAAAATGCTTTTCTATTATAGTCAATCTGATTTCAATACAAAATTGAAGGCAGCCTAAGACTCTGGACTTTATCCTGTAGGTAACAGGGAACCGGCAGCAAGTTTTGGCCAATGGAATGTGGGCTGAAGTAAGTGGACTAGTTCTGAGCCGAAGGAGACACCTTTCTTTCCACTTGCCCCTCTGGGACCTTCCACCATGGGAAGGACATGCCCCAGTTCCTGGGGTTCATTCAGTTTGGGCTCCAGAATGAGGCATGAGGCGTGAGGCATGATGCACGAGGCAGACCTGAACTTGATCCACAGGTGGATGCAGAACTACCCCAGCCACCTGTCAAAGCTGTGAGCAATAAATAAATGTGTATTTTCTTTGCCTCACAGATTGGTAATTGTTTGTCAGGCAGCTGCATCGTGGTAGAAGCTTGCTAATATGCCTGGTCTTTAGGTTCCTCTCTGTAATGTCACACTGTGCATGTTTTATGGTGGGGGTTGGAGGTATGGCCAAGCCTACCTGTTTGGGGTACCAGAAGGCTCTGAGATCATGTGAGGGAAATGCCACCCGAAAGCAGGATCCCCCAAAACAGGGATGTGGGGCTCATCTGGATGGAAGAGCTGGCACTCAGGTGAATGTCAGGATTGGTTTAGCTCAGGGCTTCTCAACTTCAGTGATACTGACATTTTGTTGTGGGACCTGTCCTGGGCATAAAAGTTTAGAAGCATCCCTGGTGTTTACCCACTAGATGCTGGTGACACTCCTCTCCCCGGTTTGTGACAACCAAAATGTCTCCAGACATTGCCAACGATCACTCCCTGTTGAGAACCCGGTTCAATTTTTTGGGAAGGTAAGAACAGAAAATGTTAACTAATGATATTATTTATGAAGCATTTACTGAATTTGAGGCTCTTCGTTAAGTACTTTTAGGAATTAATCTAATTTGGAAGGTGTATCAAAACTAATATTAGTGTTAGTATTAGTATTGCCATCACAAAGTACCACAAACTGGGTGAATTAAATAACAGAAATTTATTTTCTCGTACTTCTGGAGGCTGGAAGTCTGAGGTCACCATGTCAGCAGGCTTGAGACCTCTCTGAGACCTCTCTCCTTGGCTTGGAGATGGTTATCTCCTCAGATGGTCTTTTCTGGGGCACGTGGGTGGCTCAGTTGATTAAATTTCCTGCTGTTTATCTCATCTCAGGTGTTGATCTCAGGGTTGTGAGTTCAAGCCCCATGTTGGGCTCCACGCTGGGCATGAAGTCTACTTAAAAAAAAAAGGCCTTTCCTCTTTGTGTGCTGTCTGTACCCTAAGCCCCTCTTTAAGGACTGTCATCATTTTGGGTTACCCTAACGACCCGATTTTAACTTAATTACCCCTTTAAGAACCAATTCTCTAAATACAGTCACATTTTGAGGTCCTGGCAGTCAGGAGTTCAAACATGAATGGAGGGGGGCACAATTCAGTCATAATACAAGGTCTATGAATGAGGAAACTCAGGACACAGAGGCGAAGTAACACTTGCTTTGGTAACACATTTACTGTGCAGAAGAGCCAAGTCCAACTCTAGAATCCATGCTTTTGGCCATACTCCATATTGCTTCCCCAAGAAATTAATCCCATGAGAGAGCCAGGAAGGGAGACACTACACAAGTATATGCAATGAGTTCTGTGTGTGTGTGTGTGTGTGTGTGTGTGTGTGTGTGTTAGGGTAGAAAAAAAGAATAGGCTTGTTCAGATGTGATGCTTGCTCCCCTTAAGTCCCTGTGCATGAGAAGAACTTCCTCTAATAGTCACATATAGTATTTCCCTGGTCACGTGAGGGAAGATACACAGATTGTAGGAAGTCCTCAGCCTGCGCAGGGCTGGTCTGGACACTCAATCCAGTCAGCGAAAATGTATTTCTGGACCCTGTGCTCTTTGGTGATTGAGCTAAAATGCCTTAAAAATTTCTGTTAGTCTAGCAATTCCATTCCTTGGAATTTATCTTTGGAAGGAAGCAAATATGTGAACAAAGATTTATGCGTAGGGTATTTGATTTTAGCGTGATTTGCAAGAGCAAACATTGGATAGATCTTGGATAAATAAATTACGGCATGTCCATATGGTGGAATGTTCAACTCATAGATGAATATTTTCTTCCAAGGGAAAAACCTTCATGATATATTATTCTTTGAAGAAAAAACATTTGGATGCCATATAGAGTATGATCTGAATTTTTGAAATGGTATATGTCATCATCATACTGGACAAGAAGGTACTTGCAGGATGCAGTGGAAATGAATTGTATTCTTGGTTTCCTGCTGTCCTATCAAGCTCATCCTGGAGTTTTTGTCCTGCACCCTGAGAAAACTGGGGCAAGGCCCAGGGCTTTTTTTGGTCACTCTTATCTAAGAAAAAGTCATCTAGTCACTGCTCTCGGAAAACCTGGTCTCCGCTTAGTAATTAACGTGTCCACTCTAGTGTGAGAGCTCAAACTCTCCAATTTTCACTGCAGATGAAATTTTCTTGCCTTTTCTTCCTCAGCTGCATCAGGCTGGGTGGAGGGGAGAAGGGGTAGAGGGCTGTTGTGTCTCTTTCTCTTCACTGGGTGCTCTGCTTCTCCCCCCCATACTCTCGGGGCTTCTTCTGGTTCCCCCAGAATTGGGAAGAGGGAGAGAGAAAGGGGCAGGAAAAGACTCACTCGACTGGTGTTGTCCCAGCCACCTGGGTTTTCTCGAGCCTTCCTTCATGGGTCCTTTGCAGCCAGCCCCCTCCTGTTCCTGGTGGGCACCTGCAGTTTGCTTGACCAAGAGCTTGTGTCTCTTCTGATTGTTCCTGCGCTTCTCCCTCCCCTGCTGCCCCAGCACCTGGCCGCACATCTCCTGGGTCGGTTCTGGTTTATGGAAACCTTCACACATTCTTTGCCCTGACGACTTGGGGAAATAAAGCCACCCTCAACACAACTCCTTACTCCACCCTCAGTGCAGCTAGTCAGCCATAGTCACTAGCCCTTCGGATTCCTCAGCATGATCGGACACCAGTCTACTGAGTTCTGCACTTTCCAGGGAACATGCGTTGAAGCCTCTAAGAGGTATCACTGAAGCCCCTGTGCCTTGGTTTTTGGTGGGAAGACAGAGCCCCCACAGGGAGTGTGCGAGTCTAGACACTGACGGCTCTCTCCCCAAATCCTTACCTAACCCCAACCCTTATTTTCCCTCTCCAACTTTAAGCTTCCACAGGTGGGTAGATTGGGCTTTTTTTTTTTTTAAAGTAAACTCTACCCCAAATGTGGGGCTCAAACTCATGACCTCAAGATCAAGAATCTCATGCTTTACCATCCCAGCCAGCCAGGTGCCCCTGGATTGGCTTTTTAAAACCTGACTAAGTCAGGTTGTCTTACCCTAAGTCCTGGTGGTCTGACCCCTCATTGAGGCGGGAAGCAGTCAGCTCTTGTTTTGGAGTGTCAGCTGATACTGAAGCAGAAAGAACCCGTTTTCAACATTCTGTTTTGCACAAACATAATAAAGAGGTAGACAGTATGCACATTGGTCTTGCAGAGGCATGTTGGGGAGAGAGGAGAATGGGGCTCTGGATAGAATGATCTTTGGGTTCCCTTCCAATCCAGAGATTGTATGGCAGGCTGGCAGGCAATACAAGAAAGTATCGATCATATTCACTGACTGTGATGTTAGAGAGACAAGGCACTTACAAAGCATGATAGCAATAGACCATCAAAAATGTTAATAGTGGGGCGCCTGGGAGGCTCAGTTGGTTGAACATCCCACTTCGGCTCAGGTCATGATCTTGCAGTTTGTGAGTTTGAGCCCCACGTTGGGTTCTGTGCTGACAGCTCAGAGCCTGGAGCCTGTTTCGGATTCTGTGTCTCCCTGTCTCTCTGTTCCTCCCCCACTCGCACTCTGTCTCTCTGTCTCTCTCTCTCAAAAATAAGTAAAGATTAAAAAAAAGAGAAGATGTTCTTGATAGTAATAAATATAATAACAGTAAGTGTGAATAATCAAGTGTTGAGTTGTATTGGACAAGCTTTTTGTCTCAGAGAGTGGAGATGATTCAGCTCACTGCTGCAGGGGGTGTTTGAGAGGAGGTAGATGGACAGTGAACTTGGCAGTCAGCAAGGGGAGACACGCCTCATTGAAGTCTCCGTGGCCTCTCTTTTCAGGCTTTGCACTTGCTTCGTCTCCCAAATGTCAGGAAGTCCCTCCCGATCCCTGAAACTGGAGGTCAACAGGTCATCTCTCATCACTATTGCATATTATCTACACTCCTGTTTCCCCTGGCACATGGTGAGTAACACACACACACACACACACACACACACACCACGTTGTTGTTGTTGTTGTTGTTGTTGCTGCTGCTGCTGTTGTTGTGACCCTAGGCACTGCGTTAGTTGTTGGCTGAGTCAGCATTAGGGCTGGGTTTCTGGGTTTTGACTCCAGGGCTCTCTCACCCCCTCTTCCCAGGTGTTTCCAGAAGCCCTGAAAGCACTTTGCTGGGTATTCCGAAAGTGCTGGCATTCGCAGTCGGGATTGTGTGCCCAAATCCATCCTGTGTGTTTCCAAGTCAAAGTCTCCTGGAGGGGAGGTGCTCCCCAGGGACAAGGGCTGTGGCTACAGAGAGCTGCCGTCCCCACGTTGGTCCTGCTGAGGAGGGCTGGCACTACCGGTCCCAGCCGCCCTCCCTTCTGTGTCTCTTCACTGAAGCGACCTGGGCTCGGTGCTGGCCGTGGAGATGGACTCCAAGGAAGCCCTACTCTATGGGAGAAAGGTGAAGAAAGGCCTGGCCTCGGCCCGACTGCGCCCTGCTTCTCTGCCAACACCATGTACAAAACAGGCAGTTGTGTTGAATGACTGCATTTCGCAGTAGAGTCTGCTCAAACCCTCTTCTTGGACAGGATGGAAACCACGCCTCAGACAGGGTAATGATGCCCAGGTCTGTGCATCTGGCTCAGCAATAGGTGTGGCCCCCGCGAGGCCATGCAGAGCCACCGCACGGGCTAGCCAGAGAGGTGTCTGAATCTGCTCCAGCTTTGCAACGCTACCTCTCCTGGGGAGAGTTCCCTGCTCGTCAGGCTGAGTTAGATGCTCCTGCGTGTACCAGTGCCACTGCACTCAGCCGTCGGCTGCGGGAGCCCGCCACCAAGCTGTGTCTTTGGAGGGCCAGAGCCATGCTTTTATCATCCCATTGTGGGATGCCACACTGGCCTCCGAGCTGGCTTTTCTGCAGGAAGTCAGACCCAGCTAGCTCTACCTGCTGACCACCCTTCTCTCCTCTTTCATCACAATGAGCCTCAGAAAGGTGAGCACTTTCTTCTGAAAACGCCATCCTGCTAACACCAGGAGAGCAGCCCTACCAGGGGGTGGCCAGACTTTCTGGACAGTTTCCTAGTGCAAAGGAAAACTGAAAGAGGGTCTAGAACAGTGCTGATGGATAGAAAAATAATGTGAACAAAGGGCAATGTTGAAATGAATGTTGATAATATATTTTTTTAACCCAAGATAGCCAAAATACCATTTTTTTCACATGCAATCAATATAAACCATCATGAATGAGATAGTTGGCATTCTTTTTTTTTCTTTTTTGTACGAAGCACTCAAAATTTGACATGTATCTTATACTTACAGTACATCTCAATGTGGACACTCAATTTTCATTGAAAATACTTGATGTGTATTTCAATTTCATGAAATTTGCAGTTGAAAAAACAGATTTACCCACCTATGTAGTTCCAAACATACTTAAAGTTTTTCAGTAACTGAATTAAGTATCAGTTTGTAAATTTACATTAGTTTAAAGAAAGTAAAAACTCGGTTCCTAGTCACACCAGTCGCTTTTCAAGTGTGCTTTTCAACTCCGATGCAGGCTCTAGAAGGTGGGCTGGGAGGTGAGGGAAGAAGTGATTGGATCAGGGAAGAAGGCCCAGTAGCTCTCAAGGTTGGGGGAAGCCTCAACTCATCGCCTCTGCTTATCCAAATACACACTGTACTCAATGAAGTTTCCTTAAGACGTTAGGGGCTGAAGGCGGATGGCAGTCCTAGTGGGAGGCTCAGCGGACTTCCAGGACAGTCTGCAGCGGAATTTCATTTCTTTGCATTTTCACTGGTAGCAGGAAACTCAGTCGGCCATGTCTTGCTGGGGGACACGGACGACTGAAACTCTGGGGAGGGATTCCTAGGTCTAGGGACCACAGAGAAGAGCTGGAGGAGGAGGCCCCCGGAGCTGAAGGAGGGAACGGTTGCTCCTCCTACCTGGAGCCAAAGGAATAGCAGTCCTGCCTGGCTGCAGAGGCCACAGTGTTTTTGGGTGGAGGCTGCCTCTCGTAGACTTGCCCTTCAAGTCCAGGAGGCAGTGGTCTGGGTCCAGTGGAGCGTGGCAGGCAGGGGCCAAAGAAAGGCTGGATCCTTTATGGGTTCTCAAGACTCAGAACACAGAGGTCCCTGACTTTGGAAGCATAGGATTGCGAGTGCAGAAATGAATCTTAAAAAACAAGGGTCAGAGGGGCCCCCGGCTGGCTCAGTCCCTAGAGCATGCAACTCTTGATCTCAGCGTCACGAGTTTGAGCCCCATGTTGCATGTAGAGCTTACTTAAAAAGAAATAAAAAGAAAACAAAAAGAAAAGGAGAACACGAGGGTAAGATGATTTAATAAAGTTCTGTGATTTCCAAACTCAAAACAACTTTGTATTTCTCTAGAGTTAGTTAGCCAACAATTATTTGTTAGGAATCCTGAAATACACATTTTAAAAAATGACATACTAAATCCCTTCAGTGTGTCTTCGAAAATATAAACTGGAAGCAATAATGTAATGGCCAAAAATTCAAGGTTCTACAATGGAAAGTAAAAGTTTTTTCTTCTTTCCTCGAATGTCTTTTAAAAACACTTTTTAAAAAACATTTATCTTTTTTAGAGAAAGAGACAGAGAGAGAGGCAGAGAGAAAAGGGAGACAGAGAATTCAAAGCAGGCTCCACACTGTCAGTGCAGGGGCGGGGGGGGGGGGGTGCCCAGCTGGGGCTCAAATTCACAACGCGTGAGATCATCACCTGAGCGGAAATCTGAGCCACCCAGGCATCCATCCCCCCCCCCCCCACAACCTTGAATGTCTTTTTATGATGTTCAAAATCATAAACCTGGCACATTCAGCAACATTGCTTTTTGAATTTTATAGCTTTAAACGTTATTTGTTCATTTATTTTTTATGTTTTTATTTTATTTTTTGGAAAGAGAGACAGAGTGTGAGTGGGGAAGGGGCAGAGAAAGAGGGAAACACAGAATCCGAAGCAGGCTTCAGGCTCTGAGCTGTCGGCACAGAGCCTGACGTGGGCCTCGAACTCACGGACTGTGAGATCACGACCTGAGCCGAAGCCGGATGCCCAACCGACTAAGCCACCCAGGTGCCCCTAAACGTTATTTAATCCAGACATGCAACCAAACATTTAGAGAAGGGTCTCTGAGTTATTCTGGGTCCAGAGAACCCAGCGCAGTGGGGCAGACAGTGACATTGCTGTTGAGGGCCTGGGGACAGCAAGTGGGGTGCGAGTGCTGATGTCTGCTGTGACAGACATGCCCCGGGAAAAGTAAGCTGGGTTCTCTCAGCTATGAGCTGGGTTCTCTCTTCGGCAGATGGGTTGAGTGACTCTGGGCCAGTTCAGTGGATATTCAGGCTAGTGGATGGGCATTACACCAGGATGAGAAAAGTCTTCATTCTCAAGGAGTCTGCATCTGGGGGAAGACAGAAGGGTAAACCGCTAACCAAAATGTAATGCAGAGCATGATGCTAGTTGATGGCAGATTTCCTTGGGGTCCAAAGGAAGGGTCCACAAAGAACAGCCTGTGGGCCAAATCCAGCCCACAGACTATTTTTGTAAATGAAATTGTATTGGCCCCACAGCAAGGCCTGTTTGTTTGTGTGATGTCTGAGGCTGCTTTCGCCCCCTAATGGCAGAGTTAAGTAGTTGCAGAGAGCGAGTGGCCATCAAAGTCTAAAATACTATCTGGCCCTTTAGAGAAAAAGTTTTCTGGCCCCTGTTCTAAAGGAAGGAACAGCTATTTTCAATAGAGAAGCACATGGGAGTGGCTTCTGGGAATAAAGAGTTGAAGAAAGGCAGTTCGGGACACAGGCAGCAGTGGGGGCAAAGGCCTGGTGTCCTGATTCCAGGACAGAGTAGCAGGCCAGGCTCCCAGCCTGGGCTCCTCACACCTCTCCTCACTTCTGAACGGAAAGGAATTGAATCAATTTTTCCACACCTTGTAGAAGAGGAACAGAGAGAGGATGAGTGAGCCAAAGTCTGTAAATGCTTTGAGAATAATGTGAAAAAAAACATCCATTAATCAAAATACATTATTTCTATTTTATTGTTAAATGGTTGCTCATTTTCTTTTTTTCTTTGCGAGCCCTGACTGCCAGTTTCCTTCTTCCTGTTGTTCTGCCTTGAAAAACCAGACCAAACCAAATCAAAGACTAGGCATTACCACCACAGATCACAAATGTGTTTATTTTAAGAAACATATTTTCATTCTTTTTCAAATAGGCTCACAGGATCCAAACAGGTACAAGTAGGTTTAGATAGATTCCACAAACGTCCAGAATTCAAAAGGTGTAAAGGCTGGGAAAAGAAATGCCTCCCTCCTGTTTTTGAGGCTCCCTGTCCTTCACTTTGGAGGCAGCTAATGGCACCAATCTCTTGCACTATATGTCCTTCCCAAGATACTTTAGGCAGGAACAAATATTTATTTATATATTATTTTTTCTTCCTTTAACACAAATGATTACCTCCTATATATGTCATTTTGCAATTCCCCCCGCCCCTCGGTAATGCCTTCTGGAAAGTGTTTTACACATACAGAACTCCCCCATTCTCTTCTTTGTGGTATAGTGTCCCATCACATAGCAATTAGATGTCCCATATTGTATTTAAGCATTATAGTGGCAAATAGGGCTGTTGCTGTCACCTCTTTGCTACTAGCAATGCCCTGGGTAGCATTGCAGCCCTCAGGGAACAGGGTCAATAGCAGTGCCTAGGTAGACGTTCATCACACTGTTGGCTTTAAAGATAGCCACCTCCTGAATCTTCTACAGGCCAAGCAAAGGGGGAGGGACATTGCATTCCAGCCATCATGCTTGCAGGGTCCTTCTGACTGCTTTGACTGTCTGTGGGGTTAACCTTGTCCCCGTGATTGCCCTTCGTCAGGCTACTGTGGGAAAAGCATGTATTATAACTGGATATTGAAGGCAAGATTATTCGGATATAGTTGGATCAGGTGGTGGTGGTGGTGGCATTTGGCAGGCATATTAACCGCGGCTTTTTTAGAAAGTTATGAATACCTACCTCAAACTCGCTTAAGGAAAAAGGAGGATTTGTGGCAAACGTCTAGGCAAACGTGGTGACTGGGGAGTCGTGACAGACACCGCCAGCTGCCTACCCAATGTACATTCTCTCTATCGTCTCAGTGCGCCCAACTGAAAGCACTCAGCTCTTTAGGCTCCCTAGCAGCTAGGGGTGTTCATATGACCCTTTTCTTTTCATTTTTTAATTTAACTTTTTATTTTTAAGATATAATTTATTGTCAGGTTAGCTAACATACAGTGTATACAGTGTGGTCATGGTTTCGGGGGTAGATTCCTGTGATTCGTCACTTGCATACAATACCTGGTGCTCATCTCAACAAGTGCCCTCCTCAAGGCCCGTCACCCATTTTCCCCTCTACCCTACCCATCCCCCATCAACCCTCAGTTTGTTCTCTGTATTTTAAGCAGATATGTACAGGTGGCACTTCTGGGAATCCTGACACTTAGCTGGCATATGAGGCTCGTCGTTTTTGCCTGGAATGTGGATATGACACCCAGAGATGCAGGAATCATCTTGGCAGATGAGAAGGATGGCCAGGTGATGAGGACAGTGGAGTAAAATGGCAGGAGAGGCCAGGGTGTCTGCTGTCACCACGGAGCCTGCAAACTGGATCTTTCTTGCCAGCCTTTCAGTCAGGTGTCACCTGAGAAAAATAAATTCCTCCTTGGTTAAGTCTTGGAGCTGGGCTCTTATTACATGCAGTTAAACACAGGTCGGGTCTGATTTAGCATAGCTTGATTCTGGGATTTCATAGTGTTGGGTTTCTCTGTCTTCTCTCTAGTTCATTCTTCCAGAATCCTTAATGGGATAAGGGACATGGCACCAGCAGCTCTGGAATCCAATCTGACAGTTTCTAATCCAGGAGAAAGAGGGAGCTACCCCTTTGATGCCAAAAGGGAAGGAAAAAATCCAGGGGAGAAATGTGATTGGTTTGGAGGAGACTTGATAACTCAATGACAATGGACAACAGGATGAAGTAATATGATTGGCCAGGTCTGTGCCACCTAAGCTCACCTGGAAAAGAGAATGAGAAGCAGTTTCCAAAGGAGAAGAGGGTGGAAAGGTGGGGCAGCAGGTGAAAACAACAGATGGCTCTCTAGCAGGCACTGAAGGTTTAGGCAAGGGGAAAGGAGAGAGAGGCATTTTCAGGGAGATAGTCCCCTCTGCCAGGAAGCCTCGTCTGATGGTCTGATTTAGTCACTCCTCTCTCCACCCCATTGACTCCCTTGCTTATTCTCACTGAGCCTCTGGCTCCTCAAAAGTGGGCACTTCATCTTACTGATCCTGTATCCCTCCCATCACTACTGTGTCGTGTCCACTCAGTGTGTGGATGAATGAATGAAGGGATGGCAGGAACAAAAATGTAGAGGAGGGAAGTCACTTCTTGTTTGCTTGGAATCTTGGGTCTGTGATTATAAAAAACAGTAAATCCTAAGGTGGGTTCGAGCTAGATTGTAGGGTCACCTTGGAAGTTAGGCTAAGGAGTTCAGGCTTGTTTTATGGTAATAGGGAGCCATTGAAAGCCTTTGAGCCAGGGAGTGGCATGATTGGAGTTGCTGTGTCCTGAGTCTAGATCCTTTGACCCCTGGCCACTGTCTGTCTTTAGTTTCCATTCTTTGGCTTCTCCATGATTCTTCTTGGCCTGGCTCTTCATCTATCTCAGCTACTTTGGTCCATGTTACCCACCGTTGCTTCTCTCCTGCCTCACCTCTTTCACCAGTCAGTTCTGGGCTGATTCTGGTCTTCCCTGTGCAGGTGGAGAGGATGGTTTTCCCTGACTGGTACCAACTGGGTGTCCCTCTAAAGAAGATTCCACCTGAGCAGCTCTTGTCTGCCCTCTTCTGGGCACTAGTGGGTACAGCTACCTGCTCTTTGGAACTGGATATAAACTAGTCTCAGCCTCATGATGTGCTGTGGGTTGTCTTCTAATATCTGCCCCCAGGTCTCCCTTAATTACTTAACAAATCAAAGCCGAAGTTGTTGTTATTTTTTTTTTGAGTGACAACCATATGTGTAGGTTTGTCTGGTAACAGCTACATATAGAAAATGCTTCTGACTTCCCACTGTTCTATGTATTTTTCATTGTAGGCTCCAAGTGCTGCATAAATGGCAGAATATTAATTTTTGCTAATTTGCATGCTATTTTATTAATTTGTCTGAATGGAGGTCACTTTAGTTTATTTCACCATTGAAGAGGTAATGCATTCGAACTTTATAAAAATGCACGCCTTACATTTTTATGTTCCCTTGGAGAATAGTCTTCCCAATAAATCATACCCTGGTGCTTTAATCCAAGTACACAGGTCCATGAACATATTTTCATTGTTCACAATAGAATTGAGGCAATGTCATAATTAATGATTTTTATAAGAGGTAATTTCTGTTTGCAGGGAATTTGGGCCTATAACATGGATCAGAAACCATCTCTGGGGTTTTTTGATCTCATGAAATGACGGATACACTTCCTAGCAGAATGCTGGATTGGATTTTTGTCCTCACTGTGGTGATGGGATTATTTTTTTTCTGAACATGTGGCTTTGCTTAGGCCAAAGGCTAAAATTTGCCTTCACAGTTTCGTTAGTGGACTCATTCAAATGCCTTGGCTCTAGACCCCGCAATTTCTGCACAGTTCCCAGACCACATCTTGCTCTCCTGGATCCACGTTTTGAATTACTCCTTCCCCCTGTCCGTTCAAGTCCAGCCCATCCCTCAAGATCTACTTTGAATCTTTCCTCTGAGATTCCTTCCCTGCATCATAAACAATAACACATCTTGTAAACAATAACACATCTATAGTTTCTGGTATATATTTAACAAAGGTCATGCATTATCTTGTGACATCTTTTTACTTTTTAATGAAACATTATTTATAAATTTGTATTGTCATTTAACTTTACAGAAGTTTATGTCCTGTGTCATTCCCTGAATAATAAAATCTTCAGTGCCAGAAACTCTATCATACACTAGGTTGTTTACCCCACAGAATGTTGACTATCCATTGCTACATATTCAATAGTTGAGCAGCAAGTGCTGTTGATTGATGGGTTGTTTTATCATTTGCCTATCCTAGCTCTAATTAGTATACTTTCCTGAGAACTATTTACAACAGACAGATTGGCCCAGGCCATCATTAACACTTCCCTGAAATATTTTCATGCATTTAGATGCTTTGCAAAATGTATTGCCCAAATGGTGCTATGTGTCTATGTGTGCACATAACAAAGGGAAGCCAAATTAAAACCATCCTTTTAATTCACTGTTGATGCATGATCATTTTAAAATGCAGTTTTCATTTTCATCAAAGTTATGCACTTACATAATTTTAGGAGTTGTCTTAGTTTGCTTGGGCTACCATAACAAAATACCATAGACTGGGTGGTTTAAACAACAGACATTTATTTCTCACAGTTGTGGAGGCTGAGAAGTTCAAGATCATGGTGCCAGAAGATTTGGTTCCTGATGATGGCTCCTTTCTGGCTTCACTTCTCTCTGTGTCCTCACATGGTGAGAGAGAGAGAGAAAGAGAGAGAGAGAGAGAGAGAGAGAGAGAGAGAGAGAGAGAAAGATCTAGTCTTTCTTCTTTAAATGAGGACACTGATCCCATCATGGAGACCCTCACACTCATGGCCTCATCTAAACCATTGCTTTCCAAAGGCCCCACCTCCAAATACTATCACATTTGAGATTAGGGCTTCGACACATCAATTTGGGGGGACACATTCAGTCCATAGCAGGGGCCAAATAATTTCACAAGGCACTCTAAAATGAAGTAGCTCCTCCTTGCTCTACCATTTCCCTGCTTTCTAGAATCAACATGTTTAATGATTTTAATTGCTTACTTTGATATTACCTCCTTATCTCTATACTATGATTACACTACTACTTTCTCTTTTCTTTTTCAGCTTCAGGCATTATCTATTAGCTTCCCACTATGACAGCTCTCTTTTACCACCCCTGCCCTGCTCTACCATGTATAATTCTTGACCTCCCACTTTCCCATTATCTCACTATTATTACTTCACAATTTTGCTTAGGTTAATATTAGTGTGTATATCATCCATCTACATAAACACGCTTCACAGCTGGACATAATTTTTGTTTTCTTGTATGACCGTTAGGTTTTCCTGGAGTTAACAGTTACATTGTTTTTTTTTCCACCTTTGCTTTGTTTTCTAACACCAAGTCATCCCAAACTCTCTCCTTAATTGTTTAAATCTCCTCTTGGTACTTTCACTCACATCAGGTATTCTATTCCTACAAGGCCATCTGTTTGGTCTTCTCTCCTGTGCTCTTCTAAGCTGTTCCGATCTGGACTGTTTTCTTTCTAAGTTCAGTGTGCAGCTGTTCTTCTTGGATCTCCCTTCATCTTTATCCCTGAGATTCCTTTGGCTCTTTCTTGGATGCTTATATTTCCCAGATGCCATATCTTCCTCTCTCTTGGTTTACTTTCTCATTTTGGATAAACTTCCCAATATTTTCTTGAGATTGGGTACATGGGAGGTAAATGTTTTGAGACCTATCATGTCTGAAATGTTTGTATTTCACCCAAACATTGAATTGATAACTTTTTTGGATGTGGAATTCTAAGCTAGAAATGATTTTTTCTATGGAACTCTGAAGTCATTGCTACATTAGCTTTTTGCTTCTAGCATGGTTACGGAGAAATCCATAGTTATTCTGATTTTTTGAGTGACACTTTTTACTTTTTTGGAAACCTTTAAAATTGTTACTTTGTCCCTATTGTTCTGGAAATTTATGATGATGAGTTTTAGTATGGACTTGTTTTTATCTATTATTCTGGGTATCTAACATGGCCTTTCTAACTGGAAACTCATGCCCTCTAGTTTTGGGAAATTTCTTGAATTATTTTTGTTGCATTGTCCTATCTTCTATTTTCCATATTCTCTTTTTCTGAAACTTTACTTACTTATTCAGAAGATGGACTCTTAGACTGATTTTTAAAGTTTCTTCTCCACCATATTTTCTATCCCTTTGACTTTTCACTCTACTTTCCAATAAATTTTCGTAACTATATCTTCTGATCCCTCTTGCTGAAATTTTCCTTCTATTTAACTGAATTTCTAAGAAGTCTCTTTTGGTCTATAATTGTTTTATTTTTGATAGAATTGTTTTTATAATACTATAACTTCTACTTCTCTGAGGATTTTAATGATAATTTCCTCTCAATTTGTTATCTTCCTCCATAGGTTTATATAAATTTCTTTATCCCACCACCCTCCCCCACACCGCCAATAATTTGACCTCTAGTTTTCAGGTTAGAGAATTTCCTTGGGGGTCTGGTGATCACTGGCTTATGCTCACATTTTAAAATAGGATGCTTAAAAGCTAACCAGAAGCTCTGTGTGTGTGGGTGGAACTTGTTAATCATGGACTTCATTAGAATGAATTGTAAAGGGTAAGGTGGTTTGGTTGGTTTGATTCTTCAGGAGAATTTTCCTGTCAGCCCATCTGTTTTTGTTTTTGTTTTTTTTTTCTTCTTGGAGTAGATATATTTTATTTAAGCAACATCAGGAAAGGAAATGTACTAGTCAAGGTTCTCCAGAGACACAGAACCAACAGGATCTCTTTCTCTACATGTGTATCATATATATGTATGTTTATGTATTTATTATAAAGAATCAGCTCATGTGATTTTAGAGGCTGGGAAATCCCACAATTTTCTCTCCACAAGTTGGAGACTGAGGAGAGCCTGTGGTGTAACTCAGTCTCAGTCTGAAGGACTGAGACTCAGCCGAACCAATTGTGTAAATCCCAGTTGAAGGGTAGAAGACCAATGTTCCAGCTCAATAGTCAAGCACAGGAGGGCAAATTCTCCTTTCTTCTACCTTTTTTGTTCTATTCAGCCTCTCAATCAATTGGATGAGACCCACCTATACTGGGGAAAACAATCTATCTGTTTTACTTAGTCTATTGATTCAAATGCGAATCCAGGGGGATGCCTGAGTGGCTCAGTCGGTTAAGCATCTTTTGGCTTAGGTCATGATCTCATGGATTCGTGGGTTTGAGCCCTGCATCAGACTCTGTGCTGGCAATGTGGAGCCTGCTTGGGATTCTCTCCCTCCCCATCTTTCTCTGCCCCTCCCCTACTTGTGTTGTCTGTCTCTCTCAAAATAAATAAATAAACTTTAAAAAATGCTAACCCAGGAACATCTTCACAGACACGCTCAGAATATGTTAGCCAAATATCTGAGCATCCTGTGATCTAGTCAAGTTGACACATGATCATCTCAGCCAGTGTGAACTGAGAGAAGTGAGCAAGAAGCAGGTGGGCAAGAGATGCTGTCAGATGGGCTGGGACTCGGCCACAAAGGGGCTTAGGGAACAAGATGAGAATAATAAACAACTTTATTCTAAGTTGAATGAGAAGCCTTTGGAGGACTTTGAGAAGGGAAATGACATGAGCTGATTTACTCTTTCACAATGGCTTCTGTCTACTATGTGGATAATTTACTGGGCAGGTGGCAGGGGAGGGCCAGGACATAGAACTATGGAGTCAAGCTGATAACTGTATGAGTCAGAATGGGCTGAGTAATGCTATGGCAAAAATGTTTCATGTTTTGCTGCTCTTCCACACATCATCTCCGCCATCTGGAACATTGCTGGTCTTATATCTGAGACAAAAGAGGTCACGGTGAATCACATGCTAACTATGAGCTCTTTTGCCTGACAATGACACACATCACTTCCCTTACATTTCATTGACCAAATCAGGTCATGTGGCTAAGCCTGACATCAGTGGAGTGGGGAAGTATAATCCTCCACCATGAGGAGTGGTGAATGCTTGGAAACCGTGGAACCGTCTACCACAGGAGGCTATTGCAATAATCAATGCAAAAATGAAGCTAGCAAAAATAGTAGCAGTCCAGGTTGTAAAAAGAACTCAGATTTGGGACAGAGTTGGGAGGACTGGCTGGTTCAGTAAATATGAAGCATGAAAGAAAAAAGAGTTAAGAAATATTCCAGGGTTTTAGTCTGAACACCTTGGTGTCATTTGCTGAGTTGGAGAAGACTAAAAGAGGGGTAGCTTTAAGAGGAAAAATTAGGAATTCCATTTTGGAGACATTGGATTTGAGGTTCCCAATAAGAAAAATGTCAAGGTTGAAGTTAAAATTTGGGAGTCACCAACATATAGGCTGCCTTTGATGCCACAGGACTGGAGAATATCACACAGAGGAAACCAGAAGGCTGGGATTGAGCTGGAGGGAATGCCAACATGTAAATAGGTCAGGAAGAAGGGGAGAGCCCAGAAAAAGACAGGGAAGATCCAAATTGGGAGGAGGGAAAGAAAACATGTGGTATGGCCCAAAAGCCAAGGGGAAAGAGTGTTTCACAAAGAATCGATGGTGTCACTGCTACTGAGATCCTAAGATGAGAATTAAAATCCATTGTTGGATTTGGCCAGATGCACACACTGGTGACTTTGACATGTCATTGGAGACCTGGGGGTGAAAGCTGTATTGGAATGGGTGGGGAAGAGTACGCTTGTCCTTCTGATTCAAAGACTAGCTCCTCCATTGGTTTACTACATAGAATGGAAGGTTCTCATGTACAGAATGGAGTTGTCTAAAATGTCAGGGAATTAAAGAATTTGTACCTTATTCTTTGAGTCACTTAGCATGGAGAAACAACTCCCTAAAAACTTTAATACAACCACCTGAACATAACTGGTTCACTGCCTTTTCTTCTGTGAGTATGTGGAAGAAATGTTTGGAGAAATCTCTCTGTTTCTCTCCATCCAGGCTCCAGGCCAAGTCTTCATAAATGATGGGGCACATTATAAATGATAGTCCCCTTCACCATGGAGACACAAGGCGTGGGGGGTGGGCAGAGAAGTAGGATTGGGAAAAACAGAAGCATCTTGCTTACTGTCCAGCATCAAGTACAGGAAATAAAACCTGCTTCCAAGAGCAATACATTGAATTAAATGAGGTAATTTTGCTTCTGAACAATACTCCAAGGGGCATTCCAAAGTAATAAACCCGAAAGCAAAAACTATGAAACCAAGGGAGAAAAAGGGGGATATGCGCAGGAAAAGGAAGTATGCACATGTTACCACATGCATTTTTGTTCAGTCTGTGGGGCATGCCTGCTGAAAACTGTTTCTGGTTGTGCATGAAATTCACCACGGACACATGGGAGGACCAGATGTCACTTCTGTGCCTTGGCCTCAGGTACTGATACATCCAAAGCAAGCCAGGTTGGTAAGGCCAGGAAAGCAAGGCTGGGGGGTATTTTCTATAAACTTGAAACACTTCCAACATTTTCCGAAGTTGGTTGTGATGCTTACATCTTATGATTGTGTGCTCCCAGTCAAGGGCAGTCTTCCAAATATTTAATATCTGGTAAAGAATAAACCTTGACTAATTGGAACAAACACCAGACAAATCAGAATAGAGGCTGTCTGTACCCAACATTTTAGCTGAATACTTGGCTAGTTCTCCGTGTTTAGTGAAAGGAACAGGGGCCCTGTATCTGGTCAAAGCTGAGTTAGATCTTGGTTGTTTCTTAGAATCCCTTGTAGCTCCCTGTCTTTGAGCAAGTTCAAGCTTTGCTAAGGCTGATTTTCCTTGTATGTGAAAAAAAGAGAAGACGATTTCCTTGTGTGGTTATTTTGAAAATGAAATGAAATGCGTTTCAATGGTCTTTTGCTACCTATCCCATCATCCAAAAACCGAGGGGCTTAAACCAACAATGATTTATTATTTCTCGTGACTGGGTGGGCCAAGAATCCAGGCAGGGCTTGGCTCGGAGGTCCTTCTGCTCCACGTGGTGTGGGCTGGGGGTTGCTCACTCAGCTGCATCCATCTGGCACCTGGGTGGGGCTGGAAGGTCTAGGAAGGCCTCACACACACATACATGACTGGCTCCTCTACCTGGCCTCTTTCTTCCCACAAAGGAAGCTCCCTCTCATCTAGGGAGCTGAGCTTCTCTAAAGATGATAGTTGGCTTCTCAGGGCCAGAGAGGAAGCTGTCTTGGTATCTTTTAATTTAACCCCAGAACTGGAAGGCATCGCTTCTGCCATACTCTACGGGACAAGGCAAATCATGAAACTGGGCAAGATTCAAGGGGGAGGGAGGTCGACCCCACCTCTTTGTGGGGAGTACATCATGTGTGCACACAGAGGCAAGGAATTACTGGTGATCATCATTGGAAGCTCTCAGCCTCAAGATGAATTACATGAAGGGACCTACTGCAGAGTTTAAAGCCCCCTGCTTGAAATCCCTCATGGGTCCCCACGGTTTCAGGCTACTCCCTAGCATGGCATTCAAGGCCTTTGCTGGCCTGCCCCTGCCTATCTGGCTAGCCTCATTTCTCAGAGCTCCATTCCTTACAGCCCCTGCGCTGGCTGCACAAACCTCTTGCCATAATTTCTTCCACTTTCGTGTCTGTATAGGCTGCTCTCTGAGTGAAAACCCTCCCCGCCCAACTCCGGTCTAACTCCTGACTGTACTTCGAAACTCTGTTCAGTGATGCCTCGTCTGGGATGCCCTTCCACCTCCCTATCTCAGCCTCAGTGTAGGGAAGAAAGGTGGCAGATGAGGGACAGAGACACAGGCATGGGAGGGTTTGCTAGAAACTCCAGATGGCTTTTTTAGTCTTCTCATAGCAGAAGCAACTCTTGTCCAGAGTGTGCTCTTGGAGAACACAGCCTTTCAGAGAAGCCCATCCTCGTCATGGCACCTGGTGTGCGTGGAAAACAACAGGGGGCAGTGTCTCCACAGATGACTGGGGTCTGCAGCCCTGGTTCTCTGTGGCCTGTGAATAGGGCAAAGGGAGATTTACTACCTCTCAGGTAGCCTTTGGAAAGCACAATGGGTGGAATTGTGGCCCCCGGAAGATATGTCCAAGTCCTAGCCTTTGTGTCTGTGAATGGGACCTCGTTTGGAAACAGCGTCTTTGCAGATATAATCAAGTTAAAGATGTAGAGATTAGATCATATTGGATTTAGGGTGGGCCAGTGATCGGTGTTCTTGTAAGAGAAAGCAGAGGGAGGTTTGAGACAAATAGAGAAGTCCACTTGAGAAGGGAGGGAGAGATGGAGGGATGCAGTCACAGGCCCAGGAGGCCAATGGTACCTGAAGCTAAAAGAGGCAAGGAAGGATTCTTCCCTCTGAGCCTAGAGCTTCGGAAGGGGTGCGGTCCTTGATTTCAGACTTCTGGCATCTAGAACTATGAGAGCATAAACCTCATTGTTTGAAGCCACCTGGTTTGCCCTAGGAAACTAACAGGGCAGGGGAGAAGTGGAGCCTGAAATAACTGTGGGCCCAGCAGAGGCCTGGATTCAGGACCAATGACCTGGAGACTTCTCAACTGGAGGCAAAGGGCCATGATCACAGACTTCAGGACATTGTGGCAGCTTAATGCCTCAAAGGATGGTCAGGGACTCCTGTGCCCGAGGACGTATCTATGCTGGGCTCCAGGGTTCCAGCCTAGCCCAGAAGTTCCCCTAGGGAAGATGTGCATGTTCCTTTCCAGTCAGGATGAGATGGCATCCACCAGGGAGGAAGCCTGTGAGACCCAGCATTGCCCTCCAGGGGCTCAGGTCGGAAGATGCTATTTTCAACTGGAGGAGTTTGAGAAGCCTTCAGCTGGTGAGTTCCTCCACCCTTGTAGAATGAGGCTTATGAATAAATTAAGTCAGGTATAGAAAATAAAATGATGGCCATTTGGGGGCCACAATTAAACATATATATAGTGATATAATTATCTATCTATCTATCTATCTATCTGTCTATCTATCTATCTACCTATGTATATCTCACGATCTCAACCCCTTAATGTAGTGACGAGAAGCAAAAGGAATTTTGTTTTGGAGCTATGTTGCAATCTCCCAGCATGTGAAGAAAGCATCCTCAGCTGCCCAAAGGTTATGCATGGGCTTGGTTCTAGGCTGTGGAATTACTTTCTGGGGCTTGCTAGGGAAAAGGACAAAAGGGAAGAAGCGAATAGTCATGTGGCATTTCTGTGCTGGGACTTAGGCAAATTATGTAATCGTCTTTTGCATTAAAATCTGCTCCACTTCCATCTGATATTTTGCTGAGAGGACAAGTGAGATTCCAAAGCTCATTTTGCTGGAGTGCAAAATGCTAATCAGCTTCATGGCCAGCAGAGTGGCAGAGGGGGTGTGCCTCTCTGGAGAAGAGAGGGTGAGGAGCCCAGACTGGGGAGGGACAGGAGTCGTCTAGCTGACTCAGTGAACTCTGTCAAACATGCCTCCCTCCTTGCTCCTTTCCCCTGTGACCTCTTCTCAGTGGGCAAGGAGAGGACTCTGAACTGTGTTCTCTTTTACCAAGAAAGACAGTGTGCAAAAGGGTCACTAACAATAGGATCAAGGGTTTGGCTATGAGATGGCATGTGCGAGATACTGATTTGGGGAAACGTGTCCTTATCTCTATAGATGTGCCATTTCAAATTCCCGGTTAGATTTGAAAAAGACCTTGGAGATTGTCTAATTCCCCCTTCCTCTCCTGCACAGTGGCTCTGAAACTGGTCTAGCAGATGCTTAGCAAATATGTGTTGAATGAAAGAATAAATAAATGAATGAATTTAGTTCAAGTGCTCAGTTTATAGGTGAGGGAATCAAGGCTCTGAGAAATCAAGAGATTGGTCAAGGTCACGCATCAAGCTAGTGGTAGCTTCAAGCCTCTGAGATCTAGTACTCTGACCACTTGGCTGAGAATTTTCTTTCCATTCCATCTCGCTCCTAGGACAACTGTAGCCACCAGAAGGACGCTTCAATACTCTTGGAAGTTCTCTGGCTGAATGTTGCTATGATACAGTCTTGCAAAGAGCTGATTGCTCAGTCGCAAGGGCAAGTGCTATTTATGTTGGGTGAGTTAGAAGAATTGTTGCCTTGCAGATATCATTTGTTAACTGCCTCTTTAATATTTGTGAGGAGGATGCCTCCATAACATTTTCTGTGTGCGCATATTAACTGGTAAATTTTACCTTTTATGGGCTGTGATATCCTTTTGCTATTTGATTTAGAAATCTTTCCCTTCCTTCCTCTCTACCTACATGAAGGAAAAAAAAGCCAGCAGAGGGGAATATTTAGAGGGTGACATTTCAACTTTGCCACTCATTATGATAATTGTGACTGCTTTGCTTTTAATACTTCAACATTGCCACATGGCCTCTGTTTTTCAAGACTCAGTCAAATTTATTTTATTTATTTTTTGGCAGTTAAGGGGTCTGTTGCAGCGTCAGTCATGATCCATAGAGGATAATCACTATCGAGCTTCCCGGCAATGCTGGTGCCCTGCCCCACATACTTCTTATTGCTTTGGTAAATGAGGTGTCTTCTGGGTCCTCCTGTGGGACATCACTGGCTGTGAGTTTCCCAGCCTTGAGTGTATTAGTAATCTATTGCTGCACAACAACACCACAAACTGAATAGCTTAGGACAACCTACATTTATTATCTCAGAGTTTCTGAGGGGCAGGAGTCCGAATATGGCTTCACTGGGTCCTTGGTTCCAGGTTCCACAAGGCTGCAGGCAAGCTGTCGGCCTCTTCTAGGACATTTGGTAGTGGGCAGAATTCAAGTCTTGGCAGCTGTGGGACCGAGGTCCCTATTTTCTCGCTGGCGGTCGTCTGGGCCTGCTTCCAATTCCTGGAGGTCTGCACTTCCTTGCTGCCCGGGCAGCTCCCTTTGTCAAGCCAGCAGCGGCACCTCTCCCTTCGAGACGCTGAGACGATGTTATATGATCAGAATCTGTTATATGTTAACAGAATCACTGGAGTGACTGTCCCATCACCTCTGCCAGCCATACACTGTTGGCTAGAAGCAAGGTGAAGTTTCTGCTTGTACTTAGGGGAGGGGATTATACAAGGGTGTGCCTCACTGGGGTCACCTTAGGGCGTGCCACCGTAAGCAGTAGAACTGCCCCCCCTCCCCCCCACATGCCTGATTCTCTGAGCCTTTTATGCCTTCCTCTGCTCGCTGCTGCGGAGTTCTGGCATTTGTGCCGCACTACCTCACTTTCCCCAGGTTCACGAGAGCCATCCAAGATGCACCTCTGTGCCATCCCCTACCGCTCTTGTCAGGGTGTTAAACCATCTCGCCATGTCAATAAACTCTTCCTTATCCAGCTCTGTACCCCGTCCCCTTCGGACATATTCAGTGTTCCAATCCTCTGCCTACCTTCCTGGCTTGTGTTGGTGCGTCTTGGCTACTTCCGGCATCTTCTTTGGTGTGTGCGCCTCTTGTAGCAGGCTCAGCCCTTCCCTGGGCTGACAGTATGGTGGCTGGATGCCACTTATTGTTCTGGTGGCCAGCAGAGGAGGTGGGGTGAGATCGGGGAAGGCATGTGTTGTCTTGCAAGTGAAGGCCTCTGTATTCAAGCTGCCTTGTAGCAAGGGCTGGGGGTGTGTAATGAGGGATGGGCTACTTCTTCAGGCCCAGAGGCTTCAGGAGGATATGATGGTTCAGGGTTTCTGGGTGCACTGGTCCAGCTGTCACCACCCAAGTGTAAGGTCCCATTCCTTCCCAGTCAGAGCACAAACCTGGACGCAGCAGCCTTGCTGCGGTTGGGATTCCAACCTTATAATTAAGTCCTGGGCCTGATGCTCAGTTTTTTTCTGCCCTCTGCAGAAAGAGGGCAGGAGACGAGATTCCTTTTACTTGATGCCAGGGAGGCACTATGACCCTCACTCCTTACCTTTTCATGACGATGAGTCACCTGAGCCTTTCCTTGTCTCTCCCTAATGCATTTTTAGCAAGGAGCAGCAGCCATCTGAATCCACTGTACTTACAATGACTACTTTTCTGGCCCTGTGCAGGCTGAATGCTTTATATATTCACCAGCCAGCACATTCCCTTCTGGAGGGATCCCATCCAGTTTGGAGCAATTACATGTTTAACAACTGCAATTCCAACATGCGGGGGCTCCCAGTACTCTCCACTGATGACTGCTGATGGGGTACTTTTTGTCAGCTAGCTAGAAGGGGGTCCAGCTCCCCAAATTTCATGTTAGAATCAACTTCCTAGGACACCTCCTGACAATAAGTTTTAGTTCATGTTCCCCAGAAATAGACTCTGATGTGGAGATATGCATGCAGAAGTTTTATTGGAAAATGCATTTGGGAATAGCACCTGTAGAAAAGCTAGGGAGCAGAACTGGGCACAGGGAAAGCATCAGCTATGATGTAGTTGTACTAGAGTACCTCCTGATCATACAGCAAGCTCCGGAGCTGGGGTGGCATTTTATGATTGTCCTGCCTTGGACAAAGGGAGTCAGGCCTTTGCGCCCTTGCATTGACCAGTCACAGGATACAGGCTGGCCCTGGGGAGTGGGTATAAGGGGGAAGGGTGAGGCAGGTCTTTTGACCAAGGACAATCTATAGAGGGGGGTGCCTTTGTCAGCAGTCAGCATCCAACATTCCCAGCTGCTGGGGTAATGGGTCCTGAAGGGGTGATCTGGGCCATATGCCGTATTAACCACCATACCCGTGGTTCTCACTGAGGGTGATTTTGTCTCCTAGGAGACGTTTAGCATTGTCTGGAGACTTTTTGGTTATTACAACTAGAGGGGTGTTCGCTACCAGCATCTTGTGGGTAGAGACCAGGGATGCTGCTAAACATTCGATAGGGCTCAATTAAGGCTGTCCCCCACCATAAAGAATGATGTGGCCCCAAATGTCGATAGTGCCAAAATTGAGAAACTCATGCTATGCTATGCTTCCTTGGATTCGCTCTCAAATAAATTACTTGCACCAAAATCCTTGTTTGGGGTTTCTGTTTGGAGGACAATGGGAGGATATTAAAACTAGGGCAATGGAGGATATTAGAGCTCTAAGAGACAAAGTGATTTGAGGGGGTTGCACATCTTGGGCAGGGGAGGACAAAGATGGGAAATCCCAGACTTTCTGTGCCCTGAGCCCACATTCTTCTCTACGTACCATGCTACGTACCACGGAGCTGGTGGGAGGACCAGTCTACAGGTCTTATAGCACGTGTAGGAGTTGGTGATGGGGGATTTCAGCATGTCCCTGGGCTTATCAGCAAATTCTGGTTCCTTGAGAAATTTGTTGGCTATTCAACAATCCTAAAGCCTTTCTCAACTGGACTACAGAATGTGGACAATGATGTGAATGACTATTTCTCAATTCTCCCAAAGTTGGTACGTAGTTAGCACCATTATAGATGGAGAAGTTAATATAGAGAAATTAATTCACTGCTACAGTGGACGCCTTAGGACATTAAGCCTTAATTCTCTTACAGAAACCTGATGGAGAATGGCTATGTGGGCAGAGATATTCTTCTCAAGTTACTGAGCTTCCATTTAGTAAGGTATTTGTTCCTCCAATCATTCTTCCTTTCACCTATTCATTATTTCATTTAACTAGTAGTTATACTCAGTGAGAGACAACCCTATCTCATGTCTTTTAAAAAATATATTAGAATAGAAAGACTTGAGCTATCATTGTCAGAGAGATTCTATAAATGGTAGAAATGAGAAATCCGGAGAGGCTGAGCAATTTGCCCAAAGGTTTTGGAACTAATTCAAGACACGGTCATGGTTAGAACCAGGTTCCAGAAGGGGACAAGTATGCCGAGAGAAGATTGCGTGCGGTATGGTCTTTCACCATAAGGACAGAAATATGTGACTCACTTTAATTTGCACTTTATTAATATGTAGTCATATTAATTCTCTCAGCACACTGCCTGAAGGTACAAGGGTGTAGACTTCCCCTCTGTGTGTAATTCTCTAGAAAGCTGTGTGCCACAGGGAGCTTTCTAACTAGTAGGTGTCACAGGCCTGGATTGATTTAATTTGAGCCAGGGAGCAATGTAAATCCCAGAAGTTCCTCTTCCAGCTAGAATTGAAAGTACCGGAATGTGAATGCTACCAAATCTCTGGGAAATGAAAGCTCTAGCTTGCCATTTAAGCGAACAATCTGTGAAACTACCTGCTTTCCCCAAACATTGAACCAAGCCAACATTAACTTTTGCCAACCTTAATTGTAAGCAGAGAAGCCATTGTCATGAGTCCATAAATTGAGATTCTCCTCAGGCTTGGAACTGTGCTTAGAAACCATGTTGCTTTCCTGCTCTGCCCCAGGCCTTGTACAAACTTCATTTTCTCATTCTTCTGGGACCGAGTGACGCTCCTTTGGTTGCCGGTACAGTGCTGGGGAGAAATCTGATTTTGTTTTTCCTGACACACACACTGAATTCACTCTGTTTAATTCTGATTTGAGTATTGCCAATTTTCAATCCTGTAATACTGTCAAGAGTATTATACAATCATTGCCGTGAAGGTGGCCCTCCCTGGCATTTGGCCATATGCCTCACACCAGAGATTCACATGAGTCGCAGAGAAACTGTTCCCAGTACCCAGTACCCAGTATGGGAACTTGGAGGAGTGTTTCTTGCTAAAGTAACCACTTAGGCTGGGTCAATCATTGACTGCAAATTCACTACCCATGCACTTAAGCCTAAACTAATTAACCATGTGATTTTGTATTTCCATGTTTACATTTTTAAAAAGTTCTTATCTTCATGAGAACTCAAGTGTGCAGGTGAACCCTGCTAGTGTTTGCTTACCAGCAAAAGAGTTTATCGGCTCACGAAAATGGGAGGGTCATGGATGAACCTGGCTTTCATAATAACTGGAATCAGGGACTAGAAAGTTTTCAGAATTTAGTCCACTCAATACCTATACATTAGGAGTAAAAGCTTCCCTAAGCTTGGTGCCTGCTTAACTATGGAGGTGGTATCACTAGGCTCATACTCTGGATTTTCCCTGTCCTTCAGTTTGCAAGGAGGGCACTTATTTCTGATCATAAATTCCGGGAGAACCAACTCGGTGTTGTTCTCAGTTCGGCCTTTCTATTTCTTTGGTTCTCACTGAAGATCGCCCTTCTCTGTCCCTCCATGTCCCTGGGGGCAGGCCTGTGGTCTTCTAATACTGTCCAGGACTGGGTGGAAAAGTCTGCCTACCTCTGAGTTTTCCTATTTCTTATATATTCCCACACTCTCCAGTAGTTCCTGTTGTTAGTAATAAAGGTGATATTTCAGCCTCCCTAGGTCTGATCTCATCCAGCTCTCAAATCATTTGGAACCTTGGTGGGGAAAGAAGTCTCATTTACCCAGCCCTCTTCAATCCCATTGTTATTCGCTTAGCAGGAACCATTTATTGTGTGATCATTATGTGTCAGGCACAGGCCCCATAGAGACAGAGGGAAAAAAGATGGTTCTCGCTCTTGGTGGACTGTCAGTCTAGAGAGAGCTCCTACTGGTGCATCTCCAAGGCCCTGCATGCTTGATAAATGTTTGTGGAATGAAAGAAAGGGTGAAGATGCTGCATGTTAACGTGGTAAGTGCGCAGTGGAAGCAGTGTGTGTTACGGAGATCTACCTCCAGGACCGGGCCACTCTTTCCTCCCTCCTGGGAGTGCTGGCTGCTGGTGGCTCTCAGCTGAGACTCTCTCCAAAAATTGCCTTCTGTGGAAGAAAGCAGCTTCACTCAAGACAATATTCTGTCTCCAAGGGCAGCCCATGACTGGGCAATACAAGCTACTAAGGCTTGGTCCCCACGTTTCAAACTGGGACAGATCTGAATGGCCAGGTCAGCTTCTTCCTCTGCCCTGTCCTGACTCCTTTAGGTGTCGATGCTGGGAGCATACCCCAAAAAACTTCCTGCATGTCAATTTCCATCTCAAAATCTGTTTCCAGGAACCTGATCAATACACAAATGCAAACTGTTGTGGGATTACAGGGGAGGGGTTATTTGGTCAATGGTAGGCATTTGGAGAGGTAGAAATGGTACTGGGATTAGAGGAGAGGATGGAAAGCCTGGGCAAAGGATGAAGGAAGCTTGCTAGGAAAAGGAGGGAAGGATGTGCTTTGGGAGAAGAGGTGGCTGGAGCACAGGTGGGAGTGTGGAGCTCCTGAGACAGAGGGAGCTCATGCCTCTTGCTCAGAAGAGATGCTTCCCATGCTTATTGCTCTCAGTTTATACTGTCCTCTCCAAGGAAACAGCCCAGCCAGAGAGATGGAGGGACAGAGGCCTTCATGAGATATTGCAGAGGTAGTGGGGGTTGCCCACAGCAAGGAGGGAAGAGAAAATGTGCAGTCAGAGGTCTGAGGACACTGGAGAGGCCAGTGTAGCATGTGAGTGGGGATTCCTGGGTGCAGAAGACCAGAAGGTGCCAGAGTGTTGGGACTGACTCTCTGGAGATCTGCCTACATCTGACTGACTCGGGAAGGGTTTGTTCTAGCTCCCAGAGTTCCCTGATGGCATGGCTGGGTGTGCACAGGCTGCAGGGGGTGGAGAGAGGAGCAGGACGCCTGCTGTGGTCAAGCATGACTGGCCAAGATGAGCATCTGCTCCTTCTCTGGCGGGTGCCAGGGCAGAGGGATGAGGCCAGCGAGGAGCAAGCTGCTCAGAGGGCAAGGGAGACAGGGAAGAGTGAAAGCTGAAGAGGTGGCCCGAGGAAAGGATCAGGCAGGAGCAAAAGCCTCTGACTTTATTTTCTTGGTTATTGATGTAAAAAATCAGTCCCCCCGCCCCCACCCCCTGGAGCTGCAAAAATGAAAAGCAAGTAGCTTTAGCTTCTGTAAATGGTGAAAGGTTTTGATCATGCTTATTGCTTCTACCTAATATAAGATTTGTGAAATTAGAATCCAATCCAAATAACACTGCATATCTAATATATGCCAGGAGCTATGCTAAGCAGCCTGGCTTCATTTGCTAGTGATTATAATCAAAGAAGCAGTTCCTAAAATAATTAAATTTAATGAGAGAAGGATAAACAGAAATGCCATTCGGTTACCATTCTGTTGGTTGCTCTTACCTTGCTGTGGAAGTTAGCTAGGTTGGTTCTATGGCAGTGAGTACCTATTCATTTCATAAATTTATGAAACAAAATGTTATTGATGTCTCGGTGACAGACGCACGTCAGGTGCTAGAAATATACATGCCCAGTATCACAGAAATCAAGGAGACAAGGCTTTTAACACCCAAGAACAAAATAATTTGGTTTTGGATATTAATTCCTTTGGATTTGAACATTTTTAGAGTTAACTTTCAGGAGGACTTGATCTTTTTTAGGAGGATTTGATTTTTGAATGTGTATTTCTTCTAAGAATTTGATAATGGGATATCTCTGGGTTATAATCATTCATTATGTGAGTGTCTTCATGTAGTTCATTATTGGTGCATTATAAGGGTGTCATTTAATCTCATTGTTGAATCTTGGATATGCTGTGTTGGACAGCATGACTGCACATATTGTGATTTGGAAAATGGAACAGAGAGGGAATTTTTAGCCTTGGGTCTGGCGTTGATTGAATTTGGTTCTGTTCTGATACATTTCAGAGCCTTCTGGAAGCAATGTGTAAACCACTCATCTGTGGTCCCCAGGAGTGCCATTTGGTACTGAAGGTGCAGTCTCCTGTTATGGTGATCTCCTCCTGAGGGCCACTGCTACACTGTAGTTGACTATTGACTTAACAATGAAGCAGGCTGGGGGCACTTGGGTGGCCCAGTTGGTTAAGCATCCGACTTCAGCTCAGGTCATGATCTCACGGTCTGTGAGTTGGAGCCTGACATGGGGCTCTGTGCTGACAGGTCAGAGCCTGGAGCCTGTTTCGGATTCTGTGTCTCCCGCTCTCTCTCTGCCCCTCCCCCGCTCGTGCTCTGTCTCTCTTGCTCTCAAAAATACATAAAACATAATTTTTTTTTTCTAAACAATGAAGCAGGCTGAGTTGAGAGCAAAAAGCTAAAGAAAGGGGAGAACATTTCTTCCCCACTTCTGATGTTTCCTTCTGTGTTAAAAGAACTTTAATTGGATTTCTGCTCTCTCTCTGCTGCGGGGGAGGCAGGGTGATTTGTCTGACTGGGAGCTGTGGGGAGAATGAACTGGGCATGTCTGGGTCACATGTACCTTTCTTCCCCTTGGGAATGAGCTTCCCTCAGGCAGCAGGTATTCCTCTCAATTTTTCTGGGGGAAGGTTTGTCCTAACCACCCCAGCTGCTGCATTAGGATGGATATGTCCACTTGGTTCACTCGGTTCACTCACGTTTTTTTCTAACCCATTTCAGAAACTTCTGGAAGAGAAACCTAAACTATCTACCACTGGTGGTGTCCACCACTGGTCTCAGGAGATCCCAAAGGAAGAGAGTACAGCCAGCAGATCCATTTGGCTCTCACAGGAAGCTTCATTTTCCCATCTTTTTAGTTATAGAGGGAGTATTCTGAACTCTCAGCTAGAACTCTTATTTTCCAATTTAGAATTCAAATGTGGAAACACGGAGCTATTTATTGCTCCCTCAAAATGTCAACAATGGTAGAGGAAATTTGTGGGTATATGGAACAAAAGTTCAGCCTCTTCATTTATATGCTATATTTGAGTGTAGGGTGCTATTAACAAAGTAGAGGCAAATGAAATCAACTTTACATCCTTCATGGTTCAGTCTGGTGTCATGTCCTAGTGTCCCTGTAGTCCCCATTCCCTGGACTCAGTTTGAGGTTCTTCTCCTCTATATCACTTTGTGCCTGCCTTTCTCACACAGTACCCACCATTGCAAATCGAAAGGAGAGAGGGAGGGAAGGATGGGTAGAAAAAGCCAAAGACCATAGGATGGTTCTGAGAGAATTTTGGCCAAGCCAGTGGAGGGATGCTGAGCCACAGTTGCTCATTAGAAGAACCCCACACTGCGTAGGAATGGGCTGGCTCTGGTACCCCAGTCATGCTTGGCCACTGGCTGGGAGTACCCTTGGGTTTCACAGTATCCATGGAGGGAAACTATGTTCCTTGCAGTAGGTTCTCGTTCTCCCAAAGGAGATTGGAGAGCTGTATTGCCATGGACACTACAGGCTCTTTAAAGACAGGGACTGGTCTTGCTCTGTATCCTTGGAGCTTAGACAGTGGGTGGGTCTGGCACACAAGGCAATTGATAAATATTTGTTGAAACATTGTCAGGAATGGATTGTAGAGGGATTTGAGTTTGACAGGCTGTTTGAATTAATTTAGTAAGAAACTTAAAATTATTAAAGATTTTATAACAGAAGATCAGGGCTGTACTTAGAGAAGAATGTAGAGTGCACTAAAGTGAGACTCTTTTTTGTACGGAGATGTGTCTGTTGATAGGCAGAGAAAGGCAGTCACCCTCAGCAAAAGATTTTGGAGGTGATGTTTTTGGGACTTGGAAAATTATTTGGACTCGGGTTATGGAAAACAAGAAATTAAAGATGACAATGAGTTTTCCAATATCAGAGACTGGATGTATGGGAACAGAGGAGGAAGAGGAGCTAGAATCTCAGAGCTAAATGCTGAACTTGGTGTTAGATTTGCTGAGCTAGAGATGCTCTTTTTTTTTTTTTTTTTTCAACGTTTATTTATTTTTGGGACAGAGAGAGACAGAGCATGAACGGGGGAGGGGCAGAGAGAGAGGGAGACACAGAATCGGAAACAGGCTCCAGGCTCTGAGCCATCAGCCCAGAGCCTGACGCGGGGCTCGAACTCCCGGACCGCGAGATCGTGACCTGGCTGAAGTCGGACGCTTAACCGACTGCGCCACCCAGGCGCCCCTGGAGATGCTCTTAAACATCCAGTTGGCAATGTCAAACTGGTAGTTAGGATCATCTGCCCGAATCTTGCCAAAGAGTTACAGGTTAGAGACATATATTGAGAAAAAGAATCAATGAGATTAAGGTAAAAATAGAGAATGGTGTTCAAGGATAAATTTAAATGGACCTGTTGCACATTTTGCAGGCAGCTGCTATGCTATTTGTGCATCCTTTTGCAGGTCTGAATACACCAGACAGAATGATACCATTCACTTCTATTCCTTTGATTCTTTGGTGGGAGAGAGGGATTCCTCTTGTCTTTTTTTATTCTGAGGCCGTGAGCTTTCCAAGACTGTATTTCTGCCTTTGATACTCGGAGAACAAGCAGAGTGATTTACACAAAGATTGTGAATTCCTATAGGGTTGAGATCTCACTTACTTATCTCTGTCTAGAATGGTATCTGGACAACAGGAGGTGTTCAGTTAATTTATTTAATTTGCATAATGTTTGATAGTTTAGTAAGTCATGGAAGATACATTTAACACTTAATTCTCATAAGAATGCTAAGAACTATTATTACCCCATTTATGAATTAGGACACCTTAGAGAAGGTAAGTAATTTACTTGAAATCATATGGTTATGGTAAGAGCCTGTATCAGTCAGAATAGGTTAAGTTATGCTTAGTAACAAATAATCCTAAAAATCTCAGTAGCTTAACAACATAAAAATTTATTTCTTACTTCTGTAAAATCCACTGTAGGTCTGGGAAACCTGCTGGAGAAGCTCTTCTCCATGTGATGGCTCAGAATTTCAGCCTTTATAAAATATATCTATGTTGCTTTTGCAGTTGCTGCAGAAGAGAAAAGAAAACATACAGAATCATGCACTGGTTCTTCAAGGCTTTCATCAGGTAATGAATCATTTTGTTCCACCCACATTTAATTGGTCAAAGAAGTCACATGGCCTCGTCTAACTTCAAGGGAGAAGGCAAGGGCAATCTCCCCAATGTTCTGGGAAGGAGAAATGGAAACATAGGTGAGTAGCTCTATTTTCTACCATAAAAGCAGAATTAGGTCTTGAGTTTAGATTCCTTCCTTCCTTCCTTCCTTCCTTCCTTCCTTCCTTCCTTCCTTCCTTCCTTGTGTATTTATTTTTGAGAGAGAAAGAGCATGAGCGAGTGGGGAAGGGTCAGAGAGAGAAGGAGAGAGCATTCCAAGTAGGCTTCTTACTGTCAGTGCAAAGCTTGACACGGGGCTCAGTCTCATGAACTGTGAGATCATGACCTGAGCCAAGATCAAGAGTCAGATGCTTAACAGACTGAACCACCCAGGTGCCCCTTGAGTTTAGATTTCTGATTTCAATGGCAATTTCTGATTAAAATGGTCACATTTTACTCTTTGTTTCGCATTTTTTTAAAAGAGAGTTCCACACCCAATGTGGGGCTGGAACTCATGATCTCAAGATCAAGAGTCATCCGCTTCACTGAGCCAGCCAGATGCCTCTCTGTGACCCATATTTTAATTTTTACTAAGTATATACAGAAAGCTATCCACATTTATTCCAGTTTCTAATGTTCAACCTACCCTGAAAAACAGTTATGCTCTCTATCCTTTTCTTCTGTTTTCTCTTGCCTATAGGCCTGACCTCTTAACATTGGCTTTTAGAGTGTAAAGCCTCAAAGGGACTCAAGATATCAGAGAGAGACCAATTCCTTTCTTAAGGTTAGATATGGGGTTTAAATATGTGTAATGATATTTGAGTACTGGACCCAGAAATGCTAGATCTTGCCAATTCAATTAATCCTCTTCCCAGTGATGTTCTGAAGGTGAGAAATATCTAAATGATACGACCTTGTTATGACTTGGGACAGTGACTCCTGCAAAGCTCTGTTAGAGCTCACATATTAGGCTTAGGCTGTGGGGTTTCCCACCTCAGAACAAGTTCAAATCTATATGTTGGGATTTTACTTCACTATGTCCACTCTCATCGGGTCAGGAACCATGGTCAGCATGCTTATGTGAGGAGAGGAACAATATAACTGTGACTCATAACCAGGACAGACGGGGGTTGGGGGGGGGGACTTTGGGATTAAGTGAGCTGGACAGACAGATAGATGCACAATGTATTCTCACACAGGGAACTCCTCATCTACTAAGTGTGGCCCAGAAAAGTCTGAGAGCTTGACTCACCAGGTTACCACTCCTAGAGAAGTGTTGCTCAGGCTGCTGAGCATCTCCTCTGACCACTTGTATTTTACTTATAAGGAAATTGAGACCTCTAGACATTTAGGGTTCATGACTCCTAAGAAGTTGAGCTGCTTCAACTCCAGCCCAGGATGGCTTCCCCCCTTGACTTACAACTTTGGAAGGACCCTGAAGCAAAATAAAGACTCCAGGGTCTATCAACAGGATGATAACAAGAGCAAGCGCTACTGATAACAAGAGCAAGCTAACAGCTACTGAGCGCTTTTATCATGTGCCAGGCATAAGTGCTAAGGTTATTTTATTTAACCTCACACTATTATGGGATAGGAGCTTTGTATGTTCTTTCTTTCACAGATGAAGAATGTAAGGTCCATAGGGCAGGGATTTTTTGGGGGGGGGATAATTTTTGTCTGTATCCCTAGTGCCCAGATCAGTAGTAGGTATAGATTAGGTGCCCAGTATGTATTTGTTGAATAAACAAGCTCAAGATCACTGTGCTAAGTGAGTGAAGGAGCCAGCATAGGAGCTCAGGCAGTCTGATTTTGAGTCGCCTATTATAACGTGACCTTCTGTACATGTCTGCCATTATGGGTTATGGTGTAATAGTGTTTGCTGATCATTGTCTTGCTGGTTATTGTTTTGTTGTCTCTTTCCCCCACATTATGAGTACCTCGAGAGAAAGGGATGATGCCCCATTCTTCCTGCACTTAACTCACCCTGCACTGCTGGGTAAACAGCAGGAGTAAATTATGTGTTGATTGGTTGCTTGGCTGGCTTCACACCCCAGAGGGTGGTGGGAAAGGCAGCCGTAAGTTTATGGCGGCTGGTTTTAACTTTCCCAGGCGGTTCCATCTTCCCACACACCTCCTTTAAGGAGACCCAGCCAGTGTTCCACTAGGGGGACCCAAAAGCAAAGGAAAAACCTCTCCTGCCCTCCAGAGATAATGCAACCCAGCCCACAGCCCTCACGAGGGGTCAGCACTGGCTCCGCCAACCTCAGGGCTCACATCCCTGTATAGCTCTGGTTCTGCTCTTGCCTTGCTTGATGCAGCGTTTACAGTCAGGGCTTTGGGAGCAAATTCCACTCCTGTGGGGCCAGGACTGCTCAGTTCCTGGGACCCCGGCTGTTCCTGCGGTGCTGACATATGGGTTTGTCCTAGGAGTAGAGGAGAGGGGTTTTAAAGGGCTGGCCACCTGGTGATGAGGCTGCCCTGGTGTCACATGGGAAGCCCCGAAATGCAGATCTAGTAAATAAAGGATACTTCATCTTCTGCTCCCTTCTCTCCCTCTCTAAAATCAGGGGCCCCCAACCACTTTGATGGTTCAGTGTGAGGCCATTCAAAGCTCAGTGCTTCCTTTTCTACAGCAACAGGAACTGGAGACGTGGTTCTCACTAGGGCAGCCTGACTTGTTGAGACAGATAGAATGATCTATTTTGACAAGGCGTCTTAGAGGGATGGATGTATTTGTGAAACGTTGGACAGTTTCATTTATTATTATTTCTCAACTCTGTGCTGTGGGACATTTTTTCTTTTTTTGAACAGCTTGCAAATATGCTACCAGCATTTGGGAAAATTCTCAGTTACATGTTTTCTGTAATAAAATCTGATTTTTTTCTATATTTCTTTTCTATGATCTCTAAATTGTTTGATTTACTTTTTATTGTAGAGGTTTTATTTCTTTTAAGATATGATCTTTTCCTTGAGGAAAGATCTACGGTGAAACATCTATAGTATTCCAGAACTTAAAGAAGTTTTAGAAATACTGGCATAGATCCATAATGGCACAGGCATAGAAGGGGTTCCTGGACTCTGCACCGAAAATGGGGCACATGAAATGAAGGGGCATGAAAGCCAGGTGGGGCCAAATCATTTCACAGACCTTCAGCTCGAGAGGAATCTTTAGAGATTTTTCTCATTTAGAACTCTCATTTGACAGACGAGAGAACTGAGGTCCGGAGGGGCAAATGACTTGCCTTGTCACATAGCTGATTAATAACAAAGCCCCAAAGGCATCTGGTCATCACTTTTCAATATCCCACAGACTTCTTGTGTGAACTGAAGGTGAAAGTGTTTTTTTCCCCATGGCCGTTCATTTTATATTAGTCTGCCAAGGAAGTGTCTGGAATAAAAGAGGTAAAGCAGAGAGAGAAGAGACAGAGGGTTTTGACCATTGTGTGATAAAGATGTTCTGGTGACTCAGTGCCCTGTGGCCTGCAAATGATGCAAAGGGGAAAATGATGAGTAGGTCTGTCCAGGAGAACACAAGGCCCCCCAAAACAAAACAAAACAGAACAAACCACCCTCTGGAAGGTTGTGTCCAAGGACAGGAGGCACACTCAACAAACTTGGTTCAATAATCATGTAATGAAACTGTTTGGTACCAGCCACTATGGAATGTTCTAGAAAACACCACCTAGCATTGTCTATCTCCTTTACATTCTCTAAGCACTTTCCCACATACACTCTCCTCATTTGACACTTCCTGTATCAGCCAGGGTTCCAGGTGATTCCGGTTCACCTGGGCATTGAGAGGACTTTTTTAGAAAGGGGCAGGTAGGGTCCCACCATGACAGGACCCAGAGCGGCTCTGGGATGAGACAATAGGGATGAAAGGTCTCTGCCTTTGTTCTGCCTTGTCTTGCACTCTTTCCAGTATGTTATTTTGCTTAGGCTCCCTGTTCCAGACTGAGGGTGTCTGATTGGCTGAGCCTGGAGCACATGGACACTACTTGACTGGGGGAATATTGAGGCATCTTGATGTACAGGTCCTTCAAGGCTGTATCCAAAGGAAAATCTGAATGCTCTTGACAGAAGAAAGGAGAATAACTAACAAATGTTCCCTGTAAATGAAATGATTACCTTCATGGCATAAATGAAAAGGCTGAGGCCCAGAGAGGTGAAGTGACTCACCCAAGGTCACATAGCTATATATAGCAGAGCAAAGTTACATCTCCAGAACCTGTTCTTTCTACAAAAGGGAGTGGGTGAAGTTTGTATTTAATGCAGTCCTTTCTCCTTTCTTACTGCTCATGTCACCCTGGTTCCTACCCCTCCTCCAAAGGGGTCTTATCACTCTCTCAGCTGCCATCTATGGACCATGAGGCTGATGCTTTTACTCCCCTCCACTCCTGGATCCCCAAATTTCCTGGTACCCATGTGATAAACGGAGGACTACTTCACACTGTGTGCTAATAATTGAAGAAATCACACCCAGGTGGGTCTTCTGACACTGTGAAAGCCCTCTCTCACTTCTTATTCCACTGCTGTGGATCTGGAGCTTATTGTTGTTGCGGGGGAGCTCAAGGAACTGAGGAAGTCACCTATGCAGGTTTCACTGAGATAAGGTCTGCCTACAGGTGGGGCCTGGCCACAGATTCATGGCCCCATCGCAATACCTTAAGTGAACCTTTAGGGACAATGGTTCAAAACTGTATGGTTCTCTGTTGTCTACAGAAAAAAGCCCACGTTCCCTTGCTTAGCTGTATGATGTGCCACTCCTGGTGTCTGGGGT
This sequence comes from Lynx canadensis, assembly GCF_007474595.2. NCBI lineage: Eukaryota > Metazoa > Chordata > Mammalia > Carnivora > Felidae > Lynx > Lynx canadensis. The sequence goes on from NC_044320.2 coordinate 17,264,833, forward strand.
GCTGGTTACGGAAGGACTCTGAGTCTCTGGGAACAGTGGGAAAGAATTACATGTTCCACTAGTCTGCTGAGCGTGGAGAATGGAGAGGGGTGGCGTGTATAAAGTCGGCTTGATGTTCATACTGAAGCCCTTAGTGTTCTTTCCTCAACCTACCATTCCCTTCCTCCTCAATACTTTCCCTACCCTTTGGTGCTGTAGTCTGAAAATGGAAATCAGCTGACCTGTTTCTTCAAATGAAATTGCATGTAGAAGCTCAATGTGTAAAATAAACGAAAGGCTGAGATGAAGGGGGAGGGGGTTCAGAGACCACTGTGGCTCTGAGGGTGTGCTTGGAATCCCCGGGAACCATGCCTCTACCCACAATCCACTTTCTGCTCTTCCTGGGACATACTCCATCCTTGCCCCTCCCTGCTTTCTCTCTCTCTGTTCCTTAACCTGGAATGACATCTTGCCAGTTCTTTAAGATCTCAGAGGTCACCTCTGCCCTAAAACCTTCCCTAATGCTTCTAGCTGGATAGATTCTCTCTGAAAGCCAAAGCATTGTTCTTGAACTTCTCTCATGGATTTTATAGTTGCTCATTTGAATACAAGTTCCCCTGATATGTTATAGGTGCCTCTGGGTAGTTCCCTGTGTGACGGGTAATCTGAGGTCTGTGCAGTCAATTTTGGTAAAAAAAAAATGCTAGCATTGTAATGCATGGATATTGTTTATTTTGTTTTAGAGCCTTTGCAAACTCTTTGTAATATTCTACCTCCTACATCCATCATCTACACTTATTCTTTCTGGACATCTTTTTGTTTTTGTTTTTGTTTTGCTTTTGTAAAATTGGGGTAGTGGTGTTACTGGCTCCATGGAGTTCCTGTGATGAGTTAATTTAATTTATGCTAAGTGCTGACTACAGCACCTGGCACAGAGTATGTGCTTGGTGAATGTTAGTTATTACTATTATTGTAATTATTATTACCTCAACATCATTAGGATAACAACACTTCTCCACCTTGATATCATGCCCAGGTTCCTTCCCAAGGGGTGGCCTGCATTTGCTTGTCACCGAGGCGCAGGAAGAAGTGAACCTCTCGACTCTTGGCTGGGAGTCTGGGTGGATGAAGTGAGAATTAGTCATGGCCTCATTCACAATCTGAGAACATTCACACTTGTCACACCTGCTTGGAGAGGCTTGGATTCATCCAGCAAATTTTGCATTTTCAGCCCTGGTCTGTGTGCTGGGAACAGCTCAATTTTGAAAGTCTTGCAAAGGCCTCTTCGAAGTGGCCCAGTGACTTCATTCAGGACCTGGCCCTGCTGGGAGCAGGGACTCTAGTGAAAGGCAGGAGAAAGCTGTGTCAGCTGCAGCCGTGTCTCCTCAGGAGACGTTCTCCCAGGGTGCCTGTCCTTGTCTGTTCCCAGAGTGTGCCTTTAAATCCAAGCTGCAAAAGAGTGTCCTTTTGCTAAAGAGACTAAGAATCTTTCAGGAACCTGCTCCCTGGAAGGCACATGTTGGGATGCCAGATCCTTGGCTAAAGTCATTAAGTGAATTTATACTTGATCTGCTGCAATGGAAGTGTCCATCCTTTTTTTTTTTTTTTAATGTTTATTTATTTTTGAGAGAGAGAGCATGTGTGCATGAGCAAGGGGGGGAGGGGTAGAGAAAGAGGGAGACAGAGGATCCAAAGCAGGCTCCACACTGACAGCAGAGTGCCTGATGCAGGGCTTGAACCCATGAACTGTAAGATTGTGACCTGAGCTGAAGTTGGGCGCTTAACTGACTGAGCCACCCAGGCGCCTCAGGAAGCGTCCATCCTGATGGGAGGGCTTTGGACTTGGGTTTTGGAAGTACTTTGTTTCTCCTTTGTCCTACCTATTGGCCTTCACAACTGCTGGTCAGCCTGCATTTCCTGAATTTCCATGTTCTTTCTTACCTTTCTGTCTCTGCTAGAAAATGTGCCACCTCTTCTGCTGCCATACACCCTTAGGCTTCTTCCCCTCAGAAGTTTCTCTTGACCCCAAAGGCTTTTGGATATTCTTTTCCTTCGATATCACATACCTGTCTACATCATGATTCCTGTAACTCTGGGCATCACAGCCTGTTTCCTTACCTGTCTCTCCTGCTGTAAAGTGGGCTGCGTGCCCCGCCCCTGAACTGTGTTATTTGTTCATGGCTACAACTCTGGGGACCTGGCCAAAAAAAAAAAAAAAAAAAGGGCACAAATGAATGAATGAAAACAATGAATAAATAAGTGGACGAGTACAAGAATGAAGCACAAATTATTATTTCTGTTGATCTGACCCAAGCATGAGAAGGTGAGGCATGACAGAGGAGAACATATCTTCAAATACTGTTCCATAGTAGCACCCTTTCAGTGAAGAAATTGTGTGCCGCATCTCAATTTTTGGAACAGATAAAAGAAGAACTTTTCTGCCTGTAGGAGGAGTGAAACCCTATGGTCTCTTTCCTCTTCCTCCTTTGGGGGTGGGGCGTAGGCTCCTTGGGCAGAGTTTGAAAGCCATTGCCCCTAAAAGGATGACGCTGTTTTGAAAAGAACTGAGCAGAGGGACCACAATCCACCTGGGGGCCTGATTTCCTTATTAGTTGTGGCTAATAGCACGTATTATGCACATAGTCTGGGCCAGTCCTATGCTAAGGGCTTTGCTTTTATCAATTTTTCATCCACATAATAATCTTATATGGTATTTTCTATGCTCACTTCTATTTTAGAGAGGAGAAAACTGAAGCATAGAGTTAAGTAACATGCCCAGGTCCCATGACGACTGAGCAGCTGAGTCAGGAATCAAACTCTGGATTATCTGTCTCTAGGGGCTGAACCCCGAGCAGGCAGCCGCCTGCAGGAAAACGGCGGAAGTGCCCATAAGAACCTAAGCTGTCCACTGAGTGTGGTTGCAGCTGGGCACTGTGCTAAGCCGTTCACAAACATTAGCTCATTCGATCCTTACTGCACCCCTCTGGCGTGGAGGTGTCACTGCCATGTTATCACTGGCAGAGGAATCACCTCTATCTACCCTTCGCAGTGGGTTATCAATGTCACCTATTGCCAACAAGGGGGTCAAGTAAAAAACGATTAGCCCAACATTTGCATACATTTTGTAGCAAGATGACCTTTTTCTTTTTAAAGAGAAACACAGATTATTTGAAACCAATGATGCTAATTAGGGTTGGCTGCCTCAGCAGGATAAAATAAATCAACCAATCCACTTTTTGGAAGCAGAAGGTGGGAAAGAGGCTACTTCTGAGCTGACTGTGCACCAAGAGACAGATCCTTGTTTCATATAAATTGTCTATGAAAATTCCTCTAGATGAACGCAGGAGGGAAATCTGGCACAAGTCCTAGAGCAGGATAAAGATGTTTGAAAATCCTTTCAGAAATCATAACTTAGATGCTTCTCCCATCTGTCCCATTTCTGCCAAGAAATATGACCCTCTTTCTTATAGGATTTTCAAAGCACTAGAAGACTCCAGAATGGTATACAGAGTAAGAGGTATTACTGCTTCACGGTGGACAATCCAAAACCTCCTGGACCCTTTTCTGACTGCTGATAACCCTGTGGTAAGAAGTCTAATGAGACATGCTCATATATTTTCTTTAAATGTAAATAAAAAAAATTTTAATGTTTATTTTTGAGAGAGAGAGAGAGAGAGAGAGAGAGACAGAGACAGAGACAGAGACAGAGAGCGAGCGGGGGAGGGGCAGAGAGAGAGGAAGACACAGAATCCGAAGCAGGCTCCGAGCTGTCAGCACACAGCCTGATGCAGGGCTCAAACCCACATATTGTGAGATCATGACCTGAGCCGAAGTTGGATGGGTTCTGGGCCCATTCACTGAGTGGGCCACCCAGGCACCCGACAAGACATGCTCATATTAATAATGGCTGTCCCTGTCCTGTCTTCCTTTAGGGGATCTCTGTGTACTATGACAGCAGAAAGCTTCATCCGGCATAGTCAGGAAGGGAAGGACTAAGGACAATGGTATTCTTTGTAAAAATCAAGAGGATGAGATTATAAGCCTGTGGTGTTCATTAAGGCTGTTCATAAATATTTTGGTTCTGTTCTGGGTCACGGTGGGATTGTACTTCCCATGAAAGCTAGGCATGGCCCTGTGATTTGCTGTGTGCAATAAAAGGGGAGTGAAAGTGATATATATCAGTTCTGGTAGAAAATGTTAAGAGCTAGTAGGATTTGCCATGTTCTTTTTCCCTTTGTCACAGCGTCAGGCAACATTTGAGAGAGTGGATAATTTTTTTTAGACTGGGTATGATGGTTAATTGTATATGTCAACCTGGCTAGGCAATGGTCCCCAGTTGTTTGGTCAAATACCAGTCTAGATATTGCTGTGAAGGTATTTTTTTAAAGATATGATCAACACTTAAATCAAGAGAATCTGAGTAAAGCAGATTATCCTCCATAATGTGGGTGGAACTCAACCAATCACTTGAGGTTCTTAACAGCAGACTGAGGTTTTTCATAAAGGAAGGGATTCTCTTCTAGATTGTAACATAGAGACCCTGCTTGAGTTTTCCAGCCTGCTGCTTTGTGGAATTCCTACCCAAGATTACAAGCATCAACTCTTATCTGAATAGACTATTGGCCTACTTTACAGATGTTGGACTTGCCAGCCCCACCATCATGTGAACCAATTCCTTAGAATAAAATAAATCTCTATGTATATATCCTATTGGTTCCATTTCTTTGTTTTTCTCTAATACACTGAGTGAGGATGAACTGGAGCAGGAACTCAGCCAACTCATACTGGAAATGTAGAGTGAGTAAGAGATAAACCTTTGTTGTTAAAAGCCATTGTTTGTTACAACAGCAGAACCTACTCTATTCCTATTGATAGGAAAATTAGATATCTGTCCCATTCATCTACATTTTTTCTTATACTTTTTAAAAACTTATTTATTTATTTATTTAGAGAGAGGGGAGAAGGGGCAGAGAGAGAGGGAGAGACATCCCAATCAGGCTCCACGCTGTCTCCTTGCATCAGGGCTTGATCTCACAAACTGTGAGATTATCCCATCTCTAAATATTGAAATGAAATATCAAAACCAAATCTACGTAATATTAGCTGAGAGAAAGAAAGGTTGGAAGGAAATTCATATTAGCCAATGGCTTACTGATGAACCAGGTACTGAGCCAAGTGCTTGGCATATAATATCTTATATATTTCTAAAACTAACTTGTAAGGTATGTATAATATTATTTGAGAGATGAGAAAACTAAAGCCAAAGACACAGAGTTAGTGAATACCAGATGTGAAATTCAGAGTCAGAATTATGTGTTCTAAAACTCAAGGATAATTGTATCAATTAGGATTTTTAACAACAGAAAAGGAATTTATTACAATGGCATCAGGTACTCACAGAATCGATGGGAAGGACTGGAGAACAGGCTCATCAAAGGACAGATATTCAGGGCACCAGGGGTCTGGAAGCAGGAATGTTTCAACGGCCTCACTAGTAGATGATGATGGAAGGAATGCGGGTATGCTTTTTCTGGTGTTTTATATTTTGTTCCATTTCTGATCAAGTTCAAAGTCCTGAGTTCAGCTGGCCTACCCTGGCGTTATGGGCTCACTCCCTGGCAACTGCATTGACAGTTCCAATAAAACCACTTGCTATTGGAGATAGGTAATTCCTCATAAGGAGGTTAGGAACTGTTGTCACACACACACACAAAATGTGTGTGTGTGTGTGTGTGTGTGTGTGCGTGCGTGCGTGTGTGTGCGTGCTGGGGGGTGGTGAATATTAGGCAGCCAAAAAAGGAGAGCAATTACAGGTATCCTCCGCTTTTCGAAAGTTCCCGCTATGCCACTTCGCTTTTAGGAAGGACCTGTGTTAGTACCCGTTTTCCGTAATGGAAAGAAACCCGAAGGAGAGTTTCATTTTTACGACAAAAGACGAAAAGCGAAAATCGTGTTCAGCGTCGGTTTTGCAGCAGTCGTCGAACACGTAGAGGTAGACGCAGCCGCAGCTGCGCTGAGAGGCAGGGTCTTGTCTCGGCGTCCAGCCGCCCGAGCTCTGACCTGGTCTGGTGAGCGTGCGTGCCGTATCTCAATGTATTTTTGTGTATTTATTAGCAAGATGCGTCCTAAGGTGTCAGGAAAGTCTGAGAGAGGTTGTTTTTGGGGTCTGAGAATGCTCAAAAATGCTTCCATATAAATTAATGGAAACTGCTTCTTGGTTTTATGCCATTTGGGTTTATCAAAGAGTTCTTAGGAATGCTCCACACTTGGGTAGTGGGGAAAACTAGGTTTGGCTGGCAGAGAGCCCCATTTTCTGTCTGTTGTCCTGATGTAATATCAAAGAGACCACTTCCATTCTTTTTTTTTTTTTAATTTTTTTTTCAACGTTTATTTATTTTTGGGACAGAGAGAGACAGAGCATGAACGGGGGAGGGGCAGAGAGAGAGGGAGACACAGAATCGGAAACAGGCTCCAGGCTCTGAGCCATCAGCCCAGAGCCTGACGCGGGGCTCGAACTCCCGGACTGCGAGATCGTGACCTGGCTGAAGTCGGACGCTCAACCGACTGCGCCACCCAGGCGCCCCGAGACCACTTCCATTCTTAAAAATGTCCTAGTCTGGAGGATAAATGATGGTGTCACCAAATAGCATCCCATATACACACATACGCTATTACTCATCTGAAGCCATAAGGGGCTGAAGTGGAGCATTTCCCTAGGCATGGAGGGCTGTTACAGGGTTATTTTTCTCTGGATTTGTTTTGGTTCATCTCCCAGTAGTGTATTTCTAAATTCCTGAATCATTTTTATCTGATTGGTTATTATCTAGTTCTACTGGCTAGAAATTATACATGCCCTTTGCTGTTGAAGACTTGTGCTGTTTCTAGGTGACACTCTTCTTTCTGATGAGAAGGACCAGGGTGACAGGTACTGGAACAACTTCCAAGCTTTGTGCAGGATTGCAGTTGTTCAAGGGGCTGTACCAAGGGCATGCGTCAAGTGGGATATAATCATGAGCAGATCTTATAGATTCCACTTCCTTGTCATCCTTTGAATCCGTGCGTTTTACCTTCATCGCTAACATCTTGGTTCAAGCCGCCACTATCTGTCATAAGGATTACCACCTCCTGATTGGCATAGGACCTTCAGTGTTGTGTCTGGTCAATCCATTCACTACATAGCAGTCAGAGTGATCTTTCTAAGGTGACAGCCTGATTACATCAGCTCTCTTGCTCTGATGGCTCCCTACGGCTCTTGATTAAAGTCCAAATGCCTTCACCTGGCCTGCCTAAGCTGGCCTGGCTTTCCTCCTCGCTCAGTGCTCCCCACAGACGCTCTTTCCTCCTGACCCTCTGGAACTCAGGTCTTTCGAAGATTTTTCTCTCTTCTGTCTGGACATCTACTTCTTTTTTCTCCACCAACTCCTAGTTACCCTTAACTCTTAGCTTAACACTAGTCATAGTCATGTTATTAATAGCTCATCTAGACAGAGCACTTATCTATATGCCAGATGCCATGCTATGGGCTTCACAGGGAATATCTCATTTGATCCTTTCAGCCACCCTAGCAAGTAGGTGATACTATTATCATTAGCATCTGTCTGTCAGATGGTTGGGGTTCAGAGAAGATAAATGCCTTGCCAGGATATACAGCTAATATAAAAGGTAGAGCCAAGATTTGAACATGGAAAAGCAGATGCAGAGCCTGTACCCCTGTCCCTGTGCTACAGGGCTTTTTAAAGATTTCCTCCAGGTGGCCTCTGCCTCCCCGATCTTCTAAGGTGCCTCTTCTCAGGTGCACCTGCATTAGGTGCCTCTTCTTGGTGCTTGTGTACATAGCACAGAACTTTCTCTGGTAAAGTCCTCATCAGCCTGTACTATAATGACCTGTTTATTTGTTTTTCTTTTCTTCTGGAGTGTTAAGACCCATGAGGCTAGTGTCTTTTTCATTCTTTTACTCAAGTAGGCAGAGGTCTTCTCACACAGTGGGTTCTTAATAAATGTTGGTTGAATGGATGATTAAAATTAGGTATTGGTATTAGGTCTCGAAAAGTTACAAATGCCCCCTCCATCCTACCTCCCAGCTTGTTCCTCAGCTTATTGTCCATTGCCATTGATCTAAGAATTATTTCTTCTACTGAATCGGCTTTTTTTTTTAAAGTCCATTTATTTATTTTGAGACAGAGAGAGAGAGAGAGAGAGAGAGCATGAGCAAAGAAGAGGCAGAGAGAGAGAGGGAGAGAATCCCAAGCAGGCTCCATGCTCAGTGCAGAGCCCAATGCAGGCTACAACTGTGAGATCATGACCTGAGCTGATACTAAGAATTGTACACTTCACCCACTGAGCCACCCAGGTGTTCCTGCATTAGCTTTTAATATCCCCTCCTCTGGGCCTTTGCCCGTGAGATTTCCTCCATGAAAAGCTCTCTCCATTCTCCCTGCTGCTAATTCATGTTCTTCTCACTTTAGATGCCATTAGGGCAGAGTCTTCTTTGATTTACTCCTGTGGCTTCTCTTACCCATTCCCTTCCATTGGGGACTTAAATGACTGGCCCTGGGTATGGCATAGACCCATGTTGTCCCCAATATCTGTCTTCCCTTCATCATTAAGGAGATGGGCATATTGCCAATGATTAAATGGCTGCCTTCCTCAGTCTCCTTATAGCTGGGAAGGTGCCTTTTGATTGACTGAAGTTTTGGCCAACAAAATCAATTTTTGTGAGCGAATTCAAGAAATGTCCTTACAGGAAGCGTACGGATCTTTTTTCTTACTTTTCCTCCATTCTGTTGTCAAAGGTGTAAGCTGGAGCTCTAGCAAGCATCTTGGATCATGGGAACAAGCGCTACGTTCCAGAGATGGTGGTGTGGTGAGCTGGTAGGAGCCTGAGTTCCAGACAACTTTGCATGGCTTCCATACCATCCCTAGACTGTCTACTCTTGACTTCTTTTATAGCACTGAGCAATATGCACTCCTATTTGTAGCTTCTCTGTTATGTGCAGCCACACCCAGTCTTGTCTCAGACACTGGTCTGTGGCAGTCTCCACATGCTGAGCAGTCATAAAAAGCTGGGTGGCATCTCTAGGTGGCAGTTATCAAGGGGAAGGAAGTAGGTTTCTTGCAATTATTTAAGACTTTGACTTCTGGTTACGAGTCTACCATGCATTGTCTACATACCCTTGAACAAGCCACATCACCTTTTCGGAGCTCAGTTCCCCCCTGGGAATGGTTGGTTGGTTGGTGGATGAGATTGGACCATGACCTTTAAAAGGTCTGTGGTGACAAAGGCCATGTCTCCAAGACAAGAACTGCTAAAGACAGAGACCTGGGCCGATGCACATTTTTTTCTGAGACCTCACGTGCCTTGTTCCTTGCTCTTGTCCCGATGTGCTCTCTGGGTCCTAGCTTCAGGCTGAGCTGTGTGATTTGGGTTGGAGCAAATGTTAGTGCTGTTTGTGTGATAGCTCTGACTCTGCTGTTCAATTCTCAAGGGCCTCTCAGATCTCAGAGTCTGCTCTTGCTCTGTTGGCCTACCTGGGGCTCCCTGTCTGTCAAGTCCAATAAAAATGTTTCCTTAAAAAATCCTCTTTTCTTTAATAAGCTCTGAACAAAGGCTAAGCTGGGAGAGCCACCCTGCTCCAGTGTTCGCACACGTCTCCTTCTACACATAATCTTTGTGTAAGTTGCTTGCTCTTAAGATTTTCCTGACCTTTGTTTGCTCATTTAGGCTGACTTCTTAGGAGTAAATTTTGTGTGTGTGTGTGTGTGTGTGTACACGAGTTTGTGAGTATTTGGAGGGTGTAGGAAGAAGGGAGAAGAAGGAGGGCAGGTGTGAGTATTCTGAGGTTAAAATCTAGTTGGCCCTGGTCCAGAACCTTTCTGGAGATGGTCCTGAGGCTTACACTTAACACTTTATTTCAGGTGTCTCTGCATTAGGAACCACACTATCCATATGTACCTACCTGGGTCATCAAGCCTGCATGCTAATGGCACTTACTCCTCCCATTCTTGATCACTGTCCCCTAAACAGTGAGTATAGGGCCACTCACTTATACAGCATAGACCATTCATACACATGTGATAGAATATGATGTGAATGGCATCCCCTAGAATGGTGCAGTGTATAACTTGTACAACTGTATGTGATGGCTCTGGCAGCTACCTGTCAATCCAGAGATGTCTAGATTTTCTGCCTCTGAAATGCTATCTAGGCAAAAAGGTCTGACTTATTTGATGGGGTTTTTATCATGCTGGAGGCTATATTGGCAAGTTTTCCTCACCTGAGTCATTGGGGGACCCCCAGAACAAGGCCAATAATTCAGTTTGGCCCTTTGTGATAGAAACCATCAATCAATAGTTTGTCTTAAAGGTTTTATGTTCTCATGTTAAAGAAGATGAGACATAGGTGTGATGGGCCTGGTATGGTGTCCTTATAGGATCATCTGGGAGTGAGAAAGCATCCTTCTATCTTTCTGCTCCAAGGCTCCCACCTCAAGGTCATCTCATGGTTCAAGATGGTCCCATCTCAAGGTCATCTCATGGTTCAAGATGGTTCCATCTCAGGGGCATCCATGGTTCAAGATGAGTATTGGAGTGCTAGCTATTACAGCAGCATCCCACGTCCTGCCAGGACAAAGGAGGGAAGAAATGGCAAAAGGGGTGAGCTTCCTGGATGAGTCAACTCCTATTAAGCAATCCTGCTGGAAGACCCTATATTTCTGCTGACTGTCTTTGGCCAAAATTAGTCTCATGGACACATATAGCTGAAAGAGAGGTCAGGAAATCTAGAATTTTAGCTGGGTACATTTCTGCCCTTAATAAAATTGGGACGTTGTTCTAATGAGGAAGGGGAAAATGGTTATTATGGACAAGTGATGGCCTCTGCCCAGGGGCCCTTTGCATATCTCTTTATAAGACTATTTGTGTTAGAATCACCCTTCTTAAAAAGCAGCTAGCAGGCACAGGTGATTGTGCTGGGCATATAGTTAACTGTTCAGATGCTCAGAAAATGCCAACTGGGTTATTGAATTAGAACATTTGTTAAACCATTACACTGATTGAAGGGCAGGGGAAAATTTGAGCTCCTCTTTTTGAAGACTTGGGTAGTTGGGGCCAGAACAAACATTCCCAGTAATGTGGGCCTGGCTTGCAGGAAGTCTAACTGTTCCAAAAACTCAGCATGGGTCAGAACTTGATCTTTCTTTTGTTGCTGCTTCCCATGACAGTTCTTCATTAGTACATTGGGTAAGGTGGCTACTGGTGCCATAAGAAAGAGGTTTGTGACTCAAGAAATGACTTCTTGGCCAGAAACATATTTAGCTGAATTAATGAGGCAATGACATTTTTTTTCACCTATATTCCAAGGCATTACTTGCCAGTGATTGCTCAAGGAAACTTGGCCTTATCATGGCATGCCAGCATGTACTGAATGTTGCAAAATTTTAGGGTCACCCAATAAATGGAAAAGTCAGACCATATGTGTTAGGTAGATCATTAGAAGTTAGCTGGGTTGATTTATGTTTTCAAGTGTCAGTCCTTACAGTAAAACAATTATTGAGCATATATTGTGTTATAAATGTTTGGGGGGAGTAGCTACAAAGATAAATGATACTTGGTTTTGCTTTCAGAAACCTTGCCACTTAGTGTAGGAGATAAGATGTGATGGCACAATTAGATGAGGTAGAATGTGAGGAAGGCTCCAATGGAGATGCTGTGGGAGGCAGAGCAGCGCCGTGGTGGGTTTAGATTGGGGCTGGCAGGGAGGCTCCAAGGTCAGCTGCATGAACGAGTTAGAGAGGGACCTTGAAGGACAGGGAAGTTTTGGACCCAGGGAGACAGGTCGGGAGAATGGAGGTGCATTCACTACGAAGGGAGCAGCAGCAGGAAACGTCTAGAGAGAAGACAGCCTGGGGCATCTTCAGACGCTTCTGAGGAATACAGCTGTCTGCACATGTAAATATATACTCTGGGGAAAGGGTGCCATATGTACATAAGCTTAGTGGGATGGTAGGATTTTAATTAAATATTAGCCTATTGAAGGCTCTGAAAGGGTCCTTTTTTAAAAGGCAAATTTCGGGGCGCCTGGGTGGCGCAGTCGGTAAAGCGTCCGACTTCAGCCAGGTCACGATCTCGCGGTCCGTGAGTTCGAGCCCCGCGTCAGGCTCTGGGCTGATGGCTCAGAGCCTGGAGCCTGTTTCCAATTCTGTGTCTCCCTCTCTCTCTGCCCCTCCCCCGTTCATGCTCTGTCTCTCTCTGTCCCAAAAATAAATAAACGTTGAAAAAAAAAATTAAAAAAAAAATAAATAAAAGGCAAATTTCTGTCTAACTTTGTTAGGCAAGTAAATGAATTTATCCATATAGAAAAGACCTTTTTTTTTTTTTTTTTTTTTTTTACCCAGATGTAGAGTGTTGGAAATGTGGTTTAGCAGTGTCTCCAGGAAGAAGAAATGGTTTGCTGGGAATCTAGCTGGTCTCTGTTGACAAACAGCCTACTCAGCTTGACATACTGGCCCAATAGCAGGGTATGCTTCTAAAGCCAGTGTTCTTTCTTTCCTACCTATTCTACTGCTCATCCAAAAAGAAAGTAAAAAGAAATGGTCATAAACAATTTTTGCTCCTTTTTAAAATGTTTACTTCTTTATTTTTGAGAGAGAGAGAGAGAGTGAGAGAGCACGCACGAGCGAGCGCACAATTAGGGGAGGGGCAGAGTGAGGGAGATACAGAATCCGAAGCAGGCTCCAGGCTCTGAGCTGTCAGCACAGAGCCTGATGTGGGGCTCGAACCCATGAACTGTGAGATCATGACCTGAGCTGAAGTCAGACGCTTCACCCACCGAGCCACCCAGGTGCTCTGATTTTTGCTCCTTTATGCCCTAAAAGTATTTTGAAGAATTATGTACCCCCTTACATATTTCTTAAGTTAACTTACAAGTATTTTCTCATAAATTTAAATAATTGCAGAGGACACAACTATTGTACGTATACATATGTATGTTGTGTATAATGGTGTGTGTATGTTTGTATACATGTACACATATACATTATAAATATTGAACATATTGTAAATAATATAAAATAATGCATTACTCTTTTAAATTAATCCAATGGCATAGATCCCACAGTCACCCGATACCCACTGTCCTCTAACGAAACAAAGAAATGCACATATGAACAGGCTTTTACTTAACAGCAGAAAATTCTCTTTCACATATTTCTACCTTAAAAATCACATTTCTGTTCTTCTTCCATCACAATAAGAATTTTCTTTCATTGTAACATATTTTCATGTTGGAGGTCTTTTATTGATCAACCTATAAAATTTTTCTGCAACAAAAATATGTTGAAACATTGAAACAAAAATTATTGCCTGTGATTCCAAATGCTCTAAGTTTCAAAACAAATTTCTCTTGGATTGAGTTATCATTATAATTATTATGGGTTCACAATTGATCAAAGTAACATATGTGTGTGTACTCTACATTTTAATAAATACTGGTCATACGAGCAAAATATTATTGGAAGTGCTTCTCTCCTTTTTTTAAAGTTTATTTATTTTGAGAGAGAGTGCACGCACGTTGTGAGTGGGGAGGGGCAGAGAGAGGGAGAGACAGAGGGTGAGAGAGAGAGGGAGAGAATCCCAGGCAGGTTCTGCACTGACAGTGCAGAACCCAGTGCGGGGCTTGAACTCATGAACCGTGAGATTATGACCTGAGCTGAAACCAAGAGTTGGATGCTTAACCAACTCAGGCACCCAGGCACCCCTGGAAATGCTTCCCTTAATGATAAATACGGGGCAGAAGTTATATTTCCCTATTCAGGGAAGCTCTGAAGATGTCAGAATGTTGAATTGTCCCTTTTTTAGCACCTTGTGTTTGCTGCATCCGTCGTATGGCTGAAAATCGTGTTTTTTTTTTTGTTTTGTTTGTTTGATTTTGCTGAAGGGGCGAAGAATGGAGAGGGAGAGTAAGAAAGAATAGACATGCTGCTTCAAAGTGCTTTCTCACACAGCTCAGTTTTATAAAAGAATGCACATTTGGCAATTGGGGATCTGAAACTTGCCTCTCCTAAAATGAGCTCATTTGTGCCCATATATGCCTCGTGAGGTTGTCGTGTGAATGACAGTCTGAAGACCACTGGTAACTGGAAAAGAGAAATGACCCTAATATCAGAATACCTCATTTTGCTCACAACTGGCTATATTCCCGTAAATAAATCACTTAACCACAAGGGACTCAGTCTCCTCCTGCTTCAGACAATGCTGAGGCCCTTCTGGCACCCATAGTCTGATTTCCAGGCATCCTTCTGGGGGTGGAAATGATTGTCTAACTGAAGCTGTATGTGTTTCTGAAGATATCAATCAAACCATCTTTTCCAGGCAATTAGATTCTGTGGCAGTCTCATCTCAGCATATCAAACAGATTTATGAAGTTAATCTTTGACCTTTGCAACAACTAGAAAGGAACATAGATGAAGGGGAACAGAGCTTTTGGGCATTTCTCTTTTCTTGTTGTTTTTTTGGCTTGATTAGATAGCTGGTTTCCACAGCCCGCATGACTAATTCTGTGCTTCAATGACTCTCTTATAACCTTAGCATGTAAAGATGGAAAAATTCCCCTGACATTTTCAGGAAACATTTATTACAGACTATTTTATATGTCTGGTCAGAATGGGCTAACTGATTTTTCACAAGAACAGAATTTGGCAGAAAGCCTGGCCTCCTTTAGTCCTGTCTTGCCAAAAATCACTCTGGAGCCAACCTGTAGGGCCTGTGATGTCTCATGAGGCCAGACTTGAGAACGGGCTTGGGTCGGACTAACTCTTCCACCTAAAATGGGAAACAAGATCCATGTAGAGATAGAGGACCTCTCCCCACCTGTGTTTTTGGGGAATGTAAGGTAAATCCCCGTGGCTTTATCCTCCTGGAAGGGGAGTGATGGGATATTACATCTGGAAGCTTGGGAAAGGGACAGAGAATAGAGGAGCCAGGCCACAGCCCATGCTCAGAACTAGCAAGAAGAACAACGAAGGAAGACGGTCACCTGTCTTCTCCTTCAAATCTCCTGATCCCGTGGCTTACCTGGCCCAGCCTCTGCATCACCTCTTATCCCTTCTGCTATGGCCACTTTGATCTCCATCTGAAGATTCAGCCCCATTCTGGCTCTCAGGGCAAATGCCGATGAGAAGCAGGAGGTGTTTCAGCCACAGGAAGGGTTTAAACAGGCGGTGTCAGAATCAAATTTCAGTTTCAGATTTACTGCTCTGGCCACAGCTGTGTGGAGGATGTTCCGGTTACACTGTGGTGATAAAGTTGTCATTCTGCTGGAGAGACCCAATGAGTTTCACATGTGTGTTGCCTGTTTTATGCGGTGAACACTGACAGTACCTCTGGCTTGCGGCAGAAGGCTGTTATCACCTTTACTGAAGATGAGCAAACCAGCCTGAGTTGCTGGAAAATGGATGTTTTTAAGAAGGTCTCCACTAAGCCAGCTTGGTAGGCCTTGAGCTCTGGACCCAGACAGTCCAGATTGGACCCAATCAGTCCAGGGTCTGATTGCCTGCTCTTCTGTTTGCTGTGTGACCTTGGCCGAGCTGCCGAACTTCTCTAAGCTTGTTGCTTATTTGTCAGCTGAGGAGGATAATTGTGTCTACTGCACAGGATTATCATGATCATTATGTTCCTGGCCTGTATAAATATTATGCTACCTATTTTCTTTCCTGAACCAGTGCTGAGGAAAGGTGGGAGAACCATGGTTCGAAGGGGGGAATAGGAAGGGTGGGCATGTAGGAGGTATGGGTGCAGGAGGGTGTGATGTCTCTGAGTTGGAGGGGCAGAGATGCTGCAATTTTGCCTAAGAATAGCACTGGTTCTGTGTCATTTCTAGCTCAGACATCCTAACTGATGGCTCACAGGCTGGTTGGTAGTTGGTAATTTGTTTGATCCCCAGGATTAGCTGAATCTGAGTAATAGCTGGTGGGTGTATTAGTCAGTGTTCTACAGAGGAACCAAACCAACAAGGTGTATATGTGTGCGTGCATGCATGCGTGTGTGTGCGTGTGTGTGTGTGTTTTAAGGAATTGGTGGCTTGGCAAGTGTAAAACCTACAGGGTGGGCCAGCAGGCTAGAGACCCAGGTAAGAGTTGGGGTCTGAGTCCAAAGGCTGTCTGCTGGCAGAGTCCCTTCTTGCTAGAGGGGGGTCTGTCTTTGTTCAACCAATTAGATGAAGTCTATTCACATTATGGAGAACAATGTGTTTTATTGAAAATCTACCCATTTAAATGCAAATCTTCTCCAAAAGACACCTTCACAAAGACATCTAGAATAATGTCTAACCATATATCTCAACACCATAGCTCAGCCAAGTTGACATAGAAGTTCATGTCTGACACCTGAGCCAAACCATTCATTCACTCATCTTCCTGACTTGGAGGTGTTTGAGTCTGTGATCCTTAGTCCAGCATTGCTCTTCATGATCACGTGTAAGACTTCCTCATCATTGGACATTGCATGATCGTTTGATTTGCTGGGAACAAATGAATTTCTAGGAAAATATGCCTACTGTGCCTTTCCTAGTCTCAGGTGTCTCCTCTGTTACCATGAACTGGCTAGAGAACAAACATAAGGCACATTGGGGTCTTAGACTTGGATGGATGTGCAGGAGCTCATATGGGCTCACGTGTGAGGCCAGTTGGGACTGTAACAGCGTGACCCCGAGAGAAAGCCTGACTTAGCAGATGGGTGCAGGGGAAAATTAACCTGCAGGAGCAATGGCCCCAAGATGTCCAGTGAATGTGGTGAGTTCTCGTGTGTTTGTGCAGGTGTATGTTTGGACAGGGAGGTTCCATCTGAAAGTGAGGTCTCCCTGCTGCCGTGGGAGAGTTCAGGAGCCCTTAGGGGTTGTGGGCAGCAGGCTCTGAGCAGGGCGGAGTCAGCGTGAGCCACACTGGTATGGGTTTTTATTCCCAAAGCTCAGGGTCAGGGAAAGGTTGAATGGAGAGGGGACCTGGGCCTAAGGAATGGCCACAATAAACTACGGGGGCTGGAGTTAAGCTTCTGTGGTTTAGGGATCATGTGGTGAGCCCAGGTTCATCCCAGCATCATCTAGTCAACTATAGGCAACAAGATTCACCTCAGACCTTGCCTGGTGTTGCTGTGGGACTGCTGGCCTGATCTAGACAAGAGCATGAGGGTTTGAAGTTGACTGTGACAGGCATAGCTGTCATTGTTGACTGTGGCATCAGGCAACAGGGCCAACAAGTCTGTGTGTGTATGAAGAAAAGTGTGTCAGGACAGTGGTGCCCTGCACCCCCACTGTCCTTGGATGAGGCCAGAGAATGAACAGAAGCGCATATACTGATGGGGCGAAGGGTGAGTTGTCCATGAGGTGGTGCTCACAGCTTGTCTTCATGTGCGCCCATGTGCCTTTTTTTTCCTTTGATTAAAAACGCATACTGTAAATTATGTCCTGTTTTAGAATTCATGGAAATATGATTTGTCTTTCCTAATCTGAAAAGCAGATTTCGTGTACTTTTAAGATTCCCAGAGAAATGTCTACATTTGTAATAATTCACTTCTTTTCTTCTTCTGGGATGCAGTGACAAGGAGAGGTAGGGTGCATGTTATGATCTCTCTGCTCAAACACCCCTGGGTCTCACTCCATCCCCAAGAAGCTCACAGTCCAGCTGGAAGTGAAGATCCACCCACTCTCTGACACAAGGTAGACGGTGAAGTAAAAACAAGAGTGTATCATTGTTTGAGGGAGGAAGAGGTTAATTCTGCTTGGAAGCTCCTTGAGGGACAATGAGACATCAGTGGGGCCCAAAGAAAGGATAATACTTACGGTGGAACATATGTTTTCTGAAGTCTGTGAAGTAGGAGTAGTACAAACAACCCGGGTTGTCCAGTGATAACAGCGCTCAAGGCAGATGAGAAGACCTTGTTTTGTGAGTCTGAACTGAAATGGAACAAGGTGAGAGGGAGGGACAGGACTTTATAAAACATAGGAAGTGCTTCCACATGCTGAGAGAGGAGCGATCAGGTAAATACTAAAGCCAGGCTTTGGCAATCAGAAGGAAGTAGTTTCTTTTGAAGTTATCTCAGGCGAGAGTTAGTGAGAGGTGAAGTTAAAAATGCACAGCTTTGGAATCAATAAATAATTAATAGCACATTTGTATCCTACTTTATGGTTTAGAAAGCAGGATAACAATTTAGGAAGTTTTGATATCTCTGTTTAGCAGATGAGGGAGCAGAGGCATGACAAAGTTAAATGACTTACTTAAGATCACAGTAATAGTAAATGGCCAAATCCTATTGAAGAATGAGCTCAGGAACAGTTCTTGATCTAGTTTTAGCAACGGGTGAAACTAATCTTTCATCAGGAAACATTTATTGAGGAACTACTATGCAGATATTACGTATTTGATAGTTTCTGGTACAGTTTCTTTCATCTGGGAGCTCATAGCCTAGGGAATGGCTCTGACGTGGGTGATTTGGGGTGACATTTGGTGAGGTTTAGAGATATTTTTGGTGGTCATGGCTGGCATTTGGTGGGTAGAGGCCAGTAATGCTGCTATACAACCTACAGCGCATGGGGCAAAGAGCTATCTGGCCTAAACTGTCAATAGTACTGAGGTTAACAAACCCTGTTCCAGTACATTATTCATTTATGCATTCATTTTATCACATATTCGACAAGCTTTTGGGGTACCTATAATGGACTGTTCTAAGCATGGAGGGTATGGTGAGAAAGAAGACAGAAAAAGCCCTTGTTCTCATGTCATTTATATTTGGGTGTAGAGTGGAGGGTGGAGAGGAAGGAGAGTTGGACATTAACAAGAAAATGAATTAGTAACAAGGAAACTATCAGGTGGTACTGAGCGCTCTGTGGAAGGTTCAGATGCGTTGGTACAATTATAGGTAACTTGGAGGTTGCATGAAAATGGCTCATCATAGGAAGCCTTTATAAAGCAGTCATATTAGGGGTGCCTGGGTGGCTCAAGTGGTTGAGCATCTGACTCTTGATCTTGGCTCAGGTCAGGATCTCACGGTTCATGAGTTCGAGCTGTGCTGACAGTGCAGAGCCTGCTTGGGATTTTCTGTCTCTCTGCCCCTCCCACACACTTGCTTGTGTGCGCACGCGCTCGCTCTCTCTCTCTCTCTCTCTCTCTCAATAAATAAATAAATAAATAAATAAGACTTAAACAAAATAAAGCACTCATATTAATGACTGAATTTGAATGACAGGAAGCCATCTGAGGAAAGCGCATGTCAGGCCAAGAGAATAGCAGGTGCAAAGGCCCTGAGATGGAAATGAAATTGGGATGTTCTTTTGAGGAACAGAAGGAAGGTCAGGGTGTTTGGAGTGTGGAGGGGGAGGGAAGTGACACCAGAGAGGATGGCAGGGGCTGTATCCTGTCAGGGCTTTGTTAGCCAAGAGAAAGAATTTGCATTCCCTTCTATGTGGCTTCCACGTGGCTATTCTCATGGGGGGAAATGATAAGGGTTATGAAGAAAAGGAAATAGTCTTGGGGACAAAGTGATGGAGGGGGTCAGTATTGAATTCGGTGGCCAGAGAAAGCTACTCTGAGACCTGGATGCTGACAAGGAGATACCTGTGGGAAGGCTCGAGGCACCTGAGGCTTGGGGTTATGGGCCAAATTGTATTCTCTCCTCCCCTCCCCCGCCATTCATATATTGAAGTCCTATCCTCTGTTTCCTCAGAATGTGACTCTACTTGGAGGTAGGGTCTTCAAACAGGTGATTAAGTTACAATGAGGCTAGTGGAGTGAGCCCTGATCCAGTGTGACTGGTGTCCTCATAAAAAGCGATGCCCAAAGAGATACCAGGGGTGTGCGCTCACAGAGGGAAGTCCATGTGCAGACACAGCAAGAAGGAGGCCATCTGCAAGCCAAGGAGAGAGCCCTCAGAAGAAACTAACCCTGATAACACCTTGATCTCGGACTTTGAGCCTCAGAACTGTGAGAAAACCAAGTTCTGTGATGGGAGCCCCCCAGTCTATGGCTTTTATTATGGCGGCCCTCACAGACTAATACACGTGGAATTTGGTTTTCTTATCTTTTGCAAAAAGGATGCTTGTGGATCTTTAAGATTTTTCCAGTTCTAAGAGCCTTTGATTCTAAGAAATACATGAGCTCCTCCTCCGGGCTGCCTGTCCTCTGTGTAAGCCTTAGCTACCTGTCCTTGATTAGAGAATGGCAGAACAGTTGTGGGGAAATGGAGCAGCCCTCGGGAGGAATTTGGAATTAGATATGGATTTCCCATCAATTTCAAAGAGCCCCGGGGCTGGGAGGATTCCAGTCACTCTTCTCCCACAGGAAGGGCATTCGAAACCCCAGATGAGGACCCATGGGATCATAATGACATATGTCTCCCTTAGGGACAGGCAGGATTCAGTGCCAGAGTTTCCAGAAAGGAGATGGAACTTGAGGAATTTTCCCCTTGGAAAGAGTTCACTAGAGAACAGGGCCCTATGGAGAACTGGAGTTCCTTTGGTGCTGACCCCATGCACCATCCAGGCCTTGCAGGGTCCCTGCCTTCTGTGCGAAGGAGCCACGTTGGCTCATCTTGTCCTTTTAGGCCCTTATCTCGTCTCTGAGAAGGGAGGTTTGAGAATATGACTCGTTTTAGGACTCAGGAAGAGAGTGGGCAAAGCATTTGCAAACTTGACGTGCCCTGCTTGCTGAAACAAATCTGGCCCAGTAGGCAGCTCCTTTGTTCTCTAAGCGAGAGCACTTGAAGAATGGCAGCTACTGTTCAAGCAGTTACTTTTGTTTCTAACTTTTTCCTTACAAATTGATATACATCAGAACATATTGAAGGGGCAGACTGTGCCTTGCTGCCCAGCCTTTCATAGTTAACCATCTGTTCAAATATTATGAATTCAACAAATATTTACTAAGCAATTCACATTGCTTACAATTTTTGGAGGGCACGGGAGTGGGGAGGAGACACAGACACTAAGCCAGTATTTGTGTGTGTGTGTGTGTGTGTGTGTGTGTGTGTGTGTGTGTGTGTGTAGTGTCTAAATAAAGTGGCTGACAGGGAGTAGTTGCTCATTAAATGGGTGCCAAAGAATTAATGAATGAGGGAACAAATGAATGGACTGGACAATTTACACTTCAGATTCTCTGTCTCAGCTTCCATGTGGTAGTGTAAAACCCTCCTGGAATGTAACTTTCTCTGCTCCCCGGAACGTAGGCTTTCTGATAGCAGGGGTTTTTGTTTGTGCTGTATCCCTAACACCCAGAGGCCACTGAGGACATACTCCAGTAATCCAGGTAAGAGCTGATCATTCTGGGCAAGCAGAGGACACAGAGAGATAGTTAAGAGGCAGAAAAGTTACTGCACACGGTAACTGATCTATTGTGGGGATCAAGAGAAGACAGTTTAGGGAATCTCCTAGGATCCTGCAACTGTGTGGATAGGGTGCCAATAACAGTGACAACGAGGAGATAGGGAGGACCACTCACCAGTTACAAATAGACATCCGGAGTTTACGAGGGAAATCGGTGTCGCTGATATTAACTTGGAATTGTTAGCATAAGGTATCAGTTGAAGCCTGAGAAAGAGGAGCAGAGGCCTGATGATAGAACCTTGGGGAAATAGTGACATCTAAATGAGGAGGAAGACTGGACATCAGGAGGTTATCTGAGAGTTGGAGGAAAATGAGGAGAGAGTGGTATCTCCTAAAATCAGATTGTGTCATGTCACTATGCTGCAGGCAGCCTGGGTCCTGCAGAATAAAGCCTTGAGTCATTAACATGTATACCTGGCATGTCATAGGTGCTCAGGAATATTTTGCTGAATAGGGAAGTGATTTTTTGGATACATTCCTACAAGGCATTAATGGGAGAAGATCGGGCATTTGTTTTTATGTATTCCCCCTGAGTTGCAGGTCACTAATGGAGTTAGACCACGTTGGGTAGCATGATATAGAAGCATTAGTCCTCCAGATCTGAATGAAGCAAGGGGGAGATGGTGAGAATCCAAGACTGTTAATTTGACCAAGGCATTCCAATAGGTCAGCAGGCTCTGGGATTTGGCAGCAATTTTGTGCATTTGGAGACTCAAAGAATTTACCAACCCCCTGAGAGCCATTTTTGCAGACTGTGAGACTTTTAGGTCATCTTGTCTGATGCATTTGGCCACAAATGACCTGAACAGGCTTACGTCAATATACACCATTTAAGTATTATTTTTGTCATCTTGCCATATAGTTTAAACTAATATTTACTGGCCTCTGCCATGTTCCAGATGCTGTGTCAGGCATGTCAAATACAAATCTCTCATAATGCCAAACACCCATTTTACAGATAAGAAAACTGAGGCTAAGAGAGGTCAAATAAACTCAAGGTGACACAACTCATATAGCACATTTGGGACTTTACCTCAGGTTCTCTGACTCCATGTTCAATTTTTTGGTTTGTTTTCTGGTCTATAAAATAGAAATAATAATGTCTGCCCTGACCAGTTTCTAGGGTTTCAGGGAGGATTATATGAGATCGCGTGAACAAAAGTTCTTGTTAGGATTTATCATTAAATCAGTGATGCTTAGCTGGAGTTTGCTTTTAATGCTTCCCTTGAAGTCTTGAGAAACATGGAGGTTTCTGGCATCCTAGGATGCTGGTGGGGAAGTCTATTTGGTGGGGGGTGTGGGGCTGTCCAAGCACCTCTCACATTCCATCCTGGAGGAAGGTGTCTAACCTGTCAAGATGCAGGCCATTTGCTCCCCAGTGTCCTCACTGCTAAAACTCCACTGTAAATGATGGCAACCATGTGGTAAATGCCCACAGGCCTGCTGCTTTCCCCATATTATTTAAAAAAAAATAATTATATAAATTAATTAATAAGTACTTGATAAAAATGCATTTACATTTTTTATTTACAACTTTTAAAATGTGACTCCCATGTTATTTTAAATCTTGCCGTAAGATCGTTTTGTTATTTTCTTTTTACCAGAGAAGACAGTGAGGTTCAGAAACTTGCCCAAGGCAACACGGGTGATGAGGGACAAGTCAGCTCTTGAATCCAAGTGTGTCTGATTCTAAAGAGCAAGACCACCCTACCTCGTCATTATTCTTTATTCTAATGGTTTATGGATGTGGTTCTGGGTGATTCTTCCCTCTGATGCATTATCATGACTTAGGATCTTTCCAAAAAGATCAGTGTCCTTTCCTTAGGTGAAAACTCCGTGGTTTACAACTGTTTTATATACATTTTAAAGCACATTTATAGCTGGCATGGCTTGGGAGCTAAATTTAATTCCCTATGTGTTGGCTGTTTGCACTTATAATTTGAACAGGGGTTGAACAAAAGCATTTAATGATTGGAAATTGAATTGGTGACACATCATTGTGTCTTATCCTCCCCCGCTTTGATCAGACAAAGCTCAGTCAAGTAGACGTTTAAACATGAAAAAGGCAGATGGACCAGTAGCGTAGAACATAGGCCAGGGGGTGGCAAACTGTGGCCCACAGGCCAGAGCTGGCTTTCTGCCTTTTCTTCTACAGTCCTCAGGAGCTAAAATGGTTTTCGCATTTTCAAATCGTTGGAAAAAATTGTGGAAATTTTTTCTCTTTTGTTATGTACATATCCCATAATGTTGTGTTTTTGCCTCTGGCCCCATAAAACCTAAAATATTCACTATCTGTCTCTTGCAGAAATATTGCTGACTCTTGACATAGGACTTTACCTCTTTGAGGTGAAATAGGAAGGACGTAATGTCTCCTTTATTCCGGAATATTTTATATTCTTTGTTTTGTTTTGCTTTGTTTTTCAAATTTTTATTTAAATTCTAGCTAGTTACCATACAGTGCAATATTGGTTTCAGGAGTAGAATTCAGTGATTCATCACTTACATACAATACCCAGTACTCATCACAACAAGTGCCTTCCTTAATACCCATCACCCATTTAGCCTGTCTCCCACCCACCTCCCTACATCAACCCTCAGTTTGTTCTCTATATAAAGAGTCTCTTACGGTTTGTTTTCCCCCCTCTCTCTCTTTTTCCCCCTCTCATATGTTCAATTGTTTTCTTTCTTAAATTCCAAATATGAGTGAAATCATATAGTTATTTGTCTTTCTCTGACTGACTTATTTCACTCAGCATAATAGCTCTAGCTCCATCCACATCATTGCAAATGGGAAGATTTCATTCTTTTTGATGACTGAATAATATTCCATTGTATGTATATATACCACATCTTCTTTATCCATTCATCAGTTGATAGACATCTGGCCTCCTCCATAGTTTGGCTGTTGTTGATAATGCTACTATAAACATTGGGGTGCACACACCCCTTTGAATCTGTATTTTTGTATCCTTTGGGTAGATACCTAGTAGTTCAATTGCTGGGTTGTAGGGTAGTTCTATTTTTAACTTTTTGAGGAACTTCCATACTCTATATGCTCTGGAGTGGCTCCATCAGTTTGCATTCCCATCAACAGTGTTAAGAGGGTTCCTCTTTCTCTGCATCCTCAGCAACATATGTTGTTTCCCCGAGTGGTTCATTTTAGCCATTCTGACTGGTAAGAGGTGGTATATCATTTTGGTTTTGATTTGTATCTCCCTGATGATGAGTGATGTTGAGCATCTTTTCATGTGTCTGTTAGCCATCTGGATGTCTTCTTTGGAAAAGTATTCATGTCTTCTGTCCATTTCTTCGCTGGATTATTTGTTTTTGGGGTATTGAGTTTGATAAGTTCTTTATAGATTTTGGATACTAACCCTTTATCAGACATGTCATTTGCAAATATCTTCTCCCATTCAGTGGGCTGCCTTTTAGTTTTGTTGATTATTTCCTTTGCTATGCAGAAGCTTTTTATCTTGATGAGGTCCCAATATGCTTGCTTTTGTTTCCCTTGCCTTTGGTGATGTGTCTAGCAAGAGGTTGCTCTAGCCGAGGTCAGAGAGGTTGCTGCCCGTTTTCTCCTCTAGGATTTTGATGGTTTCCTGTCTCACATTTAGGTCTTTCATTCATTTTGAATTTATTTTTGTGTCTGGTGTAAGAAAGTGGGCCAGTTTCATTCTTTTGCATGTTACTGTCCAGTTTTCCCAACACCATTCATTGAAGAGACTTGCCTTTTTTCTATTGGGTGTTCTTTCCTGCTTTGTCAAAGATTAGTTGATCATTATTTTATATTCTTCTTCTTTTAGTTCAATATCACAGACATTCTTGAGCAGAGCTTTGTGCACAAGCTATAGGGAAATGGAAGTAGATAAGGCAGATCACTCACTGGGGCCTTGGACTCCATGGCTTTTCCTCTTTCAGAGGAAGAGGGTTTTGTTCTGGAAGGAAAGGAAAATATTTCAGGGGCAACTATTCTGCAGTGAGCAGAGCAGACTCCTTTGTGAGTACCTGGCTTCTAATCACAGGCCCACCGTGAGCCTTGTCTGAGCTGGGTTCCATTATTGCGCAAATGTCTGAAGAAAGTTTCCATTTTGTTGAGAAAAGAAAGACTTCCTATTTTTTACAAGGCAGAGAAATTAATGGGGGAAAGAAGTTCTCCATTCTATATCAAGAATGAAAGGGAGCTGTTTGAACAGACTTCAGGCAAGAATCAGCACTAACTGGGTGCTTGGCTGATAGCTGGGCTTTGTGGCTTCCTGTGCTATTAAAGCATTCCGGCCAACTCCTCCTGGCAGTCTGTCTTCTTCTGAAGGCTCAGATGTCTGACGCTGGACAGTGGGATGAGAGCTCAAAGGGAATATGCCCAGAGCATGAGCTCCTTCAGATCTCTGCTTCCAGCCAGAGCCAGGTGACAAGAGCCCAATCCGTGAGCCAGCAGAGCAATGCCTGGCTTCCTCCCGCAGGCGGGCAGGTGAAGAGACCCCGTGCTCTGTGCTGCTGGTATCTGTGAACCCCATGGGCCGTCTTCTTCCTTGTAGAGATACAAAGTTGAATTTTTTCAGAGCACTTTTGGAAAAGCAAGTGCATTCAGGCCCTTGCCTTTCTCTTCTTTGTCGGTTCCAGGTCCTCTTCCTGTGGGACCCCACTCTTGTCTCTGGGCTGCCTTCTGTGTGGCTACCTCCCAGTCCTGCCTTGTCTTTTCTGCCTCAGAGTTCCTCTGTGTCCCTCCTCTGCCACTGCACTGGGCTCTTGGTATTTGGTCTCACCTGTTACATTGCCTGGAAAGGCAACATGGGGATGTTGGGGGTTCTTTTGCTTCCCTTTACTTCCCAGGTATGGAATTCACAAGACAACAAATTTGTCCCCAGGAATGCCCTCTTAATACATCTAGGAGTAAATAGCTTCAATTTGGGTGTCTTGGGCTACCCCCGAAATGAGGGTATAAAACCAAGGCACAATAATGGCAGGGACAGTCCTTTTTTCTGGCTCGGACTTACTTGGTTAAGTGGAGCCTCCAGGCCCCCTGAGAATTCCATGTCTCTGGGAATCTTGGTTTAGGCTTTGCATTCCTGAGGTGATACCCTCAGCCTAGACCTCTGAGGCTAAGTTTGATGGCTTTACCATCAAAGCCACTGCTGGGCCAACGCTGCTCAGCCTGCTGAGCCTGCAGGGCTATAGCTGGGGTGCAGAAGCCTTGCTGAGCCCCCAGCCTAGTGGGGAGACCCCCCCTTCTCCACTCTTGGGTCACTCCCCTTCAGTTCTGTCTCAGTGTAGGGCAGCTGCATGTTGGACCCAAGTTGTGTGCCTGTCTTGCTAGAGATGGTGAATCTCTTTCCCGGGAGTTTCTCTGTCCCTCACAAAATTGACTCAGAGCTGCCTTCCCCCAGCCCCATCCTCCAGGTGTATGCAGACCTATAAGAAGAGAAGAGCATAGGCTCAGTCTAGAACCCCTGCTACACACACACACCTCTGTCTTTTTGCTTGCTGTGGGAAATGGACTGCCACACCCTCTTCTGCACGTTTCTGGTGTTCTGCTGGTGTGGACAGTCAGCAAGCTCGGCTCGTTTTTCTCCTGTGGTGCCGCACAAAGCACGTTTCAGTGATAACCACTCTGTCTCCAAGGCCAGTTGTCAGGGTTCTCTCGAGAAACAAAATCAATAGCATACATATATAAGGAGATTTATTATAAGGAATTTGCTCATGTGATTATGGAGGCCGGTGAGTCCCAAATCTGCAGCATGGGCCAGACGGTAGACCAGAGACACCACCCAGATAGTGCTGGGTGTTGGGACTGCAGTGGCGAATAAGGGTTCAGTCCTTGACCTTGAGGCACGTCCAGTCTGATGTATGCAATTATATTATCCTTTAGGATTTACAAAGGGCATTCACAGATGTGACCTCATTTGAGTTTTACATGGACTCTTCACTTAGTGTCATTCTGATGTCCATTTTAGAGATGAGGAAGTGGAGGCCTGGAGACACTAAGCAATTTTCCTCATATTGTATCACTAATGGGTAGCAGAGCAGAGACTCCAGTGCTTCTTTTTAAAATTTGAAAGCCCAAGCCCTTAGGTCATACTTAGGAAAAGCAAATACCATGTCAGATTTGATATATCTCTTATTAAGTTGCATGGTGATGGTGCACAACATTGTAATTTTTCATGTACCTGTCTCTTATTGTCTAGACTATCAGCAGGGGTGGACAGTGTCTTACTAATGTTTAAATCCTCAGAGATACGCAGAATGCCCAGTACCTAGTAGGTGCTCAGTAAACAGTTGTTGAATAAAGTGTTACTGAGGGTCCCTCATGAGCCAGATTCATTCTGAATTTCATCATGAGTGGGAAACCAGTCCGGGAGTCCAGGTGGCAGCTGCCAGATGAGAGGCAGTGCTGGGGATGAGGTGAGGGGCAGGCTGGAGGGCCAGTGAATGCCTTGCAGTGAGCGTTGATATTCAGTAATCCAGGCTTTGATTTCCATGCATGAGGTTCAATTGCTGCCTTTGTATGAGGATTCATCAGAAGGAGACGAGGCTTTTTCAAGTGGGTTTTTAAATGAAATCTGTACGGGAGGGATAGAAGTTAAGCCCATGGTTCCGGCTCCCTTTCCTGGACAAATTTCAGAGGAGATTCCTGCAGAAGTCAGGGGTCGTCAAAGCAGAAGCATTCCTGTGATTGCCAGTGCCAGCCTGCAAGCTGGAAGGACATGTGCTGGCAAGCACTGGGGGCCAGGAGCAGCGGGGGGTTCCTTTCCTTTGATTTCCTTCCAGATCTTGTCAAGGTAGTCCGTGGCCACGAGCCTAGTGACAGTGGGGCTGTGGGGGTGGAGCGGGGAGGAGAAGGGACTCACTTTCCTACCAGAAAAGCTTTTGTGACTGTTGGAAATGTGACAGAACTGTCCAAAGCACATGGCAGACCTAGCCATGCAGATTGGGGGAAATCGAGCCGTTGCTTCTACTGTTCTGTGACAACATAAAGTTGTAAATTGTCTTCTACAGGAAAAACAAAAAGAAAAATCATGAGCACCATATTATGGACACGGATGCCACGTATTCAAGAGACCTGGGTTGCTTGCACCCCAGTCCTCCCCTCTGGGCCCACCCTCACCACCTTTGACATCTATGTCGACAACCACAAGGATTTAAAGAGGGACGTTGTTGGATGCCTGGGTGGCTTAGTCAGCTAAGCGTCCGAATCTTGATTTCAGCTCAGGTCACAATCTCACAGTATGCTGCGTTGGGCTCTGCACTGTCAGTGCAGGGCCTGCTTGAGATTCTCTCTTTGCCCCTTCCCTGCTGTGTGTGCACTCTCTCTCTCCCTTAAAATAAATAAATAAACCTGAAAAAAAATCTTAAAGAGGGATGTTGTTGCCTTATCATGTCAAACAGCAGTTTCTCCTCTGCCCACGTACATTCTGTGGATCCATAACGTTGATGCTAATAAGATGGTAAACCTTCATAATCAGTCACTAAGCAGTTAACTTATCATTGCACACAAAGCCGAGGCAAGTCTTTTTGAGGATCTTAATTTATTCAGTATCACTTACCACACTGATCAAATACAGAGGACAATGGCAGGAACATTTGAAGGAAATTCAAGTCATACATGTGTTATTAATTAGCCGTGTGACTTTGAACAATAAATACATCACGTTGGACATTTATTTCTCCATATTGGGGTGGATTTATGAGGCAAGACCGAAGACAAGCAGGCCAGTTAGGAGTCCTTATCATAGGTCAGGCAGTTAAGGGTGGTGTTCAGGCTGGTGGTCAGGCAGGCCTGGGTTCGAATTCTGGTTCAGGTTTTGCAAGCACTGTGGCATTGCTGAGTTATGCAAACGGTCTGAGCTTGAGGATCTCTACAATGGGAATAACAGTCATCATCCTAACCAATTGGGCACACAGGGCTTCCAGTAGTAAGGGAAAAGGTGTTGAGTGTACAGAGTCAAGGGCATGGACATCAATGGTAAGTCCTGCCCAGCAAGGCAGTCCCCCGGGCTTTCGAACTGCCCACAGAACACCAAGCACAAGAGATACTTACCACAGGGCATTTTACAATTGCTTGTAATTAAAAATATGTCTTAGACTCCTCTTAAAAAAAAAAAAAAGAACGGGACGCAGCCCTCTTTAGGGTAGTCTTTGAGTTTCCGACTGAATGTCAAATCAAACATAAGGTCTTCTACCCAAGTACTCTCTCTTGTTCCTGAACCACCAATTTCCTGGATACAGGGTTATGTTGGAGCTTCTAGGCAGGGTCTAGTTTAGTGGGGGACAAGAGGGGGCCAGGCCAGAGAACTGGTTGCATTTATGTGATGAAGAGCCTCACTTTGGACTTACGATCATCCTTGCAGGTGAGCTGATGTGAGCAGTCACACTGACAAGGGTGAAAGAAGAATGCATCCTCAGGTAACTGTCGATGTGCCACCTTGCTTTGGCAATTCGTCACTTTTTAATATACTGGGATCTTAAAATTATGGCACTGTCTGGGGCCTCCTTTGATTTCCAGTAGGGTCTGGGCTTCGACGTGCATGCCTGTGAAGCTTCCAGGTGCCATTCGTTTAGCTCAAACGTGTGCAGCTAATGGGGCCTGGCCACTCGGGAGGCAAATCTGTGCCTACTCCCGAAGGCTATGGATGTTTAAATGAAATTGCCCATCATACTTGCTTCGCTGGGTCTTGAGCTGAAACACGAATTATCCAGCAGGACCAGAGAGAAGACCTGGGGATATGTGGGGGAGGGAGTTCTTCCTTGGAGCCACAGAGCCATATGGGGAGGAGGTTTATGGAAGCAGCCGGGCACTGTTGACCACAGAGGTGGTGGCAGCTGGAGGAGAACGGTGATGTCCAGGCTGTTTCTCTGCCATCTGTTGGGACCAGTGTACTTCTTATGACCCAAATCCTGGAAGTGTTGCAGGCAGGCAAGCTGATTAATTATTTCCCTGGGGTCTCCCTAGCAGAGGATAGAAATGATGCTTGGTGGGCGTGAAAGAGAGGCCAAACCTTTCAACTAGTAGGGAATTTGTTTCCTGCCTAACTGCAGCCACATGTGAAGGTATAGAAAACATATGTGCCTCTGATAAAAGATCACATTTAAAGACTAGAAAGAAACCAGCACAACAAGGTCCTGTTTCTCATCAAACACCAAGCTCTGCGTTTCCAAATGCTCTGTGTTACTAGAGGGTGTTTAAGAAGCATTCCAACAGGGCTGGGCTCCATTTCTATCAGCACCTTGGGTGTGTTTCTGTTACCCACTGTTGCTCTCCAGCGTAATCAGTCATTTGCCATGGCGGTTCCTAAGCCTGGTGGCCTCTGTGGTCCACTGAGTCAGAATCCACAGGAGTAGCCAACAGAAACTGGAATTTTTCATTAGTCCTCTGGCTGATTTTTATGCAGGAAGGCTTTAAACTCTCTGTGAAATGAGGGAGGGACAGGTTTGGAGAGAATGCATAAGGGACTATGCTGACCTGCTGGTAGCACAGAGAATATCACATAAATATATATATATATATATATATATATATATATATACATACATATGTATGTATATATATATGTATGTATATATCTATATGTATGTATGTATATGTATGTATATATCTATATGCATATATGTATATGTATGTATACATATATATATATATATATATATATATATATATATGAGTTTTTCCTTACACACAAGGAAGGAAAGGGATGGGGAAGTGAACAAATGATGGTAGGGAGGAATAAGAGATAGGCATTAATAAGAGTGGAGTGTCATTATAGGAGCAAAAAACCCACCAAGAGTAGTCAGCCTTCAAAATAATAAACTACCAGTAGATGCCCATCTCTGTTAATGGAATCATCATTTATTTAGTCTCCCAGGCTATAAACCTCAGAGGTATCTGTGATTCCTCCTTTGCTCCTCTTTTCTCCTTCCATTCCAAGTGATCACTGAATCTTGTTCATGGATTGTGTTGCTCACAGCTGGTTGCTTTGCTCAAAGCCAGTCCTTCTTCCTCCTGTGTTAATAGGCCTCAGGGTTAACTTGAGAATTAGGATGAGAGTCCAGCTGGATTCTTGCAGTAGCTTCTTCAGCGGTCTTTTGGTCAACAGACTCTCTTCTTTCACTCATCTACCATGACTTGGGAATGATTGTCCTCTAAAAATTCTAGGAAACTTATTTTTCTGCCTAGGAAAAAAATCTCTCTGTTTGTTTATTGCAAACAGGTTAAAATATAAACCCCTTAGTATGGTTCTCAAATTGGTCCTGGAGTTCTTCTCCAAAGTCATCTCTGTAGCAAATTAAAGGTGGTGGAAAATTCCTTGACACTCATCCCATGGAAAGGTGGGGTCTGTGTGCCCTCCTTTTGTTTCTGAGTGGGCTTTGTGACTATTTTTACCATGGTCACATGTTGGAGGTGACCCTTTGCCTATTTCTGGTCCATGCATTAAGAAGATGTCAGTTTCCATTTTCTGCCACTTAGGATATTTTATTATTCCTTTTTCAGAGCGCCCTGAGATGCTGTGTAAGAAGTCCAACTACCCTGAAAGGGCATAGATGTTCTGTTGTTGATTTCAGTGGTGCCTACCTTTTCTATCCACCTTGCATACTAATATCTGAGTGAAGCCATTTGGGCTAGTATAAAAGACCGATATCAGTGAGTGACCCTAACTGATGTCATTTGGAGCATAAGAATCTCCCAGCTGAGTTCTGCCCAAATTCCTGAACCACAAAATTGTCAGGTATAGTAAAAATAATTGTTTTAAGGCTCTAAGTTTTGGGGATAATTTCTTGCTCAGCAACAGACAACAGTCTCCTATCAATCTTCCCAAGCAACCCACTCCCCAGTTACATGGAACCACCATCAGTTTCCTAAACACATTAAAACTCTCATGCCAGGAGTGGCCTTCTTCACCTTCCTTACTTGGAAAAATCCTGCTCATTCTTCAGATACAGCTCACATATTAGCTCCTTTCTGAAGTCATTATTGAACAAATGAATGAAAGAAATCCTTTCTATTCCACACTACGTTGCCAGAGGTTCTTGAAAAGTACCTTTTTATTTTTTTTATTTTTTTTCTTTTCAACATTTTTTTTTTTTTAAATTTTTGGGACAGAGAGAGACAGAGCATGAACGGGGGAGGGGCAGAGAGAGAGGGAGACACAGAATCTGAAACAGGCTCCAGGCTCTGAGCCATCAGCCCAGAGCCTGACGCGGGGCTCGAACTCATGGACCGCGAGATCGTGACCTGGCTGAAGTCGGACGCTCAACCGACTGCGCCACCCAGGCGCCCCTGAAAAGTACCTTTTTAAAAGCAACATGGAGGGGTGCCTGGGTGGCTCAGTCGGTTAACCGTTGGACCTCAGCTCAGGTCATGATCTCACAGTTCGTGAGTTTGAGCCCCACGTTGGGCTCTGTGCTGACAGCTCAGAGCCTGGAACGTGCTTTGGATTCTGTGTCTCCCTCTGTCTCTGCCCCTCCCCTGCTCATGCTCTGTGTCTCTCAGTCTCTCAAAAGAATAAAATAAAATGTTAAAAAAAAAAGCAACATGGAACTGCACTTAAGTGTTGGGCTTCTTTGAAAGTCTGGTAATTCCTGGAGGGTAGGAGTTGTGTCTTCTTCAGTTTCGCATATCCAGGGCTAAATATAGTGCCTAGTACATAGAGGGTACACAATAAATGTTTGTAGAACAATGGGAGGACCCAAGAAGCAAATAAAACCATGAAAAGCATTTTGGTCTCTGTATTTTTTGAAGGTTTAATCATGCTTTCCTGGGTTCTTCCAGTTAGAGTTACACATGAAATAGACTATTGGCTCTTTTGGTCTTTTGTGAAATCCTGAGTGCTTGGCAGCTTGACGAACTAGATTGGCTTGTCAGTGTGTTGGAAAATAATTGTCCAACTACCTGGAAGAGGGAGGCACTCATGAAATATAAGTCTGATGGGTTGTGGGTGGTGAATTGACATTTTCTGAGGTTTAACGAGGCAACAAGTTTAATAAAAAGAGCTTTGGTGAGAGAGGAGAGATTGTTGCTGGGCCTGGCCTCAGTTCTGTCACTGAAGGATCTGGCCAGTTTGCTTTATCTCTTTGCGTCTTAAGTTCTTATGAAAAGGAGCACTGGGTCAGATGACATGTCATGTATCTTCCAGCTCTGACATTCTGTAAACCCAGCACTAACCTGGACTATTTCACTTGTATTATCTAAATGGGATAGCTGAGGGGCACCTGGGTGGCTCAGTTGGTTAAGTGTCCGACTTCAGGTCAGGTCATGATCTCACTGCTTGTGGATTCAAGCTCTGGGTCGGACTCTGTGCTGACAGCTCAGAGCCTGGAGCCTGCTTCATATTCAGTGTTTCTCTTTCCCTCTGCCCCTCCCCCACTTGCACTCTGTCTCTCTCTCAAGTATAAGTAAAAAACATAAAAAAATTTTTTTTAAATGAGATAGCTGAATCCTGCCTGAATCTCCACCTCCTCATCCCTTTGCTGACTCCTTAACCCTTTGTGCTTTGATGGCCCTCATGGGGAATCACATGCTTTAGAAGATCTTCCCTGGGTGGAAGTTTCTGTGTGGGTGTAGATCAGCTCTGTAGACCGGGGTTGTCCCTGTTAACGGACTGATTTCCCTATAGATTATTTGAGGGATTCTTTATAGAACACCTTTAATTCCCTCATATATCCCAAGATGTACCTCCCAGACTGGCTTGCCAAGGAGTCTGAAATGCTAGTTTGAATTTTCCCCTTAAGGCATTGAAGGCTCTTCGTTCAAATGCAAACATAATTAAAACATTAGCAGCCATTAAAACCTTATTTGAATGAGCTTATCACATCAGCTCCCTCACTCTGATTTCTCTAGAGCTTTTATATCTATTGTCCCGTCTAAATCTGCGCAAGAATTTATTTTGCAGATGTAGAAATTGAGTATTTTAGCAGGGGGAAATGCACATCATCCACTCCAGTTTCCTGATTCCTAATCCCACTATACTTTTTTACATTGCTTTTACAAGCAGGGTCCCAAGGAAATGAAAATAAGGACAGGTATATTTTGATGGAAGGAAGAAAAGAAATGGGAAGAAAGTCCCCTTACCCCCCCAAACCAGCACGCTCCAGAGCTTCGGGAATTGCTTAGAATAGCAGCAAGCAGGATCAGCACGAAAGCACTGTCTGCCTACAAGAGGGTCATAAAGGGACCTTAAGAAAGATGAATGGAGGTATCTAGAAGACCCATTTGGCCAGTGTGGTATCATGGACTGGACTTTGGCTAAGACTATTTGGCAGTGTGGCCTTAAGGAAATCATTTAACTTCTCTGAGCCAAGTTTCCTCCATGTTGAAAATAAGGATCATAACACCTGCCTTGTAGAGTTGTTGTGAAATGGCAATGCCATTTATTGAAAAATATTGAAGTCTTCCCACTCAGAAATTGGTACCTTCCACTAGTATCAATATTGCTTTTATCGTATCATCATTGAGACTCCTGGTAGACAAAAACTGCTAGACTCACGCCCCAATCAACATAATGGTTTATTTCCTAAAGGAAAGTAGACAGGATGATTAATTTGAAGGATCTCTTAATGTGTAGGGATGCATTATTTCACTCAGATTTGGGTCTCATCCTTGCAGAGGTATGTTCTTGGTATATAGTAGTGTCTTGTATTTATTTCATAGAGTGTTGATGATGAGGGCTTTTACTGAAGTCTCACATATTAATAAATTATTGCTGCCAACCATAAGCTGGAAAATGCACCGGTCTCATTTCTCCAGGGGGAAAATCACAGTGAAGATTTAGCTGACCTGTATCAATACCTTGATTGCACTACTCTTCTGTTTCTTACTTTGGGTTTGCTTTTCCCTCTGCCTAGAACACCCTCCTCCCAAGCCTACTTTTGCTGGGCTCTTTTCCAGCTTCAAGTCTCAGTGTAAATGCCACTCCTTCTGGGACACCGTCCTTGATGACCTGGACTGGGGTGGGACTCCTGGACTCTTCCCCTGAACTTCTGCCATCATGACACTCATCATACCCCATGTTAATTCCTCTTTCTGTTGGTTTTCCCCATGAAAATGTAGGGGCTGTGAGGGCAAACATGTCTTCCTTCTTCATCACTGTGTCCCTTGTACCTAGTTTAAGCCCCAGCAAATATTTGTTAAATGGATGAATGAGGGTATCAACTTGTTCCAAGAAAAATTAGGGTCAATTTATAAAAAAAAATGCAATAGAGTAAAGAGAAGAATGGATGTTCAAATACAACCAAGTATAGGAAAATGAATGTTCAGGTCAGGAAATGGGAGATAGGATCAGGGAGAAGGAATATGCAGAAGCCACAGGGCAGGAACAATTGAAAGGTGGCTAATGTGGCTGGTGGAGTGGGCAAGGAGGTGGGTGGTGGGAGATGAGGCCAGTGAGGAAGGCAGGGGCTAGACCACGTAGGAAAACATAGCTTGGATTCTAAGTCTGGTGAAAAGTCATTGGTTTATGGAGGACATGGAGGGAGGAGGAAGAAAGAGGGTGATTTACTGGTGAAAGAGAATTAAATTTTTATTTCCAACAATAGAAAGAAAATACATAGTGTGTAAGTTGGGGGACCATGAATACTAGGACTGGGGGTAGGTTAGGAGGAGGACAGATCATGTGCTTTTTGTAATTTACTTAAGTACTGCTTGGCTTTTAAGCTTCTATGTGCATGTTTTATTTTCTTATAAATTTAATGTTTATTAAAAAAGAAAAAAAAGAACAAAAGAAAAGGTGAGCTGCCTCATGTTCCCTGTCTCTATTCAGAAGAGGGGTGGGTTTACAGTGAAGTCAGTGGAGCTTAATTTTCTAAAATCTCATCTGCCAAAGCCTAGAGGGCCCCTGCAATGTTCGCTTGCCATTGATTTTTACAAAATTTGCAAAATTAAGGTATTTGGACTCAGGTGGATTAAGATCATTGTCTTTTCCCACTCTGATTCCCCCCTCTGTCACATTTCCCCCTATAGGACATTGCTTGAGGGGTCTCGTGCATTTTGAGGGTCCAGTTAAGGGAACTGAGTTGGGGCTCCCTCTGCTCTGTGCTTACTGCGATCCATTTAGGTAGTTCTCAGCCACTTCTGTGTGTGATTTTGTTTTCACTGGCTGTCCCACCATTGAGATGGCCTCCAGGAATACCCTACCATCTGGGCTGATTCACGAGGTGTCCTGACACAAAATTCAGGGGCATAGGTGGTCTCACAATTGAACTTGTCCTGGGGTTTCTTGCACAGGAGCTGTATGAGGGTATCTACATTTAGTCACTATGCAAGAAGACTTAAAATCTTGAAGTCTTACAACTCATACATGAAGTAAACTTAATAGAGGTTTTCTCAGATTTCAGCACAATCCCCAAATGTATAATATTACCAATGCTGGGTTGAGAAGCTGAAAGGAACTTTTCTAAACTATCAATAAAAATACAATTTTCAGTCAGCATGCCAGATGAAGACTGAATTATCTTTCTTTTAAAAATTTTTAAAAAAATGTTTATTTTTGAGAGAGAGAGAGAGAGAGAGAGACAGAGCATGAGTGGGGGAGGGGCAGAGAGCGAGGGAGACAGAATATGAAGCAGGCTATAAGCTCTGACTGAGCTGTCAGCACAGAGACCAACCTGGGGCTCGAACTCATGACTGCGAGATCATGACCTGAGCTAAAGTCGGACACTTAACCGACTGAGCCACCCAGGAGCCCCCTGAATTATCTTTCTATTCCCTGTACAGATAATATTATAAAATAGAGGTGATTAAAGGTATGCAGCTAAAATATCTAGGAGAAAAACTATTATAGATATATGCCAGGCAATTAATTAATGAAAGCATGCTTTCTTTTCAGTGGGTTTTGTGAAGTTTGTGGTATTAGCTTTTGAAAACTTGCACTTTTCTGTAATTTCTTTTCTAATGCTAATTAAATATTTTTGTACCTGATTCTGTATCATAATCTTGCATTCTTTTTCTTAAATGGTTTCCCTAATTTTTATAAGCCTCAGGTCCCCAAAACCTGATCTGCCTGTAAAGGAGTTTTCCCTATGTCAAATGTTGTAGGGATTAGGAAAATGTTCTTTGAAGGGTCTGATTAGTGTGAATGGTGAAGAAGAAGGCTTGGGGGACCAGGAACACTTATTGTAGGTCTTAAAAACCTAGGCTGGAGACTTTTGTTTTTCAATTGAGGTGAAATTCACATAACAGAAAATTAGTCCTTTTAAAGTGTCCAATTTAGTGGCATTTAGTACATTCACTGTGTTATGCGACGGCCACCCCAATCTAGTTCCGAAACATTTTCAACACTCCACAGGAGAGCGGTATCCATTAAGCAGGCACTTCCTGTTCCCGTGCACCCCTCAGCCCCTGGCAACCATCAGTCTGTAGTCTGTCTCTATGGATTTACCTATTCTGGATATTTCATCTAAATGGAATCATTCAATATGTGATCTTTTTTTAATTTGGCTTCTTTCACTTAGCATAATGTTTTCAAGCTTCATCCACATTGTAGCATTATCAGTACTTCATTCCTTTTAAATGATGTGCTGGAGTATATACGTGTGTGTGTGAATATTGCGTGTGTGTGCATGTGCGTATGTGTGCACGTGCATGAATGTATATTTCGATAGAGCTCATTTGGAAACCATTTTCTAATTTAGCTTAGTTGAAAACATTTATGCAGAGCCTATCATGTGCCAGGTACTGAGCTAGGGACTGCTCTATTTTCTTTATAACCACAGTTTCTGGATGAAAAAAAATGAACCTGAGGGTTCTCCCCTATATCCAGGAGCCTGTGCCAAACCTCGTGAACCCTAACATCATGAGCTCAGGCTTACAACTTACTCTAGCCCTCTACAGAATTTTTTCCCCCAGGAAATTTTGTCATCCTTGTACCAGTATTTGGGGGGGGAGGGGGGAGGGAGGAGAAGGTAGCTAGGGGAGGAGGTACAATTTATATCAGGATAACTGCCCAGGGTTGAATTGACGTAGGAAAAGAAGGCAATAACCTATAAATTTCATGACAGCATTTGGAATTTCCTCTGACTCATTGCCAGGATAGCTCCCTGTTGGAGAGGTGGAGAAGGGGCTCACATTGGCAGCCACGTAGCCAGGCACCGTGCTGTTGTCCTCTCCTTGTGTTAACTTTATGACCTTTGCAAGTGACCTTGGGATTTGTTAAAGCATGCATAAATACATTAATATATGGTATCATGGACTGAATGTTTGTGTCCCCGCCCCCCAAATTCATATGTTGAAGCCCTATTCCCATTGGAAGGTGGGGCCTTTGGAAGGTAAGTAACTAAGTTTAGATGAGGTCATGAAGGTGGAGTCCCCTTTATAAAGGAACCAGTATCCTTATAAGAAGAGGTCACGTGAGGACACAGCAAGAAGGCAACCATATGCAAGCCAGAAAGAGGGTCTTCACCAAGAAGTGAATGTGCTGGCACCTCGATCTTGGACTTTCCAGCCTCCAGAACTGTGAGAAATAAATGTCTGTTGTTTAAGTCATCCAGTCTTTTGTCAACGAGCAACGCATAGTAGATTGATACTACTCTCATTTGCTCTTGGATTTTCTGTTTGCCCTTCTGTGAGTACCACCTGGGAGGTTGGTGGCCCAACATCTCTGAAGCTGGTGGGCAAGCGGGAATCAGAATCCAATGTGGACTATGACCTGCCAGGTTCTTCTTGCATCTGCCTTCGTCAGTTCGTTCTTCCCCAGGCAGGGAAATAGCCGATCCACTGAACAGCCAACCCCTGTGTGTTGAGCCCTCTCCGTGAGCTGAATCCTGGGCTTGGCACCAGTAGAGCTGTTTTTCTTGAAGCCGCACAGATACTCCAAAAAGAGGGATTATTATCATCTCCATTAAAGACAATGAAATCAAGACTCAGGGAAGTGAATGACTCTCTAAGAGCTCACAATTAGTAAGCAACAGAGCTGGGATTCAAGCCCAAAGCAGCCTCCTTGCAAGTGTGATGTTCTTGATTTATATCCTAGCTAGGGAATGCAGCCTGCCCCCAGAACTGCCAGGGGTTAAAAGAAGATATTCTTTCGATTTTGGAATTCCTCGGGCCCAAAGTTGTTGCTGCGTTTTGTATGCAAGGGAGTTTTTAATTTTTTCTTTTAAATTTGGGAGATGTTTCCTCATACAAGGAACAATGAAATTTGGATTTAAGCGTCAATTAATGCACTGAGACAGGGAACCCCAACGTACAGCTGGAGAGCGGGAAAGCTTGCCAGGAGAGGCATTCATC
Source organism: Lynx canadensis (assembly GCF_007474595.2). Classification (NCBI taxonomy): domain Eukaryota; kingdom Metazoa; phylum Chordata; class Mammalia; order Carnivora; family Felidae; genus Lynx; species Lynx canadensis. The sequence goes on from NC_044320.2 coordinate 17,304,387, forward strand.
TTGGAAGTAATCGTGTATTTTACTTGGCTTTGGCTTTCTGGAACGAGATCTTTGAAAAAGGGCTTTTAAATTTTACATCACTTTCAATTCGGTGGTGTGGACTCGGCCTTTGCGTGAGCCATGGTGGGGACATTTATCTCAATAGAGAACAGAGAGTTGATGAACCATAAATTCTCCCACTCAGCACCCTGTGTTGGGTTTTCGTTTCTCACCACTCAGATGGGAGCTTCTCTTCCTTAACTAGTCACTCAGGCTGCGGCCAGCAGGGGCCTGGAGAGGCCCTGGGAAGACCAGGAACCAGGCCCAGGGGGCAGCACCAGCTCTTCCCACTGGGCACATGTTGCATATTTCCTGCTCTCTCAGATACCGTCTTTCTGCCCTGCTTGGGCAAGTTATGCAAGGGGAACATTTACTGAGTCCCCCACTCTCCTGGGTCAGCATCATGCAGCAGATTTATGAAGAGGGAAGGAGCATTCTGGTTCCTCTGAAATTACGCACCAGTCTGGACCCCATGTTTCCCCCCAGAAGGTTGGGGCCATCTCTGTGCAAACTGGTATGACACCCCAGTAGGCTCCTTGTTGGAGTTTTCATCTCTCCTGGAATATTTTCTTCCCTCCCTGCCTTCAAGTACCTGGCAGTCTTCTGTTTACTCTCCTATCTGCTCTTACGTTATGCTTACACTTGCTCTTCCCTTACTAAAATGTACTCTGCCAGAAAATTCTTTCAAATTGAAATAGATCAAGTTTAAACCAAGTTTGTCCAAAAAATTCAATAATTTGGACTCTGCCTAACAGCTCTGGCCTTGATAAAATAGCCATGTCATACTCTGGACAGCTTGAACACTGAGTGAGTCATTTTCTTGACCCTGTCACCTCAGGGCCTTTGCACATGTTGTTCCTTGTGCCTAAAACGATTTTTCTTAGCCCTCCTTAACTTTTGCCTCGCTGCCACTATTTAGTCTTCCCTTCCTCAGGGAAAACTTGTTCTGACCCCCCACCCCCCGCAAGGCTAGGCTGGGAGCTCATTGCTCTGTGCCCTTCCTACTTAACGTTTCCTGTTTTCTTGTTAGTCCCCCTCAGTAAACTGGGAGCTCCTCAAGAGGAGGGAGTATAACCCTCCACCTCACAGAGTCATCCATTAAATGTTTTTGAATAAAGGAATAATGAATGATACACAGGTGATCACTATTTTTGTTTCTTTCAGAAATCTGTACTTCAACAGGCTTAACTCTAAAGTGACTTTGAGATCAATAAAAGAAATCCACATTTCCCTAGTTTGCATTTGACTCTTTAGGGAGGTGGGTGGTGGCTTCAGAAATGAGATTCCAGCGAAGGAGCTGTCCAGAACCCATAGGCACTACAATGCGTTTTGCTTCAAAGAGGTCAACTTTGATATGACTGACCAAATCAAGAAAATTAATCCAAATTTTAGGGTGGAGAGTGTGGACGGTAAAGACGTTTTGAAGGATGTGCACAATGCAAACAGGGCTCTTTCTGCTGCATTTGTTGCCACACAGTTGGGCATGGACACTAGCACCCCTGTGACAGTGGCCACAGGGAAACCCAACTGCTCCATTATTGTGTGTGTCAGAGATGCTGATCAACTCTGCTGCTTGGTTGCCTTTTCTGCCTCCATTTCTCACAGGGCATCGCTTGGGAGAAGCTGGGTCACATGGGAAACGCTAGTTGCAAGGGGGTTGGGAAATTAAGCCTTTAGCTCTCTAGCTGGGTACATGGGAGGGTGCCATACATGGTGGCTGGAGGACTGAGTGTTCAGTCTGTAATATCTGTCCTAATGTGACATGGAAAATCCAACTGAGGATGCGGAAGTTAGCATAATTACCTTTAAGCTAGCCCCAACTCTGTGTTTATAAAACAGTAGTTACTATTCAGTGTGACCCCATTTTGATCAGAGAGAAAATGACTGTATATGTGTTTGCATAAACATTGACAAAAGTATACTTGTCTAAGCATCTTAGGTTAGATCATGAAGGCTGCTCTGGGTTTGAGCATTGACAAAAACAAAGACCAGACTTGGCTGGGTTCCTTTTACTTCATTCTGCCCAAATAGTGGCCTAGTGGTCCAAAGCACATGATTGAGATCCAGGATGCATGATGGTGTAGGGGGATGTGGCTTCTAGGGAACTCTTTAGTTCCTCAAACAGAGCATGGGCTTCAGTCAGGTCAGAGGATCCTAGAACCACTTAACTTAATCCTTTAAAGACAGGCAGGACTGGGGACAGGCCAGCCCATGTTATCTAATGTTTACCTGAACCTAATGTTTCAGGTTCTTAATTTCTTGCTACATCGCAGTAATGTAACTAAAACTCTCTACTTTTATTTCTTGTTCTTGGGCCTCCCTGAGTTTTGAGTACAATATTCCTACTATGACTTTCCACTGCAAACACTGATGTTCTCAAGTGGGACATGAAGGGAGGAGGGAGAGACCATTATTGTCCAGTTAGATGTTACAGATGAACTTTTCAAATTACCTAGTATAATATTCATATAATCATAAAGCTTCCGTCTTTAGCTTTCCCAAAAGGTATAGTTTTAAATAGTCAGTGATCGAGAATTTCAACAAAATAAAAACATACTGGATTATTAAAAATCTTTTAGGGCCAACGGGTGAATTTCAGATACCAGCATTACTAGGTTTGGATGGGATGGGAGGAAGTGGAGAAAATTCAAGGCCGTTGGGCATATGAAATGTTACATTCAGGGGCACCTGGGGGGCTCAGTCGGTTGAGCATCTGACTTTGGCTCAGGTCATGATCTCACAGTTCCTCAATTCAAGCCCCACATCAGGCTCGCTGCTGTCAGCACAGAGCCCACTTCAGGTCCTCTGTCCTCTACCCCTGCCCTGCTTTTGCACCCCAGCTTGTGCTCTCTCTCTCTCTCAAAAATAAACATTAAAAAAATCTTAAAAAAAAAGAAGCGTTCCATTCACACTCACTGAAATGATGAATGATAAGAGGAACTGGTCTGAGAAAGGAAGAACATTCCTCCTCCAACTCCTCTTTTAAGGACACGTGGTGTCCTGGCCAAGAGCATGGGTTCTGGCCTGGGCCAGCAGGCTTCAAGTCCTGGTTTATCACTCATTAGTCTTAGGGTCTTGGAAAATTTACTTAATCTCAAAGTGCCTGATCTTTAGAGTAGGGTTTAATACTTCAAAGGGTCATGATGAGGACTAGATGAGGTAATTTGTGTGAAAGTGCTTAGTCCAAAACCTGGCACACAGTGAATATTCCATATATGCTGGATATAATTGTTACTGTACTAAGGCCTTTGGCAGGGGAAAAGATTTTGTGCTAGGGACAGGGGCATGGTACAGATGTTCTGGTGCTTAGAAAAAATAAATGTCTATCACTTATAAGACCAAGTTGAAGAAACACACCAAAAAAATCCACAATTGATTGTGATGGCTGAAGATACTCCAAGGACCATGGTATTTTGGAGGAACTTATCCAGTCATTCTAATAGTCATTTTTCTCCAAATGGATTTGAGGCATAAAATGGAGGATATGTGTACAATATGTTTGATAAAACTGATATCTGACATTCAGACAAAAGAAAAGAGGAAGGATGTAAGTTACAAAGTGCAATAGATGTGATTGAATTTCAACATTCCATCAGGCAATTTGTAGAGATAAATGGAATGCCTTAGCTATCTTGAGTTGAGTTTTTATAGGGTGAGGGTAGAGCGGAAAGGGGTGGGAAGAAGGTGAGTAGGACAGAAGAATGTTCTGCCGTGGCTGAGGAAGCAGGAAAAGCTTGTAAGGCAGGGGGGTTAGTAAAAGAGGCACAGGCCAAATTAGGAAACTGAGTGATGCTAATGTGAATGTGATTTTAAATGTAATGATTTTAGCTGAGTATTTTGTAAGACTGTTTGACAGCAGTGATGAAGTCTCATTCTGTCTTTGCCCTAATTGCATTCCTCACCACAAATACTCATCTTCCGTATCATGGGCTGATCCATCCATCCATCCATCCATCCATCCATCTGTATTTTTAGTCTCCAGATAAAATAGAGCATAACACAGAAGGATCAGGCAGCATTTGCGCCCAAACCTAGCATATGGTTCCTAGCTAGGCCATTGGGAGTCACCCTTTTGATGTCAGGAGATGAACTCTGCTTTGAAACTGTTGTTTTCCACTCAAATAAGAAACTTTACTGCCTTTCATCATCTCCTTCCTATGACAGGTGTGATTAACAAAAGTTTGATGACTAATGGAATAAATACATATGATTGAACAATGAACATTTACTTGATTAATCCCCTTCCAAGGCTTTATCTTCAGACCCCGTACAGTGGCCCTACCACACCACTGCTTGCTGAAACACATCTGAAACTCATCTTTTGAAGTCACCTTCAAACAGTTTGTTGGTTGGATCTGATGATTTCTGGGGTGTCAGAGGTCTTTCATGGTTCGTTTCAATTTGGGGATCAGCTAGATGTCATGAGATGGCAAAGTGAAACCAAGAATTGCAGCGTGCCTTGAATATTTTTACCGGTCAGAAATTGTAAGATGGTGAATGGTTTTATGATTACATATATATATATATATATATATATATATATATATATATATATTTAACGTTTATTTAATTTTTGAGAGACAGAGACAGACCATGAGCGGGGGGAGGGGAAGAGAGAGAGAGGGAGTTACAGAATCTGAAGCAGGTTCCAGGCTCTGAGCTGTCAGCACAGAGCCCGACGTGGGGCTCGAACTCATGAACTGTGAGATCATGACCTGAGCCGAAGTTGGACGCTTTACCTACTGAACCACCCAGGTGCCCCGGTTTTATGATTTTAATGATTAATATTACACTGTTCAAAATTGTTGCTAACATGAATGAAGCTATTGATGGACTGGAGTAAATCAGTCAAGATGTGACATATTCCTGGTGGAATTTTCCTGGAATAAACCCCATCCACTGAGGTTCTCTCCTTACCCTGATCATTAATCTTTTCTAACTTCTAGAGGCCACCTCCATTCCGTGGCTTGTGGCCCCTTCCTCCATCTTCACAGCAAGCAGCAGTGTCTCCTCAAATTTTTCTCTGACTGTCCTGCTTCCTTTATTCCTTCATTCACTTATGCAGGCCCTTATGCTGGGCCCAGCTGGAAAATCCAGCACACTCTCTCTCTCTCTCTCTCTCTCTCTCTCTCTCTCTCTCTCTCTCTCTCTCTCTCTCTCTCTCTCTCACACACACACACACACACACACACACACACACACACACACGATTCTTAATTTAATCACATCTACAAATTTCCTTTTGCTCACAGGGTAACAGATTTAGAGGTTCAGGGATTAGGACATGGGGAGGTGATGTTGCATTATTCTTTCTACCACTCCAACCTAGGAATTTATGTCCCTTTCTGGTTTCCCATTACTTAATAAGCCACAGCAATAATAACCTGAGCCATCAACTCTGAGAGAGACCATGAAATGTGGGGGAAATGTGGATTTGTGTCCTGGTCTATTAGGTCTGTGCTCTTAGCCTTTGCCTCAGATATTTGATTTTACCTCTTTTCAGGTTAATCTTTTTCTCCTTCTGAGAATATGCATTGTTAAAGACATTAAGAAGATTAACAAATTTTCTGGCACTGGAAGGAAGCCAGAGGATGACAAGGATTTGACCGATATAGCCACTGAGGTTTCAAAAGATTGAACAACTTATCTAAACTAGGGAGTAGTTGAACTGAGCTTGAATCCTTATTGGCTCAATAGTTTCTTTGATTTTTCTTTTCCTAACCTGGGAGTACACTTTTAAGGAAGAAAATAAGAATTACTACTTAAGCAGAGACTAAAGATCTAATTTGATATCAGTAATAACAGTAGAAACTTTTGAAAAATAATTTTCTACTTATAAATCAAACATTTAACTGCAAAATTAAGAAGCAGGAAACAAACTCATCAATATTAAATATGTTTGAAATTTCTAGAGGAAGACAAAAGGTAATATTTCTCTTCTATACCAGTGTTTTTCAAATTTCAGTTCCTCTTTTGATGAACATAAACATGTCCACTCTACAACAACTGTGACATAGTCCCCCTGTCTGCTTGTGAGTCATGACATCTTCTGTACGTTTCCAACAATCAAGAGGATATTGTCAACTTCTGTGGCTTACAGTCTTGAAGTTTGTATTATGGAAACACACTTTTTTTCCAACTGTAAAATTCCACTATAATTATTAGATATGTTTTTTTTCAAACTACTTAATAGAGAATCCTTTCCCACTCAGGGCTGAGATATATGTTTCTGTATGATTCAACCATGTATGGTGTGGAGGTTCTGTGCTTGGCTCAAATGTAAATATTTTGAGGGTTGAGAGTGTTTGATCTCAGGAAAATATAATTTACTGCTTCTGGAGTAAAAACAAAATTAATAAATGATACAGCACACAAACCCATCTTGGCCTTGCACTGCTTAGCAGTGTTTTAGTGAATTACATTTGAATGAATGAGAAACATATGGATGAAATGTCCCTTGTGGCTACTCCTGGATTCAGAGATGGAAGGGGGAATATGGTTAACCAAATGCACCGTATTTTTCTGAACACCATAACATATTTGGACCTATTCTCTGGAGCCAGTGGGAGACTGGTCTTTCTCTTCTGTCCCCTATATACTGGCAAGGCTGGTGGAAGCCTCGCCATGTCAGTCTTTGGCTGGGGGCTGGGGGTGGGGTGGATTGGCTAGGGGTTAGAATCTGACAGATGTGGGGTTCTCGAGGCATGATAGTGGAGAGTGTTGAGTTAGAGTCGGGCTCTATTTCTTCCTTTGATATAGAATTGTGCTCAAGAAACTGTTCTGGGAAGGTAGATTTCCAATAAACCTGGTGGACAGAGGGAACTTCTCAGAATCAGAAGACAATAATGGAGACTCTATAAGCAAAAGTTCACATTAGGTGAAGTGGTTGACCAGTTGATTCTGCGAAAGACTGGGAATCTAGGTGGCAGGCCCTTCACACTGTCTCATTGCTTTAGTGATGGAGGAGAGCCCCACAACTCTCTCTGCTTCCACTGAGGTCAATATTAAGGCTTTCACGCAATTCTCTCTCCTCCACACCTCGCAGGAAGCTAATCGAGGCAACTGCTGTTACTTGACTCCAAAAGAAAGAAAGTGCAACTCAGAGGAGAAAAATGAGCCACCCAGGGTTGCCTAGCTAGTCAGTTTCAGAGGTAGGCCCCCAGACTATTTCATCTGAACCCCCATTCCCACAATTTTTGCTCTGCACCAGGCAAATAGTCACACAGGTGGCCCCATTTAGCACTTAAGATGTTTATGACTAAAGCCACAGGAAGCATCCCTGTTTTCATCTGCTCTCCCCTGAGACAGTCACTCTGGTCTGTTTCTTTCTCTTCCATCTCTTTTTTTTACATGGTGAGTCACCTAATAATACCAGTCTCAGTGAATAGGTCAGTGTGTATAGTCTGCTTTATTCCATCAGAACGGATTTCAGGGTGAAAATCCCATGCAAGCAGGTGAACACAGGTACCTGGCTTAGACCTAAACTTCTCTTGGAATGACAGTGGATTTTATCTGAAGTCTCTGCTTGGTTCCTACATGTTTTTCTCCAGCCGGTTGCACTCACCTTCATGGACTCTGAAAGATTCCTTCTGTAGTGTGAGGGTGTTCTCTTCAGTTTTAGGTTAAAAGAACCCCGTGGACCCCCAAAGCTGGTTACTTGCTTCGAACTGAGCCTCTGGCCAGAACCTGCAGATCCTGTCCTCTGGATTCACACATGCCAGTTGGGCCGAGGCCCCTTGTCTCTTTTAGTTTTGTGACATTTAGTCTACTCTCTTGTTTGCTTTCTGTGACTTCTGCTTTTGCTCTGGCTTCTTTAAGACCTGTTAATGAACCTCTGTGCTCTCCTTTCTCCGGTGGTATCACACCTGGCCTTCCCTTACGTCTCGTCACCTGTGCAGGGAAATGGGCTTGGACTTTTAAATTTCTTCATCTGTAAGTGGGCCTAGCATACAGCATGGAGGGAAAAAAGTGAGCCAACAATTCAAGTATCTGTCACTTAGTCATCATTTGAATGATAAATAGAATTTCTTTCCCTTTTGCCATGAAAGACAGTTGAAGGAGTGGCACAGTGAATAGTAGATCAGTGGTTCTCAGCCAGGGAATGATTTTGCCCCCACCTGGAGACGCTGAATTGGCAATGTCTGGAGACATTTTTGTTTGTCACAACTGGCAGGAAGGTGCTACTGGCATCCAGTGGGTAAAACCAGGGATGCTGCTAAATATACTGTGATGCACAGGTCAGCCCCTCACAGTGAAGAATCTTCTAGCCTAGAATGTCAGTAGTGCTGAGGTTGAGAATTATCACCACAGAGGATAAACTGTATACTTTGCACTCAAAGATATATATGAGTACTTCTTTGACCTTTGTAATATTGATGTTGATATATGCCGATAGCAATGACTATCCATGATAAAATCAATGTTAATATCAATATGATGTCATACAAAAACCTGAATGAGCAGCTTGCCAAATACCAGGCAGATGTATTAATGGGTTTCATCATTACAATATCCCTTTTAAATATAGTTACTTTTATCGTCCTTTTTTAGGTGTGATGAAAACAAGGCTCGGAGAGGTTGAATCCTAAGTCATGTCTGCTAGAATATGTGTCCAGACCTAATAGATCACCTTAGTTCTAGGTGGCAGTAGAAGTTCTGAGCAAAATGACCAGCAGGAGGCAGTCTAGGACTTCCGTGGATCCTGTTCAAGTTCACTGCTGTGTGATGTGGAGAATCAGAGGTCATCAAATCTGTCCCTCACTCTGTGGTGAATTCTGTCCTCTTCTACTGGATTTCCCCCCTCCCAAGGGCTGGTAGGGACTCTCCGGTTTGGGAGGCGAGTCAGAGATCCCCGGGTAGCTGTAGCAAAGTCCAATTAGAGGGTGTTTCTCCTGACAGGAAGGAGTGTCTCCTTCCTTTTTCTCTGGTGAAGGAGCTGGCCCCTTCGAGGCTGTCCCACGCGAGTGCATGTATTGCTGGTAAGACCAGAGGATGGTAGCATCTCGGCTCGTTAATACAAAGGAGATGGGGAAGGGGTGCACAGAGAGTTCCCAAGGTCTTCGAATGCTTTCCTCCCCCGAAGTCTTGGCTCTCTAACGAGCCATTCAGGAGGAGGGAAATCTGCCTGAACGTATTTTTTCATGGGAGGACTTCCCGTGGCAAACAGGCTCACGTGGAGCGACAGCCTCTGTTCATTGTGCTCAGGCCTCTGGCCATCTGGACCACCCAGGGGCCAGTGTTTTCCTAGGGAGGGCAGGATGAAGGCGAGGGGATTGACACCGCAGCCCCAAGGTAATTACCAGATGGCAAAACGCTTGTTTTCACTGGATGATTCAGAACAACCAGTCACCCCAGGAAAGCTAATCTGATTTCATCTTCAGCATCCAGCTTTTCCCCTTCCAAGATGTGTTCTTCTCTTTTCCTTGACAGGCAGCAGCTAAGACTGCCCCTTAAGGGCTCCAAGACGATTGTCTGAATCGGAGCTGCTGCAGGTTCTGGTCAATATCCGCCCCCCACCCCCACCTCCGTTGTGATCGGGCCAGTCTGGGGTCCCATGTGCACTCAGGGGGGGCAGCACCTGGCTTAAGCACGCACCGGCTGGGTGACTGTGGGCAAGTTACTTAACTGTTTAGAATTTTACAAAATGGGGATGATAATTCCTGCCTTACAGGGTTTTAAATAAAATATCTCATGTGAAGGGCCTGCCCCAGTGTGCACCCTCAGTGGACGTTAACTCCTCTTCCGTTTTGGTGCCTTAATAACAACCATCCGACACTTCTCTGATGTGAAAGCTCAAACATTCGGGTGTTAGAACGCTGCTATTCCTAAACATTAATGAATCCATTTATTAGTGTATCAGACCAGGTGTGTATGTGTGTGTGTGCAGTGAGTGTGCGACGACCACTGTTCTTCCAGCTCCTTCTCTGCTTCGAAGTCCACTGCCCTTTTGCCCACATCCCTTCCCTGCCAGCCCAAATTGGGTTAAATGAGGGAAGTGGATGTGACGATACCCTACACGGCACCTTGCTCAGAGGAATGTCTGAATAGTTTTCTTTTAAATGTAACATTTGAAAATATTCCTCCCTTAAAGCTTGTGTTCTACTCAGCTTTGGAATCCCTGACATTTCTGCTCCTCTTTGTAAAAAATGAGAAAATCGACGTAGGTATTAGGGAGATTTTATTGCAAATTGCTGCACGGGTTCACTCTTCCTCTCCTGCTCCTCAAATTCACATGCGCCTTCCCAGCAGCTGAGTCCTTGACCAGCAGAGGGCACCAAAGCACAAGGCATCGGTTTCTCTCCCAGACCCAGCGGGTTCCTCCTTAGTTCTGTCTGCGGGATCCAGCTGAGGCCTGAAGCCAGCTGACTTGGGTCTAACCCTGTGCGGTAGCCACTCATTCCCTTCTTTCTGATGCTTAATCTGGTGGGTGAATCATTTAGGGGGCAGAATGACCAAAGGAACATAAGTTTTAGAGCAATGTCTTGAATCCTGGTTTCCTCCGTTCCTGATCTGTAAGCAGGAGGGAACAATAGCAGCGACCATTTGTGGAGTGCTTATTATATGCCTCACACTGTTTTAAGGTCTTCCTGCAGGAGGAGGTAGTGCTTGAGCCGAGAGTCTCAAAGAATGAATGGGGGTGAACTAATTTCAGCCAATTCTTCTTGAAAATGAGATAGAAATAAGGCTAGAAGTATTGCCTGGAGTCTATGAAACCCTCCACCTACATTTAAAAAATATGACTTAACACTATTATAGAAAGAAATAAAGCTCCCATGATTTCGCCCCTGTGATTTAAACCTATATTACTATGCTATTTTTGTGTACTATTATTGGTTGTCATGCAGCTTGCTACAGATTTCCCCATAATTGCAAACACAAGGCTTACTGCATTTTACATTTTTTAAATGTAATATTTCAACATGTTAAATGAAGCATAGTGAATAAAGTCATGGGATCTCAATCAGTCTGCCCTGGCTGAGTGTCTTGATTCTTGCCCCTTATAAACCCAGGGAACTTGGCTGCATTATATAACTACTCCATGCCTCAGTTTCCTCACCCCTAAAATAGAGCGAATCATAGCAACTGTCTTTTAGAGTTGCGAAAATTAAATAACTTAATACATGTAGAATGTTGGCTCTTGACTGGGGGTGATTTTGCCTCCGGGGGGGGGGGACTTCCGGCAATGTCAGGAGACATTTTTGGTTGTCACAACCAGAGGGCAGAAGTGTTACAGGCAGCTGATGGGTAGAGGCCGGGAACACTGCACACTTTCTACAATGCACAGGACTGTCCCCCACGGCAAAGAGTTCTCTGGTCCAAAATGTCAGTAAGGCCAATGTTGAGAAATCCTGCTGTAGGCTGGGAAGCAGTGTCTGGCACATGGGAAGTTCTTACTAGATTTTAGTTATTATTTCCTAAGCCTTCCAAAATCTGTAACCTGATACTCAAGGAGAAGAGTGATTACAGCCAACCTGTCTACATTTGTCTCCTGTTTCTCCTTTATACAAAGCACGGAGTCTAGCCAGCTGGGCCTATTCACTGAGCTTTGACTATGTCATGCCCATGCCTAAGCCTGGATCTTGGTCCCTCTACCTGGATCTCCTCACCCACGGTAACTCCTATACTTGCTTCCAGACCTGTCTTCTCTGTGAAAGCCTGACAGTGATTTCCTGTGCCTGGGGCCCTACCACTCCAATATGGTTATATACATTTGGTTCTGCAGGCAGGTTTTAGTCTCCGTGTGAAATCCCTGGCCACTCCAGAAGGAGTTACTCTGGGCCAGGAACTCAGTGTCAAGGCCCTGAATACATGATGTCTAACAAGCGACAGGCCTATCCGGGAGAGGCGCATCCTATGGCTTGCTCGATCTGGGGTACTGCTTAGATGCTCATTAAGCACCTGATGGGGGCCATGCAATGAATTTTGGGAATCTGTCCTGCTCTGGAGGGGTTAAATCTGGACTCTGATCTCATTAGCAGTGTGATCCTGTTCAAGTGACTGATCAGATGACACTCATTTATAATGAGCAGAGTTGGCGGGGATGGGTTGAATACTTAGTTATGGCTTAAAAGTGTTATTCTTTTCTACCTTGATTGCCTGGTTTGCTTTCCAACTGCTCATCTACCCACTTGTCCAAGGGCACTCCCACACTTCCCCCCGCCCCCTTCACCAGAGCCCCTCTCTGGGGTCTAGCTTTGTTCTCCAGTAAACATTCTCCCTGTGACTCAGGCTGCTGCTCAGTCTCTGTGTTTAGGTTGTCCATCTGTGGTGCTGAGCCAGTGCTACAGCTCTTAAGTAGAATTCCAGGAAAAGTGAAGCCCTTGACGGAGCTGTGTTTGGCTGAGTCTGTGTGTTCCCTGCCCCCCTCTCTTCCATGTATCCAGAGTACATCCTGATTCTGAGGAGATTCCTTCTGGGTTGTTTCCACACAGTTGGGGGTAGAAAAGAGCGCCCCTAATTGGGGGGATTCTTAACATATAGCACAGATGACACGTGTTTTGACTTACAGCATGTACTGTCTGTGTTGCTGAGTCAAAAACCATGCAAATGTTTTTGGTTAAGCTGTTCATTAGGCTCTGCACTTGCCAGGCATAGAGCTCAGTGACAGAGGACAGACAGGCACAACGTGCTGACAAGCCAAAGGTGACGATGCTTTTATATCTGATAGTGGCATGGATGTTTATTAGGGGGCTCCAGGCAAGTCACTTACCCTTTCTGGGCCTCTCAGAGGCAGTTCAGTATAGAAGTTGGAATGAGGCCGACCTGTATCTGCTGTGCGACCCTGGGGAGGTTACTTAATCTCTCTGAGCTTCAGTAGCCTCTTTGTAAAATGGAGATAGCAACAACAGGAACAACAACAGAATTGTTGCAGGGATTCATTGAGATAAAGCTCAGAGTAGACACTGTGGGGGTCCCACCTACTCCCCTGAGCTACCCTGGAGGTGGGCTCCACTCTGACAGCTTCCAAAGGGAAGAAAGGTTATACGTGTGGAATGTCCCTACGCTGATTATAGATGTCCGAAAATTCTTCTTCCAGGGAGAGGTGGGGTCTAATTCTCCTCCTCTTGGGTTTGCACTGGGCTTTCTTTTTTTTTTTTTTTTTTTCCAACGTTTATTTATTTTTGGGACAGAGAGAGACAGAGCATGAACGGGGGAGGGGCAGAGAGAGAGGGAGACACAGAATCGGAAACAGGCTCCAGGCTCTGAGCCATCAGCCCAGAGCCTGACGCGGGGCTCGAACTCCCGGACCGCGAGATCGTGACCTGGCTGAAGTCGGATGCTTAACCGACTGCGCCACCCAGGCGCCCCTGCACTGGGCTTTCTAACTTACAACCAACAGAATGTGCAGAAGTGGTGCTGTGTGACTTCAGAGATTAGCTTAGGAGGCATGCCGCTTCCAAATGGGCCCACTGGAACACCTGCTGTTGGACCTCTTGGACACTACTTATGGGGACCTTCAGAACCCAGTTTTCATGCTGAGAGAGCCTCAAGCCACATGGAGAGGCCGTGTGGGGATGCTCTGGTTGACAGTCTTAAGTGAGTTCTCAGCTTACTGCCAGCATCAGCTGCCAGCCATGTGAGTGAGATATTTTGGGCATCAGCCTTCAGACCCAGACAATGTCTAAACTGTGAAGTTGGTGAGATTCTCAACCAGAACACCCAGAGGGAATTATTTCAGAATTCTAGATTCACAAAATCATGAAATGGCAAAAGGGTTGCTTTGAGCTACCGAGTGTTGGGACAGTTTGTCATGCAGTGGTGGATAACTGGATGGGGAAGAATGGACGTAGAGTAACATCACAGGGACATTTAATTTATGTAAGTTAAGGGATATATCTTTGGCAGTATGTGAGCGTGTGTGTTTGAAGGAGAGAGAGATTGAGAGAGATTTAAACAATGTGGACAATTCCACTCTCATTCTGTCAATGAGCACATACCATGGAATAAGAGTACCATGAGTGATATCCATCTTCTTATTGGTGAGTTGATTTCCCATCCTGCCATACTGGGTATGATTCTGTCATTTAGAGTTGTATGTTTTCACATGTTATGGTCTCTGTAGGCAAGCTGGTTCTTTCATCTGGTGCTCAAACAAGGAAACAATAAAATATATTCTTTTACTTAAAAAATGATTTTTCAAAGTTTATTTTTGAGGGAGAGAGAGAGAGAGAGAGAGTGAGTGAGCAGGGGAGGGGCAGAGACAGAGAGAGACACAGAATCTGAAGCAGGATCCAGGCTCCGAGCTGTCATCACAGAGTTGGACGCAGGGCCTGAACCCACTAACTATGAGAACATGACCTAAGCCGAAGTCTGCCGCTTAACCGACTGAGCCACCCAGGCACCCCACAATGTAATATATTCTTAAAGGAAATACAGTGGTATTAGTTTGCTTGGGAAATGGTATGCTAATTGGGAGGACATAATGTCCTCCAAAGGAAATTCTAATATGAAATTTTAGCCTCATGATCTGAGTTCAAAGCACGCTTTGGCTTAGACGTGACTCGATTGGGTTATAGTCCTTTGTACCACAGTACCAACACGGTGTCTTCACAGAGCAGATGTTTGGTAAGTATTTTTCGATGAAATGACTTTTGGATTCAGGAAGAGCCCATTAAGCTGTATATTCCTAGTGACAGTGTTGGCTCACTGCCTGTATGCCCAGTGTTGTTAATTGTAGTAGGGAATTTGAAGTCTCTTCCATTCTGAAGACTTTCATTTGAAGCAGGATTTTTCTGTAGTAGGTAAAACTTTGATCACTACAGGAAGGGTAGTGCTGAAGATTTGGAAGTGATATGGAAGGGTAGGATTGTGTAGAGTTCACCTAAGATGCTTATTTAAGTCTTCTGAATAAGGCTATAGGATGCAGGCATCATCTTGAGTTTTCAATAGCTAACAGTTTAGTTAGGAAGGCACATAGTGAACAGATATTTACAAATGTCATGAGTCTTATCCAAAGAGGTGCTACGGGAGCATAGAGCAAGAGATTTAGCTTTACCTGGGTGTTAAGGGAAAGCTGCTCTCAAGAAATGATCCTGAAAGATGAGAAGATATTTGCCAGATGAAGGGAGACAGGGGAATGCATTTCAAACAGGGAACAGTATGTGTGCGGTCTACACCAAAGGATGGCAAACCTTTTCTGCAAAAAACCAGACAGTAAGTATTTTAGTCTTTGTGGGCCATATGATCTCTTTTGTAGCTACTCTGCCATTGAAACATGAAAATAGCCATAGAAACTTTTTTTATGTCCCAATAAAACTTTATTTACAAAATAGGTGGCAGGCCAGATTTGGCCCAAGGGCCACAGTTAACCAATCCCTGATATGACCCTATGTTTTACTGAAGAGATAATAGCACAAAACTAGTAAGCAGCACACTTGAAATTCAAATCCAGTTCATTATGACTTCCAAACCTATGTTCCTTGAAACATAATATGCTTCTAAAATATTTCTAAAATCCTTTCTAAAATCTTTTCAGAGGTTCCATCAGAGCAACAGAGCTGTGTAACTGCTGATCATAAAAATGCCTAGTACATTGCACTACCGTGCTGACCACTGTGGCTTGATGGGGATGGCTGCATGGTTGGTGTTAAGTACTCTTCAGATTCTCTACAGATTATTCAATGTATATTTATCTTGATATACATAATTTTCATTCATTGGTAGTGACTAATTTTAGCTCTGTTGTGGTTTGCTGTCCTATCAATAAATCATACAATTTAGCCATCATCCCTAGCATTCTGAGAATCAAGTGTTTCTTTTGGCACAGCTCTTTATCTGATGTTAGTGCTATTGTGAAAACACTCTCGGAAGTCTTGGTATTTATAGGCATCTTGTTCCTTTGGTGGATGTCTGGGAAAGATCAAAATGTGTAGGGCTGGCATTGATGGAGTCTTTTGTTCCACGTTAATAGTCTACTTTGATGACATTCTCTGAGGAGTTGTAGGCATTTTATCTCATATGGTCAAGGTTGTTTGGTTTATAGCATTCTAAAATTGATTTTAATTTATGTTTAGACAGTTCTATTTAGAGACACCCAGCTCTTTGGATATTATGTTATAAGTGTTTCAGCATGCGTCTCTGGGGTTGAGTGAATGGGGAACCTTTGGATAGGGGTTGTCAGTGCTGTGGTAGGGTTTCCCCCTTCATCTGGGGGATGGACCAAGTAACCACTATTGTCCCTTCAGTCCTACATCCTGAGGACAGCATGGTGATGCAGTCAGTTTAAGAGTGACTTAGATACTTCTTCTCTGTCTCTCTAGTTCCTTCATTCATTCAACAAATCTTTGTTGAAACCGTGTGTGTCTGGCAGTGTGCAGGGTTATTTGGCAAGAAAACAGGTCCTTCTCCTGATGGAGCTTACAGTCTAGTGGGGAGGTGATTGATATCAAATAGTCATATCAATGAATAAATATTTGCAAACTGAGATGAGTCCTTTGAAATAAAAGAATGCAGTACTGAAAACCAGTCTGTCTCAGACTTGGTAGTCAGGGAAGTTTCCCTGGGCTGGTGATGCTGAGGATGGATTTAATGGGTAATTTAGAGGTAAATGATAGATGAAGGTGGGATACTAGAACATTCCAGAAAAAAGGAAGTACATGAGCAAAGACTCCATTCAAAAAATTGAGTGGAAGTGGGTGGGCTCAAAACGTGTCTCCCTGCTCCCAGAGTGAATGACCACTGGAAAGCCTGCCTCCTTGCTCCTACTGTTGGATGCTGGGCAAGGATCCAATCAAACCACATGAGGATTTGTTGGCCTAGTTCATCTATTCATTACATTGCTCATACCCCCAGATGAGATGACAATATTCATGAGAAGTTTGTGAAACACTCTTGTACCTGGTAGGAGCTTGGAGCCTAGAGTCTTGGCTGATGAAAGGTCTGCTGAGAGCTTGGGCTGGTTGTGTGGATGGGCTACAGGATGTGGTGCCCACAGGAAAATTCAAGGTGGCCTCTGACAGACTGTTCAAGTCAATCTTGAATTTGGAAGGGCTGGGAAGAAAGTGAGGAATACTGAAAAGAACACAGTTTTAAGGCAAAGGGTGGGAGGCAAGGACTGCTAGAATTTACAAGCCAGAGAAAGTGGCCCCATCTATGTTTTAGAGAGTGGTTTTGGTCCTTGGCAGGGGTTGGAGGAGGTGGGGAGATATTAGAGTCAAGTATAAAGGTTAGATTTTAATTATCAGATTTTTTTTTGGAGGAAAACAAAGCTTTCTCAGTCAATCTCTTTTCAATTTCCCTTGGCTCTCTCCACCAAAGCTCATCAATAATCTAGTTACACTAAGAGTTCTAGCTCTATAATTCAGCTTATCAGTCCCCACCAACAGCTGTCATTTGGTCCCATGATGGTTTTACCTGTAGTAGCCCTTCCCTTCTCTCTTATTCTATTTCCAAGTCATCAAAGATGTGTGAATTTCTAGTTCCTATTTTCTCTTCGTTTCCCATCTGTACTACTGGCTTTGAAACATTGGTTGTGTTCTTTTCTCCTCCTCTTTCTCAGACAGGACTTTTTCAGTCTGGCTTCTAAAAAATGCACATGAAAACATCTTGCACAGTGGCTGGAACATCGTAAGTGCTCAGTGAATATCAGCTTGCTCTTCCTGAAGTTGGATTGAGTCAATTCTCATTCCCTGTGCCTCACCTATGGGCCTTTCCCCCTCCTCCTGTGATTGCCATACTTGCCCCATCCTGCTCATCTTCCACAAGCATTCATATTGACCATGTGCTGTCCGTTGGATTCTCTGCTAGGTCGGTGTCCACTTCAAGAGAGCTGCGGCAGCATTAAAGCCAAGACGTTTGCAGGTGGAAGGAATCTTAGAAATCATGCTCAGCCTTCTTTGTTTAGAGATATGGAAAATGAGTCCTACCCAAGAGAAGGGGCTTGGCCAAGTTTGTACAATCAGATAGTGGCAGTGCCAGCTAGCACCTCCATCTCTGTCTTGCTCCTATTCCGTGTGTAACTGTCCTGTCCATTAGTTTGGTTATTTGGTTTTTGCTTTGATGAGTCTAGAGTTCACACTTCCTGTTGCTGCCCCTGTTGTATATATGAGCTGGTCTCACTACCCACCCTCTCCCTTCTCCCCTTTCCTTCCCTTCCCTACTTCCTGACCCGCTTCTTCCCTTTTCCTCTTCCTGCTTCCCGTCCTTCTCCTTTGAACAGCATTTATATTTGACATGAATCCATAAGACATTGTGCTTGTCACAATGTGCTTGTCACATTTCCTGGGGATGGACAGGAAAGAACAAAATAGAATCCCTGCCCTCAAGAAGCTTGAAGTTCCCAGGGCAAAACAGCAGCAACAACAACATAAAAATAACAAAAAAGGTAACTGCTAACATAGAGCACTTTGTGGTGTCAGTCACTGTGCTAAGGGTTTTAGATGCACACGTTTATTTAAACTTGACCACAGCCCTGTGAAGCAGGGACAGTTATTTCCCCATTTCACAGATGAGAAGGTTAAGGGGCTTTCCCAAGGTCAAGGACACACAAAAAGGATGTTTTGGCAAAAAGATATGTACATGAGAAGGAGAGAAGGAAGGGTAGAGTACCCGCATTGTCACCTCTCAGGGTCCACCATTGGTAGGTGGTCTCTCCAATGTCCAAGAAGCTGCAACCTCAGGATAAAAAAAAAGAAAAGAAGAAAACTAAAGTTCTATAAGGATTCAGCAGGGCTCGAGGAAAGCCTTCCTCTCCACCAGCCGTATGAAGGGAACTTAAAGTGATTTGGAAGTTACAGCCATGTACAACTTCTGGTGATGATTGAGGGAAATCTGAGCAGGGTTAACTAATCAGCCTAAGGAATTTTCCCCTGTGCCTTGGTGGCAGTCCATGGGAGGTATGTGGAAGCTTTTCCAAGTCAGGGGCCACTGGCCCTGTGATTTGGATCACCCTCTAGGGTGTAGAATCCCTCCTGAAGCCCCGATCTCCTTGGGCAGAGCCCATGGCTATCATGCTAACAATAGCCTTTGCCATTTCTCAGGATTTGTTTCAACTTGACCTCATCCTCAGCCTTGCACTACAGTAAAGATCCCCCAACCCTTCTCTGATTTTCCTCTAGCCCTGCCCAGCCAGGCCATTCTGAGAAGCTTGGTTTGGAATTGGAAGATGTATAGCATCTTTTTCCAATAGAGTAAGACTGTCTATATGTGAGCCAAAAAATGCACGTACATTTCGGGGTTTTATAGGATTAAATATGTTTTGGCAGATACTCTTAAATACAAAGAGAGGTTGGAATAAAGGCAATCCAGCAGGCTTTTAGGTTTCTATCATGTTCCCTTTCTGCAGAATGGGCGATCATTTCAAGATGCGTCATTTTGTTCAGTTTGTCTTTAAGGAAACAAAGATCACTATTATTCATAAACAGCCAGAATGAGAAGCAACAATTACAATCAAGACACGCATGCATATTGGGAAATGCACTTTCCTTCTTCCTTCCTTTTCTTTGCTCAACAATGATGGCTGTTCCTGGTCTTCATTCATTATACACAAATAGGGTTAACGTATTTTGGCGTCTGTACCCTGTTTACAACCAAACGTTCTTGTCCAGCCCTTTAATGCTGCTGTGTGGTTTCTGCTGGGCTGCCTTCAAGTGATGAAAACAGGAGGAATCATGGGGGGTGGGATGGATGGGAGTGGAGGTTGTTTGTTTCTTTGGGTGGTGCCTCTCTTGGGGCAGTTTGTCAGAGAGCCATTCTCTTCAAGTCCGCATTGCAAGGTTTAGAGTGATAAATAGCCCTTCCCATCACACAGAATGAGAACGACGTGATCAGTGAGCTCAGTGAAGTGAGTGTCCAGTGGCTGGGGTGGGGCTGTCCATGCTGGGAGGTCATGGCAGGCATAGTTAGTGTGCAGTCACCCTGCCCAGGGATCCTCACGGCGAGACCTGGCAGTCTGCCCGAGACTGGTGGAGACAAAGCCCACGGGGAAGGGTCCAGAAGGGAGTAAGTCTTGGATGATTATCCTTTTTCTTTAAAGTGATAATCATTCTCTCTTCTGTGTGTTATACTTTCCTTTGCTACTGATCTTTCTGGTCAGCATTTGAGCACACTCAGATTTCTCTCCTCTTAAAAAAAGTAATCCTCCTCCCATCCCCCAGTCTCTTCTGTCATCTGCTTTTCTCTTCCCCATCAACTTGTTGAAATAATTCTCTAACTGGCTTTTGACATTTTCCCAGTTCTTCCTCCTTGTACATTTACTCCAGCCTACCTCTCATCCTAAACACCAACTAGGGTTGCCATGTCCAAAGTCATTAGCCCAAGGGTCTCCCACTGAGTACTAAGCCTACTGGCCCCTCAGGCCCACCAGCACATGCTGCTTCCCACACACTCCTTTGGGAGCATTCTCTTCCTCTGTCACCCTGTGACCAATCCCCTCTGCTTTTTCACCACCTTTGTGACAAAGGCACAGAGTCCTTTGATGGCTCATTTTGCTAACCTATGCCTCAAAGACTGGCATTTTTTCAGGCTTTTTCTCGGGCACTTGCCTTGGTAAGCCCACCTCCTTGGTGCTAATTGAGACTGACACAGTCCCTCACTCATATTTCTTTGCTAAGACTCAGACCTGCACGGTCTAACTTTTTTCCAAAACACTTTGTTGTCCCATAGAAAATTCGAGTTCAGAATATCCAGAGTGATGCTCATCTTCCCAGCCCGTTAGTCTGCTCTTCCCACCATGTCTAACAGTGAGTGCCGTTCCTATTTTTTGTTTCCTGGAGCAGAAATCTGCATCCGTCTTTTGACTCTCCCTTCCACACACACTTGCTCGTCAAGTCCTATGAATTTTACTTTTTATTATGTCTAAATTCTGAACACTTCTCCTGATCTTTACTGCTCCTATTCCAGGTGAGGCCATTGTTCTCTTTCTCCTGCATTTGGATACCTCTACTGGGCTTCCCTACCTCTTCACATGGAGACAGTGGAGGTCTTTCTAGAATGTAAATCTGATAATGTGACTAAAGCCTGTTATGGTCTCTTTTTATCTTTCTCAACCACTTCCACTTTCCGCTGTACTACTGAGCAGTACTAAACATCTTTAATTTCCTTACCCAGCCTTTTGACTTCACTTGCAAACCTTTGAACATGGCGGTCCCAGGAGTATTCTGCCTCCCACTCCCCTAATTCCTATCCATTCTTTCACGTTACACTTGGGTGATTGTGCTTTCACACACTTGAGTGTCCTTTCCTCTGGGAAGCCTCATCTGTAGTCACAGGCAGGACCGAAGCCTCCCTTCTGGTCTTGTAGGGTATATTGCTGCAGCGAACTCCCCCAATCTGTTCACATCTCTCTGTCTCCAGGCCCTGGGTGTCCTGTTTTCAGGCAGTGTCCTCTCACATTGGCTGTGTACTTGGCCATGTGAGACATCAGCAAGTGCGACACCAGTAGAGACTTGAAAAAATGCTTCCACTTTGGAGTTTGTCCTCTCCTGCTGTCTATACCACCACTGCATGATAACATTTACCAGCTTTTTGCACAATGAGAGAGACACAACCCAGCCACCTCTGTCACTCAAACTGGCAGTCAGTTAACCATCAGACAGATGAGCGACCATCTGGGACCATGTTCTTTCTGCCTGGACCATTCTTCTCATGTTTCCTATAAAGTACTACTCAGCTCTCAGGAGGCAGCCTATAATGTCCTTTCCTGGAGAGACCTTGCCTGATGATGATCTAAATCAGGTCCCCCCAAATAAGCTCTCATGGTACCTTTTACTTTTCCTTCAAAGCGCTTACTGCAACTTGTATTTAATGCCTTTAATTGTGTGGTTATTGGTTTAAGCGATGGTAAACTCCACAAGGGCATGGAGCAGATCTTCATCCCAAAGCTCCTTGTACACCCTCAGAAATTTGGATGAGTAAATGAATGAATGAATATTTAATGCCCAGGGTGCGAAGTTTTGCAGTAGGGAGGTCAGTTGGAGAGACGGTAAGCAACTTTTCATTTCCTGCTGGCTTGGTTTCTGCAGTCACCCTGCAGTGTATCTTTTTACTTCTTTGCATGTTTCTTGGTTTGTATAACCAGAAGTCACACCTAAGGTCAATGGTCACCAATTCTAGAGCCTTTATGATTTTCAGGACTCGGGGTCTCCCACCCAGGTTTAATAGCTTGTTCTCTGGCTCTTCAGTGGCATTGGAGTCACAGCATTGAACCCTTTTCCATCTGAGACGTGGGAAGAAAAAAGGATGAGGGCAAAGGAATCCAAAGGCAGGAGTTGGGGTCCCACCTCTGACAGTGACCAACTGTGTGACCTTGGGCAATTCTCAACAGTTCAGGACCTTGTTGTGAGGACCAAATGTAGTAATGTAAGTCAAATGTGTAAGATGGCTTAGTCATGCATGCATTTGTCCATTATTCACTCCTATTTGCTGTTTTTCGTCTATTCCCTCCTTTTTGGTTTTTCCTGGTAACAAGAGGCACATGATAAATATTAGTGCAGTGACTGAATGGGGGCACTGGAGGACTGATAATTTCCTGCTTACCATCTTCTTCTTATTAACAGCAAGTTTAGTATCTAGCATATAACCTGCGGGAACATAGCTTGGTGTTTCTTGCTCTTCAATCTGTTTCTCAGCAGGAGTCCAGTCATCCACTTCTGACAGATTTTCTGTAATCTATACATTTGCTACATGCCAGACCTATCACATAAACCTACATAGTCCTGTTTGTGCTGGAGTTGACAAAGCCAAGGACATTACATTCCATTTTTACTGGCGGCAAATCCTTCATTTCCAAATGAAAATCAGAGGATGATACTTAAAATGAGAATTCTAGTTGGCTAAGTTAAGGAGTCTGAGAAAAAAGTCAAATTCAAGAAAGTCATCTGGCTCTTAGCCCAAAGCTTTTATGTTGGAATATAAATTGGGTACTATGTCTTTTGCTTGTTTAAGTTTTCACCTCTCAGGGTTCTGCTTTCCTGAAACAATCACACGCTCATCCAACAACCACCTCAGTGGCCCCCAGATTGCGGGGCTGGAACTGTGAGTCAACTTCAGGGGTATGAGGATGAGTCTCTGCAGGTCTGACCGTTCTCTCCCTGTTGCCTCGTGCTTGTCTTAAACCTCACAGCAGGCAGGGAGGCCTTGGACAGTTAGCAAGCTGGATAATGAACAATGTCAAGCACTTGAGAAACATGTGGAGAGAGTAACTCTGTCTCTTCTCTGGACCTGGAGTGAATTAGGAGGGACACCCATAGTCTCCAGGATGTCCACAGGTCATGGAGGGTGGGAGCCTTGAGACTTGAGGAGACAGCATGTCCTTTCCCGGTCTGATGACTTAATGGTAGACTTCCCATTCACAGAACACTTTGTCTTGAAGATCCTGGTTAGAAACAGATTCTGTGCACAAGAAGATGACCGCTATTTCCACGACCATTTCAACTTTGGTGTTCTTACCACTCATCACACGAGTAAGTCAGTCTTTCTGACTGATTTGAAAGGTCCGTGAGAATGGGGACCATGCCTATCTTGTTCTTAACTGTATGCTTAGCTCTTAGCACAGGGCATGGCAGAGGGGCTGTTGCTGAGTTGAATGATTTATAAATCACCAGTCTTATATGTGTGCATCATCACCTTTAATGCATGAGGCTAATAATGGCATACAATAAATATCTAAAGGAAAAGAAAGAAAAAAAGATAAAGATAAAAGAAAAAAAATCCAAATTTCCAAACCAAACCATACAATTGATTATTTATTCAATGACTATTTTACTAAGCACTGTGCTTTAGAGCATTAATGGCACCCATGTTTCACCACTGTCTGTAACTCCTTCTTTGCCATGTGTCTCTGCATTTCCTCTCACTTAAAAGGCAGGGATTATTTCCTTGCCTGTTGAATCTGGGCTCAGTGATGTGACTTGTTTTGACCAAAAGTAAGAGATAGAAGTACATATGTTCCTGTTTTGAGCCTTGCCCTCAGGAGGACTTGAAATTTCTGATTTCCCTCTTCTATTCTATTATTGTCATAAGAAGGCCATGCCTTGGTCATGCCACTGGTCCTAGAAGAGGAATAGAGAATGTCCAGTGGAACTGCTCCAACAAGCCAAGCCTATGTGGGACCCCTAGCCTGGCTCATAGGTAAATATATATGAGTGAGCCCAGCTGAAATCAGCTGAATCCAGTTCAACCCATACCTGTGCAAGCTTAACAGTAAATGAAAATTTATTAAGCAAATGAATCTTACGATGCTCTGTTATATAGCAGTTTTGCAGCAGTAGCTAAATTGGTATAAGCATTTACCATATGCTGGGCACTCTGATAGAGAGAGATAGCTACTTATGCCAACATGACATAGTTGGTTGTTCCAGGAAAGCTTTGCCTGGGAAATACAAGACTACGAATAACTTAACTGTTGGTTTCAGGAAATTCCTACAGATCAATTTATGAGACTGTAGCCTGCTCACTAGGCCAGACAGTTTGCTTATCAAGCAAGAATTTACCTGTTTTGTGCTGGGTTCACCAATCCTAACGTATTATATCTTTTTTAAAAAGTTTATTTATTTATTGAGAGAAAGAGAGAGAGTGGGGGAGGGGCAGAGAGACAGGGAGAGAGAGAATCCCAAGCAGGCTCCACACTACTGATGCGGAGCCCGATGTGGGGCTTAAACCCACAAACTGTGAGATCATGATCTGAACTGAAATCAAGAGTTGGATGCTTAACAGACTGAGCCACCCAGGCACCCCCTAAAGTAGTATATCTTGAGCTTTGCCCCATCCCAATCAGTTTCAGTGCTATGCCTTGATGCTTGGAAGCTTTTCTTCAGTCTCATGATTGAAAAAAAAAAAATCCAGGATGGTTTAGACAGTCATTCTTCTTTCATTAACTTTTTACATCAGTTTTCAACCCTAAAAACATCAGAATCATGGGAGCTTTTAAAAACATGCCTAGCCGGGGCC
This sequence comes from Lynx canadensis, assembly GCF_007474595.2. Lineage (NCBI taxonomy): Eukaryota > Metazoa > Chordata > Mammalia > Carnivora > Felidae > Lynx > Lynx canadensis. The sequence continues at coordinate 17,329,311 of NC_044320.2, forward strand.
CCCCTTTTTGGCAAATCTGACTAAGGAGATCTGGGAAGAACCTCCCTAATTCTATAGGTGTTAAAAGGAACCCAGGTGAGAGTCATAGTTCTAGAGAAGCAATCAAAGAAAATTGAAAACTACTTTTCCTGAGCTGAATGAAGGCCCCAAATTGAAAGCACTCATCACTGGCAAAAACCATGGTGTCCTTAATCTCACCTTCCCTGGTGATCTGCTCATCACCTAGAAAATGGCACTTTCCATAGTTGGGGTTTTCTGTGCACAGGGACTCTTATCTGAGCAGGTATCTTTTCAGGTGCCAGTAAATACGTGCTCCCTCTCTTGTCTTCTGATAGATGAAGGGCATGTGTTTGACCTGAAGCCATGCCCCAAATGGCTTGTTGGGCCAGCCGTGCAGTATGAAACATCCTGTTCACGAAATTAAAATAAACACAACAAAGCAATGGAATGCTTCCCTCCCTCCATGGTGCAGTCATTTCGTTAAATTAATTGGTTTATTTACTCATTCCTCTGATCAGCAAAGTTTTAATTTAATTATGTGCATAAGATAGGGGATAATGTATTTGTGACACAACTTATTTATGAAAGCCATACATGAAAATCCATTTTGTTTCCATGTGATCTCATATCATACACACTGCAGTGATGACCTATCACCTAATTTGTGGTTACAATTTGTGATTGTTTATATTGACAGGACTAGGGCACTTTAGAGCACACCAGGCAAAGATCTCCAGAACTTTCCAGAAGAGTCTGGGTGAAATAAAAGTTGCAGCTTCCTTTTCCTTCGTAAATCACTAGCACTGGAGAAGAGGAGCTGGAAGTTGTCTGAATTCCTCTGAATATTCTTTATTGTGTGTGTGTGTGTGTGTGTGTGTGTGTGTGTATACACACATGTAGCATATACATGTTCTCAAAAGTAATAACAATAACAAGTAATATACATAGGCATTATTCTAATGCTTTGCTTATATTCATTTGTTTCTCACAACCCAGTGAGGTAGGTACTGTTATCTACCCATCATAGATGAGGAAACTGAGGCATGGAGGAGTTAAGCGACTTGCTCCTTACACAGCTGATGTGTAATGGGTGGAGCTAGGATTCACACCCAGGCCACTTCATTACAGAGCCCCTGTTGTTAACCAGGCATCGTATCTAGCCCGCAGTCTGCTTTTGTATGACGTTGGAGCTAAGAATGTTTTTTGCATCTTTAAAGGGTTAAGAACAATAAAAAGAATATGCAGCAGATACCGTATGTGGCCTGAAAAGCTTCAAGTATTTACTATCGGATTCTCTTCAGGAAAAGTTTGCTGACCCTTGCGGGTGTTCACAAGTGTGCTCGCTGCCTCTTGGTTAATATAATACCCATTTCAGACTCTGGGTTCAGACCTAATAGGTGTAGATATTGTTCCATTTCGAACACTTACGAAATTCTTCTGCTCTTCCTGAAGTTCCAGGAGAAATCTTCCCAGTTGTATTCTTTCTATAGGGTGAACAGATGGCCCTTTTTGCCCAGGGTGGTGTTGGCTCCTGTTGTCCTGACTTACTCAGTAGCAACCACTTTCATTGTCAAACACGTCCCCCGGCTGGGTGCCCTCACCTGATGATGATTGGTTTTGAGCCTGCACTTGTCCACAGCAGAGCATTTAAACCCCAAATGTTTACCAATTTATAACTAGAGAAATGTTTTCCCCTCCACCCTAGCTTGGGCTGCTACGACGAAATGCCACAGATTTGGTGGCTTAAACAACAGATATTTATTTCTCATAGTTCTGGGGGCTGCAAAGTCCAAGATCAGGGCGCTGGCAGATTCCGTATATGGTGAGGACTCTGCCTGCTATGCAAATGATTGCCTGTTTGCTGTGTCCTCACATGGCAGAGAGAGCGAGAGTGAGAGACAGTGAGCAGGCAAGGAGCAAGTTCTCTGTGTTTCTTTTCCTAAGGGCACTAATTCTGTCATAAGTGCTCTCTCTACCTTCATAACCTCATCGTTTAGATGATTATTTTCCAGAAACCCCACCTCCAAATACAATCATATTGGGGGTTAGGATTTCAACACATCACATGGGGGGGGTCAGCGTTTTACATATGAATTTTGGGGACACATTTAGTCCTTATCACTCTCTGATACTGGTCCTGTGGAGAATGGTGTGTGCTTGCTTTGTTAGGTAATGATAGCTGACTGTAGGGTGCTACAGTCAGTTTTGTTCTCTCTCTATCTTTCTCTCCCCCCCTCCCTCCCTCCCTTCTCATCTTTTCTCCTTTTTTTTTGGAGGAGGGTGGGGTGGGATCCTAGCTCTTTACTCACTGTTAAGATCAGCGTATCTGCTTGTTATGGGGTTGTCAGAAATGCATTATTCCCTCCTCAGAAGGAAGAATCTTCTGCTTGGGGTCTGGGCTGAAAAGTGGCCCCATTCTAGAGCCCTGTGACATCTCTTCTGTGGCACCATTAACGCTGGTGGCCCTTCCCCACCCTGCCCTAACCCCAGTTGCAGTAGCAGCTGTAGTAATGATAGCAGCAATTCATGAACCTTCCTGTGGAGTCACTTTGAGGCCATTCTTGCTCGTACAGAAGACTGGCATTAACTGGGAGCTTGTTAGAAATGCCAAAACTTGGCTACCGAATTAGATAGAATCTAATGATTCTAGTGATTCTAGTGGTCTAAGAATCTGGTGATTCCTTTGAACTTTAAGATTTGAGACCCACTGGTGTGTCTCATTTGACTCTTAGAATAACCCTGAAAGATAGATAATGTGGCCCCCATTTTACAGATGAAAAAACTGAGGCCAGGAGAAGTGAATGACTTGAATAACATCCGACAAACTGAAGGTGTCAGGGGCTGTAACTCCAGCATGCACCATCACCTTCCCTGTGAGCTTGGAGCCTGGATCTTATTCCTGCTCCATTTCTTCTTAGCTGCATGACTGAGACTTTAATTTTTTCATCTGTATAACAAGTCGGTTGAGCCAGATGACACAGGGTTCCTTCTGGGCTCCAAAATCTGTAAATTTCATGGGAGCCTGTTTTACATATGTTCATTTTTGAAGAATAGGAATCTGCTGAACTTGGGCAATAAAAGGATTTCAAGGTCTGGAATTAGTCGAAGGGATATTACTCTTCAAATGGACAACTGTTCCTTTGCTTTGCATTAGCAGGTTGGTATGTACTGCTGACTGCTAGCCAGCAACTGCCTGTTGCATGAAATCGTGGTTTCCTTCCTTCCTTCCTCTAAGCCACAGGGGGAGACAAAGTCACCCTGGGGGGAGGATGGGAGAGATACCATTTTGGAAGCATGAGAAAATTCTAACCAGTAGAAGTTGTTGGCATAACACAAAGGGAGATGAAATAAGATTTGCCCTTGTTTGGGCTTTATCATTTTGAGATGATCTCTTTGGTGAAGAATCATATTCTTAGCATAACTAGGAGCCTTCTGTAGAGTAGCGAAATTCTCCCCCCTCCCCCCATGAGGGTTATTAGTGATCTGACACATATGGATTGTTCTCAGGCACAGTAGCAAGAGGAGGTCCGACAGTTCAGGGCAGCAGATGATGTAATGCTAGAGTTAGGCAGGACCTTGTGGTATAAATCCTTCTTATGGTTGAGAAAATGTGGTCTGGAGGAAGTTGGCCAAGATTACCCTCTGTGTAATCATCTGGAACCCGGGACTCTGACCCCTGGTGCCTAGCCCACTGTAGCAATGATTCCCGAAGCACACAAGATTGGCCGTGAGGCTATGCAAATAGCCAAAATGGTACACAGGTGCATTCTTTTAACTAGTTACATATTTATTTTTCCACCTCTATTTAAGATCGGTGTCAGTAGTGTTGGGGTGCCTGGGTGGCTCAGTTGGTTAACCCTCTGACTTCAGCTCAGGTCATTAACTCATAGTTCATAAGTTCGAGCCCTGCATTGGGCTCTCTGCTGTCGGCACAGAGCCAGCTTCGGATCCTCGGTCCCCTCTCTTTCTGCCCCTCCCCAACTCACGCACGTGGGCACACGCTCTCTCTCAAAAATAAATATTTAGAAAGGTAAATGTCAGTAGTGTTTCATGTATTGTAATGCTACAGTTTTCTTTAAATTGACATGTTTAGAATATGACCATGAGTAAATTAAAATATTAATTAAATAGCAGTGTGGTTGGTACACAGATATGCAACAATTATGAAGGTGGTAAAAGAATGTTTAAAGTTTAGGAAATGCTGTAAAATTTGCTAAGCAATCCACAAGCCCTGGGAGTTTGACTATTCTGTGTTTCACAGTTGAGGAGGGAGCCACACATTTAACATTACAGTTGTATTTGGCTCAGGGAGGTGTTCACTTCCCTTTATTCCTTTATTAGTGTCCTAAGGCAGGAATTAGTCTGGCACTTTAGGCTACATTATTCTGCTATGACAAATGACTCAAAACCTCGGTGACGGTTGCCTTTTTATTGGGGCTTATCTTGTATTTCTGTTATTGATCTGGCTTTGGCTTTTCACCCAGAGACCCAGACTGGAGGACAGCTCCTATCAGGCATATTGCTGGTATCTTGACAGAGGAAGACAGGATGCAGAGCCAGAAGATTCTGTTCAGAAGTGGCACAACAACCAAAAAACAAAACAACTCTTGATTTCAGCTTAGGTCATGATCCCAGGGTCGTGGGATCAAGCCCCAAGTCGGGTTCTGTGTTGAGCGTGGAGTCTGCTTGAGATTCATTCTCTCTCTGTCTCTCTCTCTCTCTCTCTCTCTCTCACTCTCCCTCTGCCTCTCTCCCCAGCTTGTGCTCTCTCTAAAAAAATAAATAAATAAATAAGTGGCACGTGTCACGTGATTTTCACTCGTATTTCATTGGCCAAACTGAGTCACATCTTCATGGATGATGCCATTGGGGTGGGAGGTATAATCCTCTGATAGTGGGGAGGGAGTGAGTATTTTGACAATCATATAATCTGCCACTAATTAATTAATATTAAGAAACCATTCAGTGAGTAACACATGTTAGTGACTGAGAGTTACTTATAATTGTCTTATATATCGGGATCCTTCAGATTGTAGTGAAATAGCTGATGTTTTACGATTCCCTCCACAAGTGAGTCTCCTTCCCCGAGTCATACCACCCCCCACAGGGCAGTTGGGCACTTCTCTGCTGGCTTCAGAGATTACTGAATACTTTTCCAGAAATGGAGGATGACTGAGTTGTCCTAATGTGATTTTTCAGTCTTTACGGCATTGGGATGGGGAAGAACGTGGATGGCCTGACTAGCTCAAACTCCTACACCATATGGGTCAGTTTGTGTGACCTGTGCTGACTCAGCACAGTTGTAGGTTTGCACTGCTGGACTTTGTAGCCTGTTTTTGTCCCCACTTCTTCCCCCCCCCCCCGCCCCACCTTAGCTGCCTACCAATTACACGGGGTAGCCAGGCCATGATGTGTGATGTAAGTAAATCTGGCTTCCTGTAACAATCAACTAATAAACATATCATAATCCAGTTTAAAATAAAAATGCTGACATTCATAAAATATTACTTTATATATTTAGAAGGTATCAGATGATTAAGGCATATTTTTTTTTTATTTTTTATTTTTTCAACGTTTATTTATTTTTGGGACAGAGAGAGACAGAGCATGAACGGGGGAGGGGCAGAGAGAGAGGGAGACACAGAATTGGAAACAGGCTCCAGGCTCTGAGCCATCAGCCCAGAGCCTGACGCGGGGCTCGAACTCACGGACCGTGAGATCGTGACCTGGCTGAAGTCGGACGCTTAACCGACTGCGCCACCCAGGTGCCCCAATTAAGGCATATTTTAAAGAAATTCAAAACCTTGGATTAATTGACTGTTCCCCCTCCCCCACCACCACCACCCCTGGCCTTATTTTCCGAGTTAACCATCTCAAGATGAAGTGAAGGTTTCTTCTCTTTTACATCTAGTATAGGTGGAGTCAGCCCAAATTTTTCCTGGATTCCAAATTCAGGCAAGCTTTAGCCCCAGAACTCTGGGTACCTGGGTGGTGGCAACTTTCTTTCCATCCTGGTTTTCCCCAGAGTGAGTGATCTAAGAGAGAAATACAGAAACCTCAGTGCCCTTTTATGACCTAGCCTTGGAAGGCTTTCACACCACCTTTTCCTCATTGTCCTGTTGACCTCACAAGTCAGCACCATTGAAATGTGGGAGGGGCTACCAAGTGCATGAAAACCAGGAGGTAGGGATGATTGGTGACCCTCTTGGGGACTGGTTACCATGTTCAACACAGGCCCTGTTTTTGCCATTTAACCTGCTATTAAGTTCACACCTAATATGGATTTTCTCTCTGAACTGCTAATATGGGCCTATCAGATTCTGCTTTGAATTGTTCCTTGATTAGGCATTTTATTTATTTATTTATTTATTTATTTATTTATTAATGTTTTATTTACTTTTAAGACAGAGAGAGACAGAGCATGAGTGGGGATGGGGCAGAGAGAGAGGGAGACACAGAATATGAAGCAGGCTGTAGGCTCTGAGCCGTGAGCACAGAGCCCAACGCGGGGCTCGAACTCACAAACCGCGAGATCATGACCTGAACCGAAGTCGGATGCTCAGCCGACTGAGCCCCCAGGCGCCCGTAGGCATTTTAGACTTAAATGCTTTCGATTATCAAGTGTCTGGAGGTCAAGTCTTATGATTGCCTGGGATAAGGAGGATTGGGGAGGGGCCCTGAGACCTTTAGGCACTGGAGTGGGTACCTACTCCACTGGGCAAGCCTGGAGGGACGGTGCACTCTAGGAATTCATACAAAGGTGGGTAATGGGCTAGGAGAAAGCTCTAGCATGGGTCCTTAGCAAATGTTTATAAAAGGAATACATAAGTGAATGAAAGTTTGTCCTGGCATCTTGTGGAATTCTGTGGAGACTCATATTCCCTACCGGTTTTAGAGTTCACAGTGGCTCATCTTCTAGGGATAATTTCTTGTCTTGATGCAAAAGAAGTGCCCTCTCACTTCTGCTTGTGAGTGGATAATCGAGGGTGGCTTTGGGAACTGGGTGTTATTAATTTTGTGTCATTCCTGACAGCTTCTGATAAGGTTCTGTGGGTTTAAAGGTAAAAAGTTGCTCTGGTGAGGGGCTTTCCAGGCTTGGGCAGAAGAGTGTGGGTGTCATTCTGCTTCTGGGCATGGGTCAGTGACGGACTCTTCAACCGAAGGGCACTTCTGTGGAAATGCATCTCCAAAATCCTCTGCCGCTCTCTGTCTCTCCTGCCGGAGTTCGAGAGAGATTGCTCCAGAGGGCACCTGAAGGACCAGGCTGGGAAGCGGGCCGTGGCAATGAAACTCCAGGCACATCTAGCAGAGCACATGAGACTTCATTGCTTGCACTCATTTTTCTGCACGCAGGACTCTGTGTCATTAATGAGCGAGACATGCTCTGGCTGTGTGTCAAACCACCTCAGTTTTTATTTGGCTTCAAGCTGGGCCTTTCTAGAACACATGTGTCTCCAGGGCTTTGAAACTCTTAAACAGTGGTGACTTTGGCGGTTTTAACTGAGCTGTTTCTGCAGTTCTGAAAGCCCAGAGTCTGTCTCTTGGTGGCGGGCATGTCCTGGCCAGGCAGAGGAGCTTAAAGGAACAAGGAAGGGCAAGACTGGGGACAAGGGAGGAGCCGTTAGACGCGATGCTCAAGTGGAGGAGGCTGCCACGTCCAGGGCCCAAGACGCCTCCCTCATTCACCTCCCAGAGGCCAAATTTATCTGTAGCCATTCAATTCTTTCTTGTTTTTCTTCTTTCCTTCTTCCTTCTTCCTTCCTTCCTTCCTTCCTTCCTTCCTTCCTTCCTTCCTTCCTTCCTTCCTCTCTCTCTCTTTCTTTCTTTTTTTCTTTTTTTCTTTCAGGCCTGTTCAGTACGCATTATATTAACATATTTACATCATATTAACCTGTAACATGCTGGTTGAGAGTAGAAATTCTGGAGTCTGAGAGATCTTGGTTTATATTCCACATCTCCCACTTTTTAGCTCTGTGCCTTTGGGCAAACTCCTAACTTCTTTAAGCCTTGCTTTGCTCACCTGCACAGTGGAGATGAATAACCGTACCCATATATTTATGGCCAGTTCGTGAGATTTCTTGGTGGTAATGTGGTTTCTTATAATTTTTTTTTTCAAGTTTTGGTAGCAGGATTATACTGACCTCATTAAATGAGTTGGAGAAGCATTCCCCCCTCTTGTATTTCCTGGAAGAGTTTGTGGGTAAGATTGGCATTTTTCTGTCTTAAATATTTGACAGAATTCAGAAGTAGAATCTGAAGTTTTCTTTATGGGAAGGTTTTTGATGACAAATTTAATGTTGTCACTGTTGAGAACCAAGTGGATGATTAAGCAAGAGCTCCCTTCGGGGAGAGGCAGGTGCAAGCACGTAGCCAGTGCTGACAGACCACTGCACTGGTCCACCAAATATCGCCTCACCTACTGTCTGTGAGATCCCACACCGGTGCACTGCATACATATGAGGAGCTCTGAGAAAAACAGATTCAAGTGGGTTAGGTCAATTAATACAGATCACACAGCTAATAGACAGCAGAATGAAACCAGGACTCCATTTCAGTTACTTTGACTCCCATCCCGTTGGGTTTCACATTCCCCAGCTGGAATGCCACGATTCTATCCATCGATTCCGTTTCATCCTCTGATAATGTCATTCTCCTCTCTGCTCTCCTGGGGGGCACTGGGAGCCGGGCTCAGAGTTAGCTGTAAGTAGATTCATTCCCAGATCATTCCCATTTTATTGTGTGTCTCTGAGGGTCCATGCAAACATTGCTGCAAAACAAGGCAACAAACAAGGTCACAGGGGTGTGACTACCTTTAGACAGCTTCAGAAGGGAAAAGAATTCACTCGTAAAAGATTGGGGGATCAAAAGGAGCATGATTCGGGTGCCTGGGTGGCTCAGTGAGTTAGGCGTCTGGCTTCGGCTCAGGTCATGATCTCGCAGTTCATTAGTTCGAGCCTGTGTTGGGCTCTGTGCTGACAGCTCAGAGCCTGGAGCCTGCTTTGGATTCTGTGTCTCCCTCTCTCTCTCTCTACCTCTCCCCTGCTCATTCTCTCTCTCTCTCTCTCTCTCTCTCTCTCTCTCTCTTTCCCTCTCTCTCAATCTCTCAAGAATAAATAAACGTCTAAATGAGCATGGTTCTCTAGCAGACCCCAAAGCCAGAGCCCATAGCTTTGAGCAAGTGCCTCTGCAAGTCATTAGTCTTCTCTACTCCGCATTGGCTTAAGCAGCATCTTCCCAGAGAGGTTTCCCTGAGCCCAGATGGGTTCTCAACATTTATGAGATAACATTTGGAAGACATCAAAGTGAGTGGGAATTATGCACCAGATGGATAGAGCAACATTCCTGGCTTAGTGGGGCAGCTAAAAAGCAAGAAGTGGGAAAGGGGATTGGACAGTTTCTCCTGCTATGTGAGTCTGAGTTAATGTGTCTGGCAAAGGGATAACCGAGGTGAGCGGACGAAACAGAGTCCATGGAATTTCACAGATGAGAACGGGAACTGAGAAATCAGTGATGCTGGCCGCTCCGGCAAATAGAAGCTGGCTGCAGCTTCTGCTGATTATTGGGTGTTTGTGGCACAGTCCTGGGCTGGTTGTGCACACCCCTGCACTCACATACACAGACACTCAGCCCAGAAGAAAAAAACTGCAGCTTCCTAGGGATCACACTCTTAATTCTGGTTAGAAACACTACAATGGCATTCGTTCCAACAATGTGATAAATAACAGGTTGTTATGAGGCAAAGGTTTCTAATCAACCAAAATCATACATAAAAAAAAACAAAACAGGGGCGCCTGGTTCAGTCGGTTAAGTGTCCGACTTCGGATCAGGTCATGACCTCACAGCTCGTGGGTTCGAGGCCCACGTTGGGCTCTGTGCTGACAGCTCAGAGCCCGGAGCCTGCTTCAGATGCTGTGTCTCCCTCTCTGTCTGCCCGTCCCCCATTCATGCTCTGTCTCTCTCTCCTTCAAAAAGAAATAAACATTTAAAAAATTAACAGAACAGAACAGAACACATAAGATAGAGCAAATGGCAGGCTTATTCAGGCCCCACGGAACCAATAGTTCATCTGTGGGATTTTCATCTGCAGGTCTTGGCAAGAGGAGCTCTAGAAACAATAGTAATAATAGCAGCTGCTGGATATTGTGGGTTTTCTTTGTCCTAGACACTGTGCCAAATGCTTTACGTACATTAGCTAGTTCAGTCTTCCACTGCTGCCCCCTTGCTCAAGCCACCATTTCTTCCCACTTGGACTATTTTAATAGCTTTCAAATTGGAGGCCCTTGTCTCCTGTAAGATCTTGTTTTTACAGCTTCCAAAGTGACTGTTTTGAAGATAAAATGGCTCAAAATCCTCCTGTAGCTTTCTGTCACTCTCACAGTAAAACCCCAAATCTTTCCAGGGGCCATGGGCCCTCAACTTCTCCTCAGTCATCTCCAGTACCCTGCCCCTAACATCCAACCACTCAGGCCTCCTCCATGGTTCAAAAGCATGCCAGGAATGCTCCTGCCTCTGGACCTTTGTGCTTGCTGTTCCTGCCAGCTGGAATGCTTTCCCTGGGCCTTCCTTCAGTTTTCCACTTACATGTCCTTGAGGAGAAGGGCCTTCTCCAAGGGCCCTTTATGAATTTTGTCCAAGCTCTTAATTCTCAGTATTTGTCTTCCTAGTCCTTAGCCCCACCCTGATAATTACATCTGTATTTGTTTACCAGTTTATTGCCCCTCTTCACCCCCTAGAATATAAGCTCCCCAAGGACAGAGATTTTATTTGTCTTATATATCCCTGACACTTATATCCCTGACACTTAGAACAGTGCTCAGAATTATTTGTTGAATAGATAATAGAAATAACAAGTGATACTTTCCCTGCTTTTCTGTACTTCCCATTGGCTATAAAATTTCCCTTAGAGCATGTTATTTCTTTAAAAAAATGGTAACAAAATAAAAAGAAAAAAAGACTAAACTTTGAATAGCCACAAGATTACAATCTGAGAAATCTTGTCAATGTACATGGCAATCAGTTCTGATCCCAGCTGGTGGTGGTCAGTCCTACTTGGCCCTTGGGAACCAGCATGGCATCCAAACTGTTAGCCAATAAAGCAGTGGATTACAGGACATGAGACATGCATAGCCAAACTAGATGTCACCTTCATTATTCCTAGGTAAGTTTTCTCAAGCACCTTATGCTCCAGTCGTTCTATAGCTGTAGCCGAATCACCGGTACATGTGGTAAGCTATGTGTATTTATATATTATAGCTATTCCCGGTGAACCACATTTGATTAATTTCATGGTATGATTTTAATTCTTGCCTGATTATTTTACAAAAGAGGATAGAACTCTTAGAAATTGTTCATTCATTCATTCATTCATTCATTCACATATTTAAGATGTGCCTTCTATGTTTCAAGGACCAGATAAGAAACCAAGGATATAACAGGAAGTAAGAGAGAAAAGGTCCTTATTCTCAGGAAGTTAGAAATAGGTTAGAAACAGGTGACATTTGTTCATTGTTTTCAGACCCTGGTGCCCAGAAGGAGAGGAGAGATATGTTTATTTTATGATATTCTTCCTACTGCTTCTACAGTGAGTCCCAGCCCTCACAGGACACATCTAAGAGTGTGACAAGCACGTGGTCCATGGAAAGGGAGCCAAAACATCAAATGTAGACTCTTGCCTTCTTTTCAAGCTTTCAACATTAACTGGATTTTCCTTTTATCTGCTACAGCACTTGTTATGCATCACAGAGAAACCCTGATTATGAGTGATAAATGATACAACCTTGGAATCAATAGTACCAAAGAAACTGGCCAGCCGATATAGACAATTATAAACAATGCCTCAGAAATAACTATAAGTGATGCAAGGCTGTATACAGTTTTACGGTTGGTTAGATAGAAACCCAATCCAGATTTTTACCGATTTTCTTGATGTGCAATAAAACACTGCAGCCTTCTACCCATGGATGAAATGTGTCTCAGCAGTGTCTTTAGTCTTCACCCACACCCCCTTTGTTCTCTCCACACTCAAACATATTTGGTTTCTTTTCAAAGGAAATATGAAAGGTGGCACAGTACTTAGATTCCTAGAAAAATTTATAGGGTGATTAATTCTTTAAAATTAATTATCTCATTTTATAAATGAGTACAACAGGTTCAGCAGGGAGATGCTGTTTTTCATGCTTAGGATTCTCTCTGTCCTCTGATGACAGCAGTTTGCTTTTGCTGTAGGGAGCTTGCCTCGTGTCCAGGCCATTCTTAGTCGTTGTGTCTCCTCTCCCATCCCCCACAGCCACAAGATTGATCACGCCCCACAGCTAGGGCAGCTGATGCAGGTCGTGCCCCCTGGTGCTCTGACCCTCCTAGGACCCTTGTCCATCATAGGACACAAAGTACTATGACCTGGGCTAGTCAATCAGATCCACCTTCTTGGGATCAAGAAAATATTTATACCAGCCTTTGGAGATACAAGATGAGTGCATCCCAAATCTTGCCCTCAAAAGTCTTTTAGTGGGGGCCGTAGGCATAAAGGAAAATAATTACAAGAAGATATGGTGATGGTTACGATAAAGGTATGTACTAGGACTTTAGTGAGCACAGCAGAGAGATGTGTTATGAAATTCCTCAGAGGTGGCCCTACCAGAAATGGGCCTTTCAGGATGAGTAAGGATTTGCTAGGCAGCCAGGAGGGTAGGAGGGAAGGAAGATCTTGGCAGACAGAAAAGCAAAGGGATATAAAGGCATGAAAAATGTATAAAACACTGTTATATTTGATTCTTAATTTATAAATCGAGAGGTTGGGTGACTGGCGATGGCAGTAGTGGTGCCATCTACCGAGTAGGGGCTGAGGGACTCCCACCTGTGGGGGCAGGCCAGTCTGGACTCTCGGTGGCCAGGAGCGGTCTTCCGAACACACAGAACAAACCCGAGTCCCCTTCTCAATGTTGAAAATCCATGTGAGAATCTGGTAAAAGCTATGAGCCTTCTCCTCAAAAACAAGCGAACAAAAAAAAGCAAAAAGAAAGAGAGGAAGAACCTCTCAAACTGCACACAGTTTTACATGTAATGCCAAAGACACTTTAAAGTCCAACCAACAACCCCCTCTAGGGACAGCGATCCTTGAATTATCTGTGGCAAAGGACACGATTTTACTTATTTTTCAAAATTTCAATCTGTCACAAATCGATCCTTATTCCCAGCTCACACCAGTTAAGACTCTCCCACAAGTGTGACCACATCTGAGCTGGTCAGTACCCTGATACGACTCCTCTCATCACATGCTTGCATATCAGTGTCGAGTTTGAAAAGGCTCATTCTCAGTTCTCATCTTGGTGGACTGGCCTGGCCACATCTCTGTGGCTGTGGTCTGTGGATCACACTGCGTGGCTCTGCTCTGTAAGTCTGAGGACTGCCTGAGAATGCCTGTGTTAAGGGCTCTTGATGCTTATAGACTGAAGATCACATTCCTCCTCATGGCAGATGAAGCCCCTTCTGTCCTCTGCTCCAGGTGCAGTGCGTTAATATAGTTTCCTTTGCCATCTGATTAATTTCATCCTTCCTTTTACTTTTCCCCAGCTCTCTCTACCTTACCTTCTATCAACCCAGGGAGAATTTATTCCTGGCATTTAACAGTTACTATTTTTTTTAATTCATTTTTAATTTTTTTAATGTTTTTTTTTTATTTTTGAGAGTGAGAGAGAGAGAGAGAGAGAGAGAGAGAGAGAGAGAGAGAGAAACAGCATGAGCAGGGGAGGGGCAGAGAGAGAGGGAGACGCAGAATCGGAAGCAGGCTCCAGGCTCTGAGCTGTCAGCACAGAGCCCGACGCCGAAGCAGGGTTTGAAGTCACAAGCCTTGAGATCATGACCTGAGCCGAAGTCTGACACCTAACCGACTAAGAAACCCAGGCGCTGCTAAACAGTTACTATTTATCATCATATGTTGCAATTACTATACACCTTTAACCCTCTTCAAATAGTAATCTCTTCAAGTGGAGAGATGGTAACTTATACATATGTTTTTGTGAGTGTGTGTGTGAAAGGCTATTCGCAGAACCTGGAACACACAAGGTGCTCAATAAATGCGTGGTGAATTGAAGTGAAGCAAATAAGAGGTATTGGCCCACAAGGGTGGGAGAACACTGATGTCCAGCTTCCAAGGAGCTGTGTGTTCCTTTGCTCATTCCTTCACTGGGGAGAGATCAAGGGCTCAGCCCCAGGTGCAGTTTGTAGTTGATGAGAAAAGCAGAGCTGAAGATTTAGCTTTGGCCGGTGAATATGTTTGTTACCTCTTGGCAGAGATTTGGCTTTGGCTGGAGGAAGGTTGATTTAGATTTATCCTGGGCCTCTGGGGGCTGAGCTCAATGGGAAAGGGGGAGAGGGTATTTTTTTGGAAGCTTAGGTACACCTGCTCTTAGCCTAAGATGCTTCTGCTTTTCATAATGTTTTACTCTCTGAGCAGGAGCCCTTGCCTTTCTGAATGAATGATTGATAGTGCCTCCGGGTGGGAATGTTTATCTTTTACTCATGGCCTTGGTTATTGAAAATACCTCCTACTTAAACATTAAAGGAGACCCGGGGTCATCACCTTGGCTAAAGTCAGGGATGGACCTTGAATTACATGTGTGTGGGGGGAAATGGTTGCTCCTTTGGGCTTGGAAGATAGGAGTCCCTTGCCAGCCTGAAAGTAAAGGTTGGGGGTGGGTGGGGAGAGAAGGAATCCCTGAAGCAAGTTGGTTATGTCCCAAATTGTATTTTAAATAAAATTATAGTTGTAGGCATTCTGGAAAAGGATGTGGGCATTTTAAAAGAAAACCATGTGTCTAGAAAGTATTGAGGACCCTGATTAAGCTCAAGGTGAGAGAAGAACCAGGGGTAACTACTGAAAATTCATTCAGAGCAAAGAGAGGAGGAAACGAGAGAGTGAGGGTTCTGAGTAACAGGCCAACCAATATGCATGACTTAGCCCACATGTCCCTGCTCAGCCCTGGACCTGTGCATGTAGCTGCTTACAGATACACCCCCACAGGAAGGCCAGCCAGGACCTCGAAGTCAGTTGAGCTATTAAAAAATATTTGCCCTTGTCCTTCTCCTATGTATTCTACCTTTGTGAGTGGTACCAGCATACTCTTACTTAAGCCTTAGATTTGGGTGTGTCTGTCCATTTCTCCATCTCCCTCATCTTCTCCATCCCAATAATCACCAAGTTTTATTAATCCCAACATCTAAACATTTTTATAATTATGCCCACCTCTTCCAGTCTTCACTGAAACTGTGTATGCCAGGTCACCCCTGTTTTATGCCCAGTTTTACTCCCTTCCATCTGTTCTCTGCTTCACAGCTGTCTGGGAATTCCCTAAACACATATCTAGTTATGGTATTTCTTGGCTTAACACCCTTCAGTGATTGCACATCGACCTTTGGATAAAGCCCAAACTCTTATAAAAGGCTTGCAAGGCCTTCTGTGAGATGCCTTATCTTTTCTCCCAGTCTTATCTCTTCTTGCTCTCTATTCCAGCCCTACTCAATACCCTCTCTTACCACATCCTGAGCATTTGCTTATGTTCTTCTCAGTCTTACTCTTTACTTTTCTTATTCTTTATTTAAAAATTTTTATTTATTTATTTTTAATTTTTTTTAATGTTTATTTATTTTTGAGACAGAGAAAGACAGAGCATGAATGGGGGAGGGTCAGAGAGAGAGGGAGACACAGAATATAAAGCAAGCTCCAGGCTCTGAGCTGTCAGCACAGAGCCCGACGTGGGGCTTGAACTCACGGAATGTGAAATCATGACCTGAGCCAAAGTCAGATGCTTAACTGACTGAGCCACCCAGGCGCCCCTAAAAAATTTTTTTTAATGTTTTTTAATTTTTGACAGAGAGAGAGACAGAGACAGAGACAGAGCATTAGTGGGGGGAGGGGCAGAGAGAGAGGGAGACACAGAATCTGAAGCAGGCTCCAGGCTCTGAGCTGTCAGCACAGAGCCCAATGTAGGGCTCGAACTCATGTACCACAAGATCATGACCTGAGCCAAAGCTGGACACTCAACTGACTGAGCCACCCAGGCGCCCCAACTTTTCTTATTCTTGAGATCTCACATTGGCCATCCATTCTCTTGGCTCTCCAAGATTAAATTAGCTGTCCCTCTTATTGAGTCTTATGTTCTTCCTTTTATTCTTGTCTTCCTTATTATTATTAATATTTTTCTAGTTTATTCCTGTTTTTTTATTCTCTGGACAGCAAACTAATTGAAAGCAGGGACCGTGTCTTATTCATGATTACATTTATAATATTTGACGTCCTTATATGTTCAGTAAACATTATTTGAGGAAATGAATGAATAATTTCTGAGAAGCTCAGGATGAAGCTGAATATCAAGCCAAGGGAAAAAATAATATGGTCAAGAACATTGACTTAGAGGTGAGGCAAATAGAATCACACTGTGTGCAGTGGGAAAAGTGAACAAGTATCCAGGGATTGAAGGAACTGAAAATAGATTAGGTCTGGTATATTCCTAGGATTCTGGAAGAAAACAGAATCCTATTTGGATAGTTAGCCTGAACACATTTTAATAAAACAACAACCTGCCGCAGTGTGATGAGGGTTGAGGAAATCAGCAGAGGATGTTGTACCCAGGGGCTAGCACCAATGGGGAGCTGTTACCACCTCTAGGGTTGAAGGAAAAAAGGGGGGAAATAGTGTTGGCAAAGCTAATGGGAACATGGAGGAGGGAATGTTTGGCTGCAGCTCCAGAGTTATGGCAGGACAGGGGATAGGGGAGAAATGCACTGATTGCTGTCTCCTCCTTCTGGTGCCCCTTTTAGCCAAACTCACTGGAAAGCCAAAGGATGGGTGAACTGAGTGATAGAGCCCCCCAAGAGTGTCAGTCTCTTCGGGCCAGTAGGGCAGGAGAGGTGGGGAATGAACCTGGAGTCATAAGTGAAGATTAACCAGCACACATAGTTGTTAAAAGGGAGAAAATTAGTAAGAAAAGAGAATGCCTCCAAGTGTTGGCTTTAGAAGAGAATTTTTAATTATTGGTGGACCAGTGAAAATTGGAGGTGACCTGGGAACGACTCTGGAATGCTTTAAACCTACATCAGGTGAACTGAATAACGTCCTGTGTTTAGTTCATGGGTAGAATGTGTATGTGGATATTTGTTCCCTCTTAGGGTTTGTGGTCAGGAGCCCTTGAGCAATTGAGTTGTTGACCTGGAACAGGGGTGGCACTACCAGAGAAGCAGTGTGGGGTGGGGTGTGGGAGGAGGTGAAGGTTCTTAGAGGAGAGAGCTTCTATTTTATGGATTGTTATGCAAGGCGCTAAAAACATGCTAGGTAAGAGGAACTGAGCACCCAGCCAGACAGCCTGGCATTCATTGCTGTCATTGTTGGCGCTGTTTTATGTGTGTGCACAATTACACATGTGTGTGTGCCTGTGCATGGATGTATTTATATATGTGTATCTTTGGGAGCATCTGGGGGTGTATATGGGGAATGGACTGCTCTGTTCTTTTGTTATATGTGACCTGGCAGAATTCCTCTTGGAAATGCAATTCTTCAGAAGGTATTTTGCAAATAATCCACTGGTTTATTACCTGCTGTCAGGACATAATATGAAGAAATGGCTCTAAGTGACAGCAGGAAGAATTTAGTTTAGACTTAAGGGATGGCTTTTAATAACCCATAGTATCAGATTCCTTCTTGACTGCAGGGAGACCTCGTTTGTCTCTTCAGTTCTGAATTACATCATATACCCAAACCTCAAGAATTCCACGTTTTCAATTCCATTGAAATGACATTAAAAACATATATATGTACCAATTTTCTTCAGAATTGCCACTAAAATGCTGAGTGTCCAGATTGTCTGTATTCTGATTATTGATGCTTGTTTGTTCAGTCCCCTTGTCCTTCTTTTCCTGCAGCGTGCAGAGAGCAGAGAAAAGCCTCGACCATCGTCTATTCTTACTTGGCCTGGCCTCTAGCCACCTCTGACTTTTTTTCCCCCTTGTTCACTGAGCTCCAGGCACATTGGCCTCCTAGCCATTCCCCGAGACTCCTGTCTCAACCCCTACCCTCTTCCTCTTGCCTGGAAGCCTCTTCTTCTAGGTGTGTGTGTGTGTGTGTGAATGCTGGACCCCATCACCTTCCCAGTGAGGTCTTCTCTGAATGCTCCATCTGTCTCTTCCCATCCCTGACATGGAACTGGTTGCTGCATGTCAGCATGTTGGTCTTCTAATTGTGTATTTGTTTATTGTCTGCTGCCCCAGTGAGAGTACAGGTTTGACAAAGTCAAGGACATTGTCCACCCTGCTTGTTGTTGTAGTCACAGCACCTAGACCAGGGTCTGGAAAACAGTGGGTGCTCAGTCAAGATCTGTGGGGTCAATGAGTATATGCACGAGAAATAGTTTAATTACTTTAGCCCTTCCTACTTTTTATTGTTTTAAGTAGAGAGATGTGTTGCTCACTCATTCATCATTATTGTGTGTTCTTCTGAGCGGCTGACCATCTGCCTGTGTAGATACAAAGGAAGTCTTGCAGGATGCTGAATTCTTCCTCCTCATCTTGTGTGTAGGCCTGCCCTAGTGAGCACCCAGGCTGTTCTGCCTCTGTAGTATGGACACTTGCCCTCCCATGGCATGTCCTGTCTCAGCAGCTATTGCTGGCTAAGTCTTTCTAATTCTAAGATTCAGGGCTTTGAGTTCATTTGCCTGCAGATCTGAGCCATTCTTTCCAATATTATGCTGTTGGTAATGATGCTATTTTAGTTCCCCATCTGCAGTCTCTTTGGTCCTATTTCTCACTTGATTGAGAAGTCAAATACAAAAAAGAGATTCTAGGGGTGCCTGGGTGGCTCAGTTGGTTAAGAATCTGATTTCAGCTCAGGTCATGATCTCATAGTCATGAGATGGAGCCCCGTGTCAGGCTCTGCACTGACAGCACAGAGCCTGCTTGGGATTCTCTCTCTTTCCCTCTCTCTGCCCCTCTCCTACTACCACTCTCTCTCTCTCTCTCAAAATAAATAAATAAACATTAAAATTTTTTAAATTAAAAAAAAGAGATTCTATGTCAATAAGATTCTTAGTAAAGTGTTGACTTCAGGTGTGGGCTTATCCAGAGGCCTGTCTCAGAGAATGGCCTGGTCTTCACTTTCTTATGGCTCTGAGTCTTTGGAAACTACTGATTTAAGGTACATGTGGAATGCCACATCTCTTTGCAGTTCAGTGGACAGCCCCTGGTCTGGGGGAGTGGTGAGGTAGCATACAGGCCTTGGGCCTCTGTGACTAGAACACTAAAGAAAGAAATGGTGGGAAATGTAGGCTGTAGTTTCTTTGGTCAAGGTGGCCCTCACCCTCTTTGGCTTTCATCTGTGTTGATGAGGGTGGAAAACAGCTGTGGACGTGCATATGGCTGCTTGCCTTCTCACTGAGCCGAAAATTCTGTGCAGTATTGTTCCATGAAGCTAAGTATAAATAGCACTAGATTAATAGTCTTTGCATCTTGTGAGTTTGATTGCCAATTTGAACCCATTAAACTCCTGTATTTGAGCAAAAGAAAGCGTTATCAAAGAGTCCAACAGTGCCCAGTGTTAGGAAAGACACAGAGAAAGGAAGTCTCAGGAAAGGAACCGTTAGGAAGGAAATGAGCCAGTTTCAAGACTTAGTAGCTATAGATCCCTGCCTCAGTTCCTTCATCTTGAAAATGGGGACAACTGAAATACTTTGGCTTTGGCATTCACATGTTCAAATGAGATAATACTGAAGATTATTCCATCCATGCATTACTTCATATTTACAATAGTTTCATGAATTAGCACACGCATACCAAATAGAAGATGTTATTCTTTGAAACAGCAACAGGAACTTCTTCTCTTGCACGTGCCCTAGCAAGCCCCATGGTAGTTCTCGTATTTGCTTCCTGCCTTCTTGCATGTCCAGGACTCTGCACAAACATCATGTACAGTAATGATGTCTATTAAACTTCCTGGTACCGTTTTAAAAATCATCCTGGAGATGTAAGGCCCTCTCCTGGATTTCCTCATTGAGTTCCAATTCTCAACATTTTGAGCCTCAGCGTTCTTGTTACCCGAACATGATTTCTCGTGGCCAAGAAAGCGCTGTGTGAAAGAGGAAGCCTTAAGCCTCAAGTGATCTCCTAGAGATCCCCCTCGCAAGTTTAAGCTAAATATTCCTGTAGGTTTTGTTTACAGCATCCTCTTTGGCAGCTCTGAATTACAGGAATCCCTGTTCCTGTCTTCCCTCTTGACTTCTCAGTGAATCTAATTGCGTATGTGGTGATGCCACTGACAAACACAGGGATAAATCTTTTGAACATGGATAATGGAAAAGCCAGAATTAGTGGTTCTGGTCTTTTCTTGTGTTTCTGTGCAGGGAGTAAAACATCTCTTGGTACACGTTAGAGGAAAGTTCTCAGGATGCCTGGAGTGTAAGTCTTTGAGGTTAAGGGCGGGATCTTATCCGCCCTGAGTTTCTCATGCCTGGCAGAATTCAAGCATGAGAAGCCTTCTGCATAAAGCTGAAAGATGGGGGTCTAAAGTCATACAGACTTGGGCTTAAATCTTGGCCCAGCCATTCCTTAGCTCTCTGTTTTGGGTAAATTCCAAGTTCCTCGAGTTTCACATCTATAAAACAGCATTAATAATACTTAAATAAGAGGGCTATTATAGGGGCTCCACGAAATAATGTGTATAAGGCAACAGATTACAGTGCCAAGGATTATGTTGTGTTACTTGGATTAGGCTAGGCATTTGTACTCCATCTTTCTTCTTCTTTTTTTTTTTAATTTTTTTTTTAACATTTATTTATTTTTGAGACAGAGAGAGACAGAGCATGAACGGGGGAGGGTCAGAGAGAGAGGGAGACACAGAATCGGAAACAGGCTCCAGGCTCTGAGCAGTCAGCACAGAGCCCGACGCGGGGCTTGAACTCACGGACCGTGAGATCGTGACTTGAGCCGAAGTCGGCCACCTAACCGACAGAGCCACCCAGGCGCCCCTCCATCTTTCCTCTTAAAAGTCCTTCTTTGTGTGGTGAACTCTTATTTATCCTTCAAAGCCTTTTTCAAACATGTAGCTGGAGGCGGTGAGACTCAGCCACCTTAGTGGCTTCAAAGCCTGCCCCAAGAGGGGCTAGCAAATATTTGTTGTTGCTTATTGAATAATACCCAGGTAGAAGGAGATTGTGAGGATTTCCTGAGAGGTCAGTACACATTGTAGCCTGGATGTAAGGAACCATCCAAATATTGGTTATTATTGTTAATAATGAGAGCGCTCAGTCATGGAGCGCATCCTCCGATGGCGTTGTTTATGGAGAGGCTCAGGAAGTGGTATGAACTGGACACTGTGGGGACATGTCGTGTATTGAGCAGCTGAAAGGGATGGCTTGCCTCTACTATGGCTTCCAACTCTGAGATTTCCAAGTTTCTATGTGACTAACAGGCAAGCATGCAGTACAACAAACATTAGCCTTAGAATCCAAAATCCCAGAGTCAATCCGGGACTTTCCCCTCACCAGGTGCATTAGTTCAGAAAAATCACTTACACTAGTGGGTTTGTTTTTTTTTTTTCTGTAAAATGAGTATGAGAACAAATGTGCTTCCCATGGGTTGTATGAGGAATATTTGAAGTAGTGTTTATGAATGCACTGTATAAAATGTATAAAATTCCATGAATGAGTAGCAACTATTAATGACCTCTGAGATAGTAATGTTAACAATGGAGAACAAGTGCTCATTTGGAATACAAAAATCAACCAACCAAAAGACCATTATATGCTTGCCTGGATTTTAACATTGGTGCAGAGAAACATTCTCTGGAGAGAGAACTATTCCATTATTTAGGAAAACAACATTAAGCTGTCATGCTTTCCATGACAAGCCCCAGAGGGAGTCTAGTTACCAATGGTTGTAACAAAGAAAATGTTAAAATCGTTTTGTGTAATCAACCATAGGGATTTTCATTTCTTCTCCCCCTGGTAGGCAGAGGCAGCTGGGCAGAGAGGTGATTTGCTAGATAGGGAAGGGGCTTGGTGCAGGGAGAAAGGATCTAGCAGCAAGTGGTATGCTAGGCCCTAGAGGGAAATGACCCAACCTGAGAGAGAGAGAGAGAGAGAGAGAGAGAGAGAGAAAGAAAGGCACCCCCCATTTTTGGGTAGTCTAATGACAGTGATGTTTGCAGCCCATAGTCGAGTTTCCAGGTCTGTGCTGTCATTCACTTCTTTATCAGCAAAGACAGTTGTATATATTGGTAATTAGCACTTGAGTTAATAATACTGTGGGAAAGGAAGCAGATGGGTTCTGTGTCCATGCAGAACAGTACAGAGAGGGGGGCAGCAGCCAGAAGGAGCAGGTACCAGAGAGACCAGAGATGATCAAAGAGTAGCCTAAGCTGGAATTTGGAGCAAAATGGACGAAAGGTGACCACCACCGTGTCCTCATCCTCTTCCCAAAGTTTTCAGAAATATTTGTGAGGGGACTGAATTTCTTGCAGCCAGCGAAGGGTGGGAATTGAACAATTTTACTTCCATATTAAAGGAAAGTCTGACCTAGAAGGCCAGGGTGCTTGAGGTTGCTAGGGTTGTGCTTGTTTTCCATGAGATTCTGACCCTGGGCAGCAGGGGCAGAGCTTCTCCTGTTCACTGTTGTGACTCTCGTGCCTTACACAGTGCCTGGTGTTGAGTAGATGTTGAGCAGGTTTTTGCATTGATTTTTAAAACTGTTTGTTTAAATAAACTTTAATTCTGGAATACTTCCAGATTTACAGGAAAGTAGCAAAGATGGTCCAGAGAGCTTTCATACCCTTGCCCAGTTTTCCCTATTAATGTCTATTACCACGGCATATTTGTCAAAGCTAGAGGATTACATTATGGTGAATTAAAATTCAATGATTTTATTCAGGTTTTACCAGCTTTTCCACCAAAGTCTTCTTTTTTCTTCTTTTGAGATCTTATCAAGGATGTGACATTATATTTAGTCACGATTTTTTCCCCTCTTTTGGTCTGTGACAGTTTTTCAGTCTTTTCTTATTTTCCATGACCTTGTCAGTTTTGAAGAGTCCTGGTGAAGCATTTTATAGAATGACCCTCAATTTGGGTTTGTCTGTTGTTTTTCTCACGACGAGACTGGATATCTGGGTTTCTGGGCCGATGCGTTGCCCGTTGGTTTAAGATCCTCCCTTGGAGAAGTTGCAGGCGGGAGGGTGTCTACAGCTGGTGAGGTGACCCGGTGGGCACGGTCCAGGGAGCACCATAGCCTGCAGGCCTCGCTGTCTTCCATGCTGAACTGCCATCCTCCGAAGCTCAGCCACTTCACAGGCAGCGTGAAAGGCTGCTGACAGGTGGGCACAAAGCCATCAGGTGGACACGTGAGCCAACGTGTGAACCTCTCTACCAGCGCCTGGCCTGCAGCAGACCCTTGATTCATGGTGGCTCTTACCGGGAGGCCTCCAGAAGGCTAACTTTTCATACAAAAAATGATGATTACCACCTTGAGAGAGCATGGAATCACACAGCCAGCTTGCGGTGGTCTCCTCAGCCGAGTGCTTCCTTTGTGAATATTTTTGAGGAGAAACCGGGGTCTTGGAATAGAAGGAGAGAGAGGGGAGAAATAAGTGAGAATCCATTATATATTCTTTGAAACTCTTTGAAGCTTATTGTCCCCAAAGGGTTTCTATATTCCTCTCTTTTGCTGTCTCCTCTTACTGATACTATATTAAGGAGTGTATATAATTCTTAGCTTTTTGAGTTATTTCTCTTTGAAGAGTTGACTTCCTGGCCTGTTCAATTTGCCTTTCCACCCGACTGGAATCATGTTGGTAGAGAGGCTCTGGGGTACGGAAAAGGGATGTGAGGTCTGGAGTTAGAGGATTTGAATGCCACACCACCCTAAGTCCATTATTCTCTCTGAGCTTCAGATCTTCGTCTATAAAATGGGATGAATAAAACGGACCCAACAGGAATATTGTATGGACCAAAGGGAAGTGAAGTGTATATGAGGACTGTTTGTAGCTGATGAAGCCCTGCTGAAAGACTTGTTGCTGCTTCCAGAATTTCTTCTTATCTCCAAGGTGGAGATGTTGAAATTACATGGAAGAGGAACAAATATAACCAAATGGTTCAGGTCTCCTGTCTGGATATCTGGATACTGAAGGCCAGACTTTGTTAGAAGAGGGAGGAGACAGGGAGGGGAATGGCTTTTGCATACAAACATTTCTTCTTCTTGGTTATAGTTTGGGCTATAGTTTGGGCTTCTGTCCAGGGCTTGCTGATGTCATTGGACTGCAGCCAGCAGTCCAATTTAAGGGTGTCTCCAGGCCTTTGAGATCTTTGGGTATCAGGACTTGAGCTGAGAAAACACATACTGGAAGGAATGATGTTTGGTGAACACCAATCCTAAAATGCTCCAATCCTGCGGTAAGGGGGTAGAGCCTACTGGAGCCTGGGTTTTGGCACCCACCCTTCCTTCCTGTTCTGTGAGTTTCAGGCTACAAGTAGTGGTGGTGTTTCAAATTCTGGGCTTCTAGGCAAAACACTTCTACAAAGACCTCCACCTTACCTTCTTAAATGACTGATGTTCTCTCCTGTTAAACCTCTCAATTCTTTAGGCATGTCCCATTGAATTCTTCACTTAACGGCAGGCCAAGATTCCGGAAGATAGCAGGGCCTTTCAGACTGATTGTGGCAGAGTTAGGAGAGACGTGAAGATAGGAAAAATTATAATTTTTAGGAAACTATGAGCTTCTTCATCTTGGATGCATTTCAGAAGATTATGTCCCAAAATGGCTTCTCGAAATCTCCTCCTGCCACCCCCACTCCCACTACAACTGGGATTATCATCCTTGTCTCTCATGGTGCATGCTCTTCTTCGACTTCCCATGGCACTAAATTTTACATACGTTTACTCAGCACAGCACCAGAGTCGTAGCATGACTGCCTTGCCTGTTGGCACTTTCTAGGCCATGTTCTAGTGACTCGTGCACTGAAAACACTTGAGTGTTTCCTACTCAAGGCAGGATTTCTCATGAGGACAGGGATCATACCTTGTTCATCTTCATATTTCTACAGTACTTTTTCCAGCGCATGGCACATGCTGTGTTCTCTAGGTTATTGTTGAGGAAACAAATGGCTTCAATGGGGGTCTTATATATTTTTGTCAATGACAATATTTTGCTCTGAGAACAATGGATGTTTTCAGAGGGTAAATGTATTTCCTGAAACTGTGCCTAACATAAACCTTAAATTCAAGAGCCACAGATGAAAGAAATTGTTTTTGCTCAAGCTGTTGTATTTATTGGCTTTCTGTGGTTCATAAGCCCTTTGGAATTCTGCAGTCCTTTTGGATATGAGAAAAGAGAAATCAGAGCCAGCCATCAAAATTACCAAGAAATCAAGAACAGAAAGAAGTATGAGAAGATGGAGACATGGACAGTGGCCCTGAGTTAACCAATCAAAAGAGGTAAAGGAACGAAGTTGTCCAAGACGGGAGTGGAAGCACAGGCATAAGCTTTGAGAATACTTAGTCCCTTTAGAGCTCGAGGGCCTCTTGTTTTCTTCTCAGGGAAGTCTTACAACTGGATCAAGTGGAAGGTTGTATAATTTTCATCGATCTTGGGTTTTGATAATTCCTGACATGGTGATTTGGAAACCAGATCCCATCTAGAGGCTGAGCTAACTACGTTGGCCCATATCTCCATTTTGCTTTGTGCAGTTCTGACTTTTGATTCCTCAGAGCTATGAGAACTGCTTTCTGTGCTGGACCCATAAGCTCCCCAGTTTAGTATTATGTCTCTGACAAGGGATAGGGTGGGGCATAGCTGTTTTCCTGGATGTTACTGTCCTAGGTAATAGAAGTGCCTTAGTTTTCTAACTTTTCTTGATAAACTGTCAAACTGAATAGGTTTTAACTCTTCCTGAAGTGACTTGATATGTTAGCCCGAACCATTTCTTTGGAGTTAATAAGGCTCGCTTTTTTTTTAAAGCTTATTTATTTTGAGAGAGTGGGGGGAAGGGGCAGAGAAAGAGGGAGAGAGAGAATCCCAAGCAGGACGCGGGGGTCAGTCTCATGATAGTGAGTTCATGACCTGAGCCGAAATCAGGAGTTGGATGCTTAACCGACTGAGCCGCCCAAGAGCCCCAAGGCTCATGATTTTTACTACCTGTGATGTAAAAACTCCCTTTTATTTGTTCAAAATAAAGTAACTGGCTTAGAGGAAACAACCAGACTTGGTTCAGATGACTTGAATTGTAATCTCAGGGTGGCCACTTACTAAATTTGCATTTCTACAGTCAAATCTTTTTGGGGATACATACAAGGATATTTGTATACACTGAGGTAAAACGGCTCAGGGGACTTGCAGTTAGTTGGTCTGATCAGTGTGAATATTGGAATCAGATGGCCTGGTTTATGAAATTCCTTCCACTACATCCCAGCTGTGAGTTTTGAGATATTTATATGGTTACTTAAAGAGTCTAAGCTTCCTGACTTACAAAGCAGGTGATAGCAGTACCTAATTCAAAGAGTGGTTGTAGGAAATAAAAGGGCAAAAGAAAATGCATGAAAATGCCTGGCACAGTAGCCAGCACATAGTAACTACTTAAAAAATGTTAGTTACTATCATTATTATTATTATTATTTACATTCATATACAGTAGTGGTGCCACCTCATATGTCACTTAAAATCTTACCTTCAGGTTTGTTATTTGTGAAATGGAGGAAATAAAAACCCACTTTTACTAAATTCTTGCTTTGTACGTCAGGAATTCCTATACAGTTCATTAGAATCTGTTCCTTAGGGATTCAAGGTGAGTGTTCTCTAATACTGGTACTTGGGATCCGCTGAACCAACATGTAGCTGTTTTGTCCACATCTGTAATGGTTTAATAGATTTCAACCATATCCGTCCTCAGCTTGTGAGGTGTTTTTTGTTTTGTTTTGTTCTGGTTTGTTTTTTTTTTTTTTTTTTTTGACTCTTTGTCTTCATATGGCAGCTTGCCAAATCTTTTGATCATTAGTTTAATTTTTTCTGGACCTTATCCATCTCTGTTGTATCATTCTTACGGAGCAATGGCCAGAACTTTCCTGGAATATACACAGATGTCAAAAGTAAGATAAAGACAGCAGAAAATTAAAGTGTGTGTTGGTGATACTCATTTTTATTTTTGTGACTATGTCCTGTCCAACCTGGGAAGTGAGAAAGGACAGATATAATTAAACAAGCTCCCCAAGTAGTATCCAAACACGAAGGAGGTTTTCTCAGGTCTGAGCCAATGAGCTCACATGGGTCAAGCATTTTTTACTGATGGGTCACTACCCAGTTTATAGGCTAGTTGTTATTTACTAGGCTGACATGTTTAACTATGGGTGTACAACAGAGAGGGAAGGATTTTTCTTTTATAATATATAAAATACTTTTTTTTCCCCTGTGAGCTCCACTTCATTGCCACCTAACTTGTTTGACAGAAAAGAAGAACTGCCATGCCAAAAAAATTACCCACTCCTCTGAATTGGTCCATTCTGATCATTGATCCCTGAAACTGTCAACAAATCACAACTAGAAAAAAATCATTCCTGCCAATGAGAACTGGAATAAGAATGCTCATTTCCTGGCACATGGCAGAAACAATCTTGATTACTTTCCAAAGAGCTTACCCTCCAAACTGGGGGAAAAACAAGGACCATAAAATAACTTTAATAACATTTGATGAGATTTTGACCTAACTGAAAGGTTTCTGGGTATTTCATGTTGAAAAAGTTTGCTTTTAGGGACATAGCTTTAGATATATTTACTTCCAAATGGCAACATATCATCTGTATCAATTCATATCACAAATAACTAAAAGTTACTGAATTCTAAAGTTCAACTGCCTGATCAGTGACAGAAATCCTAGGCTAGAGTATTTTAAGTAGTTATGAAAGCAAATGTTGACTCCTTTTGTTGCTAGAATAGTCTGCAGACTGTAGATGCTCTAACCCGGGAACGTAGATATTTCTGAACTCAACTGTTCCATGGTTTAGGAGTGAAGTCTTTATTTATAGACACTGTTGCCTCTGCTGTATTTGATATCTGATTGGCTAGTGCTGTCTACAGTACAGGGAGATCTGATACAGTGGTTCTCAATATGCTGGCTCATTAGAATCACCTGAAAAATTAATTTGTTTTTAGAGAGAGAGCGAGCGAGCATGAGTCAAGGAGAGGGGCAGAGGGAGAGAGTGAGAAAGAATCCCAAGCAGGCTGCACACCTAGTGCAGAACCTGACACAGGGCTTGATCCCACGACCCTGGGGTCAAGACCTGAGCCGAAATCAAGGGTCAGATGCTCAGCTGACTGAGCCACCCAGGTGCCCCAGAATCACCTGAAAAATAAAAACAAAACAAAACAAAACAAAACAAAACTAGTGCTTGATTCTCAACCAATTAAATAAGAATCCATGGGGTATGGCCTGCACTGTAGTAATTTAAACACCCCAGGTAATTCCGAGGCATAGTGGGGGCTTTATTATATATATATAATATATACATATATTTTAATTTTTTAATGTTTATTTTTCGAGAGAGAGAGAGAGAGAGAGATTGAGACAGCACAAGCAGGGAAGGGGCAGAGAGAGAAGGAGACACAGAACCTGAAGCAGCCTCCTGGCTCGAAGCTGTCCACCTAGAGCCTGACGCGGGGCCCAAACTCACGAACCAGGAAATCATAACCTGAGCTGAAGTCTGCCGCTTAACTGACTGAGCCACCCAGGTGCCCCTGTTTTATATTTTTAATGGCATTGCTGATATGAGTGCTAAGTGACCTGCCGTTGGTCACTCTACCCTCCTGTATTCCAATATCTTTGGGTGCAACTTGGTGAGTTGGTCACTAGACACATTTTTTCATATGAATTGTTACAACTGCACTGAAAGCTATACAGTCAAGTAAGATTTATCGCTCTTCATTCCCAGGTATACAGCCTTAGTCTTGATCCTAAGCATTTCCCACCTGACCCACATGCCACCATTTGAATGTACAGTGGGACTTTTGTCTGTTTTGTTCTATGACGCATCTCCAGTTCTTAGAACAGTGACCGACATGCACATAATAATATTAAAATCATTTCAGTGGAGAGGGAATGATAAACTTTTAGGGGAATTGACTACGCTCTTATTTTATGTAATATTTTATACATCAAATATTAATTGGGTGCCTACTACTGTATTCCAGGCACTTAAAGACTTCACAATCTAGGAGTCAGACTCGTAAAGAAATAATCACAAGTTGAAAACTTAGGCAAATTCTAGTATAGTTGAAACTGTATATACCCTGTGACCCAGCTGCTCCGCTTGTAGGTACACATCTTGGAGAAATCCTTGCATATATGTACAGGGAAACATGTGCAGGGTTGTTCAGTGCAGTGTTAATGTAATAGAGAAAATTTGGGAGTGGTATAAAAGTTCATCAACAAAACAGTGGAAAGTAGATTGTGTTATACACTGTTGAGCATTTTATAGAAATAAAAATAAATCAACTCGATCTATTGTGTATCAGCATGGATTGATCTCCAAAATGTGATATTTTGCATATATGTAAAAAGTGCTGCCCAAGTTTTACAGGGAGACAGACACACCAGAATACAAAACATGAAAGGAAAGACTGCATAGTAACTCTGAGGTAGTGGTTGACCAGGGAAAGAAGGAGAGGAAGAGTCCCAGAGAGGGGAACTTCCAGTTCTAGGGAAATGAAATTTTACTACAAGATTTAGACCATTAGTAACTTCAAACTAGAGGGATGTTTGATGTCTTAACTGATTAATTTGCCACCCTCTTGAAAACAGAAAGTGCTGGGGGCGCCTGGGTGGCTCAGTCGGTTAAGCGTCCGACTTCAGCCAGGTCACGATCTCGCGGTCCGGGAGTTCGAGCCCCGCGTCAGGCTCTGGGCTGATGGCTCAGAGCCTGGAGCCTGTTTCCGATTCTGTGTCTCCCTCTCTCTGCCCCTCCCCCGTTCATGCTCTGTCTCTCTCTGTCCCAAAAATAAATAAATGTTAAAAAAAAAATTAAAAAAAAAAACAGAAAGTGCTGTAAAGTTAGGGAAAACCTAGGTACTGCTGAGACATGGATGAACAGCTGTGTCCAAGTGGAGAATTTCAGAGTTGCTAAAGCTCCACCAGTAAGATCCAAGTCTTAGTCTCCAGTTTTTCACTGGGAGTTGCTCTTAATCAAGAAGTCTCTTTTTGGTGTAGTGCTCACAAATAGATTTCATCCTGTGAGTCACTGATGATGTGTCCTAGTGGCTTCCTGGAGCACTGTGCTCAGAGGTTTCATATGGGCTCAGTGAGAAAGTGTGTCATGATTGATTAGTAATGTCTGCCATGAGGGGAGGTGACTGTGTATGAGTATTTGCAGTGTTAGACTGAGTGAACCGTTAATCCATAGATGTAGGAATCCAGATAAGCCTGTGGCTGCCTTCCCTCCCCTCTTCCTTTGTCTTTCCAAAGTTTGGTAGTTCATTATTATGTTTAATTTTTAAAAAAATGTGTTGGCTATCTTTTCAGTTTTAATTTATTATTATTTTTAAAGGTTTATTTTATTTTATTTTAAAAACTTTTTTAACGTTTATTTATTTTTGAGACAGAGAGAGACAGAGCATGAATGGGGGAGGGTCAGAGAGAGAGGGAGACACAGAATCTGAAACAGGCTCCAGGCTCTGAGCTGTCAGCACAGAGCCTGATGCGGGGCTCGAACTCACGGACCGCGAGATCATGACCTGAGCCGAAGTCGGCCGTTTAACCGACTGAGCCACCCAGGCGCCCCTAAAGGTTTATTTTTTAATTAATTAACTAATTAACTAATTTAGAGAGTGTGAACAAGGGAGGGGCAGAGGTAGAAGGAGAGGGAGAGAGATAATCTTAAGTAGGCTCCTCACTGAGTGTGGAGCCCAATGCAGGGCTGGATCTCACAACCCTGGGATCATGTCCTGAGCTGAAATCAAGAGTTGGATGCTCAACCAACTGAGCCACCCAGGCATCTGTTGATTTTAAATAATATACTTCCTAAAAAGCAGATGATGATACTGAGGCTGAAGAGACAAACAAGGTTATTTGTTGGAGGAGAGATGGCCCGCCAGGGTGACCGAGTCCAGAACCACTGCTCCTTCTGTGTTATCAACCTACCTTCTTGACAGCCCTTGGATACCAGTGGCATTCATTCATTCATTCATTCATGCCTTCATTCTTCAAATATTGATTGGATGACCACTTTGTGCCAGGCACTGCATTCCTCACTTATTTCTTGATGTAGGAGTGGATATTTAGAAGGCTACTCTTTCACTACAGAGGGCGCATGGTCTGTAGACAGTGCCTGCTTCATGATCTTTGGAAAATTACTTCTCTCCAGGTCTCTGTTCTTCTATAAAATGGGGATAAAAATAAAATTTGAACCTGTCAAACTTGTAGTAAAACCCTTCATGAATATTAATGGTTAGCATCTCTCCTAGTATTGGGGAGTAAGGATAAGTTTTCATGGAACTTTCTTGAACTTTCTAGATCATAGAAATCTGTTTAAAGGTGTTCTTGACTAGTTATAAATTTGGAAAACTGACTTTAGATCACTTTGTCTGGGGAAGGGCAAGTTTCTTGAAAGAGCCAATTTCTGTTCTACCTTGTGGTCTTTGTGAGAACTGCTGTTTCTGGAACACACTCACTCCCCTCTTCCCCACCCTCCAACTTTGCCCCAGAAGGATTGCTTCTCATCCTTCCTCAGAGAGATCTTCCCTGAGAACCCCCACCCCAACCTTCCAACAGAAGCTAGGTCTCCCTGTAGAGCATTCTTAGTATACCTTATGTCTTATTGTTTTCCTTTAAGCATTTGTCACTATTTATATTTATCTGGACTTCCCATTAATTTGTTTAATGTCTGCTTCGCATACAAGTAGAGCTTTGCTGTTGTAGTCTTCATGTTGTTCTCAGCGCCTGCTCTGTGCCTGGCACCTAAAAGAGTTTTCAGAAAGTGGCAGGCAGGTGGATGAATGCATGGTGGCAGGCCTTACTCTGGAATCATGTGGCACGTAGTAGATCTCTGACTTCCTGCTAACTTGGTAAGTGAATTTCTTAACTTCGTTGAGGCCCAGTTTCCTCATCTTTGAAAGTAGATGGACATGTTTCCTTAAGACAGTAAAATAACCAGTGGTTGCCAGTGGCTTAGTGGGGAGGGAGGGATGAATCAGCAGAGCACAGAGGTTATTTATTGTATGAGACTGTAATGGTGGTTGCAGGTCATTATACATTATTGTCAAAACCTGTAATATGTACAGCACAATGAGTGAAGTCTAATGTGATCTATGGACTTTAGTAAAGAATAAAGTGTCAGGCACTTGGGTGGGTGAGTCATTAAGCATCTGACTTCAGCTCAGGTCATGATCTCACAGTTGGTGAGTTCAAGTCCCACACCGGGTGAGCCTGAGCCCTGCTTTGGGTAGAAACATGAGCCCCTGGTGAGCCCAGCCTCTCTTTTCTTTTCTTTTCTTTTCTTTTCTTTTCTTTTCTTTTCTTTTCTTTCTCTCTCTCTCGCTCACTTGCACCCTCTCTCTTACAAAAAAAAAAAGAGAATAAAGCACCAATACCAGTTCATCAATTTAAGCAACTGTACCACACTAATGTAAGATGTTAACAATAGGGGAGATCAGGGTGGGGGGTAAGGGGGAAATGGAAACTCTGTACCTTCTGCTTAGTTTTTCTGTAACCTTAAAATTGCTAAAAAAAATCTAATGACAATAACAAAATGCTTCCTTAGAGACAGCTGTGAGGGTCACATGCTTAGCACAGAACATATAAATTCCACTGCAAATAAGAGCTCCCTTCCTGTAAGAGCAATCTTTGTAGCTTTTAGGTAATATCCAGTTACTCAGTTTTTGTGGCTAACCTTGGAGTGTCAAAATTCTCTAAACCTAAATGTCTAACCAATTGGAGGGGTCTGTTAAGGTATCTTTGTGGAAAACAAAAATGATTTTTAGAAGGATTTCAAAATAAGCCGCAGAAAATTTGGCATCCCTTGAAGCTCCCAGCAGAAGCCTGTATTTTGCATTTGTTGTGAGGTGGCTCCCTGGGTTTCACGTGCCAAGGGAGCGTCACAGAGTCTGAGTGACAGCCTGGCTCTGCATCCGTGTGCCGCGCAGACCACACGAGGCTTCAACTGACACAGCAGATGCCAAGCCAGCTAGCAGCAGGAGACGGGCCAGAGCAGTCCTGGGGCTGATTTGCGGGTGGTTCTGAGGCCCAGGCTCCTCCAAGATGTTCTGTAATTGCCCTGCACGTCCAGCTTGGAAGGGGGCCTGGAGCGGGAGTCCGCTTAGATTCTCTGTCTCTGTTACCTTAGGACAGCTCGTCCTTGTCCCATTTTCCCACAAACCCACAGACCTCCCTCTGGGAGCGTTTTTATTTTTTAACTAAACAAGTTTTTTTTTTTTTTTTTTTTTTTTTTTTAAGCTTTAGGGAAGATAGATTGCCCATAAGGAAGAAAAACCAGAAGCTAGACAAAGAAACAATAAAGAGACTGAATTAAGCCTAGGGATTCTGTTTGATTTCCCCTGTGGTCATGAGCTTTGCTTTCTAATCTTCCTCAATCTGGTTTCAGGTTAAAATCATAGAGCTGGAGAATCACCCTGTCTGATTCCCTCTATTTCCAGAGCAGAGCCTGACAGCCCGCAGAGGTGACATTAATTGCATGGGGCACCTCAGTGCTAGAACAGAGGGCACTGTGCCTGCCTTTGGTCTTCTGAGCTACCTGTTTCACAGCTGATCTTTCTCTGAAGAGAGCCTTTTCCTCTAATAATATACACCTTATTCCCCATAGACCTCTGAGAGGAATGAGACAAAATTATTTGCCAACAGACCCTGAACCCCAGATGTATTCCTTTAGATTTATCCTGTCAATCATCTCCTCCATTTTCTTCTGATTTATGAAAACAATTGCATTTTCCTAGAGGCAAGTAGCCTCCCTTTGGTATATTTTAAGTGCGGTTTCTGCTAAGGGTGTTGGAGAATTGTGTGAATGAGTTAGTGGGCTGGTGATATTAACAGCCTTTTACCTTAGTGATGAGAAATAGTCCTAGAGACCTTGAAATGCGTGGCCAAAGTCATACATATTGATGTTGAAGTATGAACCAGAGTCAGACTGAAGACCCCTTCATTCAGTAAAGACTCGGATCAGAAGGCAGAAGACAGCTTCCAGGGGGCTTTTAAGATGTGTGGGGATTAAAGCTATGACAGGAAGGGTTGGACCATTAAGGTAGTATCCATTGGACAGGTTGGAAGGTCAGGCTGGGCTTCCTTAGCCACTCTTTGTCTGGTTTCCTGAGGTCTTTCATTCTCTTTATCTCAGTATCTCCTCCTAGAGGATTAGCCTTAGCCTCACTCACAGATGTTACACTGGATCCTGGGATCTGTTCTTAGGACAGCTGATGCTGGTTCTGTGTGCCATTGGTGTCTTTGTCTCCTTGGCCTGCATGGGGGCCCAGAGTGCAGGGAGTACAAGGAGAGAAGGGCTTGTTGGGGGCCATGCCAAGAAAGAGGAGCAGTGATGCTGCTACTCGTAGTTTCTGGGGTCACTGAGACAGACAGAGGTTCCTTAGTGACAGGATGTCCCAAGGTCTCTGGTCCTCTGACCTCTGAAGTACCTGCACACCATAGGTACTCAGGTGCCCTATGTGACTTGAGAGGAGGTGGGATGTATGGACGGGGTGAGGCAGGCACAGGGCTGGCATTGAGGAAGCTCCTGTGGGACCGGAGTATGTACTCTGTAGGCAATGATTTTTCTCCCCTGTAGGGAGAGGGGTGGTGAAATGCCCTCCAGGGTTCCTTGCAGTCTGGCCATTCAGGGCTGCTGTATGCAACTCTGATTTTTCAGGCCCCTCCCTCTTTCGTGCTTGTAGAACTATTCCCCTCACCTGTTATGTTGCTAAGGGTGGGCCCGACCCCAACCCTACCAGCTCTTCCATCCACTTCATTTCTCCAGCGTAGCCAAGTGGCATACCTGCCGGTTGTTTTCTTATGACGATGGGATACTCTTCAGAGCTCTTACCAGCACAGCTGGCACACAGCCTGTTGGAAAGTTCAGACTTGTCTCCATCATGCGCCTTTTTGAAACCTTCAAGCCACTCTTCAGTGTCCTACATGGCCTTCTCTGACCAAATGCCAGACTACTTCTCCGATGTCATTTCTCTCCATCTCAGCCTTGAAATGAATGCCTTCTCATGAAACTTCCTCACTTTCTCATGCATACCTTGAAGTTTCCCACCATTTGCCTCCGCTTACGCTGTACTTCTGTCTGTAATGCCCAGTCCTTCTCTGATCTCCCATTTCTTCTTTCTCCAGGATAAAGCCCATCATCCTTCAGAACATAAGCCAGACATTAACTGTTTCATAAGTAAGTGAATAAGAGAAAAAAATGCCACCACGTGGCACAGGATACTGTGATGTTTGCTTAAAACCTTTTAGAATCCATGAATTCTGGGTGAGAAGGAGATTCCAAGTGGCAGTCCCATCCTGAAGTAAGCCTGGCAGTGCCTGGACACAGAATCTTGACCTCATGGTGCTGTGACCTCTTGTCTGCTGCTTGTCTGCCAAAGATCATTGAGATACTTAGCCAGAGCTAAGGTGCTGACCACCTTTTATTTCATAGGGATAATAAGACTTACAGCAAAGGGTAGTTATGAGAATCAGATAAGACTGTGGGTGTGAAAATGCCATAAAAATATTAATTGAAATCACTCTATTGTGTGGTCAGCAAACTGAGAAAGTTTCTGGCACAAGGTAATTATATGGATGGTCAAGAAATATTATTTAGAGTTAATAAATGAATGAGTGGGTAAAGCAGGCCAGAAAACTATAGAAAATTGGGGACAGGGTGTCACTCTACTCCCACTACACTGATTACTATTATTAGCCAACATTTATCCAGTGTTCTTTATGAGCTTGGCACTGTGCTGTCCACTGTGTGGGCCCACACATACATCATTAATATTTAAAAGAATCTACTTTGGGGCACCTGGGTGGCTGACTCTTTTTTTTTAAAGCTGGTTTCATTTTATTTTATTTTTTAAAAATGTTTATTTGTTTTGAGAGAGAGAGAACATGTGTGGTAGGGGGAGAGAGAGAGAGGGAGAGAGAGAGAGAGAGAGAGAGAGAGAGAGAATCTCAAGCAGGCTCTGTGCTGTCAGTGCTGAGTCTGAAGTGGGGCTCTATCTCATGAACTGTGAGATCATGACCTAAGCTGAAATCAAGAGTTGGACGATTAACCTACTGAGGCACCCAGGTGCCCCAAGCATCTGACCCTTGATTTTGGCTCGGGTCATGATTTCACAGTCCTGAAACCAAGCCCCATGTCAGTCTCCACGCCCAGCCTCCAGAGAGGATTCTCTTTCTCTCTGCTTCTCCCCTGTTCTCTCTCAAAAAAATATAGAATCCGCTTTGTACTTTACAGATTAAGGAACCAAGACAGATTAAGGAGCCAAGACAGGTTATGTAGCTATTCTGAGGCAGATTACATTATCCTCACTGATTCTTTACCCTTTTGTAACTTTTGCACTTCCTCCCACTAAAGGGATAGGAGTATTTTGAAGCCCCTTGATCTTGGGTTTGGGTGTGAGCCAACTTTGACTAACAGAATTTGGCAGAAGTGATGGTTGCCAGTACCTAGCTAGGACCGTGGAACCCTTGTGTTTTTTTTTGCTTGCCTTCTGGTTCTTTTTCCATTGCCATGAAAACATGCCCAGATGCTGATAAATATAGTTTGCTGATCCCAGGAGTAGAAAGGGAGATGTGTGGAGCAAAGCCACCTCAGAAAAGCTTTCCTGGCCAACCTGAAGGTGTGTGAGCAAGTGCTATAGGAAGAAGAAGAGCCACCTAGTCTAATTTGGAGTAGCCAACTCTTGGCTGACCCATAGCCATTCAGGAGAAATCAGTGCTTATTGCTGAATACCACTGAGATTTTGTGGTTGTTTCTAAAGCAGCAAAAGCTAACCGGTAAACTGTGCTAAGTCACAGTTAGGAGTTGACTAAATCAGGATTGGAACCCTGATTTGTCTGAAACCAAAGCTTCACCATTATGACGTGCTTGAAGATCTATGAGGGAGACCTGACCTGAACAGTTCCTAAGGGAGAGTAATTAACAATCACTATGATTTATGGGTCAATAGCTATGTCATCTTACTGAATCTATATAGCCATCTACAATCTTCAAGCCAAAGCGGTAGGTTATTATTTCCATTTTACAGATGAGGCTTGGGGAGGTTAAATATGTTCACATACTGTATTGTGGCAGAGTCAAGATTCATACCCAGTGTTCTCTGTCTCCAAAGCCAGTGCACTCTCTCTTTCTGCTGCATTTGGGTAAATTTCCTGGTGTGTGTGTATGTGATTGTGTGTGTACATGTGTGTGCATGTGTGTGTGCGTGTGTGTTGGGAGGAATTTTGGGGGTTGTTTCCCCAGTCTGTTTTATGTCTTTTTCTTGTCTGGCTGATTTGCCTACAAGGTGAGGATCCAGTTACCAAGACAGAGTGTACTCCACGGCCAAGAACATAATGTGTTTTGAAATTTCTACCAAGGGAGAAGGGAGTGTTACTTTTTTTTTTTTTTTTTTTTTTTTTACTACATTCATGCTTTTATCAATGGCTGTCATTGTTCAGGTTTTCAAAAGTCATCTCAGTTTTCCTGTGTGACATTTTCTCCCTTTTCTGAACAAATGGGCATGTGGGAAAGCATACTGCATCTTTTAAAAGGATTTTTCAAGAAGCATCACCAAGACCGCCCTCCCAGCAGACTGCTCATGTTGAAACCATTGTCAAAATATGGCATTCTGCCATCGGTGAGAATGGATCTTGTCATTTACTCCAAGGGCTATTGTGGAGATTTGCCTTTTAGTTGTATCCCAAATCAGCAAGATTTATTTTCCTCTCTTTACGACATAGTCACAGCTCTCTTCTTTGAGCTGTTCAGATTGTGAAGACCAGCTTTTGGAGAGGAGGACGATGTAAGGTGCATGACAAAGAAGTGCGAGAAGCCAGAGAGGGTGGAGGAGCCGTGGGAATTCTAGCTCCAGTGGGGTCTGTAATCTAGAGGCATTTGTGGCCCAAGTAGAATCGTGCATGTCTGAACATCACTGTCCGTGGCAGGGGTCGGGAGAACAAGAGGCTCCAGGGCATTGTGGGGTGCAGGGGAGAGCACAGACTTTGGAGCTAAACTGGAATAGAATCACAGCTCTGCCATTTAGTGTACATGTGAATTTTTTCAAGTTAATTGGTTTCTTGGCATTTCGGTTTCTTCATTTACAGTAAGAAGTGTTAGTTGGGAATCTTTTAGTTTCAAGTGATAGAAGGCGATGTGATCTAGCTTAAGAAAAATATACTCTATCAGCCTATAATACTGGTGAGTCTAGCTTCACTTATGGCT
Source organism: Lynx canadensis (assembly GCF_007474595.2). NCBI lineage: Eukaryota > Metazoa > Chordata > Mammalia > Carnivora > Felidae > Lynx > Lynx canadensis. The sequence continues at coordinate 17,367,732 of NC_044320.2, forward strand.
CACTGTAGGTTGTGTGGCTTCATGTATGGACGGATTCAGGGGTTTAGAGTGTGTCATCCGAGTTCTCTTTTCCTCCATCACTCGGCTTTGCCTACCCCTGCTTGTTCTCGTTCTCAGATAGGCTTTTCCCCTATGGTGGCAAGAGAGCCCCAGGATTTTCAAATTCCTTTGAGATCATGGACTCAGAAAAGCAGCAATTGCCTTTCCAAATGTGCCTGCGTTCTGTCTATATATGGGAGAGACGGTGCTAGATGCCCTTTGTGTTTTTTCCAGAGATGCCCTCCAGAAGGAGGAACCCTCCTCTACTCTGCCTTGGGAGGTGCTTCTGCACGAACCGTTTCGATATTTCCTTGCCCTCTGATTTCTGGATTTGGCCAATGTGGATTCCTGGCAGATTACCGAAGGGAGGAAAGAGAGTGAGGTCAGGGTATTCATTCCATCTGCTCCCTCCCTGACATGTTCCCATGGGTTGGTTGTGTCCCTGAACTGAGGGTCACATGTAGCGAGTCTCTCGACACGGCTCCCTCTGCCTCCAGATTCTGTCTACTGCTCCTGCCCTGTGTGCCTTCAGGATTAAGGGTGGTACCAGCCCTCACAGCCCCTAGTTCTGGGGTACTGCGTTTCCTCATGTAGTTTCTCTACATGCTACATTTTGAAAATGGTCCTGTCTTCAAATGATTTAGAGTGTGCTGTTTTCTTCTGGGACCCTGACTGGTACAGTAAGCAATATAAGTGTGTAGAGACCATTGATGTGAGTTAGGCATCAGCGTCCAGATGCTTCTTTCCTTAGCACTTTCCCCAGCTTAGCGGTTCCTCCAGCTCACTCCCCTTTGCATGGACAGCTTGCCTGTGGTGTAAGGTTAATATTTCTGTCTCTGGCACTCACCTGGAGGCAGCAGCTGCAGTAATTGCAATCTCTTACATTTGTAAAATGTTTTGAGATTAGGGAGACACTTTCTCATATAACCTTGGAACAGTTTGGTGGCATAGGTGTTAAGGTCTATGTATTAGAGACATGGAAAGTACAGTTCAGATGGGTTTAGCGGATCACCCAGGTCACAGCTAGTAGTGGTCCGGCCGGACTCTAATCCTGGGTCTGTCTAATGTGTAGTGAACAAGGGGGCATAGCCCCAGTTTTGCTGTTTCTTTCAGCTGAAAATCATTTTCAAAGAAAAATTTTAAATTTGTTTAACTAGTGTTTTCTCTGCTTTTATTTGTTTGAGCACTTAGTCACTTATAGAATATTGTAGGGGCACCTGGGTGGCTCAGCGGTCAAGTCTCTGACTCTGGATTTCCACTCAGGTCATGATCTCATGCTTTATGGGTTCGAGCCCCACATTGGGCTTTGCACTGGCAGAGAATCCCTGCTTGGGGTTCTGTCTCCATCTCTCTCTGCCCCTCCCCCGCTCATGCTCGCTCTCTCAAAGTAAATAAATAAAATCTTTAAAAAACAGAATATCATAGATTTGGTGCCTTATAAACAACAGAGATGTGTTTCTCACAGTTCTGAAGGCTGGGAAGTCCAAGATCAAGGGGCTGACAGATACATTGTCTGGTGAGAGTCCTCTTCCTGGTTCATAGCTGTCTTTTCACTGTGTCCTCACCTAGGAAGGCTGGCCTTCTCATCTCATTGATGAGGGCACTAATCTCATTCATGAGGGCTCTACCCTCATGATGTAATAAGCTCCCAGAGGCCCCACCCAAATACCGTCACATTAAGGATTAAGTTTTAGCATATGAGTTTTAGGGCAGAGGGACACAGATATTCAGTTTATAGCGAGCACAGAGAAAATTGTCTGTTCTCTCAATGTATTTATTAATGACAACAGTTTTCTGGGACAGACCAGTCTAGGAAATACTGGTCTAGATGATACAGAAGAGCATGGTTTAGTGTGGTAACCACTAGTCACACGTGGGCTATCAAGCACCTGAAACATGGTTGGTCTGAAGCGAGATGTGCAGTGAGGATAAAATGCACACTTGGATTTTGAGGCCTTAGTATGAAGAGTAAGATTTTTCATTAATAATTTTTATATTGATTATAGGTTGAGGTGAGAATATTTTTGATATGTTGGAATAAATAATATATACTATTGAAATTGTTTGCTCCTGTTTCTTTTTACTTTTTAAAATGTGGCTACTGGAAAATTTCAATCACGTATGTGGCTTGCATCCACGGCTCACCCTGCATTTCTACAGGACAGCGCCCGCACAGAGTAGCTTGAAACACCCCTTGCTCCCCATGGCTGAGCCTCATTCTCTGCCTCCCAGGTCTCATCTCTCAGCACTCCCCCTTGCTGTCTCTGTTGCAGCCACAGTATTCTTCAAATATCCTGAGAATGACTTCTAGGACCTTTGCATTTACCATTCTCTCTAGAATGTTCTTCTCCACCTTACCCTCATTGCTGAATTCTTGTCTTCATGCATCTGCTCGTATATTGCCTTATTAGAAAGATCCTTATTGTTTTATTTTAAATATAGGTTTTATTATTATTCAGGTGTGGTGAAATCAACAGATCAGGAGACACTTGCCATTGAAAAGAAGTTTTGTTACCGCTTTCGAGAGGAAGGGGCATGCCATGCCATACAAGGCCACTTGGGAATCATGAGGGTGGGTAGGAGACAGGGGGAGTAGGGGAAATGTGAGCCAGAACCTTTATTGTGGTTTCCATGGGAAGGAACAGGTGAGGCAAGGTCATCAGGTTTAGGATTGGCTAGTTTGAATAATTTCAGCAGGCTCTGGAGTGTGGGGGCTCTCCCCGATTGTCTGGTACCTGAGTGGGGTGGGGGTGGGGAGGCGAGCCGGTGGGCTCTGGATGAGTGAGTTTGCATATGAAAGGCATGCCCCTGGGCCAGTCCCTTAATGTGTCCAGGAATTGGCTAGACTTGGAAAGAACAGTCTCTCCAGGGTCAACCAGGCTCCAAATTGTCAAGTTTTAGAAACACAGAAAATAAGAAGACATGATTAATACACCTATTACTTTTCATAAACATTTATTTTCTTTTTTAGGACTAATTTCTACCTAACGTATTTTATATTTATTTATTTATTGCCTGTCTCCTCCACAGATGTGTCAACCCCTTGAGAAAGGATGTAGTGCTTGTGTGTGTTTTCACTGCTTTGCTCTCATCACCTAGAAGAGTCCTTGGCACATGGCAGGAACTCCATAAATATCTTTGAAACAAAGGAGGAATGGATGGATAGATGATTCACTTGAGGGGCTTTTTCCTCCTGGACCCAGATGCTACCTCAGAATCCTCTTCCATGCACACCAACCCCAGGCAGCCATGACCAATCAGTATTGGCATTCTAGCTGACGCCCGTTCACCACAGCTGCAAAGAAATACTTCTCTCCATTGCCTCTGCAGGGCATATTTCTCCTGAAAGAGAATCTTAAATACATTCGCTGTGGTGGATTTTCTCTCAAGATGGCTGCTAGTAGGTCCTCTCTTTTATCTCTGCACATATTTCTCCTTCTACTTAGATATGGAGTCTAATTCTCTTATAGAACCTGGGCTGGCCTGTGATTTGCTTTCACCAATGGAATGTGGCAGAAGAGATATTGTGCTAGCTCTGGGACTAGCCCTTAGGAGAGCTGGTCGCCACTACTTTCATTCACTTAGAACGAGCCACCATGCTGTAAGGAAGTCTAGGCTATATCCTCTTGGAGACAGAGGACATGTGCAGGGATACTGGAGGCCGAAATTCCACACACAAATACCAACCACCTAAAAAACTACTGCCGCCCCACAGCCAACAGCCAGCGTTAAGGTCCAGACTCTTGAGAGAGGCCTCTGGGAACTTCCAAATCACCCCAGACATCATACTGATGCCTGAGTGGTGCTAGAGAAACATGGCTTGGAGCAGAAGCACTGCCAGTCAAAGCACGGATCACAAGAAATAATCAACTGTGGTGGTTCTACCCCACTAAGTTTTGAAGCGTGCTATCATACAGCAAACGATAATTGATAAACCCATCTCATCCCACGACCCCATCCTCTGCTGATGATCACCTTGCTCCCGGCCCAGGCAACTGGCCTGCACTGTCATGCTGCTACCATGATAATATGATTTTCTTCCACTCCAAGGCAGCAACTTGGTCTGCTGCGGAGGCCAGAGTTGAGGGTTTGTATTCATGGGGTCTCACCCCTGGCTTGCTGAGCAGTTCTGGGAAAGGTGCTAACAGAGACGGAGACTGGAGCTTTAGAGTCAGGCCAGCCTGAGATCCAGTCACTGCTCGGCCGCTTCCCGGCTTCTGAGGGGCCACATGGTAATTCACATCTCTGAGCCTCAGTTTCCTTTTCTATAGGTGAGGATGGTCACGCTTACTTTGCTGGGCTTTTCTGAAGGTTCAAGGCGATGTGTGTGTGTGTGGAGTATCTGGCACAGAGATGGAAAACAACCAGCCCAAACAAAACTCACCCTCCACATTTCCCCATGTAAGGCTTTGTCTCTCTTTCAGAAAAGCTAGGAATTTCCAGTCAAGCACAGGGAGGAGAATGGAGACCTGTATTCAAACTTGTGAGGACTTTGAACATTGGCCCCCCAGGAAGTTCTTTCAGAGGCTTTGTTGTAGCAACAAGCCTACAACAGCAGCCCACTCCCAGGAAGTCCTGCTCCCTGGGCCCTGCAGCAGGGCTCCAGCACAATAGAGGCCTGTCTGCTGATTGCCATGACAGTGACACAAGGCTTTGAAAAGCATATCTCATTGCCTGTGGAGACTCTTTTCAAATGCTCTCTCAGGGCAGACTGTTTTGTAATAAGACAATGAAATCCAAATTTACTAGTTGCCGTATTTGGGGGTTAAGAAGGGAGAACAAAAGTTCTCCAATTAATTGTTCATCCTAGGCCATTTTATTCCTGTAAACATTGTCTTCCCTCAATAAGACCAGTACTGCAAGGAAGTGGCTATGTGGATGCTGACAAGCTAAAAGTGAGGGCTGGCCGGAATTCATGGTTAAGAAATAGGAGCTGTCAAGTTGGCTTTCTCCTCTTGTGAAGCTGATCCAGCCCAGGATCCAAGGATGGGCTAGTATAGACAGGCCTGACTTCATAAAACAGACACGGGGATTAGAAGGTGCCCAGAGTCTGTGGGTACAAGGATGAGGCCAAACTGCCGTCCCTTTAGCTCTCCTAGGCAAAGTACAGATATCCAGCAGATATGCATGGGAATAGCACACAAGACAGTGTCTGTTCCACTTGGCCAGGGTTCCGTTCTCATTGGTAGGCTGGTTGTTCAGTGCTGTGAGTATAGCCTCTACTGAAGGGCACCTGTAGATGGAAAGCAGGACTGAATCAGATTCCTTCTACTTGGCTTTAGGACAGCTATCTGCAGGTACGATTCTGTTGCTCCCATCCAGCTTGTTTTCTTGAAACTTTCCTTGGAGGGAAGCAGAAAAAGTGGTTAGAGGAATGAGCGTTTTGGCTGGGAATAATCATAAGAGTATTTTATCTTGTAGATCTGTGATCTCCAAGTTCAAATAAGGAAAAAAGCATTAATGAGGATGGTGGAGGCTGTTTTCCCAATATCTAATTTATCCTTTTCTCTCAGTGAAGAACTTCTAAATTTTATCTTGGCTCATGACTCCTTCAGAATAAAGACTCCCTTATTTCTGGGTGGGATCAGCCAGGGTGCCAGCGAGAAATAAATATATGACACCTTCATATTGGGGAATTGGCCAAATTAATAAAGTGACTATTTGTTACAAAGTTGCGCCTAGGAGTTTTGGAAACTCAGAGGAGCATATGCAGATAACTAGTGCCACTCCTAGGTTACCAAACCTAGAGAAAATCACCATGGAGAGGGATGATTGACAGGAGCCATGACCTTTGGGAGAGGCGGTGGCTATCATGAGGGAGGAGTGATGGTGGGAGTGGTCTGTCCTGGCAGGCAGAGTGTGTTATCATTGGCATTGTTTAGAATTGTGCATGGTCATAATAAAAAGTTGACCTTTAGTTTGTTTTACTATGGCATTTATATTCTCTACAGACAATGTACCCTTTAGTGTTTGCAATTCCCACTCATGCATTATATGGGAGGGAGAGAGCCAACCCCTAGCCACTTGGAAGGAAGCAAACTGGGGAAATCGCTCCCTCAACCTCTCATCTTCCACCTTATCATCTCCTAAGTGTATCTCTCATTGGCTACATTCAGCAAAAGCCAGAGAGCAAGGGAGCCCATTGATGTCATCCATTCAGGTGAACTCCTCAAGGCACAAAACAGAGTAGGAAAGGGTGGAGAGTGGATGTGATAGAGAAACAAACAGAAAATATCCAGCCCTGAATTGAAGCTTTGACTGGATTTGCAACTCCATGAAGTGTCCTTAAAGGAGGAGGATGTGCCTGCTTATCTCTCTGTTTCCTACTGTGAACTCAGAAATTGTGGCTGGAACTGGAACAGAAGTCTTAAGAGTGCAAGATAAAAGTACATGTTGCAGATAACAGAACAATCAGCCAGAAGGAACTTAGGAGGGCCTACCAATTATGGAGGCTCCACACATGCCTTTGTTCACATGAAAAGGAGATACACTTCTATTTTGTTTAGTCCACTGTTTTTCTAATCTTACCCATTGTGATGAGTTCCTTCTAGTTATTTAAAAACTTCTAAATGCTACCTGTAGATAAAATCATATGAAGCCACTGCTGGCCCCTGATTTTGGTGTATGATGTTAATATTTGCAGAACAGAAAGGTCTCATCTGTATTTTCTCAAAAGGAAAGATAAAGGATTTGAAGATACTGAACTTTGGAATAGGAAGCCAGAGTCTTACCTGTGTGGGACTGTGGGTTCTGGCATAAAGGAGACTCCCCATGGGTCCCCCACTGCTATTCTTTTTCTTAGGAATTTTAGGACACATTAGATGTTTTATGGAACTGCCAGCTGCCTTGAATAGAGGAAATAGATAAGAGGAATATGCCTGCATAGTGGGAATTCAGCTAGTGTGGTGTAGAATGTCATTTAATATCCTTTTGGTGATCAGTAACAGAATAATCAAATAAAAGTGGTTAATGTAGATAAGTTTATTATCTCATGTAATGAGAAATTTGGAAGAGGATGAGAAATTTTGAGGATGGCTGATTCAGAAGCTCAGTGATGTCAAGGTTCTGGATCAGCTTCTCTCCCATTGTGTTGACTTCCCCTCTCAGTAAAAAAGACGGCTGACTAAGCTCCAAATGTCCATCTTCCAATAACAACATCAAAGTCGAAGGAAGGAAGGAAGGAAGGAAAGAAGAAAGGAAGGAAGGAAAAGAACATTTGTTCCTGTGTTTCTTTCTCTTAGGAAGGAACATCTCTCCTAAAATACTGCTTCCCTTATCCCTCTGCAGATTTTTTTTTTCAATTGCCGTAGTCTAGATCTTGTCACGTGGCCACTACCTTAACAGTCACTGGAAGAGAGGAAAGGGGTTACAATGGCTGGACTAGGCCAATCATGATCCATCCGTCTGGAACCATCTTCCCTGAGTATACCAGTGCCTCATACCAGCACCAAACTGGAGTCCTATTAACAAGGGAGAAGGGGAGAATGGCTAGCATAGGCAAGCACAGATGGAAGGAAGTAGAAGGACTATGTGGAAAAGAAAGAAAAAAGAGATACAACAGATGATTGAACTGCAAAAAGTTAAGTCACATTTTAGGCTAAAGGTAACTGAACAGAAGTTTAGAGTCTGGGCCATGCTTAGGGGACAGAAGGTTGATCTCCATGACTGAAAGGAACTAGTGGATGGTGACTTAGAAGACGGGAATTATGAAAAAAGCAGAGGTCAATTATTGATGCTCTGCTTCCATATCTTGGACCTACCAAGATGAACTGCTATATTATGCAAATTAGCCAGTTAATGTTTGTATTTGTCAAGGCCCTGGTAGGAAAATAGGAAAATGATGGCTCATTCCAGTTGGACAATTGAGGACCATTTAATACAGAGACTGTTTATAAAGGTGTAAACAGGGTTTAAGGAAACAACAAGGCATACTGCAGGATCTTTGGCTACCAAGGGCGTGGAGCTATTACCATTCCCAGGAATGAAAAAGCAAAAGGGAAAAGAATGAGTACCATAACCTGGAGAGAGAGAGAGAGACGTAAGGGAAGAGCTGCCTGATAGGAATTGTGGCTTTTGGGAGAGGAATATAGCTAACTCACAGCGGCTTGGCAGAGGGGATGTCAGGAGACTAAACAGCCCAACCTCATTCTCTTCTGTGTCTGATATTATGATCCCCCCGACTTTCAACTTTGGTTGAACAAAACTGGAAGCTAAGAGCAAGGGAACATGTTGATACAGTTGATAGAGGATTTTGGGGGAGGGCAAAGTAGAAGGGTTGAGAGTGGATCTTGAGGTACAAATGGGCAATGTAGGAGATACTCTAATCATTATAGTAGAGAAATCAATTTTGAGCAATATGTCTCTTTTAGTATGGATAATAAAAATAATATGAATAGTAACAGTGGATAGTAATAATAGTAGTATATTTTTACTACAAATTTTGCTAGATGAAGCTTGAGACTTAGAGGGCTTACTCATCCAAGTTAACACATCTTGGGATTCACACACAAATCTGTGAGAGCTTTCTCCATTTCCATCAGAGGCTGGAGGATGACCATGGCAAGGCTTTCCTGGCATGATGAATCGGCATCAGTTGCCTTTGGCTGTTAAGGATGTAGGAGGAACAAGTGATAATGAGGAACTTCTTCCCTGTTGTTAATTCTTACTTTGGGGACTCTGGAGCCTGGGAGGAAGCTCACCCTTCCCTTTGAGTCCTCTTGTGTTCTGACAGCAGGCTTCTATCATTGTGTATCTCATATTATGAGACTATCCTTTGATTGTTAGCGCCAATAGCCATTCTGGTGACCTCTTCAGAGGAAAACTTTCATCTTCAAGCATAAAGCCTGACTATAGGGACTGGTTTGATATGCACTATTATGCTTACCACTCTCCCCCACCTCTCAACCTCCTTCCAAATCTGGTAGCCTTACACATGTTCCAGAGCAGTGATTTCATGATAGAGTGAATCACTGGACTGCCAAACAGGAAGGAAGCTGGGCTCCAGGACAGGAGGTGGTGGCTCACGGTGGTGGCTTAATGAACCTGGAGATGTGTTTATGGTTCTGTCCCTCACTGCTTCTTACAGAAGAGATATTTTTTTTATGTGATGTGCGTATTGGTGTTTTGAGAGGACCTCTCAGCTCCATCTCAAATCTGGTGCCTGCAATGCTGTGGTTCATGATACATTCCTTTAAAGCAGTTTGATGTATCACAATTATAATACTAGCTACTCTTTTCCCCACAGGTACGATATTGCATACACCATCTCATTTAATATCTACGGCAAATGATACTGAGGCTTTTAGGAGTCCAAAGTCACATGGCTGGTAGTTGGTAGAGCTGGAGTTTTAAATTGGCTTGATTCAAAATCCAGCTCTCTGCTACATTTTATTCAGCATGGTTTTAAGTAAGATAGGTTTGAAGTAAGATTGGATTTGATACCCAGTTCACACATATACAAGTATATAACCTGTGGGATCTCCAGAAAATTATTATTTGTAAGCCTCAATTTCTTCATTTCAAATGTGGGAGCTATGTGAAGAGGCAACAGCACAGAGCAGACAAGCTAGTTAAACTTGATCTTTTTTTGTAATGTTTCTAAAATCATTCCTGGAAGGTGGGAATGATTTAAGAGTCCTTTCTTGGTCGATAGCACCATAATCAGATTCTCTCCTGATGGGGTGGGGGCGGGGCGGGTAGAATATTGACATTGGGGAAGAAGTCCTGGTCTTGAAATAGTAGGAGTGGATTTTATTAACCACTTGTTGTTGTGCAAGACCCTTAACCACTCTGATGCACTCTGTTTCTTTATCTGCAACATATACACCTATTCTGTAAACCTACACAATACTGTTGAGAGTCTCAATTGATTAAATGATAAAATGCCATGGCTTAAATTATTATATGCTAGATCATGCCATTTGTTATGTCATCATTATTTATTTCATCACGAAGAAACAGAATCTTTACAGGCAGAACTAATTTGTGACCTGGGAAGCATGTTTCTTTCTTCTTTACCTGGTGGTCACATTCCCATTGAGTTATATAGAGGTATTTGACTTTGATACATTACTATTTTACCACCTTATTTGCCTTTTAAAAATTTTAAGATAGGATCCAGTGAAGAGATAGCTATCATAGAGCATTTAAATGATAATATAGTTCATAAAAATAATTTTTATAAATTTGTATGAAACATAAGCCAATTAGAAGTATTGATAAATACATGATGAATTGCTTTAATCTGTTACATATGGCACATAGAGGCAGGTATATCTGTAATCCACTGATTCAGTTCTTCCCTGAGCTTGGATGAGCTTCCCTGAGCCAGCATGGTGACTTTCCCCTTTCCAGTATGACTGTTTCTGGCGTGCTAGTGTGGTTGATAATGAACAGGTGGTAGAGGAGTGAGGGAACCATAGGGACGATGATACAGGGCCCATGGCTCCCACTATGGAAACCCACAGTGAAGGAGAGTCTTAGGGTAGTCATCTTTATCCCAATCTGAGTGTCACTGAAGCTCCATTTCATTGATAAGAAAAATGAGGCAAACACATAATCTGATCTCTATTATGTTGCCTAGAACCAGAAGCACCAAGAGCCCATCTGTGTATTTTTCACTAGACAATGAGACTCCTGGACATTCTAGAGAAAGTCAGATATGTATGTGCCATGTAAGTATAGCCAAACAAACAAACAAAACCAATGATGAATTTTTAAGGGAGTGATTATAGGTCTTTTAGGTGAATTTCCAAACTACAGCTTTTCATTGCTTGCCCCAAATGTATCTTTTAGTGTGTCCATTAGAATGAATACAGGGCTGAAATTAGTAAATCGTTTCTTATCTTTCTGTATTTCAGGAATACAAAAAGTGTACTTTGAACAGCCACTATTGGAGACGAGAAAGCCACTTCTCAAGGTAGGATCTGTGCAATATTAAAATTATCTTACGTTTTTGTGGCTAGAATTACTGTGCTTGGTTATAAGAATGGGACAAACTAGAATAAAGATCGTTAGGCCATCTCAGTAGATTTGGGAAGTATTTGCAAAATGTCCTTTAAGATATGTTTCGTCTATAATAGACTTACATCTTGAAGGAAGAGTAGGCAGTTTAGCTGATTTGCTTTATTCTCATCCATGGTTTTGATGATCAGACTAAGAAGAAACAGAGGGAAAAGCTAATTAGAGGCCTTTGGGGTTTGCTAATTCAGGCTGGAAAGTACCCAAACCTCTGCCAACTCTTTAATTTAAATTGCATGTTCTCCTTTTGTTATAAAATTTGATGTAAAGCTTTCCAAAATAAGGGAGGAACCCAAATGAAGTTTAAATAAAGTTCATGTAAGTTTTAACACTCCACTGCTGTACCTGTCAGATTCCCACCGATGAGATTTGAGGTTTGTTCCAAATTCAGAGTGGTGGGCTAGAGATAAATCCTGTCTACTTTCACACCTCCTATAAAAATAGAGAGTAATGGCTGGTTGATGATGGCTTTTTCCTTAAAAAAATTTTTTTTGAACTGATTGAATGCAAGCGTTCTTAGCACAATCAAAGCTGTACGTCCTTTTGAAAACTACAACAATTCCAAAGCACATGGAGAATTTTTGAAACAGTGGGACTCTGTAAGAAACTGTTTGGTAGATTGGTTCACTCACTCATTCTCTCATTCATTCATTAATTCATGGTAGTGTGATGAAATAGTTCAAAGTATAAACTTTGTAATCATCCATCCAAATTTCAGATTCCAACTTTGCTAAATATGGGGCCTTATTTAGAAAGAACAAAACTCTTTGAGCCTTTGTTTCCTGAGTGGTAAAATGGAGATAATTAAAGTAATACCTACTTCATAGTTTGTTTAGCAGATGGAGTGAGTTCCAAGCATAAAGTTAGTGCTCAATAAACAATAACTTAAAAAGTCCATCCATCTACCCATCCATCTATGCATCCATCCATCTACCCATCTGTCTATCCACCCATCTGTCCATCCATCCATCCATCCATCCATCCATCCATCCATTTATCCATTCATCCATTCATCCACCCATCCTCATATCTGTCAAGTATTTCCTAAAAACCTCCCATGAGCCTGACCTTGATCTCGGTACTTGGAATATGGTGCTTGATGTTCAGTTCTTTCAGTCTGTTTGTATACAGACAATTATAATACAGCATGCTTAGTGGTGTGACAAACATTAAGTATAGAGAAAGCTCGTCTAATTCACCTGGGGAAGATAGTGTTGACCTCCTCTCTCCTCCTCAGGGAAGAGAGACTTACAAGCTGTTCAGAAGAGCCCACAGGATTAGAGATGGAGACTTATTTTGGATTAATACAAGGGAGGTCTTTCTGGCAGAGATGCTGGGAGATGGAATAGGAGGTCATGGGAAGCAGTGGTTCTTGTCACTAGAAGAGGAATCTAGTAAAAGCTGGGAGATCAGAGATGTTCAAGAGGGGCCTCCAGCACTTGAATAAGAGATTGAGTAGATGGCTTTTCAAATACATTAGAATTCTGAGAATCTATGGTTCTTAAGGGATATAGAAGTGCTTAGATGAGCTTCTCTGGGGTGGCTAAATCAGAATGAAGTCTGGCCAGTCTGGGGAATGCAGTTGCCTTGGTAATCGAGGATGACCATGATGGTGACATGTTCACGCTGTGATATAAGTACTTTTAATTTATTTTTACTTTGAAAAGTAAGATCCATGAATGCATTTTAATCATAAAAAAATTAAAGTGCTTTCAAAGCATAGAGAATAAAAGTAAAGTCTTTTTTCTTTTCCCTTTGCTCTTTTTTCTGCCTTATGCACCATTTCACAGGGCTCCCCAGCTAATTCCTGCCACAGAGATGGGGACTTTACCTTTCATTATGTATTCTTCCATACTTGTTTTCATTAATTTCTGTGCCTATATTTGTAAATATACACACATTTAGTTTTTCAAGAACCATGAGTATATTCATTCTATAAATACTATTCATTAGTGTTTTTCATTCAGCACTAATTGTAGTGATACATATAAACGTACATAGGATGATAAATATAAATGTTCCTCATTTTATTTTATTTATTTTCTTAAAGTGTTCATTTATTTTGAGAGAGACAGAGACAGTGTGAGTGGGGGAGGGGCAGAGAGAGAGAGGGAGACAGAGAATCCCAAGCAGGCTCTGCACTGTCTCAGCATGGAGCCTGATGTGGGGCTCAAACTCAGGAAACCGTGAGATCATGACCTGAGCTGAAACCAAGGGTTGGATGATTAACTGACCGAGCCACCCAGGTGCCCCTAAATGTTCTTCATTTTTTGTTGTTCTTGTTGTTCTTCATTTTAAAAGGTAGTTTCTTCTCAAGGCTGCACTGCATTCCATAGTGTAGCTGTAACATGACTGCAACATGACTTGTAAGTATTTCCATTGTTTTTATCTTATTGCTGTTGTAAATGATGCTGCAGCAAACATCCTTATGTATACATTTATGTGCCCAAGTGAAAGTATTTTGGTAGGATGGATTTTACAGATTCTCTGAGGTTGAATTACTCATCTTACAGGATCGACCTTGTAAATTCTGATGAATAATGTCAAGCACTCTTGCAGAATATTGAAGTAGTTTATATTTTCACCAACAGTGAAAGAAAGTGACCTTTTCTCGGGTGCCTGGGTGGCTCAGTCTGTTAAGAGTCCGACTCTTGGTTTCAGCTCAGGTCATGATCTCACGGTGTGTGAGTTCGAGCCCCTCATCAGGCTTCGTGCTGACAGTGCAGAATCTGCTTGGGATTCTCTCTCTCTCTCCCTCTCTCTCTGCCCCTCCCTCACTCACTCTCTCTGTCTGTCTCTCAAAAACAAATAAATAAAACTTAAAAAAAAAGGAAGTGACCTTTTCTTTACAATATTTGTGAAAATAATATTGAAGAAAACCAGAATATGTCACCCCAAAATATGCCTCTTTGACATAAAAATTTGTTTGAGCTGAAGGCAATTAAAAAGGAGCAAAGCTCCCCTTTGTGTAGAGGCAAGATATAAACTCTCCTTTTACTGGAGACAGGTTCTTATCAGTCCAGAGAGGGCACCAGAGGAATCTGCAAACAAACTTTACTTCATTCGTTTCCTCCCACATAGTCACCATCCCACAGTTTGTCATTGGGGAAGCCTAAAACTTGGACCTATCATTTCCCTACACATTATTGTTTTTAGTTGAAGATGCTATATATGCTGAAATCCTGGGCTGCCTCTTTGAGTTCCTCTAAGTTCCTCCCAGGAGATGTGCACTGCATGAGTTAATAAATGTTTTTCTCTTGTTGATTGGTCACTTTGTTAAAGAGCCCCAGCTTAAAAACTTAAGATGGGTGGAGCTGAAGTTTTGCCTCCCCTACGGTATATTAATCTTTTATTTTTTTGGTCCATCTATTAGGTAAAAAGAGTTTCTTATTGTTTGAATTTAAATTTGTACGATTACTAATAAGGCTGGTTATCTTTTAATGTATTAGCTGGCAGTTGGTACACCTGTTAATTACCTCTTCGGATAGTTTGCCTATAAGTACGCATGAGAAACACTTTATTATGGATATTCATCTCTTGTGTGTGTATACATATATGGCAAATACTTTAGTACAATGAGTTATTTTATGAGTATATTTTAGTCTTTTCCTCTGGTTTCTGGATTTCAAATGTTGATTTTTGACACGTGCAATAACTGTTGTGTTATTGTTGAACTATGAAGTCAATACATGCACGAGGAAATATAACACATCATGATTTTCTTTGTTTTTAATCTCCTTTTCTACCACTTTCCTTCATACTCTGTACTTTTAAGCTGCAGGGCACGACATGCCTTCCACAAATGCTATGATTTATGAATGTCTGTGCCTGGAAATAGCACAGGCTATTTTCCCCTCAGGAATATCTTTCTTATATCCCACACTGGGTACTTCTACTCATCCCTTCGGACCCCAGTCCCATGGCACTTCTTTTAGTGAAAACCACCATAGCTACTCTGGGAAACGAGGAAGAGAAATAATCCCCTCGTTTGGTTGCTAGGGTTACATGACAGAAAACAGGTAAAGTAGGAGACTGGGGTCATGGAAGTTTCAGTAATTGTGTGTTGCCTCTCAGAGGAGTAGTGCTATTGCACTGAAACTGTATCATTGCTTATGTAAGTTGCCGAATTTTCTGCTTCATTGTGAATTCCTGGTGTAGCGAGTTATAATTCTCTTCTTCAGCCTGTCATGGGTATTCAATATGTGCTCAAAGATTTCTCACTGAGATTGGTATGGGCTGGCCACATTGGTATATATGGTCTTTGAAAAATAATGCATTTCCCCTCCTTTTTTCTCTTTTCTCAAATATGAGCTGCTATCATATTTAGAGAAAACATTTTGGGCAATTATAGTATTTTCTTATTCTCAAGCACCGGGAAATCTCTGTTACCATTGCTTCCTTTACTTAATTCCTCTTCGGTGTTTTTGCCTAAGTGTCAGATTTTGGAGTGTGTGCACTTTTATGAGTTGCTTCAAACATTTCATAAGTATAGTATACCTTTTAAGTATATAAATTGAAAGATGGGTATTCCCTGATGGTTTCTGTCTATATTATCATTTATTTATATTTCAGATAATTTCATTAAGGTGTCTGTTACTTGGAGAACAAATAATAGCAAAAATATAAAATGGAAATTGAAAATTAACCCCCCCCCCCCCAAACCACAGTTCCAAGGGCATGGTGATACCACAAGCATGCATACTTTATGAGATATTGTATTTGAAATAATTGAACTTCTGATCTGGTTCTGAGCTTTTCTGCAGCTAGGGTGAAAAAGAGAAACAAGATTACTTACAAAATGTTTATTGTTTTAAACTATCCCTTGTACTGATCCTGTCTTTAAATGCCTGTTCCTACCGACAGATCCACAGTGCCTGCAAACGTTTAATCTCAGCTTGTTTGCTGTGTTTTGGCTACATACCGTCAACCAGATTGAAAGCTTCTCAAGGGTAAGGACCTGCCTTCCCTTTTTTGGAGTCCCCCAGGGTAAGTGATTAGCAATCTGATGTTGAAGGATTAGTGTTAAAATGGCAAAATGTGGCAATGTCCCAGAGTGTGTGATTTCAGGAGGAGATGGGGTTTAGGGAGGAGCAGAGTGCTGCATCGGATGAAACTCGGGTCTGTGTGACCCCATAGCATGTATTTTTAACCACTTCTTGAGCTAGCTCTGTGGTGTCCCCATAGCTTGACTCATGTCAGTCTGTCAGAATGGAGAAGGTTCCAGAGCTTGGTTTTAGACTATGCTGTTGTTGTTGTTTTTTTTAATTGCAACACTGGTCTTTTTGCTTTAGGTTTTAGTGCTGAAAGAGTAGGTCCACTCATCCATGGTCGCTGTCTGTGAGTTTACCTGACAACCCGAGTTGCTACAGTTGCAGCCATTGGATAAGGCAGAGGATTTTCCTTCATGCTGCCTTTCTTTTCTCTAAGATTTTTTCTACGAAAATGCCATGTGGTCTCAATCAGCTTTTCTCCTTTGCACCTTTGGTTTAATAGGCTTCTGGCATTTGGGTGTGCCTGAAACACTGGCCTTTTTTCAACATTAAAAAACATGTATGTAAAATATAAAAAGAAATAAAGACAGAATTAATATCCTGTATTTTTGAGACACAGTGACTAATTAGAATGACACAGGCCTATGGAGGGTTTACTGTAGCTAATCTTTAGCAGGTGTGTTTGCTGCCAGATGACAACGTCTTTCTCAGGAGGAAGGTAGGATCAAAATGTGCTGGAATATCAGCAAAATAGGACCGTGGTCCTTCACGGTCTGAGATAGAAATTATGAGGCACCTATAGCTATTGACATTTAAACGATTAAAATTAAATAGAATAAAAAATTCAGTTTCTCACCCTAGCCACATTCTAAGTACTTAGTTGTCACATACAAACTGTGGGGGCAGCGCAGATTCAGACCATTTCTGTCCCTGTGGAACGTTCTATTGGGCAGCAAGAACCAGATTGAAATAGGTAAGGAATGTTGGGGCGGTGAGACAGAATGAGGTAAGAATTCTACGTCTGCCACTTAAGAGCTGGGTGGCCACGCACATGATTTAATCTCACTTTGCCCCCGTATCTCTCTTTATAAAATGAAGAAAATACTGCTTGGTGCATAAGGATTCAGTGATAGCCATATACTTGCTGCATTTAGCGGTGTTTCCTCTTCTGAGAGACCTCCCCCAATGAACCTGTCAAATGTGGCCACCACCTGTTATTCTTCAACAACAGCAGAGCATGCTACCTCAAAACATACCACTCTGGTATATCGACTATGTTGAGTGTAGGCACTTAACAAACAGCCAGTGCAGGCACAGGTTTTCTCTGAACTCTGCTCACCTACCTACAGACAGATCCTCCAAAGGATCTTGATTGTTACAAATCCTCTCTCTAGGAGGTTCATCAACCAGGGAAGGTTGACTGATAGGAGAGGAGTTTAGAAGTCAACACCACACCCAAACTTTGACAGAAACTATCATACCTCCCATCTATTCTAAGGCCCCATTTATCTTTCCTAAACATTGTTACTTCTCCTCTAAAAAGTTTATATCCTGCTCTCCTTTCCCCATGAAGATGGTATTTAAGTCTGAATTCTAAGCCACGTCAAGGAGTTAGTCCCTGGGTATTTCTCATGTATACTTTGATTTGCTTTTGTAAGTCTGTCTTTTATTACAGGGGTGTCAAATAAGAACTGACAAGGGTAGAGGGAAAATTCTTTTCCTCCCCTACACTACCCTATCCTTTTCATCAGAGGGCTTACCATTATCTGAAAGGAGTGAGTCCTATCTCTCTCATCTGTCTGTCCATCTCACTGTTTATTGTATCTTGTCACCACTCCCAATAATGTGGTAGAGCCCCTCCCTGAGGAATGTGGTGGAAGTCTCCTCAGAACAAAGGAAGCAACATGGCTCAATCAGCTCCTATAATGTATGCATAGCTCTGACACGATTCTATAACTTGGACTGTGTCCAGTCAGACTATATGTCACCATATAGGGGAGACAAAAAAGTAGAAATTGTATAAAAGGCTACACCCCGCTGTGGTCAGGGCTCAGGTTTTTGGGTATGAACCCACTGAGCCTGTACCAGCACAATGAATGAAGTTGTTTCCTGGACAGAAAAGCCTCAGTGTCCTGTCTCCCTGTGCTAGAATCCTGCTACAATTACACATACACACTGGTTTTTATGAAACTCCAACTAATTCTCCAATTCCTTGATACCAACTGGTATCTAATAATTTAATTCATTTCTTTTTTTTTTTAATTTTTTTTTTTCAACGTTTATTTATTTTTGGGACAGAGAGAGACAGAGCATGAACGGGGGAGGGGCAGAGAGAGAGGGAGACACAGAATCAGAAACAGGCTCCAGGCTCTGAGCCATCAGCCCAGAGCCTGACGCGGGGCTCGAACTCCCGGACCGCGAGATCGTGACCTGGCTGAAGTCGGACGCTTAACCGACTGCGCCACCCAGGCGCCCCGATTCATTTCTTACACTAACTAGCTGGAGTAAATGCGGACCCCCACAAGTTAAGGGCTCAGTCCTATGAGGCTGTTCCTATTTCAGATGAGAGCTGAAAATTGGGTTCCCAGGCTACACACACTTCTGCCTGGCTGAGTACAAATTCAGGAGTTGCTGTGAGCTTCCCCTCAAGTTCAATAATTCACAGAACTCAGGAAAGTGCTTTGCTTAATAATTACTGGCTTATTATAAAGGATATGGCTTAGGAATAGCTAAATGGAGGAGATGCATAGGCTGTGCCAGCATTGACATGTTCGCTAATCCAGAAGCTCCCTTAGCTGCATCATTTCAGAATTTTTACTGAAACTTAATTATTGTAGGCACCATTGATTAAATCTTTGGCTATTGGTGATTGAACTTGATCTTCAGCAACCCCCCCCCCCCCGCCCCCTCCACCTTATCCCTCAGGTATGGGCTGAAATTTCTAACCTCCTAATCTTGTGGTTGGTTTTTTCTGGTGATCAGCCCCAATCCTGAGTCACCTCCTTAGCATAAACTCAGTTATAGTCAAAAGGGAATCATTATGAATAACAGAACACAATCCTACCACTGAGGAAATCCAAGGGTTTTAGGAATTACATGCCAGGAACCAGGGACAAAGACCAAATATTATTTTTAATTATAATACACACAACATGGCAGAATGTAAACTTCATTAGGGGAGAAACTTTCTCTGCATTATGTACAGTCCCTAAGATAATATCTAGCACATAGTAGGAGATCAAGAACTATTTGTCAGTATACCTATTAGCAAGCTTCTCATTATTTTGATGAGGTTTTGGAGTGGTGGGGTTTCAGAGCTGATGGTCAAGAAAGAATTCTTGAGATGTCTTTGGTGCAAAAACATGATTTTATTAAAGCACAGGAATAGGACCCCTGGGCAGGAAAAGCTGCACTGGAGTTGTGAAGAGTGACTGGTTATATACTGTGGAGTTGGGGGAGGTAAAGGCAAGAAGGAGGCCTCTGGAAAGAGTTTGATATGCTAAACAGGACTCCTAAGATACCCGAGGCCTTGCTATTGTCAAGCTAAAGTTGTTTTTCCGCTAGTAAGGCATTAACATTAGGACAATGGAGGGTTCCAGGAGAAATGGTATACTCTGTATTCACCTCAAGTATTTGTAAATGGGCTGCAGGTTATAAGGACATTTAATTTTACCTCCCATTTCCTTCTTGCGTTTGTTCCCTGCATCACTATGGAGCAGAGCGTGATATTAGGGGCTCCAGGAAACGGAGTCTGTAGGTTTCTGGAGATTAGGCTATTGATAAGACTGCTTTCTTCTTATAATTTACTAAGATATTTGTAAACTGATGGAGACTTGTGTCCTGCATGACTGTGATCTCTATCAATTAACCATATGTTTTCTTTCCTTTCCTTTGTTCTTGGGCAGCCAGGAGTGCCTGAGGAATATCACACACATCCCACCTGGGGGGTGTTGTTAGCTTGTGCTTTGCTCTCAGCTTGCCTTATGCTCCTTCATCAATTTGGTTGAGGAGCAATGCAATACAGTAATTAATGGCCATGATGCTAATGAAAGTAATAATTGTAGTAATAGTAGCCACCATTTATTGAATATTTTCTATATGCCAAGAACTTCCTAAGTGCTTTAAATACATTATAACATTTGACCCTCACAGGAAACCTATGAAGTAGGTAATACTGATGTGGAAAACAAAGTGATGTGGAAATGGCAGATAAAACTAAATTTCGTTATAACCTGCAGCTCATTGACAAATACTTGCGGTCAGCAGAGTAAAACATTTTTCCGGGAACTCTCAACAGTTTTAATGTTAAAGCTTTGCTAGAGGGAAAAACAACCTTAGCCTGACAATAGCTAAGGCCTCCGATATCCTGTGAGTCTTCTTTAGCATATGAAAATCCTTCTTTAGCATATGAAACTTCCCCTTGTCTTTACCTCCCCGACCTCCTTCGTCTGTAACCAGTCACTCTTCCAGTGCAACTCTTCCTGTCTATGGGTCCTGTCCCTGTGCTTTAATAAAATCACTTTTTTGCACCAAGACATCTCAAGAATTCTTTCTTGGCTGTCAGTTCCAAATCCCCATTACTCTGAAACCCCATCAATACTATTATCATTAACAATGAAGAAATTGAGCCTCAGAGACATGAAAAACTTACAATAAGTCCCCTATCTTATAAGTAGTAGAGTCAAGATTCAAACCCTTATTTGGGTGTTTAATTACTTTATCTCACTAATACGTATAATTAGAAGAAAATATTTATTCTATAGAGTCAGGAATTTTTTTCCCCTCAGATTGAGGTAGAACCTATAGCAGAATTCAGAAAATATTCTCCACCTTGGATTCAGTTCCCTTTAAACTCCTGATTGTTAGGACTGCTGTTTTGACTTGCAGTTAGGCTCCTGGGGTTATAAACTAGGCTCTTCTTTCTATGGCATGCTTTTGCCTATCCGGGCCCAGGGATCAAGACATAATCATCATATAAATTATTTGACTTCCCAAACTGTCTCTAGACTTTCAGTCTTCCAAATCATTTCATTTGTGGCACAATGAAGTTGAAGCGTCATGTAAGATGCAAGTGACTGCATCTCTGTGAGAAAGGGCAGTGGGCACCGGAGACATCCAGTGGTGCAGGCAGTGTCCTAGTGATGAGGCAGCTTGGGGCAAGCTGAGGGCAAAATACAGGCTGGCACACCCCTCCCCAGGATGAATGTGTGTGATATTCCTCGGACACTCCTGGCTACCCAAGAACAAAGGAAAGGGGTTTAAGTGCTTGCCATCGTAATGTGGGAAACTAAGGCAAATGAAAAATTAAATTCCCTTACTGCCTATAGCCCATTGACAAGTCCTTGAGACTGGCAGAGTGACCTCCCTCTAGGATCCCAGCTGCCTCAAGGATGACACTTTCCTGGGGGCAGAAGAGAACCTTAGCTTAACATTATCCCAACCTTGAGGATCCTGTAAGTCAACTTCCTTTATCTCAACTGCTCCAAGATATATGCTGGCAATCATACTCCAAGCTTATGGCCCCCTGATGTGCATCTGAGGGTCTCATAACTGAGGTTTTATTAAATGGTAATAAATGGCATTTCCCTAGCAACACCTAGCCCTCAAGGTCCTGGGAACCTTGCTTCAAAGATACTTCAGAGTCTTACTCTATCACTGACCACCTTCCAACCTGAAAGTATATAATGAGTTACCCATCATGACCCCAGTGCATTGCTTCCTGCGCATGGGTCCTATCCCCATGCTTTAGTAAAATCATCTTTTTTGCACCAAAGACATCTTCAAGAATTCTTTCTTGGCTTTCAGCTCCACCCCACCATCACCCCAAAACTTCATCACTAGGAAATGTTAAAGGATGAGAACAGAGTGTGGGAAACACCCAGGCCATTGTGGTGCTGGTAGGTGGGGCTGAGCCCCCTTTAAACCTTTCTTGCGAGTGCCCCCCACCAATCCAACGAAGAACCTTCCACAAAATTGAAAACTATACCTCGTGCCATCAGAGTTGACTCACAAGGCTCTTTGAACAGCACAGCGTGAGGAATGGGACTTATAATTACTGGACTGGCAAAGGCTGCTGCTAATTACCTGTTAGTTGTGACCTTGGAATATAGCTGGGGCCAGTGCCAGTCTCATGATTTCTGGGAAATAGGTTTTGGCAGAGACTTGTTCTTTCTGAATCTCCTTGGGCTGTGCAGTCTCTGCTTGGAGAAGCTTTGGGGTTTGGTGGAAAGGACTTTCACTATACATTTCCTCGAATGGGTAGGTTTAGGGAGCTAGAGAGGGGAAAAGCATCTATATTGATGGGGAAGACCTTTCATTATGGAGTCAAGGCTATTCAAACAAATTTTTTGTAATGGAAATTTTTGTGGTTTAATTTTTTTCTTAGAAATAATATAATAAAAAGAATGTATTGTTTAGGAATTGCTGTGTACCACGTACTGTTCAAAATGATTTAAATATATTAACTCACTTAAATCTTAACAGCCCTATTAGGTAGTTGGTATTATTCCCATTTCACAGATAAGGGAATAGGCTCAGAGGTTAGGTAACAATTTATATTAATTTGTTAAAAAGTTTTATTTATTTATTTTAAAGAGAGAGAGCATGTGTGTGGCCAACTGAGCCATTGAGGCACCCTAGAAGAAAGGCTTCCCTGATCAGGAATTATTTTAATTTTAATGATTAGCCACCTTTCAACATAACATTTACATGTCCTAATTTGTCCATAAGTCACCAAGGCAGGTAATAGTCTCTCTTGTTCTTACCCTCTTTATTATGCCTTGAGTCCCAAATCAATCCTATTGATTTCTTCACAGAGATGATAGTGGCATTTTGGGCTGGACTACTTTTCATTTCATGGGATCATTTTGAGGTAAGGGCCACTGAGAACCAGCAAATGCAGGAAAAGCTCTTTATTTCCCACTAACTGCTTAAAATAGAGTATAATTTTCCCCTCTTTTAAAGGAAATGTACATTCATAAAGGAACTTTACATTTGTAAAAACGTCTCCATTTTTGGAAGAGATCTACACCCTGGAGGCAACTCTTATCACCTGGGAGACTCTCGCCTACATAGCAAGACAGTCCTATTTACCAAACCTTTCCTCCCTTTAACTTCCCATGACTTGCCTCCCCCTCTCAGAAGCCCCAAACCCCTTTTCCTTTGTTTAGCCTAAGATGGTAAAAAGCATCTTGAGCCACATCTTTCTTTGTGAACTCCTGTGTGTACTGTTAAAAAATAAAATTTAAAATTTTAAAGATCTTACTGACTTTATTCAATGATTCATAAGACAGGCAGCATCACATTTAGCAAATAGAATGAAGCTTTAAAGAGTATGGGCAAGAGGAGGCAGCAAAGTGCTGATTGTTTCAGGCGAGGCCACCTTTCTTTGGGGGATTACCTCATAGTATGGACCAGGTAATTCCACAGTGACTGGTTAAGATTACATTCCTGGGAGAGGCTGAAATTGCAATTAGGTTAGGTATTAAGTCTTGCTTTATTGAAATGGGGTTAACACAAGTGACTCCATTTTGGATGTGTTGTTTTCTTTTTTTTAAACAGTATGTGCATATTTAAAACTTTTTTTTCCTTGTTAACCTGTATTTTTTCAGTTCAGTTCATGGACCTCTGCATTGAACCTAGGAGGGTAGTAGGAAAATCATTTTTCCTCCCCTACCCTACCTGCTGTAGGGCATTTATAGTACATGGCATGCACCATCTGTATGCTAATAGTACATTTTTCTGGTTTTTAATGATAACCAGCCCTCTTCCTACCTATCCAAAACTCCTCCCAGTGGGGTAATTTCACCTCTAGTTGAGAAACAATAAGGCATTTTCTATGCATTTACTTTCTGGACATGTTCTTTAGTTGTTTTTTAAACATTTTAAATTGTTAGCCACAGGATAATCGTTTCAGTTCTCTTTTTTGGCAGGTGTAGGTAGAGGTCATCATTGTGTCTTATCTGAAAAATTCTTTTGTTTTGAATTTAGTTCCTGGAGTCACTGTTGTCAGCCTTAGCTTCAAGGATTGGGCTCCATGAAAAAACTGAAAAAGTGTTTACAACCAGGGTCAATATACTACTCTCACTATTTATACTTAGAACTACTAAATCCCTTCCTTTTCTCCAAATTTTGGCTATACCCAACTTCAACTTCCATGTCTTGTCTTTTTTTTTTAAAATTTTTTAATGTTTATTATTTATTTTTGAGACAGAGAGAGAGAGACAGAGCATGAGCGGGGGAGGGGCAGAGAGAGAGGGAGACACAGAATCCGAAGCAGGTTCCAGGCTCTGAGCTGTCAGCACAGAGCCTGACGTGGGGCTGAAACTCACAAACCGTGAGGTCCTGACCTGAGCCGAAGCCGGACGCTTAACCAACTGAACCACCCAGGCGCCCCAACCATGTCTTGTCTTTTATGGAATTTTCATTCTTACTGATTGTATTTAATAATTGGATTTTGATGACTATGTTTGATGACTATGTTTGATTTCTGGGTTAGCTCATCTCTCTGTTCTTGAAGCCACCATGTCACTTCCTGTTCTAAGACCCTGATTCTGTAACTGTGTCCCAACTTTGGCCTTTGAATTGGGGTATTCTATCTTTGGACTATAGACCCCTAAAGGAACCTCCTGGATGCTCCAAGCCTTCATCTAAATAGAGCCAGTACAGACTCAACCCTGCTTTTAGGTGCAGCCTCATGAATTGCCTTTATTAAAGAAGAGAGAGCCTAGTGGCTCATATCAGCATCCCACTAGGCATTTTTTTTTATGTTGATAGAATTACTTCCTAACCAGAGATGCGTGCAGTAATTCCTCATTTCTTTTCATATTTTAAATTGCAGATGTGAAGGAACAATCCCATTGGGAAATTATCAGCTGCCCCATATTTTCTCCATGTAAACCATGCATTTCCTTATTTTGATTTTTCTTCACTTACCTTCTAGGTGTGGTTGTCTTAGAATCATAGAATGTCAGGGTTAAAGCAGCTCAGCCATCACCTAATTCATTACCCCTTCAGTTGCTGAATCCTAGCATTTTCATTTGATTCTTATTTTATATCACATCTCTGCTGAAATTCCCCTTATATTCATGCATGTGCTCTAACTTTTCCACTATATTCTTTAACATATCAGTGGTAGTTATTTTAAAGTTTGGGCCTTATAGTTCCAACATCTGAGTCATCTGAGTCTGGTTCTGTTGATTGCTTTATCTCTTGACAGTGGTGGTTTTTTTTTTTTTTTTTTTCCTTCTTTTCTTGTTATTGTTGTTTGTTAGTTTATTTTTGTTTTTAATGTGTTTCCTAATTTTGATTCATTGCTGCACACCATGTGAGAAGTACAGAGACTGAGATAAATAACATTTATGCTCAGAAATGAGTATGCCTTTTTTTCTGTATGGCTGTTATTAGGTATGGGGTTGAGCTGGTCTCATCAAGGGGTAAGCTAAATTTGAGTTTGTGTTGCTACTGTTAACCTTTAGTGCTCCAGAACTTCAAATTATTCCAGTAATTAAATTATCCAGTAACTAAACACTGCCATTACCTGTGCTTGGAATAGGACTGAGGGGCTAAAAGAAACATTTTTTTTGTCCTGACAAGTACTTTGACCAGAGTTTTATAAATTGTAGAAAAAAAATTATGATACATTTGCACACTGGTTTCCTGAAAATAGATTGTTTTGATTTTATCGCCCTTCTAAAAAATGTCTATTTACATTGACATTTATGGTTACAGCCTTGATACACAGCCAAACCACACATCTAGATTTGGAGTAATGAGCATGGGGTTATAAAGATGGGTCATCTGATAGGAGAGTAAATTAAACACTGACTCTGTGGCCGGTTGATTTGCACTAAATGAATGAGAAAAGTAACGAGTTATAGGTTGTTTTCCCTATATTTTATATTAAACTCCTCTTTTATTCCCTTAAATTTGATTCTTTTGGCTACCAGCCCAGCATAAACTGTTGTCAGGGCCTCTCTGAGCCAGTGATTCTTAGCTCTGAATTGTACTCTTCATCTTCAGGACATCCTTATGCTGAAACTCGTGGGATTATTGAATTATAAAAGTGACCTGCAGGGTAATTGAGGATTTTTTGTAAAAGGGTAAGCAGGAGTTCTTATGTAGGTTTCATAGATTTTTTGGGGGGAGTCAGGAGACCATGGGTTATCTTTGGAGAGTCTACAAGACTCCCAAGATTGTGTGTGAAACTAATACATATTATGTGCTAGGCATTTCACCAAGCCCCCTACATGCATTGTCTCATTATTTGATATTTCAACACTGCACAGCAAGTGTTATTCTCTCAGTTTGACAAATGAGGAAACTGTGGCTAGGAGAATAAAGACTTTTATAAGATCTTATTACTGGTAAGAGGCAGAACAGAATTTGAACGCAGGCTTGTTTGAATATAAATCTTTGTTCTTAAAGTTTGGGAAGTAAAGCCATAGACAACAAATTTGTAAACAGATCTCCATTCTTTCCCCTGCTCCCAATAAAAATATAATTCCTGATATTAGTCTTGGTGATGCCTTAGTTTCTTTCATATACTCCCCACTGCCTCTATTGCATCAATTGTGACATTGATTAGAACTTTTTAGCCATAAAAGTGACTACAGGTCTGATAAGTACTAATTAAACAGAAGTGTAGCTAAAGATGTTTTCTAAGAAGAGAAGGTGGTGGTTGTTTTGTGAAAAGATCAGAGAAAACCTCTATAAGGAATAGGAATTGGCATTTATCACAAATTGTTATATGGGTGTGAGGTTATGTGTACCAACACATTTGTTTCCTTCATAATACACCAGTGGGCTCACTGGCAGTAGTAATACATTGACCTTCTAAATATCCTGAATCTAGTAAAAAAATGCCTGGCATACATAAGTAAGCAGAGTGATGGAGTTGTAATTTGAGGAAGATATTGCACCAAGGACTTTTAACACCATAGGCAAAAAATATTTTGGAAAAAATAGCAGAAGTATTTTAGTATATAATTTGAGAGAGGAAAAAAATCAAAGGATGATCACCATTTGAGTATATGGCCATTCACCATTCACTGGTATTTTCTCTAAGAGAATTTGGTAGATTCATAGGTTCATAGCCATTTGAGATCACTCCAATTTTAGTGGATTTCAGCTCCACTCTTGTTAAATACAAGCACTTCTTAGTGTTAGGACTCTGAAATTTTAAGTCTAGCTTTGCCCTTATGGGAATCTCTTAATCTCAGTTATGATGACAGTGTACAGTAGGTATAATTCCTTAGTGGATTTATAGATTCTCCCAATGTCATTGAGATTCTATTTTCTTAGGTTACGATATGCACTCCATTCAGACTGACACATTCCTTGGATCTGATGTTCAGCATATTCTTGGACCTTTTAGCTAAGTCTTCCTGGAGAGTTGGCAAGAAGTCTGGTGAACGTTCATTTTTAAGTCCTACAAAGGGAAATTTAGTTTAATTGAAACCCCTTTGGCGCTGTCTCAAGTTAGAGCAATAACTTTTAGGAATAGTCTCAGCCTGTCAAAATATTGAAAAAAAAAAGAATGATTTCTCTTGGTTCACTTCAGAGGTTACCAAAAACTACTACTGATATTTTAAACATATAATCGTTTAGAAAACATCTTTATGCTGTCCCAAGTAAAATAAAGAGATCTTTTAAAATATTTTGGTTTAATGTGTATGTTGTGTTTTTTTGTTTTAAATGTAGGAAGCAGTTTTGTGGAAAGGACTTAGCATTTTTTTTTTAGTTTTGAATTTTTAAAAAATTGTATTTATTTTGAGAGAGACAGAGAGAGCGAGTGGGGCAGGTACAGGGGTAGAGGGAGAGAATCCAAAGCAGGCCCTGCACCATCAGCGTGGAGCCCAATGTGGGGCTTGAACCCACGAACCATGAGGTCATGACCTGAAATGAGATCAAGAATCGGGCACTTAACCAACTGACCCACCCAGGATCCCCATCTTATCATTTGTCATTATTTATTTTATTTGGAATTGGCTCTGGGTAATTTATTATAAGGTAATGTCCCTTCTGGGTATACTACCTAAAAATTTTTTTGTGTTTATTTTTTAGTTTCATTTTGATGTCATTTTAAAACAAAATTTTGCTCTTTTATATTAAGGGGGTGGACTTTGGAAGCAAAAATAACTGGGTTTGGGGGCAGAAAACTTGAGACTTTGAATCAGCCATCTAACACCTGAATGTCTATTTCCCCATCTGCAAAATGGGAATAAGAATTCTTCCACTTCTGATTTTATAGAATCCTTCTCAAGGTGAAATGAAAAATTTATGACATAATTGCTTTGTAAACAAATAAAATGATATGTGTATATTGTTTCCATCTGTCAAATAGAAAAAAAAATAATACCTATTGATGGAGTTTGTTGTGGGGATTAAATAATTCATACATGTACATAATAAACATTCAACAGATGTTAGACAGTATTATTATTAATACAATTATTATCATTCTAATAATTCATTGTTAAGCTTGTATTCCAGAGGTTCAGTCTTGAACCTAATCCATCTGAACAAAGATAGGGCATCATGAAACCAGAACCAAACCTGGCTAAGAATTAGAAACAAAAACAAGACACACACACAAAAAAAAAACACAGAGTCACAAAAGTAAAAAAGAAACGACAAAAATACATTTGTAATGTTTTGTATACTGGTTTGTGTCCCCTCAAAATCCATCTGTTGAAATCCTAACTCCCAAGGTGATGGTATGAGGAGGTGGGGCTTTTGGAGGTGATTAGGTTGCGAGGACAGAGTCTCAGAAATGGGATTAGTGCTCTTATAAAAGAGGTGCAAGAGAGATCCCTCATCCTTTGCATCATGTGAGGACACTGTGAGGAGGTGCTGTTTGTGAACCAGAATGCAGGTACTCGGCAGATGCCAGATTTGCTGGCACCGTGATCTCTGATTTCTCAGCCTCCAGAACTATGAGGAATACACTTGTGTTGTTTATAAGTCACCCCGTCTACCATACTTCGTTAGAGTAGAATTAGACTAAGAGTAGTGCTTCTCAGGGATCATTTCAGGAGGAAAAAAATGTGTGTGGGCTTAAAATACTTACCAGGTACCTTTTTGGGGCAATTACAGTTTAACTGGCTCCAACAGGTGAGTCCACTTGGACGTCTTGGTGAGACATCCAAAACTGTCAAGTTCAATTTTTCAAAACTTTAAAAAGATGACTTTTAGGCACATGTAAAATGAATGTGTATCTAATATTTTACGCAACTTATTAATTAATGAGGGAACTGGTAAGATGATAAACCTTGTTCAAAAGAAAATTGGAAAAAATGAAGATTTATATAGTCAAGTATTCAATGAAAATGGTGAAGTAAATTTAGTATACACTGGTTCATATCCTACAGAACAATGCAACTGATACCTTTGGTGTCATCTTTTCTAGCAGACAGAAATGTACACGTTAACATGGAACTTCACAGACTGAGCTCTAATTAAAAACTAAATAGCAAAGACAAATTAAGGTGTCTTCTCATTGGTAATCAAACATTTCTTAGGTAAACCTGTTAAACAATGTTATGTTGAAAGAACATAGTATTTCCAAAGAACATCTTGTCTTATTTCGAAGTTTTAGATATTTTTAAAAAAATTTTAAATGTTTATTTTTGAGAGAAAGAGAGAGAGAGAGAGAGAGAGAGGGAGAGAGAGAGAGAGAGAAACAGAGACAGAGTGTGAGCAGGAGAGGGGCAGAGAGAGAGAGAGAGGAAGACACAGAATCCTAAGCAGGCTCCAGGCTCTGAGCTGTCAGCACAGAGCCCGACGCGGGGCTCAAACTCACAAACTGTGAGATCATGTCCTAAGCCAAAGTGGGATGCTTAACCAACTGAGCCACTCAGGTGCCCCTAGATATTTTTTTAAGTGATAAAAAGACATAGAGGGTTTTAAAGAGGGGAATGCCATGATATGATTTATGTTGTAAGAGAATTCCTGGGAGGATCTCTGCTTTGGGGTGATAGACTTCAGGAGACCAATAGAGGAAGCAGGAGGATCTTCCGGGAGGACATACTTTAGTTGAAATAAGAGGTTATTTTGTTGAGGACGACATTGGAAGTGGCCATATTTGAAAAAGTTTTAAGGTGGTGACAACAGGATTTGCTCATGGGTTGGATGTAGTGTGTGAGAGAAAGTGAAGAATCATGTTGAATGCTAGGTTCTTTGGCTGAGTCCTAGGTGTGGAGTTGTGAGTAACACAAATAAATTCCCTGCCTATGTAGAACTAACAGTCTACTGAGCAATTTGTTTAAAAAAGCAAACACTATTTTAATCCCAAATTCAAAATTGTTTACAGTAAGTAAAGTATTATGGAAAATACAAAAGGAAGAGAAGAGTCTATTTTAATAGGTGTTCAGAAGAAGGCAGGGAGATGAGAGGTGAGAAGGAGTTAGTTATGTAGAGTCAGGGAAGAACCTTCCAGAAAGAGGACATAGCTCCTAAGAGAGAAAAGACTTGAGGTTTAGGAACTGAAAGAAGGCCTGCATGGTTAGACCACATGGAGTGAGGTGGAGGGAGGACTGGTTTGGGTTAGAAAAGCAAGCATTCTAGAGCATTGCATGGAATATAAGAGCATGTTTTTTGTTTTTTTTTTC
This sequence comes from Lynx canadensis, assembly GCF_007474595.2. Taxonomy (NCBI): domain Eukaryota; kingdom Metazoa; phylum Chordata; class Mammalia; order Carnivora; family Felidae; genus Lynx; species Lynx canadensis. Next base: position 17,398,390 of record NC_044320.2, read on the forward strand.
TTTTTTCCCCTCTTGGTACAATAGGAAATGGTAGTCCAGGTGAGAAATGACGGTTGTTTGGACTAGCAAGGTGGCTGTGGAAGTGGAGATGAATGAATAAACGTAGGAAATGGCGTGAAGGCAGAGTCCATCATTTGGATCTATTACTCAGTGGGGAGATCACAAAGGGGATTCAGTGGGGGAAAAACCTTTGTTGAGCCCTGGATCTTTCACTAACTGTGGATATTACCTGTGGATAAAAGACTTCACCTTCTCTCCTTTCCGCATTCTCCCTATGTGAGTCTAAGGTTGCAAGTCCTTAGGCAGTGAAAGAAGCACAACTAAGGAGAATTAATTGGCTCATGGATTCCAAGAAAACATTGAATAACACGACTTTAGAAGCACAGAAACTTCATCAGAGCCTCAGAAAATATTAGAATCAGGTGCTCAAAGATGCCACTGACTTGCATTTGTTTCTCTCTGGGTATCAACCTTATATTCTCTCAGGAAAGCTCCCAAATTGTATACCTTAAAACTTCTGCCAGTCAGCAGAGACGGCTTTGGGGTGCCAAGTTCAAGATCTCAGGGAAAATCTCTGATGGGCCCAGCTTGGGCTGGTTGCTTACGGTGGGGATAATCTACGGGTAGAGGCATGAGGTCATGTGGACATATGGCAGCTTCCACGAAATAAGAGAACAGGGGGAGAGGGTAAAGGGGTGATGGTGTTACAGTTCTCACGTTTAATCTGAGGGTATTCAGAAAATAATTACTGAGCAGCTACTCTGGGTCATATACTAATTGATTAAGATATAAGATGGCTGCTGGGACGCCTGGGTGGCTCAGTTGGTTGAGTGTCCAACTTGGGCTCAGGTCATGATCCCCTGGTCTGTGGGTTCGAGCCCCGTGTTGGGCTCTGTGCTAATAGCTCAGAGCCTGGAGCCTGCTTCAGATTCTGTGTCTCCCTCTCTTTCTGCCCCTCTCCCGCTCATGCTCTCTCTCTGTCAAAAATAAATAAACATTAAAAAAATTACAAAAAAAAGATACAAGATGGTTGCTGAAGTCTCTTCCAATCATAATCTGCAATTCTGTGAAGTTTTACAGGAAAATGGCCAAGTAGCCAGTATTGTTCTGGTATCTATGAATTTTAAGTAGTTATCTTCAGGCTTACCATTCTTTCTCAGCGATGAAAATAAAATAGTTTAACCTCTCTGGACAAAACAATGCTTTAATATTCTAATTTATTATACTTAAAAAAATCCACTCCCTATAGTGTTTGTATTTACTCAACACTGTCTATGCAAGTCTTGAGTAGTTCAGAACACACACACACACACACACACACACACATAAATGGCGTGGCTTTCACTTTTCTTTGTCTGGAAAGCTCTTCTTCCCAAATTTCCACAAGGTTTGCTTCCTTATCTTCTTTAGGTTTTTGTTCAAATGTCACTTTGGTAAAGTAATAACCCTCAAAGATGCTCAGTCCTATCTCTGGAAACTGGGAATATGTTAGGTTACACAGCAAAGGGTAATTAAGGTTGCAGATGGAATTAAGCTCACAATCAGCTGACTTTAGCAGGAGTAGCCTGGGTTATCCAGGTGTATTACATAATCACAAAGCCCTAAAGGTGGGGGCGGCGGTGGAGAAGAGAAAAGGGAGGCATGAGAGGCTCAGTCAGAAGGTGTGGGTACCTGAAGCTCAGAGAGCTGTAACGTGGCTGGTTTTGAAGATGGAAGAAGACCATGAGTTAAGAAATGTGGGTGGCCCCTAGAAGCTGGAGAAGGTAAAGAAACGGATTTGACTCCGGAGAAGAATGGAATTCTGCTGACACCTTTGAGTTTTGCTCAGTGAGACCTCGTGTTGGACTTCAGACCTGCTGAAGTGTAAGATAACATCTTTGTTATATTTCTTAGTATTGTAGCTACATCGTTGTAGCTGAGTGGGTAGCAGGTGGGGTCTGCTTTTGGGTCCCCCGCTCGGCCGCAGGCAGCAGGGAAGGCTTGTGCCCCCCCACCCTCTCTGGGCCTTGGGCAGCAGGGGCCTGTGGGCTGGTGTCTCCCCCCCACCCCCAGCCCGTGGGCAGCAGGGGTGCGTAGGGGGAGCCCTGTGGGTGGAGCTTTGGACTTAATTCTGTTGGCAAACTAAAAACATAAAAGCAGGAATTAAAGCGGGAGAAGTGGGGTCACTCAGAAGGTCAATTACATAGGTCACCTAGGACTTTATAAAAAGGGGGACTTCACCTGTGGGACAGCTGGTTCTTCAGAGTTGTGTGACTGGCGGTGTGTTGATTGGAAATGGATGTCTTTCAAGTGAGTGTTCTGCAGTCAAAAGCTTTTTGTTACCATCAAGCCAGTTGTCAGGCATTTTACGCTACAGCTTGCTCTCCAAGCCTAGTCTAGAGAGGAGTACAGGGGTGTAAACAGATACCTGTCAGATAGTTAGTTATATACAAAACTTGAGTATGCAGGCACTTGAGAACATAAGTAGTGGCTACATCAAGCCACGGGTTCAGGAAGGCCTCAGGTAAGGTCAGAGATCAGTAATAGAGACAGATCAGGACACTTAATAATAGAAACTTTATTCTGTATTTAGAGCTTCCTACTTGCCCTTACTTTCTTAAACTTTCTGCCTTGTTTTAAAACTACATACTTTAAGAGGTCATGGACCATATCTGTATCAGTTTAATATGCGAATCCCTTAAGCTTGCATAGCTCTTTAGAATTCATAAGTTTCATGTGTATCTTATTTAAGCATCAGAAAGACTGGACAAAATGTAGGTCAGGTGTTTTTATCTTACAAATGCTGGAACCACAAAGGCTAAATGATCTGAGTAGCAGGATTATTGGTGTAACTCTTCAGTATTTATGCAGTGCTTTCCATATATGTATTCATCCTCCCACAATTTGGGGTAGGTAGGTAGGACTGCTGTTCTTGCACTGGCTTTGCTGATAAAGACATTAAGGAGTTAAGCCTAAGAGTTTGAAGTGACTGCCTGGGATCTTGTAACTGTGAAGAAACAAAACTGGATTCGAACTCTGGTCTTCCCATGCCACGTCCAGTCCATTTTTAATCTGTTGGTTATGAGGAGCTATAAAGGGTGTAATTAGAAAAGAACCTCAGCTTTGTGGGGGATTTAAACAGTCTTTGGCTCTTCTCCTTTCTGTAAATCTTTGGGTGAGTCACTTAACCTTTTGTCTCTGTATAAGTGAAAAGAGAATAATCTACATACGAAGCAATTGTGTGTAAAATGCCTAGTGCTCTGCTTGGTTCCCCAGTAGATGGTTCAGTGAAGAATTCTTAAGTTAATTCTAATACGTAGTTGGATTTACAGGTATGGAGTTGAGGCAAGTCCGGCCTGGATTTGGGAGACATGGGCATATTAAGGTCTAATGTATTGAAGGGAGTTTAATGAACAACCTATCTGGTTAAGACTAGAAGCATTGAAGCGCTCTGAAGCCTCCTGGGCACTGTTTCAATTTCCTTGACCAAAAGGGACTAAACCTGACACCTGATCTTCTCCTCCAGGGAGTACTAGAAACCTATTTGGTCTGGCATTAACAAGAAAAAGGAAAGTGTTGTGTGTAGGCTTGTCTCAAGGAATCTAAATGCAATCAGGCTTCAGGAATGAAAAAAAGTTTCTCCACCTTTATCTCATTTCCTTCATATCTGCTGAGTTTTCTCCTTCTGAAGACCAGATTTCTCTTCTCTATTCCACATGCTTTCTCCTAGGTCAACATCCTATTGTTCCAGGCCACCCATGGAGACTTACTCAACACTGGTTGAGATTTTAATTCCTAGAAGACAAAAACTCATTGTCTTTGTCTGGGTCAAGTGTTCTCCTCTGATTGACTGAATTGATTAAGCTGCAGTTGGGAAGGAAGAACTGGGTGGTATAGATAGGACTGTTGGAGGACATGCTAGTGAGTGGGATGGGGTCCTGGAGGCTGGGGAGAGAACTCCAAAAGTTGTTCACAAAAGTATTTCACTCAGTCTCTTCTTAAGGTTCTAACCTGACCTCATGCAATGAAATAGACCATTGTTATGATATTCTCAATTCTCAAGAGCCCTGACATTTCTCTATTCATTTCTGAGTATTGAGTGTATGACCTACAGCAACATTTATTAAATACACTCAGGCCAAGTGGTAAGTTTTCACATGCATGAAATTATTTCTCCTATAGCAAACCAAGGAGTAGGTGTTATTTTTTACTGGGGGCATGGGGACATGGAAATGCTAAATTCCTTGACCGAAGTCCACGACTAGTAATAGAGATGGTGTGCAAACCCAGTTCTGACTGGGCTCTCCAAGACTACGACACTGCCCCCACTCTTCTCTGTTAGGGCTGACTCAGTAAGTTCTTGTCAACTGTTTGCTGTTTCCCTAAGTTTTAGTCAACTCTGAGAATTATCCAAATTAGTGCTTTTTGGGCAGAAATGTGTTTAAATATGATTTGAAAAGGAATGAATCACTGCCTTGGGAAATCCCTTTTGTGGTTTCAAGAGTATGTGTTGCAATGATGGAGACAGTGGGGCAGTCTAGAGGTAAGGTTGGAGGGTTGAATCTATCCATCTGCATGTGAACTTTTTTCTTGAATGCTTTAATGTCAAGAATCCAGAGACTCCCAAGCCTATACATTTAGGGCAAGCCTCTGAGGTGCTTGGTTACTTCTGTTCTGTCTGGACTGATTAGAGGGAGCAGCTTTAGGGTCTCAGGACTTGGTGGATGCAGCTCTCAGACCTGGTGCAGGAAAGTTTGGCGGACTCTTCGTAAGGCAAGAGTACACCATGTGAAATGCATCTGCAGAGCTGTATTTAGTTTCTGGCTACTGCTGTCAGGAGAAGGCGCTGTAATGTGCTGCAGCTTCTGTGATCGATCCCTGAGGCTAGAGAGGAGGCAGGCAACACGGAGTCGTCTTATAGTGTAGACTAAAATCAGCTCCATATTACATCAATGTAACAAGCCAGTGGGAGTGTGATCAGAGAACTGGGATCTTACTGAGACCTCATTTTTGCCCAGAGATTGCAGATATTTTTTCTTGAGTCTACAAGGTAGGATAAATTGTGTATTTAGCCATTCAGCCTGAGACTGACCTGTTAATTTATTTTGTTGCTTTTTCTCCTGAGTCGAGCTTCATGCTTTGTTTGATCTTTTACACTTTTTCTGAATCATAGCTTCATATGAAGAGCTAGTGAAGAACTGGTCGTGCTCTATATTTTTAGGGACCTAGGATTTCCCTTGGCAGGCTCTAGTTTCACGACTTTTTTAGCAGCCCTTGTTCAGTATAGATCTCTATTTGTTGATCAGTGTCTGGGTGTGAGGGAATGGCCTACAGAGGGAGACAGAGGCTGTGTCAATGGTTCAGGTCAGGGGGAGAATTCCAAAAACTGGTTTGGCCACTGTTTTGGTCAAGGCTGACTTTCATGGTGACTGCAAGTTCTGCAGACGTAAGCCATTCCTCATCACACAACCAGGCAAGCATACGACAAGTTAGGAGTTGAGTATGACCTAAAATGTGTTGTTCAGGACCTTTTTGACTTTCTGTTCTGTGACAAACCAAAGGGCTAGAAGTTGCAGAACAACTCCTAAACCACATTGTCCTTCCTCCAGAAGGACCAATCCACTATGGGATATAAAATTGTAGTTCGTTTTGAGGATGAAGTTAGTCCTGGTTTATCATACTCTGTGCTACCGTGCAGCTGCTGAGTGATGTGCTATCTTGTTGCTCAAGGACTTTCTCAACATTTCTCTTTCAACATTATGTCTGCTGATGATCTCTCTAGGACTCAGCATCTGTTGGAGATGGTGAGAATTTGAGAGAGGATAGAACATAAAGCTTTCCTGATAGTCTACAGTCAGTTTTCTGAGTTCTAGGCTTCCTTTCTTTAAAAAAAAAAAAGAGCAACTGTATGGGTCACAGATGTGCAAAGAGAGAAGTTTGTCCTAGGCATGAGGAGAATGATGAATTCCTTTATCAGAACCAGCACAGAGGCTTGACTCTCCACCATCCCCATCTTGTGCTGATCAAGTAAACTGGACACTCTTGAGATGCCCTTCCTGTTTTAGGATAAATAGGATGGATTTCTTTGGGGGGGGGGAAGGGATACCCCTTCCCCCAAAAGATGAGAAGTGTGGGGAGATTTGGTTTTATATTAGGTCCTTAGCAGCAGGTAGGATTCCCCCTACCCCCTGCCACCACCACCAAGAGAAGGATGGTGTTGCCATGGGAGGAGATCCCAAAAGCATCTGTGTATTAAGTACACGGAGCTGTTGGAACAGGGTGTCAGCAATGTGGGCATTGCTAAAGGATTTAGGACCAGACCATTCTAGTATCTCAAAACCTTGGAGGGAGCTGTGTTTTGGGTGGTAGATGGGGTAGTGTGTAAGCTTGGGGAAGCTACCTGGACAAGCAGAAGACCATTGTTCATGCCAGTGAAGCCACCTCCTCTTGAAATTCCTTACCTGTGGTGTGCTGGTAAGTGTTTAACAACTGGATCTCTTTTTTAAAAAGTTGGAATTTTCATAGTGTAAATATTTGCAATATTCCTTCTATGGCTAGTTTCAAGCTACCAATGAGACCTTGTGGATGGCAGAGTTGGAAAGAAGTGTGCACATTCGACTCATGTGAGTTGGTGCAAGTAGGATCCAGCACATACTTTCCCCTTACCCTCCAGCATCATCCATGCTTAGGTGCACAGAGCCTGCCAGTGGCACCTGAACCCAGACATTCACTCTTACTTCTAGTCAAAGAGTGCCTGACTTGAATAGTGTCTCCTTGACTACTCTGGTGAAGTGGATTGGGAGAATTCAGAAACCTTCACTTTTCTCTGGGACAAACAGTAATATGTTAGAAGCTGACAACAATATTTCTTAATGAATCCTTTTCTTCTTGGGCCCAATCCAGAAGATAGTATATCTACCCAAATACCAGAGGCTGGAAATTTCTCTTGCATCATAGCAGAAATACATACACATGGCTTACTGAATACTGAAGCAGGAGAGACGTGTTGTTTTAGTAGTGAATGAATAAAGCAGCCAATTCTGGAACTGTAAGTAGTAGGTGATAGAATTTTTGTAGAGCATATTTGCAGAAATCAAAACCTCATTAAAAGACTTATAAAAAAATATTTGAGAATGACCCTGTAGTTAATAAAGTATGAGCTTCAAACAACTGCAGTCTGGGAGACAGTTCTCTAAAAGTAGTATTGAATGCTCAGATACAGAAGTAACCATCACAACACAGACTAGAAAGATCAAAACGAAAAGGAATACTGGTTGGATGGAGCTGGAGAGGATTCTCCTAGGACCTAGGAGACTGTGCTCCTAGTGCACTAGTGTTTTAATGTGCATCAAATATGGAGGGAATCTGTTTAAAGTACAGGTGCCTAGTTATGGCAGATGCTGTCAGTACATTGCATGTATTCCCCAGGCACCTCTTCCTCCTGTCTTCCCCCAGAGACCCCATACCAGAAGCATCTACCACTCTCTGCCTGGATTTTCCTTGTGGCTGAAGGGACATCTTTACCTGCCTGCACAGCAGGCTGGAAAATTCCAGGGAATTAGTGCACTCTCAAAACCATCAGGAATGGGAGCTGGAGCATAACCCAGTTCCTTAACCTTTAAATGGTACACAACTTTGAGATGTGGCTATCCTAGTGGTTCTCAAAGAATGTTCTAGGACCCTCTGGGGAACCCTAAATTCTTTTGAGTTTGAGAGCTGAAAATTATTTTGAACTACTACCAGTATATTATTATCTCCATTGCTGCTTTTTTTTTTTTTTTTTTTTTTTTTTTTATTTTTTTTTTTACCCCTAAGGGTACAGTGGAGTCTCCTAGAGCTAGTAAGGTCACTCCTATGGTGGCTAATGGAATGTATGCTTGTGAGTTTGTTTAAAATTAGTTTTAATGGGATTCCTGTGGCTGGCTCAGTTGGTAGAGCATGTGATTCTTGATCTTTGGGTTGGAAGTTCAAGCCCCCATGTTGGGTTTAGAGAATACTTAAAATTTTTTTTTTAGTATCTTCTTTTGGGGGGTTGGGAGGGATAGAGAGAGAGGTGCAAGTGACAAAGGGGCAGAGGAAGAAAGAAAGCAAGAATCCCACAGGGGTTAGAGAGGAGAGAGAGAGAGGAGAGAGACTGGCTTGTGCTCACACAAAGTGTGGCTTATGCTCCAATAACGTGTTAAAAGTATAAAGGGTTCTGAGACCAAATAACTTGAGATCATGGCTCTAAACCGTCTCCCAGACTTAGAGAAATTTGGCCCTGGATGTCAAAGCAGTGAACTACTCATTAACCTGCTTAGTGTATGCTCCTTTCCATCCCTGTCTCATGATCCCTTACCAGTTCTGGTCTCAGCATCTGGTGCTGGGAATGCAAGCTGAGACACCAGATATTTTGGGTGGTGCCTGGGAATTGACATTTTAATAACGTGAGTGAGTCTAATGTGGATGGTACGTGCACCTTCCCTTGCTAACACTTGCACACATTGCTTACAAAGAGTGGGAGTATGGTGTGGAGCAAGTTGGAAGTTGGCACCTGTACCATACGTTGTGATGGTTCAATACAAGCATAAGCACATACCTGAGGATGCATTTAACTTGGTGCCTGTAAATTCCAATGGTTTCATCTCCCAGCTCCCCAGGGTTTTCTTAATCCCTGTGTCAATGTTTCTTTTTAATTTTTCATAGTAAGTCAAATAGCTGTACACTGAATGTTCCTGTACGGTTCTAGTTCTGTAGTAGTGGTTGAGTCCATTTGAAGTGCATTGTTTTAATTGCTGGCATGATAAAGTTCTGAGCTAAAAGGTACTCAGAGTATTGTAAGATATGTATTCAGATCAGGCGCCTAGTGTCCACAGTGGCAGGCTCAGTGGTATGTGTTAGGGAAAGTTATTAACATTAGTACAAGTTCATGTCTGCATTGAAATGTTCATTGACCTGTATCAAGACTACGTATGAAATGATGCTGCCTGGGTGTGAGTATAGTACCGTGGGACATAGTTTGGAGACCCTAAACAGCTGTATGACTAAGTTTATGGAAATGACAAGAGAAAACATAAAAACCAAGCCCAGTGAAACTCCCAAAGTAAATGTTCCATAGATGTTAGCTGTTATTACTGTTAATACCAGGTTTGAAGTATAAGCTGAAGTTTTAAACCCTCAAGAATTTTAATTTTTGTTTTACATCTTTAGGTTTTCATTTAAATATGGGTTAACCTAGTGTAATTTTAGTTTCAGGTGTAAAGTACAGTGATGCAACACTTCCATACATCATTTGGTGCTCATCACAAGTGCACTCCTTAATCTCCACCTATTTAGCCCAGTCCCACCCACCTCCTCTCTGGTAACCATCAGTTTTCTATAGAGTATTTCCTTGCTTCTCCTTTTGTGTCCACTTTACTCGTTTGTTTTGTTTCTTAAATTCCATATGAGTGAAATCATATGGTAATTGTTTTTCTGACTCATTTCACTTAGCATAATACTCTCTAGCTCCATCCTTGTTGCAAATGGCAAAATTTCATTCTTTTTGATGGCTGGGTAATACTCCATGTGTGCACATGCATGCGTGCGCACACACGCACACACTATATGTTCTTTATCCATTCATCAATCGATAAACACTTGGGCTGTTGCCATAATTTGGCTATTGTAGATAATGCTGATCTAAACATCAGGGTGCGTGTATCTCTTTGAATTACTATTTTTGTATTCTTTGGGTAAATACCTAATAGTGTGATTGCTGGATTGCAGGCTAGTTCTATTTTTAGCTTTTTGAGGAAACTCCATACCGTTCTTCCAGAGTGGCTGCACCAGTTTGCATTTCCATCAATAGTGCACAAGGGTTGCCCTTGCTCCTCCTTACCAACACCTGTTTCTTGTGTTAATTTTAGCCATTCTGACGGATATGAGGTGATCTGTTTGTAGTTTTGATTTGCACTTCCCCGATCAGTGATGTTTAATGTCTTTTCATGCATCTGTTGGACATTTGTATGTCTTCTTTAGAAAAATGTCTCTTCATGTCTTCTGCCCATTTTTAATTGGATTAATTACTTTTTGGGTGTTTTAGAAGTTCTTCATATATTTTGAACAGCAGCATTTATCAGATATGTCACTTGCAAATATCTTCTCCCATTCTGTGGGTTGCCTTTTAGTTCTGTGAATAGTTTCCTTCACTGTGCAGAAGCTTCTCATTTTGATAAAGTCCCTAGTTTATTTTTGCTTTTGTTTCCCTTGCCTCAGGAGACCTATCTAGAAAGAAGTTTCCATAGCTGATGTCAGAACTTACTGCGTGTGTTCTCTTCTAGGATTTCTATAGTTTTAGGTCTCACATTCAGGTCTTTAATCCATTTGGAACTTGTTTTTGTGTATGGTGTAAGAGAGTAGTCCAGTTTCATTCCTTTACATGTTGCTGTTCAGGTTTCCCAACACAGTTTGTTGATGAAAAACTGTCCTTTTCCTATTGGATATTCTTTCCTGCTTGGTTGAAGATTAATTGACCATATAGTCGTGGGTTCCTTCTGTAACCTCAAGAACTTATCTTATTGGAGAGTAGCAGGTGAGAAATTAGTGTTTAAAACCAACACAGGAGTAAAGTAGATATCAAAGGACAGAACATAGTCTTGGAGACCCAAAATTCAGAGAAGGGAATCCAAGAAACCTGTAGTGACAAGAGAAAATTCCACAGTTGGTTGAGCCACTTGAAGCAAGTGTCTTGGAAAACCAGTTGGCTTTATTTCCAGACAATACTCTTTTAGTTCACACTTGGCTCTGCAGATCATGTATACAATGTATGAGAACACCGAAGTTCTGGCCACTTCTCAGAGCAAATGTCCCAAAGTCAAAATATAGGCTATGTGTCAGCACATAGGACCCTGGAAGGTCTCTAGGGGCCATTCACCTCCTCTGACTCAGTGATGATTCTGTCTTTTCCTTCAAAGGCATTTCATCACATTTGCTTAGAAATTTCCCTGGGAGGAACTATAGTCGTCCTCATTTCTGTTTCATAGTTGGGAAAATTGAGGTGCCAGGTTTGCCAATCCAATGTCATTCCTTTGTAACTTTGAAGAAGATATCTTGATCACAAGAGCCTTTCTCTCCATTAATCACTTGGAAAAAGTAATCAAAAATGAATTCCATCTTAGAGATGTATGTGAGTGTTTATACACATAGGGTATACATATTCTTGGAGCACAGTTCTATGGAGAAGTGGTTTTTTAATTGCGAGTGGCCTTATTCTCATAAAGAAAAATATATTGATTTTTTTCTCAGTTGGATATGTCCTGTCTTTACTCAGCCATATCCTATGATCATTATTTACACTTTCATTGATTCTAAGATACCATTGATTTTTTTTTTTTTAAGACTTTTTCTGTACTACCAAAAGAAGAAAAGATACTGGTAATTATAACTTAATGCTTTCCAAGCACTTAAAATTTTGACGAATTCTTAAGCTTTTTTTTTTGACTTAGAGATGTGTGTCCTATCGTTTTTATATACATAAGCAATAAACTATATTAAATATCATTAAGGTATTAAAACCACATTTCTCATCCATATCCTTTGAATCATTTTAAAACTCCGTATTTGTTTTGCTGCTAGGATCCTCTGTATTCAAGTTGCTCACGCTATTTCTTCAATTTTGATATTGGCATTTTCCCATGTTTTTGTTTTGTTTCCCCACTCCCCCCCCCCCCCCCGCCATTGGTTGAATCCCATGTTGCCAGCCAGAAGTTAAGCAGTTTGTTTAAAGTCAGTGAAGTTTTGACACATTGAAATTGGCAGGATAACGCAGTCCTGAATGATGCATAACTTGGTCACACGGGTACTTCGTTGCTTTGATTTGGCAACTTCTCCTATCGTCAGTTGCATTGCCTGATATGTGATAGGAAATCCTTTGGCTTGTGTTTCAGTAATCAAATGTAACAAAACTGCATATACTTGTGAGTGTGCTTGGCCAGAAAATATGGAATTGTGTTTGTACCAGAGTGGGTAGATCATGCCAAAATCTCAGTGACTTAAAACCACATAGTTTATTTCTTGCTCATGCTACATGTTCTTCCAGGTTGGCTGAGCGCTTTTCTCCACGTCCTCCTCTCTCCAGGACCCATGCTGATGGAGTAGTCACTGTTAGAAACATTCCTGGTCATTGTGGTTGGGGGGAAAAGGAAGTGATAAATTGCTTACTGCTCTTAGTTACCCATACCACTGGTGCTCCCATTTCTCTGGCCAAAGCATGTCCTACGGCCACACCCATCTTCAAGGTTTTGGAGAAGTACAATCACATTACATTTCTGGAAACTATGGGAATGTTTGCTAGACAGAAATGATAGTTGCCACCACATGCTTCTCACAGAATACTCTGCACATAATAAAGAAAATGCACATATTCTCCTCCACAGAGGAATCCTACTCTAGAGCTGAGTGCTGTGTTAGCCTACTAAAATGGTTTTTAGATAATTGAAAAACTCAAAGTTGGTTTTAAGTCTTAAACAGTACAGCTGCTTTATAATCCACACTGGTGGTTCTTTTAGCAATATAATTCTCTCAAATGGAGATTGAATAGATTAAGAAGCTCTATCAGCTCCATGAGCCGATAGAGGCTATAGTTCTCTTACAAATATACTCCTTAGATTGTTTTCTTTTTCTCTCTCTCCACTTAATTGTGGAGATGTCTATTTCCCCTAAGACATTTTAAGAGTAGTACGTGATAAATGTTTTGAAACAACTTAATCTGGTGGTTCTGTAATGGAGGAGTGGATTGGAGAAGAAGCCCTGATTTGTAGTATGTTTTGGTGAGGTTGCTCTAACAAGTTACCATGAACTTAAACAATCCTTACAGTTCAGGAGGCTGGAAGTCCAAGATCAGAGTGTCAGAATGGTAGAGTTCTTGGTGAATGCTCTCTTCCTGAGTTACGGATGGCCATCTTCTCCTGTACCCTCACTTAGGGGAGAGAGCTAGCTATTTGGCCCCTTCTTTTAAGGACACCAATCCTATTCATGAGGATCCCACTCTTGTGACGTACTTACCTCTTAAAGGCCCCACCTTCAAATACCATCGTATTGGGATTCGAATTTCAACAGATGAATTGTGGGGGGCACAAATATTTAGGTCCTATCATAGCATTTGCTGACTTCTAGGGTAAAAGTACTCCCACCATGACCCATTTCAAGCTACCAACATGAATAATATAATCACTGATTATATAGTATATCCTCCAGAAATTCAGTAATAACTTCAAGAGCACAGATAATATAGCAAAATATCACAAAATAACTAGACAGTGAGTTTTGAGCATTATCTTTGTTTTTAACATATTGTTTTAAATAATGGCTATATTTAACAACAGTCTTAAAAATTTTTAAAAAACGTAGCCATTAGCTCTTACTGAGCTAGTATGAGCCAGTTTATCACACCATTGCCTTAATCCATTTAGATATTCTAACAGGGAGTGTGATGGCCATGAAGTTGATTTTTTTTTTTTTTTTTTTTTTTTTTTCCCTTTGAGGCTGAGCTTTAACTGCCCATTGTTGCTTTGCTCATTTGTCAGTTTGGGGATTGCAAAGCAGTCGTTTTAGAAGTTTTAGAAGGCCCAGCTGAGAGAGCAGAAAAACATAACTTGTAAATAATGAATTTTGGATAGTTTGTTACATAACAGTATTTATATATTCAAAAGACTGTATTTTAACTGCCCTAAACCAAATGTAGACTTACAGAGGTTAAAATGAAGAATTCATAGTCTCCTAGACTCAAAGGAGTGTTCAACAACCAGAGTCAGAGGGACAGGGCTTGGGAAACAGCTGGGAATGGGAATAATAGAAAACAGATCTCACTATTGGAACTCTGTCCCTCATTTCTGCTGCTTTCCATGCATCAGTATTTTCTCTTACCAGTAACTTCATGAGTTTTTAAATTTTTTTTGTCTTAGAGCTAATACCACAGTGTTAGTTTAATACCAATTAAAAATCCTGAGGAAAAACTATGATCTAATTTAGGATTGGTGTCCACTCCTTGACCAATAAACTGATGAAGGGAGTGAGGATAGGGAGGCAGGTAATTCTGATTGACCCTCAGGAGTTAGGCAGCTACCCTTATACTGTAGCAACTTAAATCTTACCACCTATATAGTGAAGGTCATACAGTTATCCTGACAAGGCAGAGCCATGTGTTATCGTGTCCTCGCGCATGTCTGCAGTGTACCCTAGTAATAGAAGAAACTGTACCCATGTACCTGGGGCCTTGCCATTCTCAATAGCTTATTTTATCATCCATCTGTCCATCCAAATTAATTGACTTTGTGGACTAGTTGAAGTAAACAAGAAAATATTTAGAATGGAAAGATTAAAAAAGCATCAGGGAATAGGTATCTTTTAAGCTGAATCTTAAATTTTTAAAATTGTGCACTGAGACAGGTTGGCTTTCTTAAGCTGCTGATCAGTTTGAAGATTATAGATTGTATTTTACACAAAATTCTACACGTGCACATTTTAAAACTCTAGAGTAAAATTTAAGCTAACTCCCTATCAGTGTTGGACTTCAATCCTCTAGATGAGTATATTAGAAGTCAGGAGAAAGTAGAGAAGGGAAATGGTGAGACAGAATTACTGTCTTAGAAATGAGGGCAAATAAATTGGTAAAGTTTTCCTGCCTGATGGTTAGGTATCAGTGAATTAGGTACCTAATGGTTAGGTATCTGTGAACTTCGTGACAGCAGACATCCTTACGGGGAACAGAAAAGTCCAGCCCATTTCAAAGAGAGTCTCTTTCAGCTTTAAGATTCAATGATATCCTTTAGACAGGGTCCTAATGAGATAAAGTCTGCTTGAGAGTAATGCAGAGGCTGGGGCTGGCATGGGGGCAGGATATGTCTCATCATGCAAAGGTAGAGACTAGAAGTTGGTTCATGAAGGGGTGCCAAGGTTAATATATAAAAAAAAAAATTCAAAACCAGGCCATCTGCTCAGTAGTTGACGAAGAGATTTGACAGAGTAGGGCCAAAACAGAGGAGGCAGTTATGGACTGCATGTTTGTAACCCCAAGTTCATATGTTGAAGCCCTAGTTAACCGCGGTGATGGTATTTGGTGGTGGTGCCTTAGAAGGTAATTAGATCATGACAGTGGAACCCTCATGATGGGATTAGCGTCCTTATGAGGAGAGACATGAAAGTACTGGCATGTGTTTATGTGCTGTCCCCACCATGTGAGGACACAACAAGGAGGAGGCCATCTGCAAGTCAGGAAGGGTGCTCTCACAAGAACTGAATCTACCAGTGTCTTAGATTTCCTAGTCTCCAGAACCGTGACAAATACTTGTCTAAGCTACCCAGGTTATGGTACCATTATGGGAGTCTGAACAAAGAGGCTAATGCATCAGGAAAATGGAGAGATCAGGGATGAAAAAGACAGATGTAACCAGCACGAAGTCCACAGACCAAAGTATTAACACCATTAGTGGCTAGGTACTATAATCTGTGGCCATACTGCTTGGGAGGGTGTGACTTACTACAGGTACTGCACAGGATGGGCAGAATCAGTCCTGTTTGAGGCTGGATGTATACTTCTTTGGCAGCAAAGAAAAACTTGATTATATAGAAGTATGTGTTGTTCAGCCCGGAATGACACTGAAATAGGCAGCAAAGGGTAAGGGTGCAGAGGTGGTGGGTAGCCTAATTTGTTGGAATGGGTAAAAGAAGGGAGGAAAAAAATTGTGTATAAAATGCTCATGGTCAAAGCTGGCCATCTTTTAATTTACTGGTCTAAATTTTTTTTTTAACATTTACTTATTTTTGATGCAGAGAACATGAACAGGGGAGGGTCAGAGAAAGAGGGAGACACAGAATCTGAAACAGGCTCCAGGCTCTGAGCTGTCAGCACAGAGCCCGACACGGGGCTCGAACCCACGGACCGCAAGATCATGACCTGAGCCAAAGTCAGACGCTTAACTGACTGAGCCACCCAGGCACCCCTGATTTACTGGTCTAATAGTCACAACCAGAGTAGAAACTCTTCTGTTGGCCTATTTGCCAGGAGTGTTGTGAGGACTTCTACTGATGGGATAGTTGAGTGTTTTCCACAACATCCAAATGTACATCATTTAAAATACTCCCCGCTAAGTTGTTCATTGCTTTTTAGGAAGGCCTAGATATTTGGTCATGCTGATTTTATTAAAAACACAGATTCTACTTTTAATGATAATAAGGGACTCTAATTACAATTTCTTTATACCTTTTAAGTTGAATATTACTGAACCTCTTAAATCTTAATTGCTCTGCATTATCTTTTAGAGTCCGTATTTGTTAAGAGCTAGTGCACTTACTTGCTCTGAATTTCTTCCAAACACATTAAATGACCATGTATTATGATGAATCATGATAGATTTTTTTTTATAACCTATCCTACTTTGCCACTTTTTTCTTAGTTCCCTTTGCTCAGTTATTTACTGAGAAACTAGATTCCTCAAGAAACTTCATGGCACAGATACCAGTTCTCCCCAACTGGTAGACAGCCATACTGCCATAATTGTCCCCCAGTGGGGTGGGGTATCTGAAGTCAGGTTGTTTTCAAAAGTTAGACAGTGGGGCCCTATGACAGTAGAATCCTATTCAGTCTATTATTCTTGTTCTGTAACCTGACTTTGGTCCAGAAAGAGGAAATCCTTGGGCTTAATTGAAGACAATCTGCCCAAGGTCAGGAGGGTAATGCTAACCAGACTGTGGGCAAAGGTAGTATGGAAATAAGAGGGTAAGACTAGAGTGGATTCAAAGATTAGACCCAAGGATGGAAACCAAGTGCACCTGGAAGGCAAAATATACTTGAACCCTAAAATAATAGAGAACCCTGGGGAGATATAAAAATAAATCAAGCTTATTTAGTTTATTGCCTTTCCACTTCCCTGGTGGCTTGTCCAGCTGTTCTCCCAGCTTGGGCAGCCTGTTTGTAGGCATGATTTTTAGGTGTTTATCATGGGGTTGCCTGCTAGAGCAGCTGCTGGTAAAAGGGCCCTCAATGCTTTCATTATATGTCTGTTCCCAAACTTCACAGTTCCTGATATTAAACCACTTTGGAGATTATATAGTGTTTCATTTAAATGTTAAATGGCACATTGCAGTGTGCTTTTAGGTAATCTGTTATGTGCCTCTGGGCATAGCACCATTTTTATGTAGGTGTCTAAATTACACAGGAGAGTGGGAATGCTTTAGATCAAAATGAGTATCCAACCCTGTGTAGGACCCTTTGTCAGTTAGTTGTGTCTCCACTTGCAGTCTTGGATATGACTGATAAAATATCCTGTGGAAGTTACAGATTACTCCATGGATTGTCCTTTGCAAAAGCCATTGAGAGCTGGCCTTAAGTTTTCCCTGAAAGGTAGCTGTTAATACTACTTTTACAGATGAAGAAATCAAAGGTTGTTTAAATGAGACTCAAATTCTTAGAGACTAGCATTGTGGTCTGAAAGCTAGACCACGGATACAATGCTTAGATCTGAATCCTAGCTCCATCATGCATTACCTGTGTTACTCTGAGAACCTTATTTCTCCTTGTGTCTGTTGTAACATCTGAAGATAGAAATAATGCTCGTTTCTGCCTCACAGGGTTATTATGAGGAATGAGTTAATGTTCTTAAATCATTTGGAACAGTGCCTGGTACATGACAAAAGTGTTCATATAGATCCACAGTCTCTTATCTGAAACCCTGAGGGACAGATGTTTTGGAATTCAGAATTTTTCAGCTTTAGGAAGGTTATAGGCAAAAATTTTATACCTAATACCTACAGCAGGGTCTGGACACACTGTAATCCTATTGAGTTTTGCAGCCCAAAACAGATGAACACGTAGGCTAAGTGGGGAAGAGTGCATAAACAGGCTTATGGTTTAAGCCAAGTTTAGGTACTAAATTACATTCTGGTTTTCAGAGCCTCTTTGTATTTTGAAATTATGGGTAAGGGATTATAGAGGCGAAGTAACATTGAATGGTAAATAAATTACTGGAGTCCAGAAACTTCCAAAGTCCAGGTTAGAATTTGAGTCAGAATTTTTTCTCTTACTGAAAGGGGAGCACCTAAGTGGTTGGCTCAAGGTTCTGTAACTGCAAGTGTTGAGTGTGGAACCAGATCTTTGGCTTCCTGCTGTGGAGCCTGATATTCCGCACGAAACATAGGTTTGCAAAAGTATATCACCCACCTCAAAACACTAATCCCATGGAATAGGATACCTGATCAAATTTACAAGAACTCTGGTATTCTTGTTTTGGAAACCTGTCTTTTTTTTTTTTTTTCCTTCTTTCCCTTCATTCTAATGAGCCTTGTGAATCTACAAAAGGACAATAGTGCACACCTTTCCTAAACTTCTTTCCTCACACGTCCCTTACTGTGAGAACACTTCACGGAGGATACTTTGGAACATCCTCTTTCACATTATTCTGTTTAAGACAACCTTTAATAATTGCACGGAGTAGATACAGGCAAGGGAGTGATTTCTGTCATTAAAGGAGTGATGGCCTACTTCTTGCTTCCCGAGCTCTTTGCTTCTAGATGAGGTTAGCTTGATTGAAAAGGCACTAGAATACTCAGAATTAAGGGATTCAGGAATCTGAATGTAGCAATTTTTAAGAATGTTAAGTCCTGAGAATTTATGGACAACATTGTTACAAATCGTGGGTTTTTTTTGCAAAGAATGTGGGATTCATAGGTAAACAAAGCTTTTATGGGTTCATGGACTTCATTTTGTCTCCCATTCCACAACTCCATTAGAAGAGCGAAATTTCCTTCTCCTTTGGCTGTTGAAGAATTTCTGTTTCATCATTTTTACCACAAGGCAATGAGGGGGTTGATGCTTACAACATCTGTGGGTAAATCCATGGCTTGGATTGAAATGAACCTTGTGGTATGTATGCCCATGAGTCTTCTAAAGAAAACATGGTTTCTTTTAATGTTAAGATATTCCAGAAACATTGCTCAGACCCTTAGAGATGAGTTGTTCCTGAAATAATACCAGTTCATTTGGATATGCAATGAGAGGGGTACATTATGTGCTTGAAGCATGTTGTTCTAAGGCACTGTTGGAAGACTTTAGGTTAGAAATTGGCTGTTACATTATGAATTTAATGCTGCTCTATATTCCTGTGAAATCTCTTGTCCCTTAAATACTTGCTGTTGGTTTCTTACAATCAACTGGCTTTTCTTCCAAGTGGATGATATTCTTTATTTAAAAGAATACTTTTACTACTTTAGGAGTGAGACTTGTACTTGTGGACGTCATCTGTGCTACCAGTAGCATAGGAAGTTTCCGTCAAAGGACCCTTGGTGCTTACTTAGGTGTATATACGTTAGCATCATTCAGGATCTTTCCAAGTGCCTGGTGCCCAAGCTACACCTGGCAATTATATCAGAATTTCTAGGGATAGGATCCTAGCATTTTTTTCCCTTTTTTTCCTCTTAAAGTTTAAAGATTGTGTGGCCAAGGTTGAGAAACACTATCTTAGTCAGAATAACTAGTTTATGGCCCCCCCCCCCCATCTAGGTATCATTCATTAACCATATCTCAGGGGTTATAATCTAGGAGCCCATGAACTGAATGCAGCCCAGAGATCTGTTTTGTTTGGCCAGCGTAGGATGGTGTCAAGTACATTGAATGAGAAAGCCCTCAGACAAGGTTCGTACTCCCTTTTGGCCCCACGGACCACAATTTGTTGTTCTACCCAGCAGCTTTTAAAACCTAGGCTACCTGCCTGCTTACTAGAGGTTAGAATTTCTGACCACTGAAATACCTGGAGGGGTTCTCTAGTTCAATGCTACATTAGAAAAGAACATTAACTGAGTGACAAAACCTACACTAAAGGCTGAAGATAGTTACTGTTTATGGAATCAGAAATTTCCACTTGTCCTCTTATAGTAGAGTTCCTTTGGGGAAAGGAAGTGTTCCCTGGGGTGCTGGTAAACTGAAACCCCAATTAGCATCTGCCACATGTGGTCCATGGCAGGGGCGTGAGTGAAACAAACTCCATTCCTGAGAGGAGTGAATGAAGCAGACATCTTCTCTGAGGGAGCGGCAAGAAGAAAATAACATGGTGAAAAATCAGGTTAGCAGTGGAGAAGATTGAAAGTGAGAAAGTCCAGATTTAGGAAGGGCTCCTGAGAGGTGTTCTGACTCAGGGTGACGAAGGAGGAATCATCTGGTTCCTTCACCTGGAGGGGCACCGTGAACGAGGCAGGGTGTTAGGGTTCCCACTGACTGGTTTCAGGGTTTGCCCTTCCCTCTGTTTCAAGTTCAGGTATTCCACATCCATACACACCACACAAAGGTCGGTGAATGCAACTAATTCAAAAGTTTATTACTTCGGGGTGGGCAAAGTGAGGAATCCTTGGGAGAAGGGTCCTGCTGGCAAGATGGGGCTCTGAGATCTGGGCAGGAAGAATGTCTGATCTTGGGGACAAATTTAAGGCAGGAGCCCTCTGAGATTTTTGAATAATGTGAGGGCAGACTAACTTCCATTGGCCTGTCCTCAGGTGTGTGTGTATGTCTGGGATGGGGGTGATGGTGGGTTAGCGGGGGGCTGTTAAGTTTCCCTGCGTGTGACTTACAGGGATAGCAGAAGTGAGACAAGTATGATGTACATAGAAAGAATTAGAGGCCTTTCATTCAACAATTCAAATTCAGCTGCTATGTGTAGACTCCGTGATCCAAACAGTTCTAATCCTTGAGTAGAGAGACAAACGCACAAATAGACATTATATCAAGGGATAAGTATGTGACTAGAGTGGAATATCACTTAATCTAGAGTAGTCTGGGAAAGCCCCTCTGATAAACTGACCTTTGAGCAGAGCCTGAACAAAGGAAAAAGAGTATAAAGTTATGTGGGCAGAGCATGCCAGGCAGGGACACCAATCAGTGCAAAGGCTGAAAGCAGAGGCATGCTTAGTGGAGGAGTGGCAAGGAGGCCAGTGTCCTTGAAGTGAAGGAAGCAAGGGGAGGGCCAGGTCCTGTAGGACTTTGATGCTGTAGTAAGGCATTTAGATCCCCTCCCTCTTTTAGCATAAGGACAGAAGCCACTGGAAAGTTTTGAGCAGTAGAAAAAACAGTCGTACTATAGCCTTCCTCATATATTGAATTTGTGGTGCATACACTTACTGCAAGGAAGTAGGGATGTGGGTCCGAACTATGAGAAGTGGGTAAGAGGAAGGGAGATGAATTTATTTATTTATTTTTTCCTGTTGAGTTAATTTGCCAAGGATGGAATTTGCCTAAAAAGTAAAGAAAGAAGAAAAGGCCCTAAATCTTTCACGTGAAACATATACTAGGGGGAAAAATGGACAAATATGAAGTGCTCTCAGAACGGACATAACCATTTTGATAGAATGATTGCCCCTGGCAGTTGGAATCAGGTGAATCTGGTTTGGATCAGATTTAAGTGCATAGGCTTTAAAATGTATCCACTTTCAAAAGGGTGTCCATGTGTCTTATTGTAACCCTTGAATGGAAGCTAGCTGTGGTGCTCCCTCTATTTCATGGGGCCAGTGAAAGCCCTTAGCATTTGGTAAGTGCTTGGCTGGGATCCCTGGTCTTGGCTCTAGTCTGGGTTCCCTTCGTCTTTATGCCTATCATTCGGTGTCTTTGACCCCCTGTATCTGATGTCGTCTCCCATATGTCCAGGATGAGATTTATGCAGACTGGGCACTTATGTTTTAGAGTAGATAATTCCCTAATCATGGTTTTCTCTTCATGTATGACTACATGAAGTTCAGTCCTTCCCACTTTTCTTCCTCAACTAGGTTCAGCAACACATGTCTACTCTTCCACTGATTTGTATCCTAATTGCTGTTGCACACACCTAGTGAAGTGCAAGTGCCCTGGGGTAACTCTCAGGGCTTCATGGGTCTTAAAAAGCCACAGGAAAAAAACCATGATAGCTTAACTTTGTTAACTCTTCCAAACATATTTGACTAGGGATTTTATTTTAAAAGGCAACACGTATTGATAGCTTATGCAACTAGTATTCTGTGGGTCACAGGTTAGGAAATGTTCTAAATTTTCTTTCTAAAATAGAGCATGAATATTGTTACTGATAGACTCAATTCAGGGTTCTATGTAGCTCACATAGGTTCTAGCTATAAAATGTGCATGTGAAGGACTCAAATTACTGTACCCTACAGTTACCCAGGAGATGGGGAGTCTATGTGAAGACTGTCTACCTTTAGCAGGAATCTGGAAGGTTCACTCTCACTTGATCAAGAATGCCTGCTTAGGATCTTTTTCAACTCCTCCTAGGACTGGAGTCTAGACTTCTGCATGGTAGATGGAATATTGGTCTAGTGAATGTTTTTTTGTTTTTTTTTTTTTTTTTGTTTTTTTACCAGTATCCTCATTTCATTTCTTCATTCAATAAATGCACATTGAATTACTGTCATGTATTAATAAGTATGTGACAAAGGTAGAGATTTGCTGTCTGCCCTTGTGCTTATGGTGACAAGGGACTTGCAGAGTAGAAAATGATTATTTGCAATTCTGAGTGATATATTTTCAAAGACACAAAGAGAAATTGGAGTGTCTGAAGAGGGGCAAGCATAGTGATCATGACTTTGCAAACCGTAGCAAATACATCACATTGGGTGTTAGATCTGATGGCTAAACAGGTATGTCTTCCAGTGTTTGAAGGGTCACTATCTGAAGAGGCTATAAACTCAGAATGGCCCCAGGGGACAAAACTAGAAGCAGTGGAGAGGAGTAACAGGGGAGCATTTTCTGTAGGGAGAAGCTAAGGTGCCCAGAGTGAACTATTCTATTGAGGGTGAAACTTCCAATCTTCAGAAATGCTCAAATACCCACCTGTCAATACTATAGGGAAGATGGTGAGCTAATGAGGAGGTTGAGAGGACCTCGAGCTTCTTCAAACTCTTAAGATGTTTTTCTTACAGATGTTAAGGGCCTTGGAATACACAACAGATCTTAACATCTCTGATCTGTGTCAGTTAGGATACTCTAGGAAACAGACACTAAGAACTAGAAACACCTGCGAAGGATAAAGGGTAGGGCCACATAATAGTTGGAGAGAGGCTTGGATAATGAGGCAGGTCTGACCATTGTGAAGGGGGAGAAAGGGAAGGGAAGGGAGACTGAGTAGGAAGAGTCTGACTACAGGGCAGCTCTGAGAATGTCTCAGGTGGGCTGATGGGGAGCCCCAGAGCAAAGGTCACCTGCTAGAGGAGTCCCGTTTTGGGCAGGAATGACCTGGCTATAGTGTTCCTGCTGTGCTCACCAGCTGACTGGGGTTAGCTGAGGGAAAGCATGCCCTCCATGTGAGCACCCCAGTGCATCAGAGTACAGTAATTACGCTGTCAGCTCACTCCAATCCTAACCTCAGGTTCTCCCTTGAAGGAAGATCTGAGCAACACCCATGACTGCCACTTGATCTCTTGTCCCCAGTACAACATGTTACACATGGCCACTGCTTATTAAGGGCTTGGTGTCAGTGAGGACATTACAGTATTTGTTTTAATAAGCATCATTGCCTTAGCTGAAAGGATATTCAATGGTGAATCTTTTATAAGGATAGTACTACTAGAAGAGCCCCTCTATTTTGGAGCTGAATTCACAGAGCTCGGTTAGACGCATGGTAGATTCAAGGAAACCTAGTACTCTGCACCTGTGGGATCTCAAAATGGACAGGGTAAAGAGGAATGAGTTGCTCACAGCTAAAGTGTCTGTATTACCTTAAATTCCACATCTATGAAGTGCCAGAACCAGGAAGCATCAAGCTCTAGGAAGACATCCCAACCCTGTTAAGGGCTATAGTCCTAGATGTTCTGCTTTTAGTCCCAGCTGCATTTCTCTGCCGTTCTGCTTTTGGATTTACTTCATTGTTCCTCTTCTAACTTTTATCTATTTCCTTGGAACTTGATACTGGATTCATCTTTAGTTTTGCCTCTAGGGGCTTCCCTCTCTCTCTTTCTCTCCGTGCTCTGTTTACAGTTCCAACTAACCATCTCTCTGATTTAAGCCTAAAGCCTTTTCCAGCATAGACCCACTTGGCTGGAGCCCAGCCATTTTTCATGAGAAAATAGGTATTGGTCTACGGTTTTCCCAACTTGAAATATTTGAACTAATGTTCAGTAATTATTAAGCTGATGTTCTTATGAGTTGCAAAGCTGTTTGTAATGGAATCAAGGTTTAGTGGACTTGGCTACTTAGCCTGAATCTGTTCTTTTTTCTCCATACTAGAAGGCCATTTGGTTCTAGCACTCAAGGGAAGCTAACCCTTGTACAACTTGGGAGGTGAGTCTGAGTAACTTTAGGATAATCTCACCTTTCTAATTGATTAAGCTTGGATTCCTCAACCAATCTTCGCATGACATTTCTTGTATAAAAGGGATTCATTTGGGGGCGCCTGGGTGGCTCAGTCGGTTAAGCGTCGGACTTCAGCTCAGGTCACGATCTCGCGGTCTGTGAGTTCGAGCCCCGCATCGGGCTCTGGGCTGATGGCTCAGAGCCTGGAGCCTGTTTCCGATTCTGTGTTTCCCTCTCTCTCTGCCCCTCCCCCGTTCATGCTCTGTCTCTCTCCGTCTCAAAAATTAAAAAAAAAAAAAAGATTCATTTGGGATGGACATATGATCTCATTCAAGACCATGAGACTGGTGAGGAAATCAGCTGGGTCACGTAAGTTTATTTGCTTTTAAAGGAAGAACCACAGGAAGAAAAGACCTTCCTTTACTTAAACGTTGCTAAGATGTGAGGTCTGAAACTACTGAGAACATTGTAGTCTCAGCATGACAGTAAAGGCTATACGTGGAAGTTGGCAGAATCTCCTTGATCTCACAAACATAATTTCAGAGTCTGAGGGATAGGAATGATAATAGATTATACATACTGTACTGAACTGGGGATAGCAAGGTAGCTGGCATTTAATAGGTGTTTAGTATAGCTTGTTGAATGAATTTGAAAAAGTGGCTGTCTTAGATGGCACATAGGTCCTGAGGTCTCCTCAAAGTCTGGGCTCTGTGTTAACTGCTTCATTTGGGGGCAGAGGAGGTGTGGAATTCAGAAAACCTTCTCTTTTCCCTGACTTAGTATAAGAAATTTGAATGGTGAAGGTCTGGAATCAGTCTTAGTTGAAACTTGGCTTCCCATTCATGGTAGGATTGGCGGACTACTTGATGACCCTCCGTTTTCCCATCTTACAATAATGCAATAACGTTTGCTTCCTAGGAGAAGTGGGCACTTCTAGTGCCAGTGAGCACTAATCCTTAGTAAATACTGGTGAATATCTTTGCTGCTGCTGCTGCTACTAGTAGCTGCCGCCACCATCATCGTGGAGTTCCTGCCTGGTGAAAGTCAGATGAATCCTGCAGGGCAGGTCCCATTTTTGCCAATGAAAGTCTGAGTGTTAAGTGTTGTCCCATTCTTTAGTGTTTTTCCAGCCCTCCGGAGTTCAGGGTTCCTTTAATTAAAGTACAGTCTAATTATTTGGGTCACGTATTGGTTGCCAGGGTAACCCATCATCAAAGTGGGCAGTGAATGCTTGTCTTCCTAGTCCTGTGCGGCATTTACCATCTCCTATTACAATGCCTTGTGGGTCAAGGGGTATGCAGTGAAGCTAGGCTTTCCAAATCACCCGTCCACTACTTCTTTTTGATAACCTAAACCATTATCACTCTCACCTACTGGAGGCATAAGGGATTGATGCTTCCAGTACAGTTTGCCCAGATTTCTTATACTATGAGTTGAATCCAAATAAAATCCTATTTGGATTGCAATATAGTAACAGAAAATGTACTGCCTTTCAATTTAATTCGTATTATAATCCCATGTTTTTCTAAGCAATTACCATTGGACAGACTGTCATGTACTCACTTGATCAAAACTCCACTCTCCCATGTTACTAGCAAAACAATTTTGCTCCTCTAGATTTTTGGTGTTTTATAGCCAGTACACCTCTTCCTAAGTCCCACATGGAACTGTTGTGTGCTTTTCCTTCACTTTTCGTGCCCCCCCCCCCCCCCCCCCCCCGCTCCCTTTCCATAGTGGCCTACCATGGCTTCCCAGCCTGCATCTTCCTGTTTCTCTGGACAGCTGTCCCCCCATACCTGTATGCTTATTGATGACACTCTGTTCTCCTTAGGTAGCTGGCATAGTATCCCCTTAAGTAATCACTTTCCTATTCAGATGAATGGCTCAGGATTGAACAAAGGTGGTTCACAACAGTAAGGAATCAGTAGAAGACCTAGGTTGTAAAGAGCTGCTTATCTCCAAACTTCAAAGGACTTGAAAATAGCTGGAGTGAAACCAATGTAGGTAGTGTGTTTTACCAGAGTTTTGAGGTTGGTTTATAAGGATGGGCCACTTAAAACTTCTTTCACTTCAGATTTCTTAGGTATCTTGTTGAAACTTTGTTCTCAAATTCCTATCTCTTCACATATAGAAGAAAATTTAAACTTCCCATGACTTCTCCCCATCTGTTCCTACTCCCTTCTTTGTACCTTAAGATGTACACACTGGCCTTCTTTCTTCCAACAGACACCCTGAGATTGTCCTCTTCTGAGGACACCTGAACTTGTTCTTCACTTTGTCTGAATGGTCTCTCCTCAGAAAAACTAACAATATGGTCTAAAGGACCAGCATCTCTACTGTTGTCTATTTCATCATCTGATCTTATTTTTATCATTAGACTCCTTATTGCTTGGTACTGTCTTGGTACTTAATCTTTCATCTCCACTGCCTAGAATAAAACCCAAATATGGTTACACTCATGTTTATCTTGTGCATTGTTCTAATCTTCACCTAGAACAGTAACTGGCACTTGGAATTCATTCAAATGATTGAGTCTATCTGTTTTAATCAACTCTTTTGGATTTAATAGCACTGTACCTTAGATCAATTGGTCTAAAATATTAAAAGTATTCCTCATACTTATTAAAGAAAACTAAGAATCTGTGCATTATAGTTACTGTAAAGGCCTCTTTTCTCTTTACCATTATCAGAGTCCCAGAAACGTTCATGAAATAATAGACATCTTTTTCTGGTGTAGATCTAGTCCTCATTTATTTTTTATTTTAAAATTTTTAATGTTTATTTATTTTTGAGAGACAGAGCATGAATTGGGGAGGGGCATAGACAGAGGGAGACACAGAATCCGAAGCAGGCTCTAGGCTCTGAGGTGTCAGCACAGAGCCCGACACGGGGCTCAAACCCACAAACCGTGAGATCATGACCTGAGCTGAAATCAGATGCCCAACCAACTGAGCCACCCAGGCGCCCCAGATCTAGTCCTCTTTTAATGGTCTGTGGGTGAATTACTGAGGACAGTTTTAAAACTTGATTTGTTTGCCTTCAATGTGCTTCTAGTAATGCTTGTAGTTGACCTCCACCCCTGGGGGTTGGGGCACTGGGAGGACTCTGGAATATTTGTTCAGATGAAACACTTTATTAATAGCAGGTACCCAGTATTTAACATGTGCTAACCACTGCTCAGCTCAATTATGTCCCCTAATGAAGCATACTTAATTGTGCTTAGCTGAATTTAATCAACTTCTGAGGCAGGAATTATTATCCTTTTCTTATAAATGAGAAAAGGAAAGTCAGGAAAAGGAAGGCAGTGTATTAAAAAAATACTAAGAGGTAGAGACAAAATACGAATCCAAGTATAAATGGAAAAAAAAAAACCCAAGGATATTTCTTTTCCTTATTTTTTTTATTAAATTTTTAAAAAATGTTTTTATTTTTTACATTTATTTTTGAGAGAGCACGAGCAGGGCAGGGGCAGAGAGAGAGGAAGACAGAATCTGAAGCAGGCTCCAGGCTCTGAGCTGTTAGCACAGAGCCCAATGCAGGGCTTGAACTTGTGAACTGCAAGATCATGACCTGGGCCAAAGTCGGACACTCAACGGACTGAACCATCCAGGTTCCCCACCCTGTTTTTTAAATTGGCTACACTTAACTTTGAATCTGCGTGTTGGATACATTATTTTTTTTTGGGGGGGGGGGTGATCATTCTAGCCTCTCTGTGTTAGAACAAATTAATAAAAAGGAGTCACTGACATGAAGGTTAAAAAAATGCTCTATGATTGGTATAGCTGAATCGTAGAATATTCCCTAGATTCACCAAGGAAATAGGGCCTTCTAATTTTGCTACCTCCCCAGTTCTAGACATTGGGTAAATCCAGCAAATGGAGTCCAGTTCTGCAGAGAAGACCAGCAGAATCACTACCTTACTTTAGCTTAGAAGTTCCAATAGAGTAAGAAAAGAAAGACTTCACAGAAAGAAAAGCCTCTAAGGTGAGCGGTAACCCATGAGTTCTTACTTTCTGGAGTGGGAGTTCCACAAACAGGTAAATTGCAAAATAGAAGGGAAAGGCTGCTGAGCAAGACGTTCAGATTTTCATCTCGCACTCACCAGTGTTCTTCACTTGGAGAAGAGAGTGAAGTATCCAGACGGACAGAGGCTTCTTCCATTGCTTGCTGAGAAGAAGGCTCCTGTCTTAGTGGACCCAAACAAAATTCTACAGTTTACACAGATGATTGGAAGATATCTGTTCCTTAATCTATATCCGTTTCTGAGATGTTGGGCAAGAATATTCGGGAAGACTTAGCCCTTTTTTTTGTTTTCTTTTTTTGAAAAGAATCATTTGATTTTTGGTCAAAAGGGTTAATCAGTTTACCAAAGAAAAGGACTCTCACCGAACTCAATGTTGTGATGGGGAAATTCTAAACATGAATTAATTCCAGAACACTCTATCCCCGTGTGAAAATACTTAATCTTTTGAGATACTGAAGTTTGCCTGATTTCCTGTGTTGATCAAGGAGTTCTGCCTCAGCCATGAGTGGCCTGTCTGGATTCCTCTGTTCGTGAATTTTTCTCCATGTACCAAACCTGATCTCACTTTTTTTTCTTCTAAGAAGGGCAGATGACTCAACAGTTTCTCTCTGTGTTGATATTGTGGTTTAGAGCCACTTCATAGTCTTGAGTAAAATCTTGTCCATTTTATGTCATGCCTTGTGGGGTCTTTTTTTCTTTTAAGTCTCTTTGGGCAAGTGAAGCCCCCTCTGTTTACAAATCAAATGTATTACCCACTGTTTGATTTTTTTTTTTTTTTATTTTGTTAGAATATTTGCTCCATCTTATGTTATTGCTTCAGTCTTGGCTTTGGGAAAACCAAGGACAAGAATTGGTTATTGAAAAACAAATTGCAATTAAAAACTAAAATATCTAAGATCTTGTATATGCTTTTCCTTTTTGAGCAGAGGCTAATATGTATACAAATATGATTCTATTGGACTTGGCTTCTATCACAGTTCAGCCACTTATGGGTTATATAAGTTTCCAGAAATTACTACTTCTAGACTCAATTTCTCATAGAAACTAGGAATAATACTTGACAAAACATTTATGAGAATCAAACAATATATGAACAAGCATTAACACTATGTCTGCTTCTGGGGCGCCTGGGTGGCGCAGTCGGTTAAGCGTCCGACTTCAGCCAGGTCACGATCTCGCGGTCCGTGAGTTCGAGCCCCGCGTCGGGCTCTGGGCTGATGGCTCAGAGCCTGGAGCCTGTTTCCGATTCTGTGTCTCCCTCTCTCTCTGCCCCTCCCCCGTTCATGCTCTGTCTCTCTCTGTCCCAAAAATAAATAAACGTTGAAAAAAAAATTAAACAAAACAAAACACTATGTCTGCTTCAATGTGAGCATTCACAGGTAAGCCATTAACAAATTACTGGGTTCTCAGGCTAATGGACAATTCTTTAGTGGTACCCCTTCACTTTCCAGCTACCGTTAATACCATTTCATCTTCATATAGGAAGTGATGACTTCTCCTCAATCCAGATAATCCTGAATGTGTCTATCTTGACGTTACCGCTTGTAAAATACCATAGACTAATGGGAATTGTGCAATAGTTCAGTGGTCCAGTTTTATCCTCCTGCCCCTGTTCTTATGTGTAAGGTTTTGGGAATTTTCCCATGGGTGTGATCTTTTAAGAACATGTTTATCAGCATCATGTTCCTTGACAATAATCTGAGATTGCAGACATTACCTAGGTATAACTTGGATAAATAGGTTTAGTTTTTCATTATTCAACAAATACTTTATAATGTTCACAACATGTGAAATGAGAGCCACTGCTTTTAGTTCTAACATCAGAATAACTAATTCACATTCAAATAGATTGTAACTGTAAATATAGCCACAAAACCAATGATAAAACAACTTACTCTCAACCTGTTGAGTTCCTTGTGTTAACACTAGCATCATGCTCCAGGACAGAGAATATATTTATGAAATACTAACTGTATAGCCTACTTTGAAAGCTAATGTTTTTCACCCCTCTTCCTCCCCAAACAAAAAAACTGTTTGACCCTGACATGTTCTATAGATTATTGTAAAGGTCTTACTTTCAACAGTGTCAACTCCTATTGCCTTTCCCTATTTTCAGCCACTACGTGTGTTGGTAGCCAAACTAAACCTCTGTCTCTCAGTTTCTGTCTCTCAGTTTCTGTCTCTCTGAAAAATATGATGTGGTCCTCCTTAGCCCTGGTGAAAGGTCTGAAAATCTAATGAAAAGGGTTTACTACTTGAGAGAGTCTGTGAATATTCTACTTTAGTCTAGCCATCTGATTTCACCAGGCCTCTTGCTTCACTTCTTAATGGACTAGTCACACATTGTCATAGTTTCTGGTGGCCTCTGGGATAAATAGAAGTCATGTAGGGCATTATGGTGAGTATTGAATGAAAGTCTAGGGATTGTTGAGCTTATGAAGACAGACCACATCCCTCCGCATGGGGAAATTTGGGTGCAGTTCTGCCTTTTCTCACTGAATCAGACTCTGATCTAATTTCCTTTACAGTTAAGGTTATCTAAAATCTGTTCACACAGAAAGACAATGTATTTTTGGCTGTTAGCATTTGGTGTTGCCTTGGTGACAGTGTGCAGAACCAATTGCTAGAGCATTTTTTCTTTTAAAGCAGTTTTGCCAGTTTTGTTAGAGGAGTATATATGTAGTGTTACATGATCAATGCTATTTGCCTTATTTTCTTACTGGAAAGAACAGGTTTTGAAGTAGCATATATTTGAAGACTTGATTCCTACCTTCCTATAAAAAGGTAGGAATCAAAAGGAAGCTTTTTTTTTTTTAATTTTTTTTTTTAACGTTTATTTATTTTTGAGACAGAGAGAGACAGAGCATGAACGGGGGAGGGTCAGAGAGAGAGAGACACAGAATCTGAAACAGGCTCCAGGCTCTGAGCTGTCAGCACAGAGCCCGATGCAGGGCTCAAACTCACGGACCGCGAGATCGTGACCTGAGCCGAAGTTGGCCGCTTAACCGACTGAGCCACCCAGGCGCCCCAAAAGGAAGCTTTTTAAGGAAGTAGTAATACCTTCTTCCAAGAGCCTCAGAATTAAAATTTTAAAAATGTATCCCAGTGAGAGAAAACATCAAGTTCACTTTGAGAATCATAAATCATAGTCTAGGTGATAAACATGTGGAACTGATTCTTGTCATTTAACAGCTGAGAAAACAACTTAATGTCAACTTACTGACAAATTAAGCTGCTTTTAGCACTATTTTAAACTATGCTGGAAGCACAATATTTCAAAGCTAAAATGTATGCAGTGTACTTTGTCAGTTCAGTTGGCTAATCACTGAGAGACAAAGTAAATCCTTTTACATCCAGGATGTGGTCATTAGAGAGTGGTAAAATTATGGGATTATGGACTATAGTGGAATGGTAAGTTGGTAGCCCTCTGGCTCTGAAGCCCAGAGAGGGCGAGACACTTGCTCAAATTGTTCAGTTTCATATCCTTTTCCGTCATCTTCTCTAATTTCAGGCTGAAATTCTAAGAAGCCTACATAACCAACAGTCTGTGCCTCCATGGAGTGGTACTGTGTCTATCTGGTGATCCTTCCTACTCAGACATTTACTGAAAGTGTTTGTTCATGGAACAAAATTTTCTTTATATAATAGCTAATAAACCTAGCAATTATTTCTTAGTTATCCAGATATACCTTTTTAAAACTCCTTCCTAAAGGACTATCCCTATTCATGAAAGAATAGGCACTTGCCATTAAGATTATTTTTCTGAGCATGGATAAACTAAAATGAACTATCGATCCCAATGGTGCTATAAGACATTTTTCTAAGAGTAATTTTGTGTGTATATAAGTCTAAGGAGGCAGTGTACCAAAACATAATCTGCATGCCAAATGCATTCTAGACAAGTTTATTAAAAATGAGCCAGCACCATAATGTTGGTGGTATTACATACCTAGTAACAAAAGTAGAAACAGAAGTGGAATGTTCAGTGAAAAATGATAGGGGTATGTACCAAGATGGGAACCAAAAATGAAGGCTCAGTATCCAGTTATGTAGAAGAGTTGAGGCTGTGCTTCAGTGTGAAAACTACAGCATGTTTTTTTTTTTTTTTTCCTTTGACCGAGTTCCAAATCTCTCATCTATATGCCTATCCTATTATAGGCTTTGCTCATGTAATATATCCTAAGGTGGATGGTTGGCAATGGCAGGGGACACGGGGAGAATTCCTTGTGTTATGATCTCTAATGTGTAACGTTTGAGGAAAGCTTCACTGGAGGGAAATAAGCCACAAGAGCATGTTGACTTCATATTCAATAGCTCACCCAAATACATCCTAAATAATGCCAAGTACACTGAATCTAGATAATAAAAGCAACTCATTTTGGATTAAAACTGCCAAGTCACTGGTGTTTGCCATTAATTTGAACTGTTTTAGGTTTAGATCTTAAAGGTTGTGGGCATCATTATCAATCCATCTTTCACTTAGAGATCTGAGCATCTTCTCCATGCCAGAAACAGATACTGGTGAACATACCTGACTGCATTATTTGTCAGTTAGCCTTCTAAATTCTTTACCTGGCTTGCCTTACATGAATCTCAATGATTGCGTGTCATGTGCTGTTGTCTCCTCTTTACATATGAGGAATACAAAGCACACAGTGGTTGGGTAACTCTCCCAAGGACACGCAAAACAATCTGAGATGCAAACTAGTATGGCTTCAGAGTCTGATCTTACCTAATATGCTCTTCTTCTCCAATAGATGGTAAAAAGACTCAGGCCCCTGTCTTCAGAGAACTTCCTGTTTAATGAGGTAGATAAATGGAGGATTTTAAAAAAGTATAATAAGTGCTGTTAAAATTAAAGGAGTCCAGGGATACATAGGAAGGGCACATTGCCCAGTCCTGGATGATCAAAGACTACTCCCTGGAATGATACTTTAGTAGAACCCTGAAGTTTGTGTTGCCTTCCAACATTCTAATAGATTGAAATCACAGGCCTGTAGAAAACATTTACTTCAATTCCCTCAATGTATCGAGCAGGAAATTGAGGCTCAGATAAGTTATTTAGCTACAGGCTGATGAAATTTAAGATCTCCAGAGTCTAGACCCCCCCCAAGTGCTTTTTCCATTCTATCTCCTATTTGGGCTGTACTTTAAAGGAGTTAATGGTGTTCCTATCTTAATTGAAGAAAAAATGGACTCCCTTGTTCTAGTTACCTTATTCCTTTTGATGTCACATGACCTTTAAGGTAGATACAAAATATCATGTGTAGGTTAAGTGATTTGAAAATCAAAGAAAAGGTTGCTACTTATGGACACCACAGAGTATGTATTGGTGTATATGTATATATATTTTTTCAGGTGTACAACATAGTGATTCAACACTTCCATGTGACCCCTAGTGCTCATCACAAGAAGTGTACTCCTTAATCCCCATCACCTACTAACCCATACCCCCACCTACCTCCCTGCTGGTAACCATCAGATTGTTCTTTATGGTTAAGAGTCTGTTTCTTGGTTTGCCTCTTTTTTTGGTTGTTGTTTCTGGTTTTTTCCCCACCATTTTTCTTATTAAATTCCACACAGGAGTGAAATCTTACTTGTCTTTCTTATTTTGCTTAGCATAATACTCTAGCTCCATCTGTGTCATTGCAGATGGCAAAATTTCATTTTTTTGATGGCTAATATTCCACTGTGTGTGCATATGTGTATGTGTATATGTTTTATAAATTATATATTTTGGATACTAACCATTTATCAGATACCTCATTTAGAAATATCTTGTCCCACTTTGTAGGTTGCCTTTTAGTTTTGTTGATTATTTCCTTTGCTACGCAGAAGCTTTTTATTCTGATGTAGTCCCAGTAATTTATTTTTGGTCTTGTTTCCCTTGCCTCAGAAGACCTATCTAGAAAGAAGTTGGTCCAGCCAATGTCAAAGAGATTACTGCCTCTGTTATACTCTAGGATGTTTATGGTTTCAGGTCTCCTATTTAGGTCTTGAATCCATTTTGAATTTTTGTGTATGGTATAAGAAGGTAGTTCAGGGCGCCTGGGTGGCTCAGTCGGTTAAGCGGCCGACTTTGGCTCAGGTCATGATCTCACGGTCCGTGAGTTCGAGCCCCGCGTCGGGCTCTGTGCTGACAGCTCAGAGCCTGGAGCCTGTTTCAGATTCTGTGTCTCCCTCTCTCTGACCCTCCCCCGTTCATGCTCTGTCTCTCTCTGTCTCAAAAATAAATAAACATTAAAAAAAAAATTAAAAAAAAAAAAAAAGTAGTTCAGTTTCATTTGCATGTTGCTGTCCAGCTTTCCCAACACCATGTGTTGATGAGATGTTTTTTCCCTTTTGATACTCTTCCTGCTTTGTCAAAGATTAATTGACCATATAGTTTTATGTTCACTTCGGGATTTTCTATTCAGTTCCATTGATCTATGTGTCTATTTTGGTGCCACCACCATACTGCTTAGGTCACTACAATTTTGTAAAGTAACTTAAGGTCTGGAATTGTGATGCCTCCAGCGTTGCTTTTCTTTTTCAAGGTTACTGTGAGTGTTCCAGATCTTTTGTGGATCCATACAAATCTTAGGATTGTTTGTTCTAGGTCAGTGAAAAAAATGCTGTTGAAATTTTGATAGGGATTGCATTAAGTGTTTAGACTACTTTGGGTAGTATAGACATCTTAATAATCTTCTAATCCATGAACATGGAAGGTCTTTGCATTTCTTTGTGTCATCTTTAATTTCTTTCACCACTATAAATCATCTATAAATCACTGTTTTATAGTTTTAAGGTTAGGTTTACTCCTACGTCAAACTGTTTTTGGTACAATTAAGAAAACAATTGCTGGTGTAAAGAAATGCAACTGATTTCTGTATGTTGATATTTGTACCTGCGACTTCAGTGAATTTGTGTATCAGTTTGAGCAATTTTTTGGTGGAGTCTTTGGGTTTTCTATGTAGAGGATCATGTTGATATATTTTGAGTATGTTCTAGTATATTTTTGGGGTGAAAGTCACACAGGTGGGCCCATCTACTAGCCTCAATTCTTGTATTAGAGCCCTGGCTTTACTACTTAACTAGCTAGTACACTTGGGAGTGTACTTGCCCTTGTAGTCCTCACTGTTCTCACTTATGACCTGGGGATAATAATCACTTCAGTGTACCAGTGCTTTGAGTTCAAGTTGTATTTCCAGAGCCTCAGTTGGTAATTAAAGATCTCTTACAGGCTATCTATTAGCTGTGTTGTGTAACTAACGTTCTTACCAAGACCTTCAACTGAAAACAGAAGAATCTCTATTCTCATTCCTTACTATGGGTTTTAGTTTGCAGTCTGTACCTTTTTAAATCCCATGACTGGGTTCAGGAATTCTTATATGCCCCAATATTTTGCATTTCTTAGGAAGAGGGCTCATTATTTTCTTCATTGTCCTTGTGTGTTTGTAATCCCCAGATCTTAAGAATGAACTTGAACTTGAATGAACTTGAAGTTTAAGGCTGATGCTTCTTTTCCCTTCCTGATGTGCATTTCTCACTATTTCCTCACTTTGCAGAGTACACATTAGTAGTGGGAGAGGTTTTATATTCTCTTTGGGATATTTCTCTTGGGGAAACAACTTGGAGGTCATATATAGCCAGAACAGCTCTTGTGGTACTAAATTGCCAATTATTGAAGCAACCTACCCACCACCAGAAAAGCAGCAGAAAATCAACTGAATTTAATCCAGGAAAGATCATGAGGTCTGTGTTAAGGTCTCTCCTGACTTGTTTGGGTTCATGGAGTCTGAACAGGTGCTTATCTTTCTGGACAAACACACTTTAAGAACAGAAAAGTGGTTGAGTCTTTGTGTTCATTTGAGATTGTAAAAGAAGCTGGAATCAGGTGAAGCTTGCTGTTTGATTTCAGGAAAGGGCTTCTGTTCATTGCTGCTTCTCATTAATAGCTTCTCCAGTAGGAGCATCAGTGGCAAAGGAGGCTCTCACAGAAGGTAGACTTGGGCTGCTGTAGCATAGTTGGTACAAATGGAAGGAAGACTGACATTTGGAAGCTTGAGAACTGAGAGTATTGGCAACAGTGTTAATAATGAAATAGAACAGGGGCATATGGGTGGTTCAGTCAGTTGTTTTCCAACTCTTGATTTTTGGCTCTGGTCATGATTCCAGGGTGGTGGGATTGAGCCCCACTTCATGCTGTGCACTGGGCTTGGAGCCTCCTTAAGATTCTCTTTGCCTCTTCCTCTGCCCCTCCCCGTCTTGCGCTCTCAAAAAGTAAAAAATAGAACCAAGAAATCCCACTAGATAAGTTAATGTCATCTATATATCTTATTTACTTAATGCCTATATATTTTAATTAATTTGGTTCATAAGCCAAAGGCTTACCATTTCGTTGGTACACACTTGCTGTGTAAACAACTTCACCGGCCGTTGAAGTAGTCAAAAGGGTTTGGTGTGGGCACTGAAGAAGAGTTAGTTACTGTATCCAAGATGAAAACATTATTTGCAACTGAAAAACAACAAAAACCTTTGGGATTAGATTGCCTAGAACAGTATTTTGTGATTTAAGAATTCAAAGCCAAAAGTTCTTACTGATTGAAACTTAATGGTTGCTTTAAGAATTCTTACATAGGAATTTAAAGTAATTTTCTAAGTACATAGTGTTTTTCAGCTTTTATGTTTTCTCCCTAAAGACCATTGCAGTTAAATTTGTAAAAGTGGTTGCAGTGCTTATTGGCAAAATATTTAGTCTCCTAATATTTTTTTGGAAGCCTGAATACATTTAAAAAAGTCCTTTTTTTTCCTTTTTTCTAAATTGGGCTTTTCCTTTTCATAACCCAAGGTGTGATATAGGATTACCTCTTACGATTCTTTATCTCAGAATTAAAATCTAACCCTGTCAGTGTAATTAGTAACAACTAATTACTATTAGTATTACTAATAGTAATTACTAATTACTATTTAGTTGTTACGAACATTTGGACCTGGTCAAATGGACTAATTCTATGGTAGCAGTAGTTTGAAAGGAGGATGGCACTAATTTCAGAGACTGGAGTTGCAGATTGGTTTGCAGATTCGTTTTTTCAAGCTAATGGGAACCTCTTCAGTGAAGTCCTCAATCCAAAATAAGAAGTCATAACTGTGTGCTAAGCCATTTCCTCTTGATACTTACTGACTATTGGTTTTAACCCCTAATATTCCCTTATGTTCTTGTTTTCCAAGTAAATTTAATACTCTAGGGTCCTAGCGGGATATATGGATGTATGAAATGGCTCATGAGTAAGACTATAGGGAACTGCAGGGAATAAACTGCGTGTCAGCGGCTGGTACTCCTTTCCAAACAACTTTGTTATACAGGAATATGGGCTGGTGTTGCTAAAACATTTGATTCTTAAAGAGAATTAAAATCTAAATTTTATGTGAAATATCCTGATGTTTTTATTACAGTTTAATTTATAAGAAACATGTATTTCTATATTTTGCCTTCATCCATAATTCCTAAAAATGCTTCAGAGCCACAAAGGTGAAATAGGAGTTTTATCAATGAAGATGACTTTTGGATCCTACCCAAGGGCAGGGGCTGGTTACTAGGATGACCAACCAGGGGTTAGAGGGTTGGAACTTTCAGCCCTACCCTGTGACCTGGGGCTAGAGTTGAATCCGCCAGTGGCCAATGGCTTAGTCATGACTATGCAATGAAGCTTCCATTAAAAATCCAAAAGGACTAGGTTTGGAGAGCTTCTGGGTTGGTGAGCATGTGAAGATGTGGGGAGGCTGGTAAACCCTTTTCCTGTTCCTCACCCTGTCTAGCTCTTCATCTGGCTCTTGATCTGTCTCCTTTATCATATCCTTTAACAAATCAGTGAATTTGTTTCCCTGTGCTCAGTGAGCCACTCTAGCAAATGAATTGAACCTAAGGAGGAGGTCACCTGGACATCCAATCTGTAGCTGGTTGGTCAGAAACATAGGCAACATTCTGGAGCTTGAGACTGGTGTCTGAAGTGGGAGGTGGAGTGCAGGGAGCAGTCTAGTAGGACTAAACCTATGACCTGCAGAATCTGATGCTATCCCTAAGTGGATAGTATCAGAATGGAATTGAATTCTCCAATACCAACAGAGTGTCTGAGAATTGCTTGCTGTTATGTGTTGGGGACCTCCTCCTCACATTGGGATTGGGTCCAGAAACCCAAAAAAGAGTTGGTGTCTGTGCAGTGGAATTTGCTAGAATGGCCCTGACTCATAGAAACATGTGGTTTTTGAAAAAGAATAAAGGGTGGGGGATGAGGAACCTTTGACCCCTGGATACCTTCCTAGTCCCCCAAGATATGAAACTGCAGCTGTGGTGCTATCAGTTACTAAAGGTGAATGTTACCAATGAAATTTAGAAATGGTAGCAGAACAGACTCTGGAAGAGTTGGTTCATTGTGTGTATATATAAGGAAATGCAAAATAACAAGCTGATTATACAATGTCCTAGTTATTGTCACTGCTAATAGCCAAAATGAAATTAAAATGTTGGGGCAGGCCTTGATGCTGAACCAAGATCCAGCATTTAGTTTGATCTGAACTTTGGCTATAGGCTGCAAAGGTGCCTAGAAAGGGAAAAAATTATGCAGGGGCAGTAGAACCTCTAAGTACTTAAGTACTAAGTA
This sequence comes from Lynx canadensis, assembly GCF_007474595.2. Taxonomy (NCBI): domain Eukaryota; kingdom Metazoa; phylum Chordata; class Mammalia; order Carnivora; family Felidae; genus Lynx; species Lynx canadensis. The sequence continues at coordinate 17,437,307 of NC_044320.2, forward strand.
TGTCTAAGACCTCTGTTCACCAAGAAGGTGTTTAAAATAGGGGAAGGACAAAACCAAGAAGCCACTGAAACCAGGACATATACGGACATACCTCAGAGGTACTATGGGTTTGGTTCCATATCACTATGATAAAGTGAATCAAATGAATTTTCTGGTTTCCCAGTGTATATAACATTCATCTACACTAATTGTACTCTATTTAAAGTGTAACAGCATTTTGTCTAGAAAACAATGAACATACCTTAAATACTTTATTGCTTAAAAAATGTTAAACATCATCTGAGCTTTCAGCAAGTCATAATTATGGATCACTACAACAAATAAAAGTTTGAAATGTTGAGAACTGAGCATGATACAGAGACACAGAATGAGCAAAGACTGTTGGAAAAATGGTGCCAATAGACTTGCTCAATGCAGGGTTGCCACAAACATTCTATTTGTAAAAATGAAAAAAACTCAAATATCCAAAATGCGGTAAAATAAGGTATGCCTGCAGTCTAAAGGAAGTGGCTCATTTCATGGATCCAGTATCATCTTCCTAAAGAATCTTTGCTGAAATGGATTGAGAGAATAACCAATTGGGGCCTGCATGGCTTGTGAAAAGGCAGATGGCTCTTCAGAGTAGAGGAGCATGTTAGCATGTTTGGGTTGAGGCAGGATCTGTAGTTCACTACTGAACAATTGTAGATGATTGTACATGATTCAGATACATGGGAGGTTATTCCTGAGGGAATAGTCAGCCTGGTGGAGTAGATCAGGGCCACGATAAAGTGTATTTATCCTGAGTGGGGGACTGCCCAATTCCCCCTATAAATGCCAAATGAAATACCCCAGATGATTGGAGTATTTATCCCTTGAACATGCCCATTACCCAGGTTATGGTAAACGCTGTGATTAAGGAGGCCTCTATTGTATAGGCTCCCCATGTAACTTTACTGCTATAAAACTAAATAGTAGTTTCAGAAGCCTTACCAGATTGGCTATCTCAGCTTCCCTGTATGGGTCTTAGTGATACCAAGGACATTAAAGTAATTAAGAAAATAGAGACCAAGGGGAGAGTTAAGTGGCTCAACCTAGCAAAGTTGAAAACTTCAGTTGGTTATTGAGAAATGGGATGAGTAAATTGCAGACATTGATGGAGTTCAAACAAATGCATTGATGTGGCACTACCAGAAATTGGACCATCAGGACTCCCATTAAAGGGCCCCAAACAAGTGTGCTCTATTAACCCCAATTTTGAGGAATTTAAAAAGCCCGAAGGAAAAGATCACAATGATAAGCCTGACTAAGAATGCCCTGGGACAATGTTTAGGAAGACTAATCAGGGTAAAGATTGATATAGCGGCTATGATCTTCTGACCCTACCTCCCAACCCAGGGACCCAAAGCCATATGCACACATGTGGGTAAAATGGCCCACAGGGGAGGAGAAGAAACTTTCTTGGGACTATTTGATAGAGGAGCCCAGTGCACTGTGATTCTACAACCTGTTGGTGATGTATCAGCAGGGGTTAAGTTTACATTGGGAAGATACAGAGGTATAATGGTTGATGGGATAAGATACAAGTCTGGATGGAAAATGGGGTTTTGGAACAGATTTTGTGTGAGGTCGCATGTCTTTCACCTGAATGTATTATTGGGATAGATACTATGTCTGGGGATTGCTCCCCCACCTAAGATTGTAAAACAGAAGTCATGTAAGCCTACCCTCATGCTAGATTTAATTGGGCATGCTCAGTGGGAACCATTAGAAGTGTCTAGGCCCACACAGGTGGCTAACTGAAAGCAATACAGAAATTTGCCATATAGTTGGCCTGCATGGCCTGTGTAAAAGGCAGATGGCTCATAGAGACTAATAGTCGACTAATCAAGTTGTACTGCTCATAGCCTCAGCAGTTCCAGATACAGTCTCAACCAAAATATGGAAGGCTAAAGAAGGCTGGTGTTCTGTGACTGATCTTACTCTTTCTCAGAAAACAGCCATCACAATTTACCTTCATGTGGGAGGGATCCCAGCTTACTTCTGTGCTTCCCCAAGGTTGTTTGAACTCAGCTTATTTTGTCAGGGATTTGGACTTAATGCATGTCTCAAGTGTAATATGCTGTATGCCACGATAACATCAGAAACTGAAGAGCAAGTGAGGACTGATTTGAATGTCATGAGGATAAACCTGACTGGGGCTTGCTAATCCAGCAAAGATCCAAGGGACTGCCCAAAAAGTGAAATTCCCAGTACTAACTTTGGGAGGAGCCACCTGGGACATTCCACAAGTAAGAAAAAGTAGACTTAGGTCATTGCCCACCCCAAACACCAAAGAAGAATCCCAGAATTTGTCTGGTTTATTTGGATTTTGGAGAGCACATATTCCACATTGGGGAATATTGTTAGCTCCCAACTATAAGGCCACCTGAGAGAAAGCTGTATCTGAGTGGTGACCTGCAAAAACAGGCCATGTTTGAATTATAAAAGGTGGTAGCTGGGGCGCCTGGGTGGCGCAGTCGGTTAAGCGTCCGACTTCAGCCAGGTCACGATCTCGCGGTCCGTGAGTTCGAGCCCCGTGTCAGGCTCTGGGCTGATGGCTCAGAGCCTGGAGCCTGTTTCCGATTCTGTGTCTCCCTCTCTCTCTGCCCCTCCCCTGTTCATGCTCTGTCTCTCTCTGTCCCAAAACTAAAAAAAAAAAAAAAATAAAAATAAAAAAATAAATAAAAGGTGGTAGCTTTCTCAATGCCTTTTGGGCCCTTACAACCCCCAATAAAATTTTGGAAGTGTCTGCCACCCATACTCGTGTAGACTGGGCTTGTGGCAAGAGCCCATGAGCAAGCAGCAACTGATGAGATTTGGGACCAGAAAATTATCAGATGGATAATAATTAGCCTGATATTGGGCATTGACACTGCCTCCAAGACTGAAAGACATGAAATAATTATGAAACCTGAGGTACTCATGTCTTGAGTGATGCCAGAGAAACCCCCCGGTAAGGAAGGCAGTGCCCAGAAGAGTTCCATAATGAAATAGATATGGTTTGTACAGGAGAATACTTCTAGGGTAGTGCAAGGAGACACTGTATCCATGAGCAAGTAGCCTCTTTTCCTCTAGGATCAACTTTTGAGGCACCTGAGGAACTGCTGGAACCAACTGCCATGTGGACACTGCCCCATGAAGTTATTCACTGAACAGACACCTGTTTAACTTACAGATGGCTGTTCTAAGATGAATGGACAATATCTTGCTTGGAGAGCTGTCATACTAACACCAGTGAATAAGATTTCCTGAGGAGGGAAAGAATAAATTGGCTCAGTAGGCTGAACTGCATGGTGTTTCCCTGACGGTGATAGAATTGAGCAATGGTAAAAGTCCTTCTGCTTGGGTCTTTGCTGGCTCATGGGATATAGCCAGTGGCCTGACTGTCTTGTTAGGTAGATGGGCAGTAGAAAACTAGACTACTGTGGGGTTGTCTGTGTGAAACATGGCCCTGTGGAAATCACTCTGGGTACTTGAGGGGCACATTAAAGTAGGACATGATGATGCCCATCAGAAGACCACCCCATCTTCCAGGTTCAAAAGGTGATTGGAATCACCAAGTGGACCTTCTGGTGCATTACCTTGAAGTGGCCATCTGTGTCCATGAAATGAATGGCCACAGGGTTGCAGCAGTGTAGAGATGGACTGAATCTAGGTCTATTCCTCTTGTACCTTGTGGGATACAAAATGCCAACAAGAATGGTTTCCTCAACAAAGACTGCAGGTAGCTATGTGGCAGATTCCCTGGTGGAAGGCCCTCAACATGGCTGGCAACTCAGACTGATGCTGGTGGCCCCAGAGAGGGGGGGCTCCAAATGGGTCCTGATAGGAATAGATACTGCCTCTGGACTGGGTTTTGTAGTAGATGCAACTACTTGGTGTTACAAAGAAGCCAGAACAGACAACCATGCATGGCCGCCATTGTGTCTTCAGATCACGGAACTCTGTCTACAGTCCCTAATGTCTGACCGTGGTCAGAGATTCTCCTTACAGTAGTGGATAGAAAACTGGAATGGGCAGTTTAAATATTTGTTATCTAAAATGGGGGGAGATAAAGGCAAGAGGTCTGGCTTACATGCCTTCAAGAGTGTGTGCTCACACTGAACCTGAGGGGGGCTAAGGGAGGGTCCCCATTGATAGATTCCTCTACCTTTCTTGGGGGTCTGGGGAAGTGGGGTGGGGGAGGATGATAGTGCAACTATGTCCAACATCACAGCAACTGTTTTTCTACCTGATGCATGGCATGAAACTGTGGCCTCCTGAAGCAGGATGATTACTGAGCAAGAAACCATAATACCCTTAAATCTTTGTCAGAATTCCTAAGTGTCTGTTGGGGTGGATTGTTTGCCATTTGGCAGAGTTGTTGCTGGCAGTTAATGCTGCTGTGATGCCTCCTGATTGGGACAGCATACTAGTTCTGTACCTGTGTCAACCCTACCTTGTGTGAGTGGGAGGGTTCTGATGTTTGCTAGGCTTGTATTGCTGCATTCTGGGTCCACATAGTGGCCAAACCTAATGTCCCTTTCAAGGATGGAAGAGCCTGGCTAAAGATAATGGACAGATAGAGAAAAGGATAAATAGCTGAGGGTAAAGGGATGGGTAGGTGGGTTGTGCAACAGGAGAAATCCAATATTTTATTAATACCTCGAGGGATGCTCAGAGTGAATGTTATCTGCAGCATACCAGATGCTTGGAAGGATGAAGCTATGTTTGCCGAGACCACCATTGCTTTTGCAACTGGACAAGACTGAATGGCAGCCTGCAAACCCAAGTGATGTTGCTCTGGGAGACTTTATCCTCATCAGATATGTTGATGAACTTGACTAATTGTCAATGACTAGTTGGAACCCTAGTGATGTGCCAGTATCTTTGACTCCTTTTTTTTTGTTTTTAGGATATATAGATCATTTGTGTCCTCACTATAGGAGAGGGTGGGCCCTACTATATAACACACAATGGAAACAAGTCTCCATACAGACCTGTGAGATGATTGGCTTTGTCCCCAGCTGATGTGTGATCTAGAACTAACTGAATCATGACCAATTTTAATGACTCCTGTCATTAATATCTGATATATGAGCAAGGACTGCTTCAATTGGGAAGGCAAAGTGAACACCTCTGTAATTTTTCTGGATTTGTTCTGTAAGGAAATTGAATTGCACCATGACCATACTGTGATATATTGTAATACTGGCATCTTTGGTAAGATTTGACTACATGTAAGTAAGTCTTTTGTTTATAGGGATGTTCATCAAATGTATTGGGAGATTAAGGTAAAGCTGCCTCAGCATATAATATTTATGGAAGATGACTGGCCCAAGGAGGAACTGCATCTTTCTAGTCACCAGCTGCTTTCTGTACTAAATCCCTGTGCTACATCTATCACAAGATACAAGTAGCAGGAGATGAGGGGTGGGGAAAGAATAATAAACTAATAGAGTATAAAAATGTTATGGCTTTATAGGACAAATGAGCTGTTTTGTCAAATCCATCCCTACCCTATAGTGACCTCTCCAAAATGTTAGGTCTGTTTGTGTTGGTGCTATTGCTATATCTGTCCTACAAAACCTACATCAAATGTACGTGCTATGATGGATATGATCATTTTGCCACGAGGAATCCATGTTTGAAGACCAGGGGGTGGACTGAGATAAACAGTTGACCTTTGAACATTGTGGGGGGGTCTTTAGGGGGTGCTGACCCCCATGCAGTCAAAAGTCTGCATGGAACTTTAGACTCTCCAAAAACTTAGTAGTCTACTGTTAGGAAGCCTTACTCCTCTAATAGTTGACAACTATTATACTGTATTCCTAACCTAAGAAAATGTTAAGACAAGCCTAAGGATGAGAAAAGGGAACCTTAAAACCATAAGGATAACCCATTCACAGTACCGTTACAAAAAAGAGTATAAGTGAATCTACATAATTCAAACCTGTACTCAAGGGTCAACTGTAATAACTTATGAGAAATACATATTTGGTCATTAAGATGACTGAATTATATTTCTCAGATATATTGTCTTCATTCAGTTATTGAAAATGCTTCAGAGCCATAGAGGTGAAATGGGGGTCTTATTATTAATGAGGGTAGAGTCCAAAAGTCACCTAAGGGTGGGGGCTGAGAAGACCAACCACGTGACTTGAAGGGTGGGAACTTTCAGTCCCACATTCCGACCTCTGTTGGGGTGTGGCGGGGAGAGGCTGGAGGTTGAATCAGCCAACTGGCCAGTGACTTAGTCAATCATGATTGTGTAACAAAGCTTCCTTTAAAAACCATAAGAGACTCTTGGGCGTGCCTGGGTGGCTCAGTTGGTTAAGCATCTGACTTCAGCTCAGGTCATGATCTCCCTTGCTTGTGGCTTTGAGCCCCCTGTTGGGCTCTGTGCTGACAGCTAGAGCCTGGAGCCTACTTCAGATTCTGTGTTCCCCATTTCCCTTTGCTTCTCCCTGGCTAATGTTCTGTCTCCCTTGCTTGCTCTCAAAAATAAAAAAGTTATAAAAAAAAAAAAAAAACGACCCATAAGAGACTCTTAAATACAGAGAAACTGAGGGCTGCTAGAGGGGAGGTAGCTGGGAGGATGAGTTAAATGGGTGATGGGCATTAAGGAAGGCAATTTCAGGGAGGAGCACTAGGTGTCATATGTAAGTGATGAATTACTGGGTTCTACTCCTGAAGCCAAGACTACACTATATGTTGACTAACTTGAATTAAAAAACAAAACAAGGGGCGCCTGGGTGGCGCAGTCAGTTAAGCGTCCGACTTCAGCCAGGTCACGATCTTGCGGTCCGTGAGTTCGAGCCCCGCGTCGGGCTCTGGGCTGGTGGCTCAGAGCCTGGAGCCTGTTTCCGATTCTGTGTCTGCCTCTCTCTCTGCCCCTCGCCCGTTCATGCTCTGTCTCTCTCTGTCCCAAAAATAAATAAACGTTGAAAAAAAAATTAAAAAACAAAACAAAACAAAACTGGGTTTGGAGAGCTTCTGTGTTGGTTAGCATGTGAAGAGAGTGGCACACCTGGAAGCTTCTAGCCCCTTTGCTATACCTTACCCTATTTGTTCATCTGGCTATTAATTGGTCTTTTGTCATATTCTTTAACAAACTGGTAAATGTGTTTCCCTGTGCTCTGTGAACCACTCTAGCAAATGAATGGTCCTTAGAACTTGTGCTTCTGACCAACCAGCTAGAGACTAAGTGAACAGCCTATAGCTTGTGACTGTTGCCTGAGGTGTGGAGTGTTTGGGGGCAGTCTTAACCTGTGGGATCTGATACTACCTGTGGGTGGATAGTGTCAGAATGGAGTTGATTTCTCCAGTACCAGCAGGGTATCTGGGAATTGCTTGGTATTCTATGTGCTCCCCTGCCACATGAGAATGGAGTCTGGGAATGCCAAAAGAATTGGTGCCAATTAGGTGAGATTTGCTAGAATGGCCCTGGCTCATTGAAACATGTGATTTTTAAAGAAAGGATAAAAGACTGGGGGGTGGGATGGGGAGGAAAGAGAACGCTTTGATCCCTGGATGGCAAACCTTGGAAAAGTTTTTTTTTTTTCCTTCCCCTTCCTCTTCTCCCTCATTGAGGAGGACAGGCTAGTTTACATTCTGCATCAGAACTCTCAAAGCACTCTTAAGTCCACATTTGGTTCTGACAAACTATAACATAGGAAGATATTTTAACTTGAAAACTAAACAAAGTAGTTAAATGACTGGCCCAAGGTGACCCATCTATCATGAAAAAATAAAGCTGGGTGAGAACCCAGGTATTTAAGTCTTCCCTTAAGCGAGCCTCTTAGGTCATGAGCCCTGTATGCAGATGCAGAAAATAGTCATTATACGTAGCCTGAGATCTACTGAAATTTCATTCTTGTTCACATGATGCCTCTCCTTTTGCATTGTATGTAACTTGTGTTGTCCCCCAAGCAAAAACAGAATGATCTGGACATTGCAGGTTTGGTCTCTTTCGTTTACCTGGCTTTGAGGAGTAACCAGGCATTTCCACAGTATAATGAACTGTCTGCTTCTTTCTTTTTCTATAATTTCAGCACATTTGTAGTTGGGAGGTTTTGCTAAAGTCACGATGAACAGATTATGAACATAATTGCAAAAAAAAAATGTTTTACTTTTGTCCTACACATTTCAGAAAGAACAACTGATGGGAGAAAATCTTGGCTTCATAGGCTTAAGTTGTACCAGTGAATGTTAATCAATTTATAAGGATTCTTTCAGTGCTGTAGTTTTGGGTAGTCTTTAACAGCTTCATTGTTAAGATGGCTTTCTCTTGGTAGTTAGGTAAGAAAAATTGTACTCTGCTAAAACTAAACTTTAAGTAGAAGAGGTACTTCATATCTATAAACCTTACCAGTAGACCAAAGGTTTTGTCATCTTTGCAATCAAGAAATTCCCCAGATGAATGATGAGGTGACTTGAGGGTCTTTGGATCGACTCACACTTTGGATCTGGTCTTCTGAAAAGTTTCTGGAATCTTTGGGTAAGCTTCTGCTTCAGTTGCAGAAAGAGATGGGAGTCTTATCAGTTTGATAGGTTGTGGTTTGCTTCCCAAAGGGGCAGCTTTACCTGCAGCAAATGTGGTTCTAGATCACAATTATGGGTGTCCTCAGTAGTACCTATGTCTTTCCTCCATCTGTTACTTGAGCTTGTGTTTTTAATGCCAGGCTAAATCTCAGGAGCAAGAAAAATAGTCATGGTGTGGAGGTTAAAGCATGGGTACTAGCACCTGGACACCAAGCCTAGATCTGTAACTATTGGTGTGGACTTGGGCTATTTACTTACCATCTCCAAGTTGTTTCCTTAAAGATTTCCTGGACAAATTTAAATGAAAGGCAGATAGTTATGCCTTAAATGATAGGATTTTAGACTTACCAATAGCCCTTTCCCACAATTATACATGTATACACACTAATATGGAGGTATTCTTTAATCACTATGCAACACATCTATTAGATGATTTGTTAGACTAAACAAATAGGGTAAACTCTGAAGGATAACAGGTGCGATTTATAATTCCTCACTCCCCTAGCTTTTATTATAGATTTGATTATCTTAAAGACAGAAAATCTTAACACAGTTTACAGACTTTTCAGTCTTCAGCTCAGTGATTCCTCAATGTTCAAACACAAAAGCATTGTATGGGGTTGTGTGCCCAATCCCATCTTGGTTCCGATGCTGCTTGGCTAATCTGGATATGGTTGTATTTACTCTATTGCTCCCCTTCACCAATTTAAGCATGAGGAAATGGAGAATCAGGGACTTTAAGACACTGTTATTAGGCTACAATTAGTTCTTGCAATAGTTATGTCACTTTCTGAATCTAATTCAGCACTCAATGTGTGTATGTGCGTGTGTGTGGTATTTGAACATCTGTTTTTTCCTAGTATAGAAAATTCTTCTGGATTATTTTCTTAATGTTATAGTATTCCATAATTGATCTGTCTTTTGTCTTCTGTTCAAACATTTTGAACATCTAATAATACATTTGAGGGGTGCCTGGGTGGCTCAGTCAGTTGGGGATCTGATTCTTGATTTCTGCTCGGGTCATGATCTCAGTTGTGGGATCAAGACCGTCATCAGGCTCCGCACTGGTTGGATTTTTTCTCCCTCTCTGTGCCTGTCCTCTGCTCATACGCATGCATGTTCTCTTTCTCTCTCTCTCTCAAAATTAACACTAAAAAAATAATACATTTGAACAAGATTACTTCAGGAATACAGTAGTAACCTTGCACAAACCAACAATGACTAGATTCATTTATTCATATAAGGTAGTAGTTTCGATATTTAGAGGGCCCCAAGAAGGCTGAAATCTTCTTGGAATCATGGAAGGAGAGATGTAATAAGAGTAGGAACATGGGCCCGAGTTTATGTCTCTTCTGGATTAGTGCTTTCTGCACACCATTTTGTTACTCCTTGCTTCCTGATCATGTTATCCTTGGGGTTTCCATCATGATTCTTACTGCAAGATAATTTCACAATCTAACACCTCACTGAAAGCATGATGCTTTTCCTTCATCATTTGTTTCTACTAGGAAAGCCTGGGATCTATAGGAGTCCAATCAGGCAGCTTTATGATCTCATCACTGAACTGAGTTTGACTTATCTGACCCATATGGTTTTTTTCACAATTACTTCTTTTTTTTTTTTTTTTTTTTACTTTTTAATTGAAGCATAGATAACATACAATGTTTCAGGCATACAACATAGTGATTTGATAATTCTATATATTACACAGTGCTCATCACTGTAAGTGTAGTCACCATTTGTCACCATACAAGATGTTACAATATTGATGGTATTTCCTATGCTGTACTTCGCATTCCTGTGACTTATTTTTAACCAGAAGTTTGTACCTCTTGATCCCCTTCTAGTTTTCCCATCCCTCCACCTCCTCTTCTCTGGCAACTATCAGTTTGTTGTCAATATTTGTAAGTTTCTGTTCATTTGTTTTGTGTTCTTAGATTTCACATGTACGTTAAATCCTAGGATAGTTCTTCCTGTCTGACTTGTTTCACTTATTATAATACCCTTTAGGTTCATCCATGTTGTGACAAATGGCAAGATTTCATTTTTAATGGCTGGGTAACATTCCATTATATATATAACCACATCTTTATCCATTCATCTGATGATGGACTCTTGTGTTGCTTCCATATCTTGGCTATTGTAAGTAGTGCTGCAATAAGCATAGGGGTGCATATATCTTTTCAAATTAGTGATTTGTTTTTAGTAAATAACCAGCAGTGGAATTGCTTGACTGTAGGTTTTTTTTTTAAACATTTTGAGGAACCTCCATACTGTTTCCTATAGTGGTTGCATCAATTTCTATTCCCAACAGAGTACAAGGTTCCCTTTTCTTCATATTCTTGCCAACACTTGTTATTTCTTGTCTCATGATACCAGCCATAAGCATGAGGTGACATCTCATTATGGTAATGACTTACATCATTATGGTATTGACTTGCATTTTCCTAGTGATTATTGATATTGATGATCTTTTCATGTATCTGGGCATCTGTAGGTCTTTAGAAAAATGTCTATTCAGGTCCACTGCCAATTGGATTTTATTTTATTTATTTATTTATTTTTGAGTGTTGAATTGTTGGGAGTTTTTCATATAGTTGGGATATCAGTCCCTTATTAGTTATATCCTTTGCAAATACCTTTCTCATTAGTAGGTTGCCTTATTGTTTTATTGGTTTCCTTAACTGTGTAAAAGCTTTTCAGTTTGGTGTAGTCCCAGTAGTTTTTCACCTTTTTCTTTGCCCAGGGAGACCTATTCAGAAAACTGTTGCTAAGCCTGATGTCCAAGAGATTACTGCCTATATTTTCTTCTAGGAGTTTTATGGTTTCAGGTCTTTTAAATTTAAGCCTTTAATCCATTTTGAATTTATTTTTGTGTGTAGTGTAAGAAAGTGGTACAGTTTCATTCTTTGGCATGTAGCTGTCCAGTTTTCCCCAAACCATTTATTAAAGAGATGGTCTTTTCTTCATTGTATATTCTTGCCTCCTTTGTCATAGATTAATTGATGGTATAAGTGTGGGTTTATTTCTGGGGTCCATTGATCTATGTGTTTGTGTTTGTACTGTTTTGAATACTATAACTTTGTAGTATATCTTCCAGCTTTGTTCTGTTTCTCAAGATTGCTTTGGCTATTTGGGGTCTTTCGTGTTTCCATACAAATTTTAGGATTATTTATTCTAATTCTGTGGGGGAAAAAAAGCTACTGGTATTTTGATAGGGATTCTGTTGAATCTGTAGATTGCTTTGGGTAGTATGGACATTTTAACAATACCCTTCCAACCTATGAGCACACTGTATTTTTCCATTTGTGTAATTTTGAGTTTCTTTTATCAGTGTCTTAGAACTCTGAGAGTACTGGTTTTTTACCTTGATTGGTTAAATGTATTCATAGGTATTTTTTGATGCAATTGCAAGTGAGATTGTGTCCTAAATTTCTTCTACTTTATTGTATAAAAATACAATGGATTTCTGTATATTTTGTATCCTAGGATTTTGCTGAACTCATTTACTGTAATTTTTTAGTGGAGTCTTTAGGGTATATATATATATATATACATGTATGTATGTATATATGTATATAAGCGTATACGTATAAGCATGCATATATACATATGTATGTATACATAGGGTATGTGTGTGTGTGTGTGTAGGTGCGCGTGTGTGCACGTGTGTATGTGTGTATGTATGTGTGTACGTCTGTGTACGTGTGTGTGTACGTGTGTGTATGTGGGTACGTGTATGTATGTGTGTATGTATATGTATGTGTGTACGTGTGTATGTGTACGTGTGTATGTGTGTATATGTGTGTGCGTGTGTACGTGTGTGTAGGTGCGCGTGTGTGCACGTGTGTGTGTACGTGTGTGTGTGTGTGTGTACGTCTGTGTACGTGTGTGTACGTGTGTGTATGTGGGTACGTGTATGTATATGTGTGTATGTGTGTGTGTATGTGTGTACGTGTTTATGCGTGTATGTGTGTACGCGTGTGTATGTGTTTATGCGTGTATGTGTGTACGTGTATGTATATGTGTGTGCGTGTATGTGTGTACGTTTATATTGTGTGTACGCATGTTGTGTGTATGTGTGTACGTGTGCGTGTGTACATGTATGTGTGTACGTGTGCGTACGTGTGCGCGCGCGTGTATGTGTACGTGTATGTATATGTGTATACATACACGTATGCGTGTATATGTATACATGTATGTACATGTATGTGTATATCTGTGTGTATATACATGTATGTATGTGTTTATATCTGTACATACATGCATGTGTGTATGCATATATACATCTATGTATGTGTGTGTATATGTGCATGTATGTATATGTGTGTGTATACATGCATGTTTGTGTATGTATATATACATGCATGTATGTGCATGTATATGTATATATGCGTATATGTATATATGCATGTGTGTATATGTACATATGTGTATATACATGTGTATATGTATATATATGTATATGTATATATGTATGTATATATAGGGTCATATATATATACATAGGTATGTATATATGTATATATGTGTAGATGTATATATGTGTGTGTATGTGCATATGTACACACATATATGTATGTATATATGTGTATATATTTATAGGGTGTGTGCGTGTGTATATATGTATACACACACACACACACACACACACACACATACACATATATATGGTACTAAGTCACCTGTAAATACTTCTACTTCTTTCTTACCAATTTTTATGCCTTGTGTTTCTTGTCTGCTGCAGCTACGACTTCTAGTATTAGTTTGAATAAAAATGGCAAGAATGGACATCCTTGTTTTTGATTCTTCGAGGAAAAGCTTTTATTTTTTCCCCATTGAGTATTAGGTTAGCTGCTTGTCATATATAACCTTTATCAGACTGAGGTATATTCCCTTTAAAACCACTTTGTTGAGTGGCACCTGGGTGGTTCAGCTGGCCAAGCATCTGACTCAATTTCGGCTCTGGTCATGATCTCATGGTTTGAGTTCAAGCCCCGCATCCGGCTCTGCTCTGATGTTGCGGTGTCTGTATGGAATTCTCTCTGCCCCTCCCCTGCTTGGTGCTTGTTCACGCGCATGCGCGCGCTCTCTCTCTCTCTCTCTCTCTCTCTCAAAATAAACTAAGAATAATCACTTTGAAAGTCACAATAATGATTTTTATGAGATAATTCCCATTTTGTCTTATTTTCCATGCTTAAAATGTGCCAATCCTTCCTTAGACCCATATGCTAGAGGTAGCCTAGGCAAACTACATAATCTCCATGCTGTTTTCTAGATTCATTAAGTAAACAATTAAAGCATATGGATCTTCCTCATAAACTTTTGTGCATATGTGTCAGAGGACAAGGGCATGTTGGTAATGACTTCTATGTCATTTCTTTTCAAGTTCTGAAACTACATTCTATGATTAGTATCTAGTCTAGAGTCATTTACCTTTATCTACTCTTCCTCTAGCACCTTAAAGTTGTAATTTTCTCACCAATTCTTTTGGTTCAAGGAAAATAGAGGGCTTGTTTTCCCAATTTGGTTGATCTATGTATCCTTTGATGTAGTTTAGGAAATTCCAGTTTCTCAGATGACCTTTTTGATGGAACAAGGTGATTAAATAGTTAAAAACCTTCTGTTTGATTTTTGAAGGTGAAACCAGGCATAACTCTAGCTCTTGATCCAAAATTTTTTTTCTCCCGGGAATACAGCTAGATGACATTTTCAGCATTCTTTGTGGTTAATGTGGCCATATGACTGAGTTGTAACCAGTGGAGTGTGGGTGGAAGTCCTGTGCATCACACTTCCAGTCCAGGAAACCTGGAACTCTACTCATTCCACAAACCTGTATAGAGTACATGAAGAACTTGCAATTGTGTTGACAGAAGGGTGACCACAGACAGGGTTGAAGAACATAACGTGTCTTTAATGGCAAAGAATATGGAAACTTCTCTAACACACCCCATCTCACCAAGAGATGTTGACAAATTCATGGTATATTTTTAACTAAGATATAATTGACCTATAACATCCTAGAAGTTGAAACTCTGTAGCTCGATGATGTTCATTTGATGCATTTATATACTGCAATATGGTTACCATTGTAGTGTTAATATCTGTCATGTCACGTAATTGTCATTTTTTGCGATATGAACATTTAAGACCTACTCTCAGCAACTCTGAAATATATAATCTGGTATTGTTCACTATAATAATTGTGATACATTACCAATTACTGTAAGGTAGATCTCCAGAATGTATTTTCTAGTTGCAAGTTTGTTCCGAACTAAGGCTTGGGAGGAGGTAAGTGGTGATTTCAAAGAAGGACTTAAAAAAGACCATGCTTTTTTTTTTCCCTTTGCTGTAACGGGGCTAGTAGTATCAAAGCAGGAAGACTCAAAGCACAGCAACAACAAAAACATTGGGTGGCCTTGCTGCAGAGTAGGGGGCTGGGATGCCCTGATAAGACCACAGCAAGGGATTTGAAGCTCTATGGGGAGGTTGGGTAAGGAGTTGGTGGTGATAAAAAACCTTCTGGATCTGATAAATAAGCGCACAATGTACTGTTATATTTGGCAGTTGTTTGAAGGAGATCGTGTTCTTGTTCAAACCATATCATTGGCAGCTTTGCATCCTCATGGGGACACCGAGGCCAGGGAAACTTGGTCCTTTCACTAGCTGTAGGCTTCTGTGCCTCTTTCTGTGTGTGGCCATCTTTGTGCCATGTTTCCTCCATGGTAGGAATTTTACTGTGTCTGTTGGAATTTTTCTGTCGAACACTATCACCCTCGTGACCATTCTGGAACAATGGTGAATGAAACATAGGACCTATTTTTAATTTGCTTGCAGGGGATTTAAATAGGCATACAAATTAATAAGGAAACAGCTTGCTAAAGCCACAATAAAAAACTATGGAAAAGTTTAAAAAGGAAATTAGATGGTGGCCTGTTATGTGCCTTCGTGCCAATTAGAATGGCATCTTCTCTGAGCATGCGGCAGCACAGAGCTTGGGGAGCAGACAGAGTTCAACTCCTGCTGGACTCCTGCTCCCTTAGTTAAATGCCTTTTTGTAGGAATACAATCTGCACGAGGTACGTGGCAGCCAAGGAGATGTAATGAAGAGCATCTTTGGGTTGGGAGGTGGAAGACCCAGCTGAAGGATGGGAAGGTGTTACTTTTATAACATCCAGGGAAGGTGGAGAACTTTTTAGCAAAATCAAACACATGTAAAACCTCTAAGATGAACAATAAGACAGGAAATCAATAAACACAAGGTCCAGTGAAGGGCAGAGGTAACAAGTAGCTGTGTGGTGAGGGCGGAAGTAACTAGTAGGAGTGTGTGAAGATGGAGATACAAGAAAGGTTCAGGCCATCCAGGGTTTGTAAAGCAAGTAAACAATTTGATTTGCTCTGAATGCAGCAGTCATTGGAGAATTGTGTTGTTGTGTGTTGTTTCTCTGGGGAGTTTTAAAAAGTAGAATAACCCATTCCAAGGGACACCCTGGCTTCTGTGTATAGGATGGAGGCTAGTGGAAGAGTCCAGATGAGAGAAGGAAGTTTGAACTGGGTGGCAATAGAGCTGGAGAGTTGTGGCAGATTGGAGCTACACATTTCATACAGGATGGGCAGAATATCTTTGCTCAAGACCTCATCATGGTGAGGTTATGAGTTCCTCATGTGCCAAGTACATCAGACTGCACCGTTCATGAGAGGACCAACTGTACCTTTGTTCACTGTTCTATCCCAAGGCCTCACATAGGAGCTTCTCAGTTATTGCTGTTAATGAGTAGATGAATAACGCAGATGAGTGTTAAGCACTTTAACCATATTAAGCAATTTTATTCTCACAGACCTCTTCAGAGGTATATTAGCCAGTATTGTTGTTATCCCATTTTACAGATGAGGAAACAAAGACCCAGGTTGAACTTGTCAAAGGTAAGAGTTAGTAAATGCCAAAACACATTTCAAACCTAGGTCTGTATGACTCGATTAATATTCCATACTCTTAACCATCATGCCATATTATAGTTAAGTAGAACAGCCTCAGCTGCTCATCAAATTAAATTGCCACAGTGTGTTAGTACTTAAAGAATAAGGCTTCCCAAAAGATCAGAATAAAATAATAGATAAAACACTCACTGTTCATTGTTGCTGTACGAAGGCATTATGTGAGTCAGGAGGAATATGGCACCAGAGTATGGGTTTCAGCCCTTTCACTACTGTTGTATGCCTGTGTTTAGGAATCTAACTTATCTGTGCCACATTTTGTTAGCTGTTAGGTTTAGCGATTGGGCTGATTAGCATGATCCTTTCTAGATCTAAGATTCTACTAACCTGTAGTGTTCTCTTGGAGTCATGAGATGGGGACCAATACGAGGCTATAGTGCCGCATATGACTGTGTGAGCTCCGTAGTGCACAACTGCAACAACACTGGTTACAATGCCAGCATCACTCCCTGGAGTTGTGCATGTGGTAGCACTGCTCTCTCCGTACCTACCTTCTGCATGTGGTCTTTGGAGAATGATTTTGTTGCGTGACCTAGAATGGCCACCTAAGTGATTCAACACATGGGGCTAGGCTAAGAGGGTTATTTGGAATGAGTGGGTTGAAACAGCGTGGTACCATTATAAAATGCTGGTTTTGACTACCCAGGACTATATCCTAATGTGAAAAGGGAAGGTTATGTAGAAAGTGACCACTAACAGAGCCCTGTTCCTGCTTTCTGCTGTGTCCCCCATAGGACATAGGGGGCACCTAGGACTGATTCTCCTAATGGAGTAATCTCTGGGATCCTGAGAAAGCCCTGGGAATTAAAGATAGCAATTTTTAATCTAATGGTTTAAAACAGCTCATCCACCAATGAGCCAATTGATTAGCCAACTGACCCACCACCAATGAACAAAATGCACTGAATACCTGACTTAAGTACCGCACTGATGTTTTTCCGCACAAGAAACCACTTTGTCACAACTCCTGGACTAAACCAGAACCAACTTGAAAATTTTTTCTTCCTAATCAACGTGTTATTTAAAAATTCACACTATGCTGATTTCAAAACTGCTTTTTATTATAGTTTTCTCTTTATTCATTCCATTACCTACCCCAAAGCCCATTTCTGGATAGAACTATATGTAAACAAATGGCACTGAGCTATGTAGGATGTTGGAAGAAAAAAAAAACAGAACTTAGGGGAATTGGGTTTAAGTATCTTTCCTACTACATGTTACATGTGTGATCTTGGTTATGTAACTTAATCTGTTCATTTACATCGTAAGAATATCTTGTATTATGACAATACATGTGAAGGTACTTGGTGGGTACCTGGTGCATAGTTAAGACATAACAAATGTTAAATTACAATTCAATTAAATGAAGGGATAATATTAGGCAAGATGTAGCAGTGACATAAGGATGTGCCAAAGTGTTCTCTTCTTGCCTTGTGTCTGCTCAGTGGGTGACACATTTCAGTCACGAGTCTATCAAGTTTTACCCTTTAGGTCTTCTGATATAGTTCAGGAATATCTGTAGGAAAAAATAAACTCCCCAAATAGAACCAACAGGATCATACTTTATGTAATTGGAGTCATGCTGATTTGAAATCGTAAGTTCACAAAAGCACTAATGAGGCCTTCACTTTACATATGCAACTTTAAATGTGAAACCCTTCTCAGTAAATTTGCCACATCTCAAATTTTGAAGTTAAAGGACTTAATGGATTATAAAGTATGCTTTCTCACTACCCCACTTAGCTGGTAAACAAATACCCAGCATGCTTTGAGCCCTGAGGTTTTGATACTGTAAGTATTTAATGTATCCTTTTGCAAAAATGCAGAATTCTAATAGTTTTAGTCCAGGGAAAGAAAATTCTGAAAGAATAGAATGATGTATTAGTGATTGGTCTAAAAATCATAGAGGAGTGAAGAATACATAGCTGAGGAAAAAGTATGGAAATGTATTCTTAAAACTTAGAATCTTACATGAAATTCCTTCCTTTGTGTGCTAGAATCCCGGATTTCTCCAAGTCAAGAAACTTCTGTTGAGAAAATTCTAGTCTAAGCTGGAGAGATAGCTGTGCTTCATTGAGCAGAGAATGACTGCTTGGATCTAGTGAATAATAATGGCTACATATTGGCATTTATCTTGCTCTAAAATGTATATTTCTAAAATGTATATTTTAAGAGCAAGATATAAAGATTTATGTACATTTTAATGACTGCCACTGTTCTTATAAATAGTTCTAATTTTACATAATAGCTCCCTATAGAGTGCCAGGGATTTCATAGGTATTTCTCGTAAGTCTATCAAAACCGCTGCAAAGTAGACACGATTACCCTTTTTTTTTGTAAAAGGTGAAACTGAGGCTCAGAAAGGTTAGGTGACTTGTCCAGGGACCATACGGGTAAGGGGCAGAGAAGGGATGCCAGTTCATAGCTGACTCTGTAGCCCATGCTCTGGTCATGTACCTTTCTGCCTTCAGGACACCACCTCCACTTGGGAGATCTCAGCCGCATCCAAAGCCCAAATAGGAAAGAGTCAATAGTGTTTTGAAGAATTGCCTTACAAACACAAGCCTAAACACACAAAGAGGTGCGAAGTCATGAGCACTGTCCTGCGGTGGACCCTAAATCATCTGGATGGCTGCCTAGATAGCCTCTCCTCTCTGTACACTCCCTTCACTGTCTTCATCTTACAGATCTAGGGGGATGCTCTGCCCTGGTCCGTTACACTCTGATTCCCTGCTTGTCTGGAATCAGTTGATAAATCTACCTGCCAAAATCCATCTCTTTGCTTTTAGTACATCCGATAAAAATGGAAACATTTTTTGAAAGACTTTTTTCCCAGGTGAGTTCTTATTTCTAAGATCTACTTTCTGTGGAATTCTCTTACTCACCAGGATGAATGTTGATGCATTTTGAGCACCAGGAAGAATTGAGCTGTGCTTGGCACTTTGCCCTGTTTTCCTGTGCAGATATGCCCTGAGAGTTCAGGGACCTGGGACAGTGCAGGGATATGTTGACGTTTTCTCAGTTGGACCTAGAGAGTGGTTACCAGAAGGAGCAGGGCTAAGTCACAATCCATGGTTGGGTTACTGGTCAAGGGAATAGAGAACATAAATTATGCCTAGGACAAAGTGTGAGGCACTGATGAGTCCTGACGGAACACAGGTAGAAGCAGGACTTGAATGTAGCTTAATTACAGTGGTTGTGGAGACCGTTGACCTAAACTCCAGAACAGAGCTTGGGGAAATTCTGTGAATCTATAAAGGGCATGCTGTAAATGGGTATCCTTTAGGTGAGAAGTTGGGCATAAGTGAGAATATGCTGTTTTCATTTATTACTAAATTTTCACTTAAAAATTTTTGACTATTTTAATTCTAGTTAATGTAGTGATATTTTAGTTTCAGGTGTACAATATAGTAATTCAACACTTGCACAGGGACATGCTCTTCCTGTAACTGAGTTCTTTACAAGAAAATGTTCTTTCAGTAGAGAAGCTTCTTTCAGTAAGTTAAAGCCCAAGGATGAGTAACAGAACAAATCAGTATATGACACTGGCCTTTGCCTTTCTTCCTCTCATCTTTACGCCAATGGAAATGTCTTTCATGGTAAGTTCTTGGAAACTGGGAAACTTTAGTCTGATTATCTGCCATATGAGTAGACTGATAAGGAATGAAAATCCCTGTGACCTGCAGGAAGAGAATTTGCTTTAGGGTTTTTCTTTCTGATGTTAGGACTGATAGAGAGTTTGAGGCTTCGTGTGGAAAGGATGACTGTGTGTTGGTCAGTTTCTCTTAATAACCCTATCTTGAAATCCCAACCCTTTTCTCCAGCATTCACCCTGTTCTATTTCTGCCGTAACACTTAAGCTATCTGATGTATTACTTGCTTATCTATTAATTATAATCTGATCCTCCTCTTACTGGAATATGAGCTCCATTAGAGGAGAGATTTTGTCGTGTGTGTGTGTGTGTGTGTGTGTGTGTGTGTGTGTGTGAGAGAGAGAGAGAGAGAGAGAGAGAGAGAGAGAGAGATGGCTGAATGCCCTGTGCCTAGGTAGTACCTGACACATAAGAGATGTTCAATAAAAACTTAAAAATGTAATGTATGGGTGGGATGGGTAAAATCCAAAAGGAAGTGGTGGGGGCCTTTGGAGAACAGGAATGATTTTACCATCCTATAGCGTTCAAATTTATTTTTGTTGTACATGCTCTTTAAAACATAAAATAATAAAATAAATGAAAGCCAGCTGCTTAGATTCAAGGAGCCATCTGTTTTCTCCCTTGAAATAAGATGTTAGAAGATGTAGATGATCTTAATACATTGTCATGTGTCACCCAGAGTTATTGACCATAAGTAGAACTTGAATGCAGGACTTCTCCCCATCCAGGAAAATGTTATGTTTGCATTACGCTTAATTATGTTTGCATCCTCTATCCCTCTGCTTTGTTGCCATTATAAACAACTTGATAACCTTGAATCACTATTCATTATAGGCTCTTGAATAGCTCATAACTATTCCAATATGGCAGCTCCATTAGGCTTATCACACACACAACACTGGAAGCCATTGTGGATAGAGAAATCAGAGACTTCGTGAAACCTGGCCTGAAAACTTCATCTTTTTCTACTCCTTACTTAAAAAAAATATTGCATGCAGCTAGTTGAAAGGCTGCTTTTTCAGGAAAGAGGTCTCTTCTCTAATCACTTCCAGGATTTGGTTGGATGTGACTGCCGTTCTGGG
This sequence comes from Lynx canadensis, assembly GCF_007474595.2. Classification (NCBI taxonomy): domain Eukaryota; kingdom Metazoa; phylum Chordata; class Mammalia; order Carnivora; family Felidae; genus Lynx; species Lynx canadensis. Next base: position 17,458,581 of record NC_044320.2, read on the forward strand.
ATTCTGGTGAGTGAGTAAGTTCCCTCGCCTGGGGGCCTACTGGAGTTGGAGCCCTAGAGGGGGAAAGCTATTCATTCAGAGCTGTCAGCACATCTTTCTCTATGAATTACTCTCCCCAACCCATCAGGCTTTTTTTTTTCCTTGGTATAATAGAAGAGTTTCTGTAAGAATGGGGCTCATTCAGAGCAGGTCACCACAAACATAGATTTCCGTGTTAATACACATTTGAGCCAAAGTATACTTCTCAGTAAATGGGACTAGGAAGAAATGGAGTGGTTGAATCAGACTGCATTTGTTATGTGGGCTTTATGAATAGATTCATATTACCTCAGCCAAACAAAATCACTTTTTCTATCCTGGCACTGAACCTGGGTGGCATGTTTGATATGGCAACTAGAACATAGGAGCTTATCGTGGAAAAGAGGTAACAATGTGTGTTGGGTAGAGGAGTAGGAAAAGAGTGGATTCATGTTAAACCTGCCAGCCTCCCACCCCCCCTCCACATTGAAAGGCCTCCCCAGAGCCCTTGAAAGAACAGGAAGAGTACACTAGGTGCAAAGATGCAGCCAGCTTTGTCTTTTGACCTTGGCTGCCACTTCAGGCATGGATTTTGTAAAGAATCAGGCTGACTCCATCACTCATCCATCACTGACCCTAAAGGCAATGGCTATACAACAGCAAAAACAGAGTGACTCAGGCTGCATCTACACCAGGGATTTCCCAATCTGTTGTTGCTTCTAGTGGTTTCCAGGCGTGTTGTAAAATTTCACCCACAGATTTTTTATGAATTAAGGTAAAAGTATTTTTTAAGGAACTGAAAGATTATTTGAAGCTGAAATTTCAAAAGCAATAAAGATCACTAGTCTGAACAATCCTAAATAAATAAAGCATATCTGAAGAATTCTTTCATCAGCTGGTTATTTGGCCTTCAATAGACCAAACAACCCTTTGATGAGATTTTTATTGAAAAATGTCCATTTTTCTTGTTTCTTTGAGAAACACTGTGTTGTAATAAAAGTGAAGTTGATTATTACAAGTAAGGGATATGTATGAAATTGTTCTTTTTTTTTTTACATTTTAGTTAACATACAGTGCAGTATTGGTTTTAGGAGCAGAATCTTCTAATCAAGCAAATACAAGCCTTTCTCTTTCCTTCCTCCCACCCTTCCCTTTCTTCATCTCTTCATTTCATCATCCATTATTGGGAGTGTAGTTGTTTGTAAGTCAGAAATATGGCAGGCCGTTTTAAAGTAGGGAGATGTGTAAATATTTAGGCTTATGAGAAAACCTTGGTTTAGTTGGGTAGGCCTTTGAATTTTCTTGTGATACAGAGGTAGTATGAAACATCACTGATTCAGTCATAAACTCATTGTGCTTCTTGGATGTACCTTAAGTCTATACTTGTCTTTGCCCAATTGTGTATGGACACAAAGCATCACTGTAGGCACATATTCTCTTCAGCTCTGACGCTATATGCTTGGCACTTGGGCACCTTAAAAGAAAAAAAATCTATATCCTCTATTTCCTGTTTCTCCAGATGGTTAGAAGGTTATATGAAAACACTTCGAAAAACTAGAGTTCAAAATAAGTTATTTAACAATTGGGGCTCCTGGGTGGCTCAGTGGGTTAAGTGGCCGGCTTTGGCTCAGGTCATGATCTCGTGGTTCATGGGTTTGAGACCCACATCAGGCTCTATGCTGACAATTCAGAGCCTGAAGCCTGCTTCTGATCCTGTGTCTCCCTCTCTCTTTGCTCCCCCCTGCTCACTCTCCGCCCCTCCCTGTCTCTCAAAAATGAATAAACGTTATAAAACTTAAAAAATGATTTAGATCACTGGTGAAATATGGTTCTGCAGTTATAATTCATACACTTAATTGTAGTTGCTCTCACATTAGCTGGGAAATCATAAATAACCTTCCTTAATCTCTCTCAACTTCTGTATCTGTATGCGCAGGATAATAGTTACATTACTGATAAAATTATGAGAAACTAATCATGAAAAACAGCACAGTGTCTGGTGCAAAAGCAGTTTCTCAATAAATGCGATTAAAATATTTAAGATGAACATTTCTTGTTTATATTCTGTAATACAAAAGTAATCTTCTTTACCAGAAATACCCTAGTTACCTGAAACTGAATTCATAGGATTGAAATGAAAAAGATGTTTATTTGCTTTTGAAATAAAACTTAATATTCACAGGTAGGGTTAAACAACTTGTAATGGGCAATGGAAGTTAGGATATGTGGGGGGAAAAAGTGGAAGAAATTGTTCATGTTGCTGTTCATCCAAGCTCAAAGCTGATCTCTCTGTACACCCTCTCATGAGATGATCCTATCCATTTTAAGACTTAGAAACAGACTTCAAAATCAGTCTGTAATCTAGCCCCTTTTTCAGACTTGTACATTCCCAGTTGGAAATTAGTCATTTCTTCTTGAGTGGATAGCAAACTTACCACCTCTGAAGCTAAGCCTTTGACTTCTTTTTACTCCCCAATTTTCAATTCAATCAATGGTCTCAGACTCCTCCACTCAACACTGAAATCAGGAAGTCCTTCTGGATTCTCCCCTCACATTCCCACTATTTTATCAAAATTTCTGGTTCTACCTATGTAACTCTTCTTGAATCTGTTTGGTTTCCTTTATCTCTATTACCGCCCGCCTCCCCCCCCCACCCCCCACCCATGTTCACGCTAACTTCTCTCCTCCAAACTTGCTAAAGCCTCATCATAAACTTCTTTACTTCTGTTCTCAGCTCTTTCCTTCTTGTACAGTGCCAGAGTGTTCTCTTACAGAAGTGAATGTAACCAAGTAACTTTAAAGCTTTAAATCACTTGACAAATCATGGACAAAAATACAAACTCCTTATATTGGCCCACGAGGCTCCACATGGGTAGATTCTAGTCAAATGCACCTTTTTTCTAGTTTTCCAACTTGTTGAGGCCAAGTTGCTTCTTGTCTTTGAGACTTTTTCAAAGCTGTCCCTTCTGCACCTTGATACGCATATTTCTTATTTTTTAGGTCCAAGCTTAAATTATAGCAGCTTTTCCAGATTCTTCAAAGTAGATATCTACCCCAGTGTTCCATTTCAGAACTATTATAAACATAGCATTTATGCAGTCTGAATTATGCAGTTCCTTCTTGGTGTACTTGGTATTTTTTGTCTTGTGACTAGAATATAAACTCTATGAGGGAAAAGTTCTGTCTGTTTGTAGATGATATTCAATACCTGGCACAGCAAAGGTCTTAGAAACTCAATAGGTCTGGGGAAAAAATGACAGTTTTGTAGTCTAATCCTTTGTTGTGGTCTAAGAAGATAGAATCTAAGTCTCTTAAATATTTATGTTGTAGGCTTTCCATGAATAACTTTAATGATCAAGAGGTGACTTAACTTTCTAGATTGCCGGCTTATATTTTTTCCTTATAAAACTAAGAATTAAATGGGCACCTGGATGATTTGGTTGGTTAAGCATCCACCTCTAGATTTCAGCTCAGGTCATGATCTCACAGTTAGTGAGATTGAGCCCTGCTTCAGGCTCGCTCTGACAGTGTGGAGCCTGCTTGAGATTCTCTCTCTCTCTCTCTGTCTCTCTCTCTCTCTCTCTCTCTGCCCCTTCCCTGCTCTTTCTCTCTTGCAAAAGTAACCATTAAAAAATTAGATAAACATACAAAGCAATTTTATTTCATTATAAGGAGTTCCTTATCTTATAGAAAACAATGATAGAGTGATTTATTTTTATATCTCATAACTTTACCTCTATATCTCATTATTTAAGGAAATGAACAAAAAACTGACAGGTGCATGAAGCTGAATCTTAAGTTTTTTTCTTTGAAAAATTGTACTGGTATTGGTGAGTTGTACTGAGTTGGTGAAAAGCAGCATCTGTTTTCATGAGTCTCAAAGAAGAAATTTGCATGATCCAGTGTGCAGTAGATCCTATAATCTTCATATCTATTTTCTTTAAACTATATATACACACACGTGCACACACACGTGTACTTCTGTCTCCTTAAATATAAATTCATCTTTAATAATTTTCAGGTGTCTGACCATAGTTTTTACTTTTCATCCAGATGTTTTTGACTCTTCCACTTCTGCTCGTTCATTGTGCTCTCTGCCATCCTTTTGAAGTTCTCTTCATAGGCATATCTTTGCAATTCTTTGTTCGTTATTGCACTTTGAAGCCTCTCCAGTGCTCATTATCTTTCTGATTCTACCCAAAGTCCCAACTCAACGGACAGTGAGGAGGAAGCACTAGATTTGAATCTTCTGTTCAGCTCTGCCAACTGAGACCATTTGAATAACTAATCACATGTATTTCTGGCCCTTCTGTTCATTTCAAGAGTATCTGGAGATGCTACTCTCCATTCTTTAGATGGACTATTCATAGCTGAGGTCGTGGTTCTAATAGACAAGACTGTATCTCTAGGACGTTCTTACTTTTGTGTAGCAAGTGTGTCTCTTAGGCTCAACAAGAATCTGAACAACTCTGAAAGCAGCCCTCATTTTCTCAAATCATGGCGGCAGAGCTGACCCTTGTCTTTTACAAAACTTTGGAGAAAAGCCTCCACTAATATCTAAATGTAACAGAAACTTTGGAATCAACAAAACACAGAAAGGACAACGGTATATTCTTCCTTCCCATATTGTGTTAGAGACTAATAACTATCAAGCATTTTTGTTGGGCATGTTAAATTTAAATGCGCATCCTTGTGTCATTCAGGCATACAGTTTCTGTTGAGATTTTTCTTGGAATTAAATTGCTTTATGTATTATGTTACTGTCTAAAATTTTAAAATCTGAAATGTTTTGAAATATTTTTGAAATGGCATTTTTAAATCAAGATAGAATTAACCTATAACCTTATAGAAATTTAAGGTATAGAACACACTGACTTGATTCATGTATTGCAATATGATTACCACCACAGTGTTAGTGAACATCTCTATTATGTCACATAGGAAACAGGCATCATTAAGTTTAGAAAGTAACTTGTATTCATATCAGTTTCCATAGTTCAGTCAACATTTACTGACCTACCACGTCTGTGCCAGGTGTGGGACTGCACAGTCTAATAAAGAACTTTGGGTTTAACAGCAGGAACCATGAATAGGAAGGAGCCATCCATTCCAGTATGTGTCAAGGTTTGTAAGAGGACCAGAAGTTTCAGTTAAGTGTACAGCACTCAGACAAGATACTCCTTTCAAATGAAGAATTCATCAGAAAGGAATCGGGAAGCATAGAATGAAAAAGGGAAGAATGTTGGCAGACAACTCTAATTAGATGAATGATAAAAGCCGACATGTGTCAGGTTCAGTTTTGAGTGCTTTGTGATATAATGTATTTTTTGTAGTAACCCTGCCATGTGGGTACTTTTATCTTCTGTGATTTAAAGATCAGAAATCTAAGGAATAGAGACATAGATCATTTTGCTGAGGGTCACATGGCTTATGGGCCTGGGTTTTAAACCAGGCTTCCTGGCTCCCGGAGGCTAAACTTCTAAGCATGATGCAAGACTGGATCCCAGGCTAATCAGGGGATTGCCCTTGCTTGCTCATGCACATTCTCTGCTCTCCCCACGCCCTTCTATTTCTCCTCTTTCCATTGCAGAATGGAAGCGAAAGATGAAGATAGTCCATTTCATAGGTCTTGAGGAAAGAAGGCTAAATAACAGACATTTCCTTCATTAACTCTGGCAGCCAAGTAGCAAGGCTATGCCAACTTAGTGACGCTGAGGAAACCTTTAGAAGAGTTGGGTGAAATGGATACACTGAGCACCAGAGCTTGCCTTGGGTGTGTTTGGTGAGAGAATAGAGAGTCAGGGATATTCCGTGGCAGAGGACTCCCTCTTTCTATTGCGATAATATTCAGAAAGGAGGTATGTAAAAGGCAGTTTTAAAATGTAGTGCCTTCTCGTAGGGCTCCATTATGTAATAATGCTCTCTGAACTATGTGTTAGCCAGCCGTAAGTAAGACTTAAACTTGGTTTTAATAAATGTCAAATAATACCTGATACTGGTTAAGTAATGTGTGCAGTCATCGTTACAAATGCTTTTCCTGTTCTAATTCACTTAATCTTTATAACTAAGAATATCATATACAGTGTTTTGCAGATGAGGAAACTGAGTCACGAGAGACCAGGTCACTTGCCCAGGGTCATACAGTCACAGAGCTGGTGCAGAAACCATGCTCTTAAACCTTTTTATTATAAGGGCATCTGTAGCTGTTTGCCTGGCATATAGTAGGCACTCCATAAACAGTAGCTTAATTAGTAAATTACATGGATTCCTGCTGAGATGGTCTCCCACTGCAGAGTCAGATTTTTAAAAATTAGGATAACTATTAAAACCAACTTCAGTCTAGAATTGGGAAGTAGAGCAGAAGTAAGAGTTGCAGAAGCTTTGACCATGATAACTTCAGCTTTTTGACAGCCCATTGCTTAGTTCAAGCTGTTTTCCATGACTGCCACTTTTGTGCCTCTGGAAAGGTATGGAGGAAGAATTGCCACTCAGTCTGAATGCAATTCACATTCGTCTTTCAAAATTGCCTTATAGCCACTAATATGAAGTCCAGTTACCAATGACTTAGTTCTCTGTCCTCCATGTTCACAAGCCAGTAGCTGTCAAAAATCATGCTGGAAGAGTTAAATGGGCAAGGAAGACTTTATTTAAGGCTATTGCAATAGGGGAACAAGATTGAAAGCCCCACTGAAAAGATGGGGAGGTTTTTTTTTTTTTAATTTTTTTTTTTCAACGTTTATTTATTTTTGGGACAGAGAGAGACAGAGCATGAACGGGGAGGGGCAGAGAGAGAGGGAGACACAGAATCGGAAACAGGCTCCAGGCTCTGAGCCATCAGCCCAGAGCCTGACACGGGGCTCGAACTCACAGACCGCGAGATCGTGACCTGGCTGAAGTCGGACACTTAACCGACTGTGCCACCCAGGCGCCCCAAAGATGGGGAGGTTTTTAAGCACTGGACAGTATTGGAAGATGCTGTGGGAAGGGGCTTGTCAAGGTGACCAGGTCATCTGTTTGCTAACAGCTGCTTATTGAAGCTGGGCTCCTATCCTCCCCTAGAAGCCAGGAGATATGCTATCTCTCTTGATGATTGCATTTCAGGGGAATGGCTCCCAAGTCTTTGAGAAAGATACTTCCGGGTTGTAAGAAGCTAGGAGAATATTGACCTCTCAAGGGGTCCTAGACATTCTAATGAACAAGTTCTTAAACCTTCTAAGAAAAGGGAGGTGAAGGGCCTCTACTCTAATGGTGAGTCAAGCTGAAGGAAACTTTAAGGCTGTCTAGGTCATAGGACAAACATTTTTCATAGAAGTTTTCATTGTATTCTAATGACTGTGGTCTCATTAAAGCATGAGTCTCTTAAATATACATATAAGCTTGCCTACATCAAGCCCAGTGCCTAGTTTAAAGAAATACACAGTAACTGGGCACTGAATGAGCAAATGGAGACCCCAGACATCCATAATAAAAGGCCTCACATACCTGACTTTTCAGTTGGATTTCTGTCCCCAAATGACTTTTACTATGGATTTTCAACTGACATGAAACCAAGAGTTTTCTCTTATGTACTTTTTCTCCAAAGTAAATCAAGTTGAAGGAATCTTGTTGAGAGAAAATGTGAGGAGTTAACCTCATTGCCGATGACAGTCATGTCTAAAATGTCTTCTTTAATAAGTACCTCTTTTGTTCTCTCCCTGCCTCTTGGTAGAGCTGCCTTGTTAGGCCCCTCTACCATCTGGCTGCCCTGTCTTCACCTTCTACGCATACACATGTGGTGTAGCATTTGGCTGAGAGTGTAGTGTAAGGAGAATACACCAGGTCCAGAGCCAGAAGACTGGAGTCCTAGGCTTGGATATGCTCTAGGCTTGGATCTGCTCTATCTCAATTATTGAAGGCAAATGTCCCACGTTGGTCAGCTGCATTGGCTCCTAGAGAGTACACCTAGACTATTTCACATTCAGATAGCAATCTTTTGGGAAGTCATAAGTCTCATTCTCAGAGACTGCTGGTGCTGAGGAATGGCTCTGGCCCTGAGGCACTATGGCTTGTCCATTGTAGCTCTCCCTGCCCCCACTCACACATAACTGAATGATCAGCCTGCATCACTTGCATAGTTCAAGGTCAAGCCAATCCCTTCCTTGCTCAATTTCTTCATCTGTTAAGAGGAGATGATAATTCTTAATAGGAACTTTAGGAGAAAGAGAGGGATTTTATTAATGGTCCATGCTATTTAGACATTCCTCCCCTGCCGCCTCCCCCCCCCCCCCCCCCCCCCCACTGCTGGTGTATAACCTCCCTCCCGTGTTTGGCTCTGTACAGTTGTGTACCATCTCCCAAATCAATCTTTGACACTGAGATCTACTTATGTGAATTTTGTGCTTCTTTGGCTCCCGTTGGCCTCATAGTCAAGATACTCCAGAATGTGATAAGGGCCGGAGTCCAGTAAGGAGAGAAGATGTGATACAAGATTCAAGGGAAGGGAAGAAAAGATGAGAGATAAGTCATGTTTTGCAGTCTACAGTAAAGGCTACTCTCTTAAGAGATAGTACAAACCATAGTTTCCAGAAGTGCATTTTGGTGATTTTTTTCTTTTATACCCTTTAATTAAGTTATTCTCCTTAGTAGTTGGGAAACCAGAAAAGCATCCACTTGCTGGAGGGAATGACAGTACCTCAGTCTTTGTTTCCATTGGCAGAGTCCAGAGATGAATGGCAACAATTATATAGTTCTTTCAATCTGGAAACCCCTGCTATTGAATATTTTGATAATTACCTCCATTTCACACATGTTATCCTGCTGAGACACGTGGGAAACAGGTAGCTTCCTGACTGCACTGAGCTAGGGAGGAAGCTGCCAAAACTAATCCAGCCTCTGATAGTGATTGGAGAGGCACTTGCTTGGGGAGCAGATGAAAGAATAAAGGAATCTTTACCTTCTAGAATAGTGTAAGTAAGAGAAAGTAGAGGAGAACTTCTGTTTCTTGGGAGGGCTAAAGGACCTCTTCAATTTCGTTAACCAGTTCTAAGTACAGTTGTAAGTAGGGCTCTGAAACTTTGGGCAATGAAATTCCTGTCTAGTTTATTTAAAACAGAACCTAAGAAATTAATCACTTTTCTCAGATCTGCCCATGATGTAAAGAACAAAAAGAAGGCATTGTAAGTTGTCGATGATAAATACCTTTGGAATTTTTGAAGATCTAGATGTGAAATTCCTGTGTCCTATATGCTTGCTACGTGATCTTGGGAAAGTTACTTAACCTCCTTACTCCATCCTTAAAAAATATAGAGGATGTTTCCTTTGAGCATTTTAGAGCTACTGTTTGCATAAAAAAGTCAAGCATTTTAACAAATCTGGTTCTTGATACAGAGAAAGTAAAGTACTCAAGAAATTCTAGTTGAAAATGTAGACTTTGCTGACTGGGGTTGGGAATGGGCATGTGGGGGGAGGTATGGGAGATAAGGAAGAAGAGAATGAAGAAAAGGTAGCTTTTTAGTAAAGTGAGAGGGACCTGTAAGTCAGTGAGGTTATGTCAATAAAGCATTCGTTGGCATTAAAGATATTTATCTTTGTGTCTGAATTGGAAATAGCTCTTCAAGGATGCCTTAGTGTGTCCTCCCATAGACAGTAGCTGATGAATAAAGCATGTGCTTATTCCAGTTTTTCTTTGGACCAAAGAGCCTTTGGTTTCCTAGGACATAAAACCTTGGAGACATGGAGATAGTCTCATAGTTGACTTGTTATCCTTCTCTTTTAAGGGACTGCTTTCACTAGTAACTTAGTATTTTCTTTCTTCTCCACATTTTATGGATGTGTTGGACATTTGTTACTTTTGGGCATATAAATCCAGTGTGCCTTCCTATATTGTGACAAGTTTGCCGTTCTGAAATGTCTTGGTGGAACGCAGTGCCACCTATCCATAAGAGAGAGAGGAGACCCTCTTGGCCTTCCTCTGGTGGCCAGGGTGAGGGCATGTCATTTTGCCTTGCCTCTTAAACCCACTCACCTGGGTTTTGAAACCGTGATAGAATGAATACTTAGGATGTATACGTGGTGGTGGTAGGCAGCAGAAACTTGTAGCATTCTCCAGCAGAACCAGGGCTAAAGCTTTTGTTACTCCTGCGTTCTCAGTTCCTGCCCACACAAGCATGTGCTTCCTACAAACATCTATCCTGTTAATTCTATAAGGCCTTCTGTATCCTCAAATCTTGTATTTTGCCAGCCAGAAGCACAAAAAATCTCACAAAAATCAACCATTGTTGATTTTTTTCCCCGCATGTAACCAATTAGATGTTCTGTGCAAACACAGTTTTAACATGATATGGGTTTATCTTGTGGTAGGCTTAAATGTCTCTTAAAATGGATGGCAAGTCTCCTGAACAGGTTGATTTAGTGCAAATGTTAATACCTGCAGTAATCATCTGCCTAAATCTTTCTCGATTTTTATGGTTTATAAGAAGGAAAAGGTAGTCTGTACTGATAACCAATCTTTTTCTGTGAACTTTTGACATTTACAAAAGAAGTTCATAATTTTTCTTAACCCTTTAGAAACACCCTAGTGGTTAGACAGCTAAGGTGTTACTGATTATATACTAAATAAGAGAAAATGAGATTTGAAAGTGTTCAGTGTCTTGCCTGAGGTCCCCCACTAACGGGTGTCAGAGTTAGGGTTCAAACCTGGTCTTGCTGGTGTCAGAATGTCTTGCATGGTCTCACACAGTCCCTCCCCTGCAGCCTCCACCCTCTGCTCATCTCCAAGCACTGAAACGGGGAGGCAGAGTGCCATCTTGTTTCAGCTCACCTGGGAATGTGTGAGGCTGGACACTCAAAATTTTCATTTTCTGAGCCAGTCTGTGAATGACCAGAAAAGCACCCCAAGTATTGATGTTTGGGGTTACAAATTTTAGTGACAGATAATTTTGCAAATAAAGAAAGAATCCTGATAATGAAGATAAGATCAACTATATAGGTCTCACCGCCACCTTTAGACTGGGTTAGAATTCCTGCTGGTTACTCTTGAACTTTGTTATCACCTTTATCCCCTAATATTTTTTTTTTAATTTTTTTTTTCAACGTTTATTTATTTTTGGGACAGAGAGAGACAGAGCATGAACGGGGGAGGGACAGAGAGAGAGGGAGACACAGAATCGGAAACAGGCTCCAGGCTCTGAGCCATCAGCCCAGAGCCCGACGCGGGGCTTGAACTCACGGACCACGAGATCGTGACCTGGCTGAAGTCGGACGCTTAACCGACTGCGCCACCCAGGCGCCCCTATCCCCTAATATTAAAATTGCCTATTTATCTCCCTACCCTGTGAGACTATATAATCTGCAAGAATGGGAACTTTTGTCCATTGTTATATCTCCAGGCCATACCCAGCACTTGACAGCTACTAGGAGCTCAAGGTATTTGATTAAATGAATTAATATGAAAAAACTACAAAGCATCCCACACTGCCCTTCTCTTTTATGTGATCACTTGCATAATGGGGGTTTAGTAAATCTCTGGTTAGGGCCTTACCAACAATGGAAAATCGGCAAGTGCCTTCATCAGCTTTCCTATATAGTTCTTGTGAAAGACCAGGTTGATGTGGAAACTGAAGTTCTGGGAGTTTCCTCAGTTGTTTCCACATACTAGGAAAGTCTGAACACATGTTGGAGGAGTCCTTATTTCAAAGGGCTCTAGTATTACCTTGAGTTAGAAGAACATTCTCCTTTTACCCAACACACCCATAGAATTGTAGCTATGCCAAAAGCTTAAAAGGAGGGCTGACAAGTCCAATTTCCAGGTCTTGTATTTGAATATAGAGAAATTGTCCAATGGAACAAATGATGAAATGTTAATCACTGAAGTTTGACAGGGTCAAAATCAAAATGAATTATTCTGTGACTGATTTTAACCAAGCCATTCCACTCTCAAAGGGATGACTATTTTTGTAGTAAGAGCAAATACATAGCGATATAAGGAATAAACTTTATATAAATAGGGAAAAAGTTTATTTGGATAGAGCAAAATTCATTAAAAACTATCACGTCACACCTGATAGAAAATGAACCAGCCCATGATTGATGGGCTTATTCATGTGAGTCATTATCCTATTACATTCCCTTTGGATTTCTATCTTAAGGGTGGTGTCAAAGCTTCCATGAGGAAATGCCCTGGCCATATATCAAGTCCTCGTAATAACCATAGACTGAACTCTAGGCCCCTGGCTCTCAGCAAGTGCCCTCTATGTCAGGCTGTTCTAATCTCAGCCGTGTTTATCTTGAAATAAAGCTTGGCAAGATGTAGCCCAAATGTAATAAAACTATGGTCATTCCAAAACTTTTATAAAAACACATGTCTTTCTCATTCCAATATAAATTTCTGGGTTCCTGTGTTCATAATTATCCATCAGATGAGGGTCTCAAATATTTTTAAAGTAACTTTGTTACAAAAAATCAAAATAGAACTTTAGTTCTAACAATTGAATTGATCTTTCTGAGTGAGTGAGCTGTTGTATAGGTTCATGGCTGTTTGGGAAGGAAATGCTGACTGCTTGCCAACAAAAACTATCAATGTTAGACAGTAAAATTACCTCTGGTGACAAGCCTTTTCAAGGTGCACCTAGATTGGAAATAATTTGCATCGATCTTATTCCTCTCTCCTGTAATGGTTTATGCTGTAAGAATGTTAATGTGAAATGTTCTTACTCTGAACTGATTATTGCTAACACATTATTAGTAAGTTGGCTTTTCACTTTTGTCTCCAAAGCAGCAAGGCCAGTTAGGATATATAGAATGTTAGTATCTAACCTAATAACTTGGCAAGTATGTTCTTTAGTATCTGTGATAGTTTCACTGACTTAAAGTTTTGTCCGCTGAGTTTTTCCTTTTAAAACTGTCTTATTCTTAATTATGACTAGTATCAAAGTCATTTTTAATGAAATCTTTCTGGCTAGTTTTAGATAGCCACATGGCCCAAATAATTCCCCCCCCCCCGCCGAGTTTCTATATATCTTCCTAATTTCTTTTACCGTCCTGTTCTTTTCATCGTTCTCTTCCCGCCCCCCCCACTGTTGTCCATGATACAAGCAATTAGAAAAAGAAAAATTGATAAATCAGAACTTCTTAGATATTTCTCTTAACAAACTGGATCCTAAAGTTAACTTGGATTTAAGTGATTTTATATAACCAGAAGGTATTGTTGTTAGTGTCAACTAAAAATTCTTTGTGATAGAATGTGTCAGTGTGACCAACAGAGAGAAGGTGAAGTTGTCCTTGAAAATAAAAATTCTTAGTGTATTTAGTCAAAAAAAGAAAAAGGAAGTCAGTGTAATGGAGTTCTGATTTTTTTTGAAGTTTTCTAATCATTTTGTCAGGTTTCATGCTTGACACACAGGAATCATTGGAAAGCGGTCAAAGGCCTGTTGGAGTACTAATTAAGTTTTTGTGGTCTATCAGTGACTTCTGAAAACTATTAGGATTTGGAATTTAGTAGAAGAAACAAACTATTGTGTGATACTTCTCCCCAATTCATCATTAGAGTTAATGGCCAAAGCTTGTACAAGAAGTGAGAAGTTGATTTTTCTCTTTGGCATGGCCATATGTGTAAATTCAGTTATGCTGCCCTCTGTCAACATCAAAACTTGCACTAATAAAATATTGCATATATATCCACTAAGGAGAGACACTGTGTTCAAATACCGTCACAAGTTTCAGTTATTCAAGTCCGGAAGAAAGAATGTATGTGCTGAGTTTAATGCTCAAACATTCTGGTGTTACTTAGATAATAATTAGTAGAAGTATATTCATCGCAATTAAACCCAACATAAAAGAACCCTTGATTCCTTAAGGACAAAGATAAATGCGAAATCAAAAGTGAGGATTGTTGGGGTGCCTGGGTGGCTCAGTTGGTTAAGCGTCAGACTTCGGCTCAGGTCACGATCTCACGGTCCATGAGTTCAAACCCTGCGTCGGGCTCTGTGCTGACAGCTCCGACCTTGGAGCCTGCTTCTGATTCTGTGTCTCCCTCGCTCTGACCCTCCCCCGTTCATGCTCTGTCTCTCTCTCTCTCTCAAAAATAATAAACGTTAAAAAAAATTAAAAAATGAGGATTGTCAATTCTCAATAAAATTAGTACCAAAAAGATGAAATCACAAACTTTAGAGAGGCTCAAGACTTAATGAGTAGAATATTTTAGTTTATATTTGACTTTGGAACCCAGGATCTGCATGGTTTGTAGGTATGTGCGATGATTCCTATAACTGTTCCTTCAATAGACTTAATTGCAAGACAGTCATTATGCACTGGAAAACTGTAGTTCATGGAGACCAAAAGTACTGATTCTGACACATACATTTTGAATCTCTGGTGATTAATAATAAGTCATTTAGTTGTATCCAATGTTACTACTCATTGTTCCCCCCTGGAATGCACACAAAACGTCTGTAATAATGGCATATGTGACTATTGTAAATCCCCATTTCTTCTGATTCCAGAATTCAAAGGAAAGAGTATGGCAGCAGTCCATTCTCCTCCAATTCTCATGGGGTGGTGAACATGGAGAGGAAATGGAGTCTTTTTGCCCCTTGGAATGAAAAGGAATTATAATTCCTTTACTTATTCAACAGTTCTGGAATACACACATTGATATAGACATGAGCTACCCATGGGTTTATGTTTCTGTCAGTTCCTTTCCCATTTGGATGTGAGATTTGACTTAAGAATTCTCTAGTAAATGATGGGAACACATGTTAAACCCATTGTTCCTACTGACTTTTGGTCAAATTTGCTGTCTAACAGAATTATTTTTTTTCCAACAGCTCACTTTCTGTGCAGCAACCAGAGTGATTTTTAAAAAAATACAAATCTGGTTACAAAATGCTCCTGGTTAAAGTCATTAAATGTTTCCAATTACACTTAAAATTGAGGGGAAAAAAATCCTCACCCTGTTCTACAAAGCTCTATGTGATGTCTCTGACATCGTTTGGTACTAACCCCTTCCTGGACCACTCCATTCCAATCCATTTCTCAAATAACCTAGCCCTTTCCCAACGGGGGACTCTGCACATGCAGGTTTTCCACCTGAACACTGTTCCACACTCTCCTCTCCATGGGGGTCTTTGCGTGAAGGTCTTATTTGCATCCTTTGTCTTAGCTTGTGTCATTCTCTTCTAGTGTGCCCTGTATGCTTTGTAGTATGTATTACAATCTTAAATTATATATTTGCTGGCTCTTTGGCTATATGCAAGACTAGATCTTAAAAGCGTTCCTTTCCCTCATGGGTTTTATACATAGAACATAATAAGCAGTGGGAGTAAGTAAAGGAATGAAAGCACAAACACTTTCAGCACATAAGCAGGGTTAAATAGTGTGTGTAAGCTTCTAGAGAGTGGCAAGAAGCTAGAGCATCTTCCCAAGAACTTTATCACCACAGCCCTGAGACCTCTAAGAAGCCAACCATGAGTGAATGGGTGCTCTACTGAGAGCAGGATAGACCCACTTCTTGAAGGGATGGCTGTACTACTTAGCCCCCAGGAAACTCTTTAAAGGTTACCAACTGAGCAAGAATTTTTCCTATTAAAACCAGAAGGTGGGGGAACAGGATACGGGTCTGTGCTATAGACACATAGGGAGGCACAATTTTCAATTCAAATAAGAAAGCAGAACCTGAGAAGCTAATTGAGAATGAAAACCAGACACTTTGAAAGTAGCCCATTTCAGATGAGTCTGTACAATTCCACATCTTCCCGACATAGTGGCCCGATTGCAAACCCTGCTCCTTTCTTCTTGTGATGAGGAAATGGCTTGGCTGTTGTATAGTCTGATTTGATTATTTCAGTATTTTACTAGTCTAGCATGTATTAAGCACTGATGACATGCCAGGCTGTGTGCTAAGAAATGCAACTATAGGAGTGAACAAAACTTTTATGAAACTAAGGGTTAGATAATGAACATGTCAGAGTAAAGAACGATGGGTGTAATGAAGAGGGAGATTTGATGATCTGGGGCAGTGGGGTGTGAGAGAACACTGTAGTGGAGGAGCCAACATGACGGTAACATAACCCCAGAGGACTTTTCACCCTTTATCTCATCTAATTCTTAGAACAGCCTAAGGATGGCGCCTAGTGGCAAAATGAGACTTTGTGTTTTAAAGTTTGTTTACTAGGGGCACTTAATTTTACTTGTAAAAATAAACTTTCCCAAAAAGAAATGGTCTTCAACTCTGTTTCTAATTTTCAAGGCATCTGCCTACTGGTTGAAATAATTAAATCTCAAGAAGGTCATGGTTAATGACTTAGTTATAGCCTATTTGGTAGGTCAAGTCCACCTGTTATGACCACAGTTATCTTTTAAATGACAAAGACTTAAACTAGCTTCCTATAAATTACGTTTTAGTCTCAAGCGTAATGGTCTTCAGAACTATTAAAACCAATCTTTCTTCATACTAGGACATTGACTTACTCCCTGACGACAAGATATAGACCAGCTATAGGTAGAATTTTTGACCTGGTGTGTAAGTATTTGCAAATCTTTTCACTACCTACCAATAGTGACAGCTAACTCAGGGCTTGGTCATCTCCAGCACCTGAGCCAACTGTCTCCTAATTCTCTCAATGGCTTATAGCTTCTGTTTGTTATAAATTTGTCTGGAGCTGAGCTAAAGAATGAGATTTATTATAGATTTTATCCCGCATTAACTGACGAGGAAACTGAGACCCAGTGGCTATACTCACAGCAAAGCAGTTAAGTTAAAACTCAAGCGCTTCTTACTATGGTGCTTTATTTTTGAACATTGCTGGGGATGTTCCACTTCTCAATAATTTTATGGCTCAATTTTTCCTTTTAGAGTTTTGAAGCATTCTTTTTTTTCTTCCTAATTTATGGACTCACCCTCTATAAAACAATTTTTTTGAACATAATACAAGCAAGTTGGACCACCAGAGACCTCCTCTGCCAGTATACTGTTGTATGTAGTCTCTTCTGATTAGTGTCTGGTTTTGTCGAACGGCGTATTTTCAGTCATGGATGTAGTCTTGGTAGGGTTGGTAAATTCCAGAATTTCTTTCCCTATAGCTAGACCTTAAAATGTATGTGACCATAGTAGTTCAGGACCTTAGCCAAACTCCTTATCCTAAGGTGGTTGCTTTGTTGACTACTGGGCAAACTTGAAGACTGTATCTAATTTGGATTCCATTTCTAGGTACCCCCTAAAGTGTACATGTTGATCTTTAAAAATCAGAGGCTTGTATTTTTTTTATTTTAACAATTTTATTTTTTTTATATTCTTGAGAGGGAGGGGGAGGAGGGGCAGAGAGAGGGAGACAGAATTTGAAGCAGGCTCCAGGCTCTGAGCTGTCCGCACAGAGCCCGATGTGTGGGGCTCGAAGTCCTGGACTGGTGATCATGGCCTGAGCTGAAGTCTGACCCTTAACTGACTGACTGAGCCATCCAGGTGCTCCTAGGCTTGTATCTTTTGGGAGGTTCCTAAAGACTATAACTCTTAAATTTGCTCTTGTTTTCAGTCTACACGGTTAAAGACTTTCTTTTGTGGCAATAATGTTGGAGTCCTAGAAAAGAATTCTTCTTAGTTTCTCCCAAATAACCTTTAAACTCCATGAGATGATTTCTAGAGTTCAGATGTATTTCCAACACTGGCAAATATGCTCCTTAAATGTCTCTTCTGTGCTGTTCCAACTTTACGGGGGAGTTGTACGGGAGACATGCTTTGCTACAGCATATCCAACCAGAGCCCAGGAACTACTGAGAATAAACTGAGCTTTGGTACGAATCAGATTCATTGAAAACCAACCAACCAACCACCCACACCTCCAAAACCAACAGTCTTTTTTTCCTGTTGGATGCAGTTCTTCTCCAGGGTACCAAGGTTCCAAGCAGAGTGCTGGTTGAAGTTCAACATTTGCCTAGTGAACAGACTATACAATTGTCCATGGCTGTCCTATCAGGGAGGTCTGTTTGAAATTTGCTCTCCAGGTGAGTGTACCTCACTTTCTCCCAGGCTACCTATGCGAGTTCTGGGTTCAGTGGGCCAGTGTTTACCTCGGTGGATACATTGGCTGAGGTCCTGATTCTTTCCAATGGTTCATGGTAAGCACCTAGAAATAAGACCATGAGACACTATTTCATTTTGAGCTGTGTTTGGTTTATCACAAATGATGGCACAGTCCTTAGAAGAGTTTCATTTCAGATGGATTGATCAGACACTAAATTTGCACTAAGAAGGTAAGACCACAAACCCTGGATTGTTTATAACCTTCGTGCAGAGAACATGCCTTCTCTTTATCCTCAGATACTAGCCTGGTTTCTAGTACATAGTAGATACTTGGTGAATATTTACTACATGAATACAGAGGTGTTTAAGCATTCCTAACATAACCCAGATGGGACAGTTCTCCTGTTCACATAGTTCCATCTTCTAAATCTAATTTAAATGCACAATTCATGAAAAAGGAAAGATTTTACTAAAGATTTTGTAGGAAAACGGGGAAGTAGAACCAGTTTCCACAACTTCTCAATTTGATCTTCTCTAATGTCTGTTACCTTTGCGTTTTTCTCTGAGGTTTTGTCCTGCTTCTGCTTGCTGCTGCTCCTCCTAAAAACTAGTTTTGTGCGAGTGAGTCAGCTTTGAATTAAACTTGTGCCCCTCATGCAGTAACACCCAAACCTCATTAGCCAAAATGTGATGCCTTGTCTTCCTTGATGTGTGCCCTTCCGTAGCGAGAAAGGCGGTAGGCATCTCATTCTTTCACCCCAAGCGCACAGCTTATGTGTCCAGCAAAATCTCCTCCAAAGGAGAAAGTCTACATGAAACCATGAGGCTCAACTGTATTATGATTCCCATTGTTTTCCTTCTTTAATCTCTTAATCTACCCCTCAGACAAACGGTAGTCCGTCAGGGGAGAGATTTTGATTCTCCTCTGAATCAGAACAGTTTCAGGTGTCACTGTAGCTCCTGCATCCCTCTAGAGGATGAGGCGTCATGTTCCAACTCTGTTACAAAATAATGGGGTGACCTTACTCACTTCAAAATGCCACGTTATTCTTCTGTAAAACAGAACTCTTCAGACATAAACCAAAGTCATGTTTTTACTGACTCAGCTGCATATTGTACTTAGCAGGGAATTCCACAAAAGAAGATGCTTGATTTAATTTGTGTGGGGGTAATTCCCAGGCACCCAGCCTTTAAAACCTCTCCCAAAGTGATCCTAATACATAATCGACGTTAAGAATTCGCATCTTAAGGGCTGTGGCAATAAGTAATGTGTATGAAAACGTTCAAACTGAAAAGGATTATGTGAATAGAAGATTTCCTTCTAGCTTTTACAGTAAAGTAAAACACAACCCATAAGGCATGATGAGGTCTTTGTTTCATGCCTGCAGCTTAGGGTAAACAACTTGTCTGGGTTTGCCTAGGGCTTACCTGGTTTCGGTACTCAGTTTTGTGTCCTCGGAACCCCTCTATTCCAGTCAAACCTGTGTGGTTAGTGACATTAACTGTAGACTATTGAGTTCAAGGAATGTTTAAAAACTGTTTTTGTGTTTGTGTTTTTCTTTTTGAAATACTACAATATTCAATTGAGCCATAAGTCGAAAGAATGGAACTCCTAGTTGAATTGTATTTGCGCATTTATTCTCTGCATCTTAAAACAAAACAAAACCTTCCATTTTTTTTCTCTTGTTCACCATGCCTTTAGTCAGGATAGTCTCTAAGTCTAAAATGTCCTAATTCTCCATCTACCTGTTCAAATGTTTGGGATTTTGGTGATTCTCTAATCTTAGGAGAAAAAAAAGTAAAGCAGACATTAACATTTGTGTTAAATTCCCTTGGTGGTGATTATTTATTTTCTCCTTTGAATTCTAAACATTTGTATAAACTTTATTTTTTTCAAACAGCAAGCATGTTTGTGCTTAAAATATGTCATAAATCAAAGATCACTTTGTTAAAAGTCCATGTGTCCCAGCCAGAATGTTTTGATTTAGAAAACTTGCCCTGATTAGTAAAATAAAGCAGTTGATCCAGTAATCATTAGGACTTGACTTTGCTGCCTGGCAATGGAAGAATCAAGCCAATGAAAACGTTGCCCCTAGGGAATGGAGTGTGTGTGTGTGTGTGTGTGTGTGTGTGTGTGTGTGTGTGTTGGAGGTGTTGGCAGTGGAGTGGCAGCATTTCCTTTTCTTCCACCTTCAAATTTCACACAAGGGTGTCTCATTGTCTGAATGTAACTTCCCTCCTGGCAAAGGGATCAGGGATGTGTGTTCTCTAGGCAGCCTATACCTGATGGTACAAGAGAGCATAGAACAGTGGAGAGGATACTGATTATTAGCAGACACCTGGCAAATTACCGCATTGACTTCAACTTGTTAACTAGGGAAGACAACCGGCTCCATGGAAGGTGATCAGAACTTTCTGGTAGAATTTGATTTAGTGCTAATAATTTGGGGCCACATGATGGTATACTCCTTGGCTCCTTTTACTGTCTAGGGAACAGACTGAAGGAGGGTCACCACCCATCTCAGTACCTGGCACTTAAAACGCACTCAGTATGTGGTGGTTGTCACGTCTATTAGGCAGAGCATGAAGGCATGAAGGCAATTAGCTCTTGGCAACATGTGGGGCAACAAGGCTGAGTCACTCGGGAAACTTGGGCATTGGCCCCAGAAATCACTGTTACTACCACGTGCAAAAGACAGAACAGAAAGGACAGCTGATTAGAAAAACCACATGTTGAATTTTGGTTTTTTAATGTCCTACCCTACACCTCATTGCTCAGCATTGCTGATCTATTTATGAATTTCTGCTCAGATCTCTCTCTCTCTCTCTGTCAGTAGTTTAAATTTTTTTTTTCATCTTTATGTTTATTTTGGAAGATACAGAGTGTGAGTGGGGGAGGGGCAGAGAGAGAGGGACACACAGAATCTGAAGCAGGCTCCAGGCTCCGAGCTGTCAGCACAGAGCCTGACCCATGAACCGTGAGATCATGACTTGAGACGAAGTCAGATGCCCAACCAACTGAGCCACTCAGGTGCCCCTCTCTGAGTAGTAGTTTTATTTTTTCCCACAGAGATGATTACTGAGCACTGGATCTATGAAAAGCACTGTGCTGGGAACCAGGGACATGATTATTTTTTATATTTATATTTCTAATTGTTTAAAAGGGAGAGAAGTTTGTGTGTAGGAGCATGTAGTGCTTATTGTGCCTTGGGTACTGAGGATAGAGTTAGAAGATTGTTTTCCTTCTGGGATATTGTCGGCCTGGTTGGGGGGCTAGGACAGACATGAAAGTACTTCCACAACTCAAGACCAAAAACCTCAAATATTTCAATTAAAAAAAAGCAGAAGACATGAAGAGACCATTTTTGAAAGATGACATACAGATGGCCAACAGATACATAACACATTCAGTATCACTCATCAGGGAAATGTTATATCAAAACCACAATGAGATACCACCTCACAACCATCAGAATAGCTAAAATAAAAAAAACAACAACACAAGACAATAAGTTTTGGCGAGGATAGAGAGAAAAAGGAACCCTTGTGCACTGTTGGTGGGAATGCAAAGTGATACAGCCACTGTGGAAAACAGGAGGAATGTTCCTCAAAAAAAAAAAAAAATAGAATTAACCTGTGAACCAGTAATTGCATTACTGGATATTTATCTGAAGAATATGAAAACACTAATTTGAAAGGGGTACATGCACCCTTATGTTTATTGCAGCATTATTTACAGTAGCCAAATATGGAAGCAGCCCAAGTGTCCATTGAGAGATGAATGGATAGAGGAAATCCTGTGTGTGTGTGTGTGTGTGTGTGTGTGTCTATTGTGAACACACAATAGAATATTATTCAGCCATAAAAAATGGAACCTTGCCATTTGTAACATGGATGGATATAGAGTATAATGCTAAGTGAACTAAGTCAGACAAATACCATATAATTTCACTCATGTAGAATTCAAGAAACAAAGGAAAAAAGGCAAAGCAAAAAAGACTCTTAGCTATAGAGAACAGATATTTATCAGAGGGGAAGTGCGTTGGGGGATGGGTGAAATAGGTGAAGGGGATGAAGAGTATACTTGATGAACACAGAGTAATACAGACAATTGTTGAATTACTGTAGTTTACATCTGAAACTAACATAACACTGTATGTTAACTATACTGGAATTAAAACTTGAAGACTGACATGAATGAGGGCTGTGGGAGGATTTGGATATTAAGGAGTTCACAAACAGAAGGGGGGCACATTTCTACTGGATTTACTTCTAAAAGTTTTGAAGAGTCAACAGGTAATAAAGTTTTTTTAAAAAATGGGGTATATCCCAAGGACACAGGAATACACTTGAAGATACTACTACTGACCAAAGCTGGGACAATTTGAATACAAGATAATTGACAATATTGAATTATTTATCAATCATTGAAAAAATGATTGCATTCTGATAATAGAAAGATGGCGTACAAGGGAGCTCTAACCGTGAATGCTGTGTCTAATGGTAAATGTAGAAAGTGCAGGTGTTGGTTAATCATAATCTTGGTGTCATCATAGTAAAGATTGTTTTAGGCAAGAGTTATCAATGAATAATTAATGTAGGCAGAAATTTTTATAAGAGCAACATGTTCGCATGGTCTTAAAGTATTTCTCTGCTCATTAGTTGCAAAGAAAAACTGTGCAGTAGTTGTAACATTTTATGTTTCCATTAGCAAGGTATGAGTTCTACTTTTAAAAAATCTTACTGATAGTTTATTTTTAATCAAATATACTTAACTATTTTTATGAAAAATTCAAATAGTATGCCCCAAACCAGGAGAGAAGAAAATCTCTCTTGCCTGGAGATACCAGCCATTTACTTTTTGAGATTTTGGAGCAGAGTTAAAACATCATCATATTAGTTTTAGGTGTACAACATGGTCATTCAATATCTCTACACATTATGCTGTGCTTACCACAAGTTTAGCTACCATCCGGCGCGATACAACGCTATTGCTGTACCATTGACTATATTTCCTATACTGTACCTTTTATTACCATCACTTGTTTTTTCAATAACTGGAAGTCTACATCTCCCACTCCCCCTCCCACTGGCAATGGTCACTTTTCTGTATTTATAAGTCTGGTTCTGCTCTGTTTTTTTGTTTCTCTGAATTTTAGCTATCCTAGTGGATATGGAGTGGTTTCTCGTGGTTTTAATTTGCACTTACCTGATGACCAACAATGTTGAGAATCTTTTCAGTTACTCAGCATGGCTAGAAGCAGAGTCTTTGATATCTTTGTCTGCAAAGGTCTCTGCCCCTAGAATGCAACCTGTGTGAACCAAGGGAAATGTCTCTCAAGATCCCTCTTGTTCCTTTGGTTGCATGTGAGTATCATTGTGGCTGGACTGAAGAAGGCTAAATGCAGAAACCAGACCAGTGATTCAAACCCTATGTAATTGGAAGTAGAAATTCCAAACTCTTATTTGTTTCATGTACTCTTTGCCCATTTTTAAAATGCGCCCCAGAATCGTTTGGTCCTGGTATATGATCATGATGATGACTAAAGTTTCCTGAGTACTTCTCAGATTTGAACTTCATGGAAGCATGGTCGCAGTTGTTGGACAAGCTATTTCACCAGTACCATATCTTAAAATCATCCCAGAAATCTCATTTTACAGATGAAACTAAAAAAGGTACAGTCTTGGAGTCACACTGCTAGTTGCTAATAAGAAAAATGAGGACTCTGTCTGCTGGCTATTGTTCGCTATACCATAGTGCCTGTTTAAAAAAAATACCTAGTGACAGATTGGGAGAAGATATTTCAAAATGACCTGTTAGATAAAAGTTTAGTATCCAAAATCTATAAAGAACTTCTCAAACTCAGCACCCCAAACCAAATAACCCAGGGAAGAAATGGGCAAAAGACATGAATAGACACTTTTCCACAGAAGACATCCAGATGGCTAACAGACCCATGAAAGATGCTCAACATCATCAGGGAAATACCAATCAAAACCACAATGAGATACCACCTCACACCTGTCAAGATGGCTAAAATGAACAACTCAGGCAACAACATATGTTGGCAAGCATGTGGAGAAAGGGGAAGGAGCCCTTTTGCAATGTTGCTGGGAATGCAAACTGGTGCAGCCAGTCTGGAAAAAAGTATGGAGGTTCCTCAAAAAATTAAAACTAGAACTACCCTATGACCCAGAAATTGCACTACTAGGTATTTATCCAAAGGATACAGCAGTGCTGATTTGAAGGGGCACACGGACCCCAATGTTTATAGCAGCACTATTGACAATAGCCCATGTATGGAAAGAGCCCAAATGTCCATTGACTGATGAATGGATAAAGATGTGGGGTATGGGTATGTGTGTGTGTGTGTGTGTGTGTGTGTGTGTGTGTGTATAAACACACACAATGGAATATTGGTGATCAAAAAATGAAATCTTGCCATTTGCAACAATGTGGGTAGAACTAGAGTGTATATTCTAAGTGAAATAAGACAGAGAAGACAAATATCCTAGAATTTCACTCATAGGTGGAATTTGAGAATCTTAACAGATAAACATAGGGGAAGGGAAGGAAAAATAAGATAAAAACAGAGGGAGGCAAATCATAAGAGACTCTTAAATATAGAGAACAAACTGAGGATTGCTGGATGGGATGTGGGTAAAGGGGATGGGCTAAATGGGTGATGGGCATTAAGGAGGGCACTTGGGAGGAGCACTGGGTATAATATGTAAGTGATGAATCACTAAATTCCTGATATCATTATTACACTATATGTTAACTAACTTGGATTTAAATAAAAAACAAAGAAAAAATAAACTAAAAAACCCCATTTACTATCATGCTAACACTAGAAAGGTTCCCCACCCCCCCTGGATTATTCTGGACTAGTGTTCCTCCTTTTGATCCTGTTGCCTTTTAGATTATTTCATTACCAAATAGCACCTACTTTAGGGACAGAACAAGGAAAGGGAAGACCAAATTAAGTACACCTCAATTTGCTACAGTTAGACAAAGTGGTGGGAGAGTAGATTAAAACTACTTGTCTATCTGTTCTTTTCTTCTCCTCTTCCCTAATTCTAATGGGGTGCCTGTACCATACTAACTGTAAGTTGGGGTCATCAGCTTACATTTACCTATAAAATGGGGATGTTAATTCCTTATTTATAGGATTGTTCTAGAACAGAATGAGATTTTAGTCATATACCTTTATTATTAGAGTCAATGTCCATAGGGCAGCTCAGAGGATTAGTGACACATGCATCATGTCCTGAAACCCTTTTCAATGCAGCACAGAAACTTCTGTTCATCTTCTTTTTATTAAGTTTCTCACTATGTTAAAAACTTCAGAATTGTCAAGGTTACAAAGCTTGATTGACTTGTCCATTTGGGCTAGTAAATTTGATAAGAAAACACCTAAATCTGGGATATGGTAGGAAATGATGTTTGGGTATTCTTCCCTGAAAAGACCAAATACTCAGTAGCAAAATAAGAAGATTACTGTCTACACTTAGATATCTATTTCAAAAGGTTAATAAAGAACTAAAATGATGAGAGCTTTTCATTTTCTTGCAGGAGTGTTTTGGTCTGCATTGACTGTGTTAGGCAAGGAGTTTTAGGTCTCTAGCTTCAAAGACACCTACTTATTCAACCTTCCTCAATGAGGAAAACAGTCTTTTTAGACGTATGTTAAAAAAATAAACCAAGGTTGCCAATGCTATGAGCACACTGCTGATGTAATAGGATTTTCTGGGCCTTTATTTTTTTACTCATCCCCTTGCCTAGAAAGGTAAGTGCCTACAAATTAATTCAGTATTAATGTACACATAGTCATGGTCATGGGAATAGATCTCCCCTTCTGAGTGGGAATGGAGGGATTCAGAAACACACGTGTTAACCTGATAAGTCTTCAGGCAACTTTGCTGCCAGAATGCATTGCCAAGAGACTGTAAGTCATCAGGCCTTTCTGACTTACTATAAAACTTACTCTCATGATATACAAAAGTGAGTATAGGAAATATTTGATGGAATACTAATGAGAAAGGTAATTGACTAGAATATCTCTGCAGATGTGAGAAAGCCATCTTTGCAGAAGAGCTCAAGTGGCCATTAAGAGAATCTAAGAAATCTACCTTGTGGCCACAAAGAGAGATGATTGATATCAGGGAACCAATGTTGTGTGTTGGGTGCGTAGGCCTGGACTTCTCTCTGCTTGATTATATTCATCAATTAAACAGGGATATAGGCTATACAGTGCTGTAAGAATACAAAGAAGCATTTGTTCAACTAAAAAAGTAGCAAGATACTGAATCACAAATAGGAACCTACAATCCTTTATATGATTTAGAAATTATAGGAAGGTAAATATCTAGTTTTTTGTCCTTACTTTAATAAAAAAATCATCCTTGGAGAAAGTAAACTTGGCCACTTGGACCTTATCAGGATTCAGTGGGTTCCCTTCCAGTGCAGCACTGACCCAGGTGCAGCCAGGGTCTCAAGATGGCACAGAGGGTTATGGCAGCTTTGTCAAGGGGCAAGGACTGGAATTCATTTCTCCTGAGGGGACAATTTTAATCTGGTTTTAGTCTTAGGCAATGTCAATTTGGCTAATTCAACTTTTATAATCGTTATTTGCCCATGTTTTTTTTTTTAATTTTTTTTTCAACGTTTATTTATTTTTGGGACAGAGAGAGACAGAGCATGAACGGGGAAGGGGCAGAGAGAGAGGGAGACACAGAATCGGAAACAGGCTCCAGGCTCTGAGCCATCAGCCCAGAGCCTGACGCGGGGCTCGAACTCCCGGACCGCGAGATCGTGACCTGGCTGAAGTCGGATGCTTAACCGACTGCGCCACCCAGGCGCCCCTGCCCATGTTTAAAATATCAGGTGTGTGTTTGTGTTTTATGGACCAACATGGGTGTGATAGGGTGGCAATGAATTACCAGGAAGAGATCTAGATGCATCATTTTAGGCCCCACAGAGTGGAGGAACGAAACAGTGGTTTATTACTGAAATGCACAAAACTTCTTAACTTTTTTCCTCAAAGATTGCTTTATTGACTGGCCCTGAGGATTGATTTTTATTAACATGTGGAATTCTATCATTTGAAAGGCTAACAGTAGTGCCGTGGTTTAAAGGCCTATGGTGCTTGTGCTACATCATAATGACTTTGCCAGGTAGCTCTAGGTGGAGAATGGCAGGAAGACCACTGAGAAATGGAATGGAGACCGACTCTCATTAGTCCTGTTTGGAGACACCTATGAATGCAAGGTCAGGGCCTCTAAACCTAATCCTAGAGCTTTCCTTACTGCCTTTGACACCAGATAAAATCAAGAAGACTGCAGATTACAAATTAGTTTTTTTTTTTTTTAATTTTTTTTTCAACGTTTATTTATTTTTGGGACAGAGAGAGACAGAGCATGAACGGGGGAGGGGCAGAGAGAGAGGGAGACACAGAATCAGAAACAGGCTCCAGGCTCTGAGCCATCATCCCAGAGCCTGACGCGGGGCTCGAACTCACGGACCGCGAGATCGTGACCTGGCTGAAGTCGGACGCTTAACCGACTGCGCCACCCAGGCGCCCCACAAATTAGTTTTGCTATATTGTATTGTTTGCCGTTATTTTGTCTGTGATTATCTTGTCTTCATTAGGAGGCAGGGAGATCAAGGTCAGATCCAGGGGTAGGGCATGTACTCATTGGAGTAAAGGATCTATAGTAGTTCTATTGCTTCATTTAAAAAAAAAAAAAAAACATTTACAATAAAGTATACTTACCATGTTGTAGTTTCCTTGAGTCAAGGGTCTGGATACAGTTCGACTGGGTCACTGGCTTTTAGGTTTGTCACAGGGTATATAGTCAAGCCACTGGGGCTGCATTCCTATAAAGACCCAACTAGGGAAAGATCAGTTTCTTCCAAACTCACCCACATGGCTTTTGGTGGCATTCAATGCCTTGAGGATTATTGGATTTAAGGGGTTCAGTATCCTACTGAACAGTATCTAACTGTTGGTTAGAGGTAGCTCTAGGTTCTTTACCATATGAGCCTCCCCACATGGTGGTTTACAAGAAGGCAGCTTGTTTCATCAGAGCAAGTAGGCAAGAGGGAGAGATTGTTAGCAAGACAGAATTCAGCCATGTATAACCTAATTTCAGAAGTGCTGTCCCATCACCTTTGTTGTGTTCTGTTCACCAGCAACAAATCACTGAGTAAAGTGCACACTCGAGGTGGGGGGATTATACAAGGGTATGAATAACAGGAGGTATAGGGGTCATGGTGGACTCTTTCAGAAACTGATTATCATAGGGACCCTAAAATCTTCAGAATTGCCTTCATTGCATCAGGGCTTAAGAAAAATTGAACAATCTGAATTTGGAGGATGGTTCTAGGCATTTAGCTTTGAGTCTGCCTGAGCCTTAGGGACAGAATAGAGTTTCAATTCAAGAGGCTTGAATACAGTTGGGCAGGTATTTATCAAGTGCCTACCATTGGTGAGCACTTGAGCTAGACATGGTAGAAGATATAGGGAAAAAAGAATTTATTATGTGACTGGCACCAGAATAGTTTTCTTGTACATCACTTAATCCTAGGATATGGCACCTACTCTTATAAGTGGAAAATGAGGCTCAGTAGCATTAAAAAGTTACTTATAATCACAAAGTAATTTACCATGAGGGATAGTATTTAAATCCAGAACTAACTTATTGCAAAACCTTTTTCCAAGTACTGTTATGTGACCTTAAAATTTTCAACTGAGTGTGTAGGATCCCAATATACATGGAAGAATTGTTCCCTCCCGCTGCTCCCATCATCCCAGAATTGGTTTTATTGAATGGATTTAAGAATGATATATCAGGCTACACTTAAGATTATAATAAGAACTTCTGTTAGGTATCTTTCAAGGTGGTTCGCTATTTCTTTGTGTTTTCTAGCATGATTTTCATGTCTGATCTTAAAAGTAAGAGTGGCTATCTTTCTAATAGGCCATTGTTATAACTTCGTGGACAGTTTTACCATTTTGGGAAATGGGTGGGCTATAAATCTGACAGAAAGCTCAGAACCAAAAGCATGAGAGCCATGGTATTCTTAATCTCATTCCTGATTCTAATGTCCCTCTTCCTGGTTTACCTTCCACTCTCAGATTATATTTTAAGTTTATGCTTTCACTTATTATGTAGGGCTTTCAGAGCAGTCTTGAAATACTTATGAAACAAGATGGACTATAATCAATGAATGAAAGTTAACCACAATCCACTTCAAAAAAATTTTTTTAATGTTTATTTTTGACAGAGACCGAGCATGAGTGGGGGAGGGGCAGAGAGAGAGGGAGACACAGAATCCGAAGCAGACTCCAGGCTCTGAGCCATCAGCACAGAGCCAGATGCAGGGCTCGAACTCACAGACAGCAAGATCATGACCTGAGCCCAAGTTGGACGCCCAACTGACTGAGCCACCCAGTCACCCCTAACCACAATCCACTTTAAATTATAAAAGAAAAATAACTTTAAATGCTATATGGTGCCATGGCTATAAGTGCAGTAAGAATTGAGAGAGAATGGGAACAGAGTAGATTGGAGCCCAACTTTGGGTGCTCAGACTACAAAATAGGTACTTCTACCTTGGGGGAAAGGCTCTTCTGGGACCAACAGCACCACGAAAAGTCTTAGAGTGACAGAAGAATGGCACAGAAATACCGCCCACTTCTCTTATTTGTCATAGGTTCTGTACCTACCACTGGAGCTCATGCTTTCTGATCCTTTCTAGGAGGTAGGGCTACAATGGTTCTACCACTGAAGCTCATTGAAGTCCTGATTTCCTTGAGACTGTATATTTAAGAGTGAAATATAGGGACCCAGACACCAAATCCAATTATTTTATTGGATTATTTTACTACCTCCAGAAAGAGAAGATTCTATAAATACTTAATGTAAAACCTTCTCCAATCAGTAGATGGAGCTTCATGACTTGCAGACAACCATTTTCTTCTCTTTACCTATTTACTTTTGAATCTTCATTTTTTTTTTTTCAGATTCTTCTTTATTCCTCCTTTTTTCCCTTCTAACTTATCCTCCTCCTTTCTTGCTTCACCTGGACTTTGTTGTCATGCTTCCTATTCTCTATAACTACAAAGGTTTCACCAGACTTCAAAGTTTACTGATCAGTCTGGAGAGTTACCTGGCTGTTAAAGTCAAGTTTCCTGGTACTAAATTCCCCTGTCCATCACCTTCAGGGTGAAGGAGATACATACTTGCCCCTGATTTCTTAAACCTGGGCCTTTTATGCATGTGAGAGACTGGCATGAGAATCATAATACCCTTGCTTTGTTTCTTCTTTAAGACCCAAGCATCATTACATGTATATGAGTTAGATTGAGAGACTGATGAAGCCTATGTCCCTGATCAACCTATGAACCTTTGTCTATGAGCACTTTTCACTATATGATATACTTATTTGTTGACTTTCACCCATAGGATATAAGCTTCATGTAAACACAGATTCTGCCTTGCGTTGTTTACCACTGTAGGATTAATTCATAGAATAGATTTTTGGCATTAATAGATTCTCAGTAATATTTGTTAAATGTATTGGCTGAACTGTTGTTCAAGGTCTATTCCACATTCAGCCAGGAAATAGAAACTACCTTAGGTATTGTAAGTAGGAAGGTGTGAGGTGATAACTCACTGTGGTTTTGATGTGCATGATTAGTGATATTGAACATCTATTTACATGTTTATTGGCCATTTATATGTCTTTGGAGAAATATCTATTCAAGATTTTTGCCGATTTAAAAAAAATCAAATTTTTGTAGTTGTAGGAGTTCTTTCATATTCTAGATATTAGCCTTTTATCAGGTATGTGGCTTGCAAATACTTTCTCCTATTCTGTAAGTTTCCTTTTCATTCTGTCATTTCCTTGACTAGATAGAGCTTTTTAATTTGACATAATCTCATTTATTTTCACTTTTGTTATCTAAGAAATCATTGCCTAAAAATTCAGTGTCATGAAGATTTTCCCCTATGTTTTCTTCTAGGAGTTTTATAGTGTTAGGTCTTAGTTTAGGTGTCTAAACCATTTTGAGGTAATATTTGTATATGGAGTAAGGTAAGGGCCCAAATTCACTTTTTTTTGCATGTGGGTAGGCAGTTTTCCCAGCACCATTTCTTGAAGAGACCATCCTTTCTCCACTGTGTATTCTTGGCACCCTTGTTGAAGATCATTTGGTCACATATATGATCATTTATTTCTGGGCTCTCTATTTTGTACAATTGGTCTATGTCTTTATGCCAGTTTCATACACTTTGGATTAATGTAGCTTTACAATATGTTTTGAGATCGGGATGTGTGAAGCCTTTGTTTTTCTCAAGATTGTTTTGAGTATTTGAAGTCCTTTGAAATTTCAGGATTTTTTTCCTAAAAAAAATGCCATTGGGATTTTTTTTTTAAATTTTTTTTTTCCAACGTTTATTTATTTTTAAGACAGAGAGAGACAGAGCATGAACGGGGGAGGGGCAGAGAGAGAGGGAGACACAGAATCAGAAGCAGGCTCCAGGCTCTGAGCCATCAGCCCAGAGCCTGACGCGGGGCTCGAACTCATGGACCGCGAGATCGTGACCTGGCTGAAGCCGGACGCTTAACCGACTGCGCCACCCAGGTGCCCCAAAAAATGCCATTGGGATTTTGACAGAGTTTGTGTTAAATCTTTAGATGGCTTTGGATAGTGTGGACATCTTAATGATACAAAGCTTTCCAATTGATCAGTATGGAATGTCTTTCCATTTATTTGTATCTGTAATTTCTTTTATCAATTGTAGTTTTCAGTATATAAGTCTTCTGCCCTTTCGATTAAATTTATTCCTTGGCTAAGTTTATTCGTAAGTATTTTATTCTTTTTGACTCTCTTTGACCTGTGCAAAGCTGGAGAATATAATCTACAACTCTGCTCAGGGCATAATTACGTTTTTTAAATGATTCTGCTAGAGGGCAATGATAGCCAAAAGCTGCAGGAAGATTTCTTTACTTCATTTCCACTGTCCAAATATCATAGAACCTATTTCTAATACAGAACCTTAGCTGAAAGAAAGTCAGGGAAATACAGTTTTTGGCTTTTCACCTTCACTAGTAGAATGAAGATAGAAGAGAGGCTGAGTGAACTAATGTAAAGTAGCAAGCCCACATCCATTCTTTTTTTTTTTTTTTTGCAGAAGTAGTTTATATTTTTATTTTTTTTTTAATTTTTATGTTTATTTTTATTATTTTTGAGAGAGAGGCAGAGTGTGAGAGGAGGAGGAGCAGAGAGAGAGGGAGACACAGAATCTGAAGCAGGCTCCAGACTCTGAGCTGTCAGTACAGAGCCCAATGCAGGGCTTGAACTCATGAGCCCTGAGATCATGACCTGAGCTGAAGTCAGATGCTCAACTGACTGAGCCAGCCAGGCACCCCTATATTTTTATTTTTAAAATCTTATTTACTTTTTAATATGAAATTTATTGTCAAATTGGTGTCCATACAACACCCAGTGCTCATCCCAATAGGTACCCTCCTCAATGCCCATCACCCACTTTCCCCTCCCTCCCACCCCCCATCAACCCTCAGTTTATTTTCAGTTTTTAAGAGTCTCTTATGGTTTGCCTCCTTCCCTCTCTGTAACTTTTGTTTCCCCTTCCCCTCCCCCATGGTCTTCTGTTAAGTTTCTCAGGATCCACATAAGAGTGGAAACATATGGTATCTGTCTTTCTCTGTATGACTTATTTCACTTAGCATAACACTCTCGAGTTCCATCCACGTTGCTACAAAAGGCCAGATTTCATTCTTTCTCATTGCCAAGTAGTATTCCATTGTATATATAAACCACAGCTTCTTTATCCATTCATCAGTTGATGGACATTTAGGCTCTTTCCATAATTGGGCTATTGTTGAAAGTGCTGCTATAAACATTGGGTGGGGTACAAGTGTCCCTATGCATCAGCACTCCTATATCCCTTGGGTAAATTCCTAGCAGTGCTCTTGCTGGGTTATAGGGTAGATCTATTTTTAATTTTTTGAGGAACCTGCACACTGTTTTCCAGAGCGGCTGCACCAGAAAAAAATTTCTTCCAAGTTGATTAGTTCAGAGTTTTTGTCCTTTAAAAGAACACTTATTTTAGCCTACTGTCTTTTTCTTCAACTGTTAAATTGGAAGCAATAACCATTAATGCCATTACTATAACTGATCCTTATGTTCTTCTGGATCATTTTGTCAATAGAAGATTTGAAGAGTCCAGTTTATTCAGTGGTTATATTTCTCATACAGAAGGTATAAAATCTGAAATGTTTTTATTAACCGACCAAATTGGCATTTTTAATTTTTATTTAAAAAGTTTTAAAAATTATTTTGAGAGACAGGGAGTGTGTGAGTGAGCAGGGAAAGGGCAGAGAGGGAGGGAGAGAGAGATCCCCAAGCAGGCTCCATGCTGTCAGCACAGGGATTGAACCCACAAAGGCTCTATCTAACCCAGGAACCATGAGATATGACCTGAGCAGAAACTGAGTCAGATGTTTAACTGACTGAGCCACCCAGGTGCCCCAAAATTAGCGTTCTTATTTTGTTTGTTCACATGGTTATTTTGAACCTGTAGCCACTTTATCCCATTCACAGAGCCAGGTAATGTGGAGAATTCAAAGAATTGGAAGATACTGTTAGCTTCAAGAAACCAGTAGTCTGTTTAAATGCATGCATTATCAGGTCAGTCCACAGGCTGGTTTGACATTCCAATTTTTAGTTTAATTGTACTATGTATAGTACATAAGAAATTAGAGGGGCACCTGGGTGGCTCAGTCGGTTGAGCACCTGACTTTGGCTCAGGTCATGATCCGTGAGATCAAACCCTACATGATCCGTGATTTCGAGCCATATGTTGGCTCACTGCTGTCAGCACAGAGCCTGCTTCAGATCCACTGTCCCCCACCCCTCTGCCCCTACCCCACTTACATTCTGTCTCAAAAAATAAACGTTAAAAAAAAGAAATTAGAGTAATATATGGGCATGGAACAAGTTTCATTCAGTTCACTCATTTAAAAATGTTTTTCTTTTGAATTTAGTCTTCTCATTTTAAAGAAATTATTTTTCCCCTGTCTTCAGACTTCCAAAAGCATAGTCAATCACTGCCTCTGCTTCTTCCTCTTTTTTTTTTTTTCATTCTGATCTCTTCCCCTCCCTAATTCTACTGAGTGTGTTCTAGCCTAGCTCACCAACCAGTGGATATTTTTCCTATTTTCATACCTTTGTGTTTTCTGTAACTTCTGAAATTCTTGGAAGTCCCCTCTGTTATGTTCTATGACCTATGTTCCTGCATTTCAAATTCTTCGCAATTCTCTATCTACCCCTGAAGTAATCAGGTTTTGTCTTATTTTTTTTTTTCCGTATTCTATCCCATGTTCTTCCTGATCTTGTCTATTTCTGTGTTTTAAAGTGTAGCAGAATTCTGGGGCACCTGGGTGGCTCAGTCAGTTGGGCATCCAACTTCAGCTCAGGTCATGATCTTGTGGTTCATGAGTTTGAGCCCCGCATCAAGCTCTATGCTGACAGCTCAGAGCCTGGAGCCCGCTTCAGATTCTGTGTCTCCCCTTCTCTCTCCCCCTCCTCTGCTTGCACTCTATCCCTGTCTCTCAAAAATAAACCTTAACATTAAAAAATAAACTTTTAAATGTAGCAGAATCCTGAAGATATGACTTTTCTAGGTCAGAAATCCAGTGATCTTTGGCATTTAGCAAATCAAAAGGAGCATGAAAAAGTCCAGGGATCTAGAATTTGGGACTCTTGTTGTTAGCGAACACTGGTAGTGAATTTCCATCTAGTGTATTGGCACACCTGCTCCTGTTCATAGTTCTACATGAAAAGACTGAATAGAAGCTGAAATAACCGTGACTTGTGAGCAAACAGCAATTATGTAAGTAGACATAATGTTTTCTGGCTCATCTTAAATCTGAAAAAGTAATCTACATGAAATTTGGTAAAAGATGAAAATTGTCTTTGTATGAAAATGATGGAATTCTCAAAATGCTGATTTGAGGAAACTAATACTAGCACTTAATTTACATATGGCTTTTGTTTACAGGGCCTAATTCAATCTTTAGGGCCACTGCATAGTTAGGACCCTGTTATTAACACTTTTGATTGCAAATGACAAAACTCCAACTGGACTAGCTTTTAAATTAAGAAAATCTATTGGCCTGTGTAACCACAGGGGATAAAGACTCTCCCCTAAAGTGTGGGATAGCCTGGACATAGCTGGGTTCAGATGCTGAAGCATTAGAACCAGGGAGATTTCCTTCTTTCCTCTGCTTTGATTTGATCTCTCTTACAATCATTCTCAGGTAGCCTTTTGTTGCCTAGTGACAAAAGTGCATACAAATAACTCTGGATCTTCTATATTCTATTAGCTCAGTAATCCAAATTAAGCAGCACTTTACTGAAAGCTCCTGGCATGATTTTTCTAGCTTCAGCCTGTGTCTTGTCACATTAGGAATCAGGGAATGGAGTCAGGCTTATCTGAATATATTAGGCTGATAATGGGGGAGAGAAGAAGCCCCAAATATACAACATACAGTGTGTGTGGGCGCATGCATTATAAATAGATCTTATTATCCTTTTTTTTTTTTTTTTTTTAATGAAAGAAACTCAGATATTAAGTTAGCTGCCTAAGGTGATAGGTCCAGTAAGAGGACTTTGAGAAACTGATGTTATCCCAATGTCAAGGAAGTATAGATATTTAGAGCTGGAAGTGACAAACCAGAAAGCATAATTTTTTCCCATGGTTCTCTTATTTTTTGTGCCTTTTAGGTATTGTCCAAATGTTCTAGGAGAGGTGGGAAATTCCTCCTCCTATTCAAGCAAAGCAGCTTTGTGTTTATCTGCTTGACATTTAGACTACCCAAGATTCTATGAGAGCTCTTCCTATGTTCTAAACATTTCCAAACCATTGCTCTTTCATCATACAGAAGTTACTATCCCAGTGTTAGAATCAGCACAAAAAGTGCTCAATCCTCTTAACTGCCGGAGAGCTGCCAGTGTAGACCAGTAGTGAAACTGAACTATATTCAGTGATCCTTGAGATAAATTTTCTGAATATAGAACAGATAATCAACCTTCTTAGCTGTCAATCTATCAAGTATTGATAGATGTGCTAAGGCTTTTCCTATAAACCCAAAGGATATGATCTCTTAATGGAAGCAACTTTTAGGGAGTTAATATGGAAAGGTTACATCTCCTATGATGTAAAATTTCAGGTTCTAAAATTGTAAAGATTTCTTTTCTCCCCAGATGGAGTTTTAATTTTGTGAATAGTCCTTAACTTTTCTTGGCATCAGACGTTGTAAAGTGAAATTCTTGAAGAGCCTGGAACATGAAGTACATTTGTTCACCAGACTGGGCATATTGCTGAACTGGATTATATACATTATGTCTATAGGATGCCAGCTCCATTCAGCTTCACCTGACTGGGGCCCAAAAAGAAGTTCTCTAATGATGGTTTCTGTGTGGCAATGAACTGAATTTTATGTAGATTTTTGAATAGTAGAAACTCAGATATATAAATATATAAACTTCATTATCTAAAACAGGCCCATGGGTTCCTAATGTATGCTCTGTTTTACCTAAGTAGTTGATGACAGTACAATCATTCACTGTGCACTTTGTTGAGAAAGACTGTTTTTACTCTAACATCTGATCCAAACCCCATAGAATGGGCAATTACAAACACATAGATTCTATACAAGAGATACATCTAAGAAAAAACATTCAGAGGACACAACAAACTGAACTTAGGGAGTGCTATTTTTAATTTTTCTTTAAAAATTGGAATGCCATTGAATGTTGTATTTGGCTGCACCTGTATACTTTTTGGTGCCTAACTTATCTGTGTTTGGATATGTTGGCCCCACCTAGTTAATAAGCACACTCTTACACAGATAATGATTTGATTTCTGTTAAAAAAAAAAAAAAAAAAGCCCATGAACAGAGGAGACATTTACTGCCTTCTCCTACACACTCCACCCTCAACATAAGGAGCTTTTGCTTTCAAATGTATCGCATGTTTGGCCAATCCACAAGTTTGCATCTTTGATCCTAGTCTTGGCAAGTTCTCATCTG
Source organism: Lynx canadensis (assembly GCF_007474595.2). NCBI lineage: Eukaryota > Metazoa > Chordata > Mammalia > Carnivora > Felidae > Lynx > Lynx canadensis. The sequence goes on from NC_044320.2 coordinate 17,495,718, forward strand.
AGTACATAATGAATCTTTGTTCTTCCTCTTCAATCTCTACCAATTCTCCCTCTACCACCCAGAAGAAAGATTTAAACGCCAAGGAGGCAGCAAAAGGCATGCTTGGAAAATGCTGGAAGGACAGAGCAGGGCTGGAAATTAACGAATGGAGCCCTTATATAGTTAATACCAGAGAAGGAAGAAGTTAAAGTGAAGAGGTTTTCTGGAGACTTGTTTACCTGAAGGCTTAGTTCAGTTGCTTTTATTCTCCTGGATTTTGGATTTGAGAATGTTTCTGAGAATCCCCTGTTTCTCTAGAGATTCCCTGAAGTAGAAAGGGAGTAGGGCTTTGTGAAGGAGAATCCATGAACTGGTTAGAGGTGATCACTTTCTGGTCGACTCTCCAGTGAGGAACATTAACAGCTGTGGGCTAAGAGGCTGCATTGAGTGGTAGCCAAGTCCACAGAGTTTTCAGTCAAACAAATGCATTTGGGGTTTAATTGGGTCCCTTCTGTGCAATCTAGGCCAATTATCTTCTCAGCCTCAATTGCCTATCTGTAAAATCAGAATCACATTAGCACTTCTATAGGGAAAATGAGTTTCTGGCACAAAGGAAGTGCTAGCGAGTATTGCTAGTGATTTTATAAGCATAAGAATTCCTACAAGAAGAGGAGTCAAGCCAATGTTGACAGTACCCTTGCCAAATATCTAGGTTTGGCAACAAAATTTTTTGTTGGGAAGTCACTAATCCCCTCATTTAATTGAATCCTTCATTTAGACCATATATTAAACACCTGAATGAAAAAAGGGCCTACTTGTATTACAGTAATAAAGTGTATTACCCATTTGTAGTAGCACAATGCATGTTCAACAAATTTTTATTGAATAGATGGCAGGGATATTTAAGGCCAATAATGACCTGTTGCCTCTTGCCAGAGGCATAAGCAATAGGGAGCTCCATGCCTCCTTAGCAGGGTTGCTACTATTGGTAGCTGTTGAATAAAAACTTTGGTTTGGGGTCAGGACTCTGATTTTAGAGGAAGCAGCAAATCTCAAGCTGTCCTTGGTAGATGCTTTTATTCAGCAGGTGGAAGCTTAAGTAGCAGTTGGGAATTTATGGTAGGATTTCGTGCCAAACTTTTGAGATAGGAGCGAACTGGTAAACCTAAAATTATAATGGCTATTTTCCTGCTGTAAACCCCACAGGGCTTGAATCATTGGTCTCAACTTTTGTTTGAATGAGTACTGAAAGGATAGAAATGGAAGTTTTGGGGTGATGGGGGTGGTTCATGGGTTCTGGAGCTGAAAGAATTCTTGAAGATGTCTTTGGTGCAAAAAGGTAATTTTATTAAAGCAGGACCCATGGGCAGGAAAAGCTGCGTTCGGGTTGTGGCGAGTAACTGATTTTATACCCTCAGGTTGAGAGGGGATCAAGGACAGTAAGTCTCTAAGGTATTTTGGAAGCAAGGTTTCTAGGAGGAAACCTTGAGGGCCTAGTTGTTGCTAGGGAAACACCATTACTATTTAATAAAACCTCAGTCACAAGACCCTTCAGATGTACTTCAGGGGCCATAAGCTTGGAATATGATTGCCAGCATATATCTTGGGGCAGTTGAGGAAAAGGAAGTAGACTTAAAGGATTTAAGCTAAAGTTCTCTTTTGCCTGTAGGCAAGTGTCGTCATCCGGGCAGCTGAGCTCCTAGAGGGAGATCACTCTGCCTTTTTCAAGGACTTGTCAGTGGGCCGTAAGCAGTAAGGGAATTTAATTTCATTTGCCTTAGTTTCCCATATTACTATGACAAACATTTAAACCCCTTTCCTTTGTTCTTGGGCAGCCAGGAGTGTCTGAGGAATATCACACATATTCCACCTGGGGTCGTGGGTTGGGCGGGGGGGGGGGGGGGGGAGGATGCTATTAGCTTGTATTTTGTCCTCAACTTGCCCCATGCTCCCTCATCAGAAACCATCGAGAATTTTGATTCTAATGATGATGATGATACCTTTCTCTTAATCTCCAAACCTTTTAAGAAACATAATCCATCTCCTTTTATTTTTATTAAAAAATTTTTTTTAATAACGCTTATTTATTTTTGAGAGAGCACGAGTGGGGGAGCGGCAGAGAGAGGGAGACACAGAATGTGAATATTGGGCTCCAGACTCTGAGCTGTCAGCACAGGGTTCCATGCGGGGCTCGAACTCATGAACCATGAGATCATGATTTGAGCTAAAGTCAGAAGCTCAACAGACTGAGCCACCCAGGTCCCCAGATCCACCTGCTTTTAAATCTGCAAGATCAAGAATGTCCACACTTGTCAAACTTTCATTTTCATGAATTTCATGTTTCCAGAAATCTTAATCTTTGACAGGAGGTTTCTCAATTATATTTATTTAGACAGGCATTTTATTTTTTCGGAAGAATTTAGGATTAAAGGCCAGTTTCTCATTCTTTCTAGCCAGTGGCTGTTTTCAGACTGTTGCATCCTTGATGCTAAGAGATTCTTATTGGGAAGCTAATGAACCGATGCTTAGTATGTTTACACTCCAACTGCTAAATTTAATTCAAAGAACATGCCTGACTGAAAACAACCTTGCCTGGCTCAGACAAAGGGAGACTATTCATTAAAACGGTTTGGTTTCCAACAGGCTTTAGCCCTGATTTCACTAAACTGTTTTGCCAGGGAGGACTGCTTTGGTTCTCCACAAACTGGGCATTAAAAGCTGCAGAGGCCAGGGGCGCCTGGGTGGCGCAGTCGGTTAAGCGTCCGACTTCAGCCAGGTCACGATCTCGCGGTCCGGGAGTTCGAGCCCCGCGTCAGGCTCTGGGCTGATGGCTCAGAGCCTGGAGCCTGTTTCCGGTTCTGTGTCTCCCTCTCTCTCTGCCCCTCCCCCGTTCCTGCTCTGTCTCTCTCTGTCCCAAAAATAAATAAACGTTGAAAAAAAAATTAAAAAAAAAAAAAAGCTGCAGAGGCCAATGCCTTCCTGTCCATGTTTCCCAGAGCTGGGCCTGGTAAGCTATGGTCCCGGAACCCAATCCAATCCATTGCCTTTTTTTTTTTTTTTTTTTTTTTTTTTTTTTTTTGCGTGGCCCATGAACTGAGCATGTTTTGTTCATTTTTAGATGATGGGGGTGGGGAGAAAAGATGCCTGAGAATCACATGAAACTCAGATTTCAGTGTCCATAAGTTTTTGGAACACAGCTATTCTCATTCATTTATGATTGTATGGCTGTCTTCATCCAACAGTAGGGTAGAGTTGTGACAGAGACCACATGGCCTGCAAAGTGTAAAGTACTATCTGACCTTTACAGAAAATGTTTGCTGCTTCCTGTACTGAAAGAATCTTAAGGGCAAATTTAGAAAGCTTAGGTTATCCACTACTCTGCCTCTCACTTCAAGTTGGGAAATTGGTGAGATCAGTCCAAACAACCTGTAGAGAGCAAAACGAAGACTCTCCTGTCAAGCAGGGGCCTGTGTCAAGCAACGAAGCAGGTAGTCAGAGGTACTGCAGCTACAAGATCTCTCCAGGATCAACATCAGCTGACACCCCAGAACTGATAACCAGCAGAACCAGAGGAGGTCTTCAGGGGCCCAAGACCAATTAAATCCCTTTTAAAGGGGAAGGATTTTTGCAACAAATTGTCAGACTCTTCAGACATGATCTCTCTGACCACTTAAAGGCAACTGCCACCAAAGCCTTTACCCAGTGGATCTCTGAACAGAACTGAGACCCTTCACTGCTTGAACATAATAAGCAGTAAGTGCTGAGAGCTGACCCAGACCAGACCTAGGCCTTATCTCAAGTGCACTCCCAGAGACTGACTGCGTGTTCCCTTTGTTAAGTTCCTACACCCTTGGCCTGTCTTGTTTGTTGTGTGTCTTGTTTGTCTTCTGTTCTCTGTGTGCTGTGTGAGAAGCCAAGTTTAATCACATGGTGAAATGTCATAGAGTTGGGAATCCTGAACCTGCTTTATAATTGTGATTCACTTTCCTTTGTGATTAACTAAAGCTGACTTTGTGGAAAGACACAACTGGTGTGTGTGCTTCATAGTGTGCTCATGACGCAGACCAGCAGGATGGGGTGGAGGAACTGGCGCCAGAGGGACTTAAGTTTGAGTCCTGGAGTCTCCCTTGTGCCGTGGTAGGAGCTTCAGGGAAGTGCGAAGCACTAAATCTGATTCTGCATTTCCTCTAGTGTAAGATGAAGTTCTTCATTCTCAAAGGGTTGCTTTGAAGCTTAATTACATATATATGTATACACATATATCTACACTATCCATAAACATATTTGTTACATACAGACATAGCTAGATATAAATATGTCCCAATCTTATCTGACAAAGTTTGCCACATAATAAATAGGTGCTGAAGAAAAAAATAGTTCTTCTCTTTTTCCTAAAAGTCTTAAGAGAAAGAAGTTTATCTTGGTGATCATATTTTTGCTCACTTATACATTGGGGAATCTATGCATATTGCCTTATAAACATCACTGTTGTGGACATTGTCAAAACTGAAAAGCTTATATTGGCCAGCAGTCTTCTGGGGGTGGAGAGTTTTGTTTTGTTTTTTCTTTAAAGTAGGCTTCATGCCTAGCATGCAGCCCAGTGCAGGGCTTGAACTCATGATCCTGAACTGCCTGATTTAGATTAAACTTATATTTGCCAAATACCTGATAGAGGTCTGGAATACAATTATCACTTTTTTATATTCATTATATTTAATCTTTGTGCCTTGAACTCTTGACCCTGAGATCAACCTGAGCTGAGATCAAGAATCAGATGCTTAACCGACTGAGCCACCCCAGGCATCCCTAGAATTTATATTAATTCTTACATTCCATGCTGACCCTTCATGTGTACCTCATGGCAACTATTCTTCCCCAAACTTAATAATTTTAACTTTCCCTGGGCCTTATACTAGCTGTCCACTCTAACCCAGTCTACTGTGTTGAATGATTATTAGAAACTCACTCTGAACACAAGGTACGTAAACTAACTAGATCTGATAACTGGACTAAGGTAGGAATCCTCAGTCATTAACTAAGGAGGACCAAAACTTTGTTCACTGCAGACCTTAGGAAAGGGCAGATAGGCACTGTATATGTATTTCCCCACTGGGTACGCATCCCACACTTTAAGGAGTTCTAGTGGTGACTTTTAGAGCCAGAATTTTATGTGTTTTAAGAATTGAGCATTCTTGGGGCACCTGGGTGGGTCAGTTTGGTTAAGCGTCTCACTGTGGCTCAGGTCATGATCTCATGGTCTGTGAGTCTGAGCCCCGTATCAGGCTCTATGCTGACAACTCAGAGCCTGGAGCCTGTTTCGGATTCTCCCTCTCTCTGCCCTTCCCCTGCTCTTGCTCTGTCTCTATTGCTCTCAAAAATAAGCAAAACATAAAAAAAAACTTAAAGAATTTAGTATTCTTATGTCCAGCCAGTTGGAGCATCAGGGGTTCTATTAGACCTCACCCTAATTTGTTTTTCCATAAAATGTAATTATACTAAATTCAAACTCTGCATGGTACAGAGAACTTATTCCTCAGAATTGCGCATTCTCTTGTTGTGGAATAAATACTACATTCATTTAATCTGAAGTCTAATCTGGCTCTAAGTTCTATCTCTGATCTATGAAAGCAGAGAGATCCTTGTAGATGTATGATGAACTGCCTGATTCAGATTAAACTTACATTTACCAAATACCTGATGGAGGTCTGTAATACAATTTTCACTTTTATATGCATTTAATCTTCATGCATTGTGAAGTCTTTTTCCATTTTACTGTGTTTTTTCCCATTTTCTGTTTATATTTATCCCCTTCTTTTTTGGGATTGTTTAGATTGTTTCTAATTTGTCCTGTTTTTCTCCCCCTATTTTTTTTTTTTTGGCATGTACACACTATATATCTGTTTTTAGTGCCCACTCCAGCCATCTTAACATTCATACAACATTTAACAAAATGATCAAATTTTCATTTTTTTGCATGATAAGGATATTAGAACAACTTATCCCTGATGACAACCTTTCTTAAAATAACAATTTTTGTTTTAATTCTATCATGTTCCTTCACATACATTTTAATAAACTCATTAAAAAAAACATATGCACATATTTACAATGTTTTCTCTTCCCATCTTATATCTCCTATTTCCTATTTGGTATTCTTTTCTATGAGGACAATCCTTTATGATTACATTTCTGAATGACTGTTGGTGGTACATACTCTCAATTTTTGGTCTGAAAACTGTTTCACTTACCACAAAATTAATGTTCATTGTAGAAAATATAGAAAATGTTATAGAAAATACATATCATCACTTGTAGGCAATTTTCACTTTGAATGTTTTTGAAATGGAAAATTTTAGTAATCGTGGTTTACACGTCTCCCATCAACACATTTCACATTTCAATTACCATGTTGTATTAACTGTGCATAATGGCACAAAATATAAACTTACTGCTAGCTCTTAATTCTACAAGTGACTGTTAATAATAAGTGTGAACTTATGATTAGTGACCAGTCCTACCACCTCTTTCAAAGTCTGTAAGTGATGGCTCACAGCACATCTCTTCAGGTTCATTTATAGGGAGCAAAGCATGTAGTTGTCTCCTCATTTCTCTCAGTGATAAATAAACTCATGCAACATTTAAAGAAAATAACCCTAAGAGGAAATTGGCCAATAAAGATGACATTGCAACAGAGACAAAGAATGACCAGGCTTCAGGTGAAGCTTGAACCTAATATAAATGGAAATTCTTCTATAGAATAAATAGTTGCCTCTAAGAACACGGACAGTGTTGCTTTTTGAGACTCTATATATACAGGTAGAGGAACCTAATGAAGATGAACTCGATGGCATAAAAGCAAAAACAATTGTGATGAAAGATGTCCTGGGGGAGGTGAGGCTGGCAAAGAGCAACTCCAAAAGCAATGTTGAAATTTGACCCACAATGACACACGAGTATTACAAGTTGACAAGGTGTTACAAAGATGTTCACTCTAGAAGTCATACAATGAAAAGGCAAGTATTGCTTAAGTAAATTTTGATTAAGTTTTTACCAGAAATAACACTTCATTTTTCATTGTTTCTAATGTTTCAATTACACTGTACTAAATATATATATTTTTTTCATTTCCTTATAACTGATAGGAAGAAGGTAATTAATGTTTTGACCAATTTTAAAGGTCATGGAACAATTGTAATTTTTCCCATTAAGATCAGTTTATAAGATATTTGCTTACACAGTCATTTTCATGGTCCTGCACTATTGTGCAAAGCCAGCACTGACTTTGGACTATAATTATTTATAAACAGGTGAATAATTACAATATTAAAAAATAACCATTTTTTTAAATTTACATTCTTGTATTTATATCTCCCTTTGAAATATCTGTATTTTGAATTTGTTCTGAGTTTTGCAGAACATAGACTTCTTGGTATATAGTGTAGACTTCTTAGTATATAGTTATTTTCCTTAAGCTCCTTGAAGACAGTATTCCATAATCTTCAGGATTCCATTGTTGCTCTTGAGAAGTTGGCTATCAGTATAGTAACCAATAGATATTAGGTGATCTGTACGTTGGCTATTTTTAAAATCCCTTTTCTTTTTTTCACAGTTCTCCAGTTTCACTGGGTTGTCAGGGTATGTGTGTGTGTGTGTTTGTTACCTATTTAATCTCACCCATCAACACTTTAATATGTGTATGTGTATATGCATGTATGTATGTGCATTCTGTATTTCACCAATTTATTTTAATGGACCTTCAATTGTCCAAAGGCAACCATACTACCAGAACTAGAGAACTACTCAAAATGTTCAATTAGAAGTATGTTAGTATGATAAATATGTTAGTATGATACTTTTATTTTTGGGATGTGGCTACAAGAATTTCATACTCTCTACTCTAACATCCATTATCTTTTTAAATTCCAAGGCTGGAGGGGCACCTGGGTGGCTCAGTCAGTAAGTGTCAAACTTCAGCTCAGGTCATGATTTCATGATTCATGAGGTTGATCTCCACCGCGTCGGGCTCAGTGCTGACAGCTCAGAGCTTGGAACCTGCTTTGGATTCTATGTCTCCCTCTCTCTCTGCTTCCCCCACTGTCCCCCCAAAATAAAATAAACATTAAAAAAATTAAATAAATTCCAAGGTTGGATAAAACCTTAGATTCCTAATCCTCTCAATAACCACATATTTCAGAAAAAAACATAGATCTAAGAGTATTATAAACAAAGATAGAAATTTCTTTTGGTCCACATATGACCACAGATATTTTGAGTACTGTGTGGCTTGTGCTGACATGCTTTTCCTAGAGAACCCCTGAATAGGGAAGTGCTTAACCCCAAAGCTTTTCTGGCAAGTTTTTGATATTAGGGGTATAGAGATTTTAGCCTTCTGTACCTAGCTTCAATACAGACCTGGAAAGATGGTTTAGTTTTGCCACCACTGTCAGAAATACTTCCGAGTTCCAATCAACTATTAGAAAGCTTGAGGGTTTACCCAAATACAGGACTATTGTAGATGAAAGCAGATTTCACAATTAAAATTGTAACATCAGATCAGAACTGTGTATATGTGGAGGGCCTTGGCAGAAAGAAGCCACCACTGCCATTTTTCCATGGTTACTTGAGGCCTGAGGCCAATGAAACATGTATGGTTAGAGTCGTGTGTATTTGCTTCCCTGTCTAGGGAATGAATAGAGAAAGATCATGACCATGCAAGGGAGCAGAGAAGGAATAGACCTAGAATAGCGAAAACTCTACCTGGCTACTCTGCCAGATAATGGAACAATGCATATACATCAGAACTTTCTCAAATGAGGAAAATAGAAAAGAAAAAAAGGTTACTATACAAATTAATCCTCCATATGGGGCACCTGCGTGGCTCAGTCAGTAAAGCCTCGGACTTCCTACTCAGGTCATGATCTCATGGTTCGTGAGTTTGAGACCCGCATCAGGCTCTGTGCTGACAGCTCAGAGCCTGGAGCCTGCTTTGGATTCTGTGTCTCCCTCTCTCTCTGCCCATCCCCGACTTGCCCCATGTCTCTCTCTCAAAAATAAACATTAAAAAATTTCTCCATAATCTGTGTTTTTGGTAGTGGTTTTGCGTTTTAATTCTTCAACTTAAAAAAATTTTAAAAATGTATTATGGAAAACTTTGAAATCTAGGGAATTACATATTTAAAAAACCTTCCTAGAATCTCAAAACCACTTAGAGATCACATAATTATCCACCTGAAAGTTCTTCTTTTTGCACATTGGAGGTTTTACGTTTCTTGATTTGGCTTTCATTGTGGTGTGTGGTGTGAATGGCAAATCTTGGGCAATAGATTCATGTGGAATAGAACCATGTGCCAGGACCTGCACTTTGCATTAACCAGCAGGCAGAGCTGGAGCTGGCCACCAGCAGCCCTCCGTCCTTCAGATGGCCTATGTTAGCTACTTGAAGTGCTTCCATAGGTAACTTAAGACTTGCATTGATCCTGCAAGTTGGTATTACGCTCACGTTAACTTCTTTGAAATGTTTATTTTGGTGAGAGAGAGTGTGAGAGAGCAGGGGAGGAGCAGAGAGAGAGGGAGACACAGAATGGGAAGCAGGCTCCAGGCTCTGAACTGTCAGCACAGAGCCCGACACGGGGCTCGAACTCACAGACCACGAGATCATGACCTGAGCCAAAGTTGGATGCTTAACCAACGGAGCTACCCAGGTGCCCCTATTCTCCTTTTAATGATAAAGATACTGAGGCTGAGAGACCTTAGTGACTTGTTTAATCTCTTCTGGCTGTGTGGTTAGTACACCAGGAGTAAAACTCAAGCCTGTGTGAGCCTGAGGTTTTGAGCTCTTCATCATCACAATGTACAGAGACCACTGATTTGGCAAAGTGCCTGGAGGCTGGTATATAGCTTCCTGTGGATAGCTACCAAGTTTGGAAATCCCCAAGGGTGCTTTGATGAATGACTTCAGATTCTGGGATTTTGGGAAATAGTCATTGCCCACAGTCCCACTGGGAATAGAATGCTCAGTGTCTGGGGTTGCCCGTTGTTGAGCAAATGGTGGATGAGTTTGGATGATGAAACTTCAGACCCAGGAAGAGAAACAAGCTCTCGATAGGACAGTAAAACCCATCAGCCAAAGGCTGTTGTCAAAGTAGTTCCCTTAGAGAAAACCATCCAAGTAACCCCATCAAAGATACTGATTGTTAATATGTTCCTATTTTGCAGAAGAACGGGGCATTCTTTCTTCCTATTTTGACCTGTCAAATGTTTCATATAAGCATTGCATCCTGGGGGTTATTAATGTTTTACATTAAATACTTAAAACATTATTCCCCTGTATTGCATCAGATGTGGAAAGCTTCAATGAGTAAACAGATTTTCAAAGCTAGAAATCTGATTGTCCCTTGTAAGTATTTTTTGGTTAATTTTATAGCTATCTTAAAATTCTTAGTCATTTTGGAGTGGCTATAAATCTGGCACATGCTAGATAATTAATGGTTAATGTTAGATTTCAACTTACCCATCAGTGTACCTGGAAAGTTGGGTGGCGTCAAGTTATTTTTTCAGAACATTGTCAAATGGTTTTCCCAGGTGCCATTTCTGCTAGCCTGGTTTTCTTCCTGCCACCCCTCACCCCAGACTTCTATCTCCTCTGCTAGTGATTGTTCTTTGGAATAGAGAGATAAAGCAAGAATTAGTGATTGCCTGGCTGTCCAGATACAAAAGTACTTGATGTGGAACCAGGATTTTCTTTTGTAGGTAGTTTAGACTCTTTCACTCTGTCTTTAAAAATACTCCATGGAAGTGGGGTGCTGGGCTGTCAGCCTATCCACAGATAAGCACAATCCTGGAGAATGGTGAGATTCAGAGAAATCTTACTTTGTAGCTTTCTCTTGCTCATGCATAGGATATATGCATAGATGTATAAAAAACATAAACATATTAGTTTCAAGACATGGAACGTATTTTTTTTAAGAAACTAAGTATAGTTTTCATAGACCTTTCTACATGGTGATCTAATTCTCAGGAGGAACCACAGAAGCCTATTCTATTGTTCTATGAGCAGTTAAAAGCAATTATTAATCATTTTGATATTTATTAACCTTGATATCATTGCTTTACTAGAAATATGAGAGTCAATTACATTTAATCTCTATCACGCAGTACATTTTTACATTAGCCTGTAACCACGGCATCTGGCTCCAGTTACTAATCTATCACTCTTCAATACTATTGTTTTGCATTTCTTAAATTATTAAAATAAGCCTCAAATGAAAATCTCAAAAAAATTTGTTTTAGTCACTTCTTCAGAAACCACACCAACTACTTTCGGAATTTTCTATGAGACAGATGTTTTTTTGTGAGGTGTTGAGGAGTTGAGTGACCCTTTTTAAATACAAGTCCTGTATTTGCCATTTAAGAGGACAAAAATATTCTCACAGACTTGATGGAATTTTTTCACTTTTATGTTATTCATGTTCATATAACTAGTTGTAAACGTGTTTATAGTTCCTAAATGGCTATAAAGTCAAAGTAAATTTGTGAGTTAATAAAAATTATAAAGCCAATAACATTCAAATTAAGGGTTTAATGATAGATGATTTTGTCTTTTGGGGAAAGTGCCGAGCTCCAAGAACAAGTCCATGGATGCTTGGTAGTAACAGTAGGAGAACAGGGGTAACACTGGATAGATGGAGGGATCTTAGGAAGTCCAGTAGCAGGGCCTGGTCCAGCTACTTCATCATGGCAGATTTATCAGAGAAAAGCTGAAATTCTCATTCTATTTGTCTCCTGTGTCTCTTTCAGCTCTTTCTGAATTTGGTAGTGGGGAGGATGGTTCTAGTAGTCACTTCCAAACTCTTAGTGGTTCCTCTTTTTATGCTGAAAACATGTTTAGGGTCTCCATTTGCCTGTAGGAGTTCTCTATACCCACATTACCTCCTCTTTAGTTCACTGAATATGTCTGTACTGGAAAGTTTCATGAGAGCAGGAAGTGAGAAGAAGATGGCCAAGAGTGTATCCTCAACACCCTTGCACAGTGCCTGCCACATAGCAGGTGGTCAATAAATCTTTGATGAATGACAAGTATTAAGCACACGTTTATTTATGATAATTAACATTCCCCATTCTTTGGCTCTCACTACCTTTCTAGGTGCCTCTCCTCATCTATTTTTCTCTCAAGATGCAATTGAAGGCATGAAGCTTTTTGAGTTTTAAAATATTATTCAAATAATGCTTCATTTATACTTTTTTTTAAAAAAGTCATGGAGTTCTGGATGTTCTAGAGCTGTCAGATAACTGCATGTCTTTTAAATTATGTGATGTGATAATATTTTTCTCAGGCTGAGCAATGTTCATTCCATTGCAACAATAAGTGTAAAAATGTTCCCCCGTGGACCTCCACAATTCTTTGAAGGATAATACATTTGAAAATCCTTACTGATGATACACTGTTTTTCTTTTTGTACTCATGTGGACTATAAAATGAGACTTTCTAGTTAAATATGTTTCAAATTACTTAAAATAATTTTAAACTGCAGCTAAAGTAAATAGAATAGCACTGTTAAAGTCACCAGTATTATAATTTCACTTAAGTCAATCACTGAAGTTACAACTGTGAGGATATTTATACTTCATATTTTTCTAATCATAAGATCTGAGCTATGCTACCTGCACACACTTTAAAATTAGAAACATATACAATATAGCTATTGTGTGTGTGCATTGTGAACACATGTCTGAAAAATGGATATTTCTGTAAGCTATGTGTCTCCTTTTCTTGGCTATTAATCTTTTTGATTTAAGTTTATTTCCATTTAAAGGTTTGCTGTATTACTTTGATCAGTTACATTTTGCTGAAATACTGAAACTTTCGTAATGGTTCATTCAACATAACATAATATTTAAAGTTGGCTTTGTCTATGAAAACTGGCATGTATGATGACAATATCTATAATCATGTTAAAATAGAAGTCAGCTTTTAATACAGAGATCGTGTAGACATGGACTTTATATGTGGAAAAAATAAATATTTTTTGCACATTTTACCTCTCCCTAGATTATAGCTTAGTGATAACTGATCTCAACACATCTGGACCTTTCCATTGTTCTTATAGAATGGTCTTTGTTGGCATTCTGACTTGCCACTTTTGTATTTTGCCAGAAGAGATTATTTCTTTCCTTCCTGGCAGAGTGACTCCTCTTGAATGTATCTTTACCAGATTTAAGAAATTTTCTTTTTCAGACCTAATATCTTAATTGGACATTTGAAGAATGGCAACTTAGAGTTGTTTTGTATCTCTTTGCATCAGTTAATGCTCCCATCTGATGGCTATTCTGGAGGAGAAAAAGATCCGGACCTACCCCATGCCCATGCACATAAACAATAATTTGCAGTAGCCATTAAAAACTCTTCTAATGTCCCAGCCATTTTAGTTATAGAGATTTTGTCCAGAGAAACGGCACCATACAGTATTTATAAAATACTAAATAGAAGGTGGGTTATTTTTCCAGTATTGATTCCCTCTTCCCTTCTGTGTTCCATTGTGACAACAAGTACTTCTAAATGACCCTTCCTCTCTACCTTTCAATCATACGACAAAAATCTTCTTTCTAGAGGCTAAGGCTTTTGTACTCAGGGTAGGACCCCTGGGGCAGATGGTAGGACAGGTGATGGATCCACAAACAAATTGGGAAGCTTTGGGGACTTTGTACTATTTTATGGGAATGGTCAATACCAGCAACCAAGCTTTTCCACATTATTAGTCTTTGAATTTATCTTTCTCTGCCTTGTAGGAAAGTCAGATGCAGAGAAAGAAACCCAAAAAGCAAAGAACAAGAAAAACTTAAAATCACCTGGACAAAATGGGAAGAAAATATTTTTGTCATTGGGCTGATAACATTTCAGACTTTGACTATGCCTAAAAGATCACCCATTCTGACCCTTCTTTCAGTACTTGAATTCCATTATTCTCTCCCTACCCCATTGTTCCTTAGTCTCCATCATTCCAGGTGTATGGCCAGTAGTTTTAGATTTTCATCCAATTGATGCAGCTGAAGGGACAGGGAGAACATTGTGAAGTTAGAAGACTTGAAATCTTGTCCTCACAGAGCAGAGAACATTCAGGTGAGCCAACGGGAGATCTGTGTTCTAGTGCCAGCCGCAGCACTGCTGTTTCCAGTTGAATGGATCAGAGCAAAGGGCTTCATTTCTCCAAACCTGTTTGCAAACCAGGAAGCGTGTGACAATATTATCATTGAGAAAGAGTTCATAGAATGTTCATTTATGAAACATGATATGTGGACGTTTTTGATAACTTTTTGATAATATTTACAATTACAATCTCACAAACATGAGATCATGACCTGAGCTGAAATCAAGAATCAGATGTAAGCGACTGAACCACCCAGGTGCCCCACTGTGGCTTTCTTTTTAACACTAGGAGGGGAGCGGCATAGTTTTGATGATTCACAGAGTATCAGTGGAGTGGTGGTTGGAGATCAACTATTATCTTACTCATAATCTATTCTTCAAAGACCCACAAGAATGCAGAACTTACCCATGCCACAGAGCTAGTTAGTGTTAGGTGCAGGATGAGAATTCATGTCTCTTTATGGCTGGGTCCTAAGTCTTTTCAGTGGTACCAGAGGTGACAGGTAGCATAGTATACTATTAGGTTTTTCACTCCTTGACCTCATGGAGATCACTACGAATCCGTCTTTTCTCTGAGCCGGCACACCTCTGCAAGCATGATCAGTATTGCCGCCCAGCTACAGCCAGTTGAGCTAGCAGGTAACCCCTGTGCTGAACTACAGAATTCCTGTGGATCGTGGTCTTAGTGGTGATGTGCTGCCAGCAGCTATGCTTTCTTACAGTAGCTCAGTCTACATGTGTCCAATTCAGGGTCTCTAGGGATAACGTTTAGTGGGAAATCATACAGTTAGCTCAGCAACCACAGAAGAATGTATTTTCTGGCCACCCACAATATGTGGGAGCCCTAAAATTGACACAGGTATTTGGACAAAGATTTGCAGCTATCAGCACGGTCAACATGGCCTCCATTCCATCCTGGGTTCTCCCAGAGCTGTTCTAGAGCCTGAGAATCTGGCCTGTTGGGCACTAACCCAGTCATGGAGTTGAGACATCATTACGAAGGGTAGTAGTGGATGGAGGACATCATGAATCATGCCAAAGGATTGACTGCACAAAGGAGTCTTTTAAGGGGGAAACTTGACTAAAGAGATTGTGGTTTATCATGGAAATCTTGAGTGTAGGGCTAAGAAGCCTCACCCTATTTCCCCACAAAGCATTTTCAGGGCTTCCCTCTTATCTGCTGTCAGTCTGATGCCAAACCCCCTCTTGGGCTTCTGGGGACACCAAGTGGGGAGCAGATGGAGATTCCAAAGCTAGTACTTCACTTCCCTCCACACCCAGTCCCTCATCTGTCTGGAAGCTACACAATGACTTCAAAGGCAAGCCCCACCTACCAATATATTCAGTTTGGTATTAGACTCATTTCCTCTGTCAAATGGGGACTTAAGAATTCCTCATCAAAGTATACATTGCTCAGAAATGATCAAAACATTCTATCTCTTTAAAACCATTTAACTTATGGGACCGCTTCCAGTCCCTGTTACTCCCTTATTAAAATTTTAATCAAGTATAATTTGCATACAGTAAAATGCACAGACCTCGAGAACAAAGTTTGAATTTTGAGAAATGTGTCCATATGACAGATATGTCTCTTTACTCCTCACTAGAGATAAGCACTTTTCTGATTCCTATCACTATAAATCCATTTTGTTTTAGATGATCATATAAATGGAACCATACAGTACGTGTACTTCTGTGTCAGAATATTTTGCTCAGTGTAGTGTTTTTGAGATTTATTTTTAAAAAAAGTCTTTCTACATTTTATAGTGCATGGCTTTTATTGTTTTAAATACATACATTTATTTTTCTGCATATCTGATCTGTTAAGACTTGTCAGTGAATTTTTCATTCCAGATACCTTTTTTTGGCTTTGAATTCCTGTCTGATTTTCTTTTATGCTTTTCATTTACTTGCTGAGATTTTCCTTCTCACTCATGTCTATCTTTTGGTTTTTATCTTTGAATATACTTATCATAGTACTTAAAATTTCCTGTCAATTCCAATTTCTGTGTTAAAGCAGTATTTTTCCCTTCCAAATTATGACAAATTTCCTGCCTTTTTGGTGCAATATCGAAGCAATTTTTCTTATTGCATGGGTAATGTTGTAATTGCTACATTACTGGGTGTCTGGCCTTTTCTTTCAGAGATTTTGTGTGTACCCTTAGCAGGATAAGACTGATTTGTTGGCAAATTAATTACATGCCAAGATAAATTTTCAGGCTCTACTGGGGTAAGTCTACAGTAGCCCTTTTTCTAATGAGACCAGAATAGACTTCGTCTTAAAGTGCAACCTTTCTGGAATCCAACTGAACACCTGGGGGTATTCAGCAAAGTGTCTCCAAATCGTACTCTTGGACTCCAGTATTTTCTAGCATTGTGCAGCTTTCTGAAGATCTATTCAGCTCACCGTCCCTTCCACACGTGTGTGTGTGTGTGTGTGTGTGTGTGTGTGTGTGTGTGTGTGTTGGGGGGGAGCATGCATGTGTCCCCATATACATATCAAAATAATAACTGCTTTATACATCTAAAATTTGGGTATTATTTTGATGTATAAATTATAGCTGTAAGGGTAGTTCTCTGTTGATGAAAAAGTTATCCTACCACTTGGATTGGTCAGTCTAGAGAGGAAAAAGCTTTTAATGAGTAAAGATTTTTATTACTGGAGTGTGACAGTACATTTGCCATTTCTAATAGTATCCTTTCTCAAGTATGAGGATTTTGTTGCCACTCAAAAGTAGACTTTAATGCTTGATAATGTAAAGGAAAGATAGGAAATGCTGTGTTTGATGTCATTTTCTCACCTCTCCCTTTAGCAGTGTCAGAATGGGAAGGTCCGATAACTTTTCCTCTTCTCTATTCCAAAGTACCCTATTTGGTAACTAAATAAGTTGTTAGGTTATGAGGTTGGCATTATGAAGTATTAGGTTATGAGGTTGGCAATCACATGTATCCAGCCCAATGCCTGGTTCACTGTACTCATAAATGCTAGCCATTTGGTTCTTCTGTACTATTTTGAATACAGTATTTTTACTTTTATTTGCTATAATTATATTAATATCTAACATCTGAATGACAGCTGTTTTACACCTGTGAGATAATCAGATTAGACAAGGAAAATAGCTTGGAGAGCAGGTAGCCTTGGTTTCAATTCTGGCAAATCCACTTATTTATATGGCTTCAGGAAGATTAATTAACTTTCTGTTCCTCAGTTGCCTTGTATGTCCAATGAGGATGATAATGCTACATCGTAGAATTAAATAAGATGATATGCATACAGTGCTTAGCACGATGGGACATAGAAACATGCTACATAGTGATTAAAAGGTACTTATGTTAACAGGGAAAATGTTCATAATAATGTAATAGCTGCTAATATCATAAAGTTTGTCCCAAAGCCTGTCAAAAAAAAGGGCCAGAGAACTTAGGTACGCGTGTAATGCCGCTAAGTCAGATGCTGTTTTCACTGAGTTGTAAATTTTGTCTAAAATAATTTCAGAAAAATGATAAGTGAAATTCTTGTGGGTCTTCTGAAAAGATGACTCAGCCTCAGCAGGAGCTAGCCTCGATGACTGAGTAAGTCCCTTGCCAAGCTTTTAGACTCTTTTCTTCTCTAGAGTGTGTGTGGTCTCTCTGGCTGTGGGCAGGTTGAAGGAACTTCTTTGAGCTGATGCCAGGTAGACTTGAATGGACACATCGGTCTCACTGGATGACAGCGCTTACTAACACTTTCTCCAATTTCCTAAAGAGTGAACTGTTATGTGCCCAATTATTCTCGTAATGGTGCTCAAACTCCTACTTTGCTAGTTTGTGGAAAATGTAAGTTTAGACAAAGGATCCCAGATGAAGATTTACAAAGGCTTTCCTTCTGGGTTTCATTGCGATCAGAAATATTAGGGGGGTCTTTCCTTCAGGGAATTCCGATGCCTCCAGACTGTGTCATCTTTATTTCTCATGGTAATTATCACAAAGTCAGATCTTTTCATCCATTGAGATGTTACTCTTCCTGGCTTGCCCCATTATGCCTAGAGTCATTGCTTGGGTTTGGTTTTTGAGGACAAAAGGACAGTACGCTTTCTGTGATGTCCATGCTGAATGCTGGGCACTACTGGGGTCAGCTTCAGCTGGAGCCTCACCGCTCCCTTCCTTCACAGCTGCCAAACATCTTTGGGTCTGATTTGCAGGGGTAGTTGATGTTTTAGAAACTCTTTGCATTTCTCCCCTTTCCCCATTTATTTACTGGAGTCTTTTTTTCCCCTTAAGTTTATTCTGAGCCTGTGAGCAGGGGAAAGGCAGAGAGAGGGAGAGATGGAGAATCCCAAGCAGGCCCTGCATTGCTAGCACAGACACAGAAATGAGGCTTGAACCCACAAACTGTGAGACCATGACCTGAGTTGAAGTCAAGAGCCAGATGCTTAATGGACTGAGTCACCCAGGTGCCCTTGGAGTATTTTTTTTTTTTTTTGAGTTAAAAAAAAAACCCTCTATTTTTATTCTTCCCACTGCCCTTGCTCATGGACTTAATCTGCCCACTGGCTCTCCAACATTCCACGGTGGCAAACATAACTGAATAGCCACCGTTCATTGGTGGTCATCAGGTAGAAAGGTAGAGGTAATTGAAGACAGTTTTGTTCCCTGATTACCTCTTCCCCAGCACATACTCCTCCCTCTTCTAGGCCAGTTGTTAGCATTGTCAGTAAAGCTAAAACTGTCTTGATATCACATGTTAGATACTCATTTGTATTCACTTTTGAGGAATAGTAATTTTTGTGATTTTTTTCCCCCTGTCCTCAATGATACAAAATTTTCCTGTCTGTGAGCATTTATTCTTTTAAATTAATTTATTTTTTTGTCTTTGAGCATTTAATGAAGCTAAATATCAAAGTCAGTCATTTTAAAGCCAAAAGGATCAATAGTTCTGTGGAAAAATTCAGCGTATCCTGTAACTTCTAAAAAACAGCTTCACAAGTAACTATAATATACTGGTGACATATTAATAGCTTTCAAATGGTGTAGTTGATCTTGAAATAAAAGCTTGCCAGTGCTATTAAAATCACAGGCAACTGGTAGGTTTTTCTGTTATTAAGGCAATATCAGTGGCATGCAGGGGACCCCAACTTTGCTCAAGATGTATCTAAATCTTTAATCCTGAAATAGTTGCTGAGTTTATGCTGCTTTGTCTTCACTTGCCGATGTTTGTGGAGAGGGATTCTTAGATTACTGTTGTGATTTGATGGTCAGTACACATTAATTTTTCCTGATCCACCTCTCCCCTATATCATGTAAAGCTCTCATTTATTTGTAAAATAAGGAGAGTTCTTTATAACTAGGTGATCATACCTTTTATTTTCCAAATTGGGATCTTTCTGAGAATGAAAGGGGCACACTTAATAATTTCCAGACAAGTGTTAAGTTGAGACAAGTGGGCAATGTAGGATAGTTGTCCCACTTAAACGCAATAATTTATACTTTTCATGCTGGATTTGTATCTGGTAACTCAAGTATAGGTTATGCAGTAAGATTTTTTGTCTTAATGCAAATGCACAAACCTGTAAATGCATGATTTGTGCTATGTTTTGCATGTTACAACTTTGCTCTATCTTACGATTTTCACGGGAAGTCACGAATAAAGTGGATGGAAGTGTTTATAATCTCTAACCAACCTCCCACCCTCAAGTATCTGGGCCGCCATTTACTTATGCATTTATATAGAGTCTGAAGATATAATAGTCACTCTGTGGATCTTGATCAAAAGCCACTTCCTGAGATGGAGAATCACATGCAGTAATTTCATTATGGAGTGCTTTTAGGCTCAACCTGTGTAGGAAAGAGAAGAAAACATCAGGCAAAGACGTTGAACTGTGATAGAGTTGCAAAGCTAAAGAACCACCCATGTTCCAAAGCTCCCTAAAGGATCAGCTGAGGCTAAGTTGTCCTGAACTGAGGCAAGGGGCCTGGACCTTTGAATTTATCATTAGTCAGTTATTGCCTATGGGCTACCCCTGGGATTGTGGTATGATGTTTAATGAGACAAATCTGTGGTCTTTCGGTCAGTTTCTAAAGGTGGACCCCGCTGTGTACTGTCCATAGCCAATAACAGCTAGCAGTGGGGGTATGAGCGTCTCTGTCTTGAATTGGGGATCTGGAAAGTGCACACCGGTGTCCACAACTGAAACTCCATTTGTGTTTAGATCATCTTGATTCAAACACCAAAACAGGTTAACTTCACTAGTAATTAAGCACATAAAAACAGACTTGCTATTATAGGTAAATAGCTAAACAAAAACTTTTTTTTTTTTTTAAGTGTTTGAGAGACAGAGTGTGAAAGTGTGTGCAGGGGAGGGGCAGAGAGACCTGGAGACACAGAATCTGAAGCAGGCTCCAGGCTTTGAGCTGTCAGCACAGAGCCCTACATGGGGCTCAAACTAACAAATGGCGAGATCATGACCTGAGTTGAAGTCAGATGCTTAACCGACTGAGCCACCCAGGTGCCCAGCCAAAGAGAAACTTCTTAAATGTGAAAACAGAAACCAAAGGAAAGGCTAGCTTCTACTCAATTAATTAGAATGAACTATGAAACTTGCAGCCACTTCAGAAATGATGCCAGGTATTTCAGAATCTGGCTACTCTTGCTTGGTAAAGTTCATAAGTAGAGTTTATCTGATCAATTTTGTGGTGAGAATAGGTCAGATTTTCCAAACCACTGCTGAGAAGGTGAATAGGACCTAGTGTTTCCAACTTTGACCTAGTTTTCCCAGGATGATCCTGGTGTTCGTGGTGAGAGTCCTGAATTCCAGGAAACTCCCTAGCTATGCATCAGTCAGATGTTTGGCCATCAATGCATAGCAAGCAAATCTGGGGATAATTAATCGCCAAAAGGGAAGCTTGATTCTATGGATTTTGTCTGGGGCTAAGTAGGTAGATAGAAGGAAAGAATGATTATTTCCAGCTTGTACAAACCAAAACATCTCCTTCAGTCATAAGTAGAGACCTGAAGGTAGAACTTGAACCGTGTCTGACCCTAAGTGGGTCATAGTTAAAAATGAAATGTTAAATTGCAGAATATTACTTTTTTTCTTTTTTTAAAAATGTCTGTCTAAAAGTGATTGTAAAGGTTATTAAACTCATTTTGGAAAAGTAACTGGCAGGTTTTTTTTTTTAAGGTTATTTGGGAAGAGCAGAGAATTACAATCCATGGGAAGCAAGCTATGGCAAAACCGTAGGTAAGTCCAGAAAATAAAGGAGAGGAATGCTCCTTTGTAGAGGAAAGTGTGGGTTGGGAGGGGTTGTTATTAACAAAAAGTCCAGTGGAGTAAACTGGCAGTTTAAAGTACATTGGCCTCTCAGTGGTTGAGCTATGGCTATCCCTTGTTGGCTGGGCTGTTGCTGGGGAAGGAGGAAATCTTTCCTCCTGCTAGGATAACAAAATAGTATCTAACTGCAAAGTCTATCTCTTCCTGTTGGATATCTCTTCCTGTTGGACTGAGTGGTAGGGCATGAGAACTGTCCCTCATGGCTTCTTGACTCCATTTTAGTGAGGTTTCCCTTTATTAACTTTCACAAGGTGTAGAAGACTGGAAACTTGGAGAAAACAGAAATTGCGCTAATGATACATTGAGCTAAGGAGAGCTGTGTTAACTCTCACCAAAACCATCTCACAGGGAAATTCATCTTCCAAAAAAGATTGAACAGGGTTTCACACTTAAGGCATGTGAATGCTGGAAATTTGGGTGGATTTTCTATTTCAAGGTGACTTGGTCTATCATGTAGTAATTCTGGATTTGTTGAGATAACTACAGCAGATGGGACAAAGTGGGCAGCACAGAACTGTTAAATTTCATCAGGAGGCAAGGATAGGGGTAAACATAGGCTGGATCATATGGATTTCTACAGGTGAAATGCAGAGGCAGTGACTGCAGTTTCCTTAGGCTAGAGCCTTGTAAGGATATTGAGGACCTCTTTGCAAGTTGTCCATGTCATTCCTTCTGTCATGAATAAACCAAGAGGCAATGGGAAGGCAGAACTAAAACTGGCCACATGAACTATCTTAGACATTGCCATCTGCAGTAGCTTAAGCTGTCTTGTGAGTTGGATGAAAATGTATCTCTTTGGGTGGCCACCAGGAGTTTGATCCATGAAATCAGCTTTGCTTTGTAAGGTTTGAGACCTTGTTTCTCTCTAATGTGAAAAACAATTTGTGGCGCTGTACTTCTTGAAACATTTTAGACTATGAACGTAACATGTATTACAATTGGAGATTCTTCTGTAATTTGGAAAACACCCAAAGTCAACAGCCGTCAAAGGCATGGTAAATAGTTCAAAGTAGCACATCCAAATGTAAGATATACAATGTAAACAGTTCTACAATTCAGCCTTATGAACTAATACTATAATATTCCAAATGTCTATGGTGGAGCAAGATGCTTAATGAAGCTGGTTTACTAGCTGGTCCATTGGGGGAAAATCATTCTAAAAACCCTGGAGCTAGGTTATTCTCATTGAGTATAAGTAGCTGTCACCCTTCTAAGAAATAATAGCTTGTGGCTTGCTGCTGGGTCCTAGTATAGAATAGTAAGTTGATGAGATAACAAGTAACCATGTAAATGGAGCCCTCCTCATTTATTCATTCAATGTGATACTTGTGTGTCAGGCACTATTCTAATTACTTAGAATAGGTCATGGAAAACAGATAAAGGGAATGACAAGTTTATTACATGGGATACCTTCTATGATGGAGGGGACAGTGATTTATCATTTCTGGAATAGTCATTCATATATAAATTTCCATTTATTTCTGCCTATTACCTTTTGCCAAATCTAACAATAGGCTTACTGAAAAATACAGGGTCATATTAATAAATAATGCTGTTTTCATAATAGGAAACACATTGTGATGAAAAAGTAGTAAGATAGTAAGCTAATGCTTCTGTGATTCTTTGGTTTCTCAATCACCCAGAAGCGACTGGCTTTAAAAATGGCAGAATGACATAATATTTTGTTTTCCTCTTCTGAAAGTTTAGACTATATTGCTTTATAAGTTTAAGCACCCAAGGGACATAGAAAAATTCAGTGCTCACCGTGAAATGGAAGCTCAAACATCCATCTTGACATTTTGAACTTCTTATGCAACTGGTAAATGAAGGATAAAAAGTGGGTGGGTTATGGGATTAGCTGAAGTTATTAATCTTTATCCTCAAGTAGAAATAGTGTAGCTTCTTATGCAACTGGTAAAAAGCAGGATGGGATAAAAATGAAAAATTTAGGGATTCACTAGATCTCCTAATTTTGACAGGTTCATTCATAAATTTATAGATGATTAAATCTGTGTTCACCAGCAGAATAATCCAGAGGATTAATTCTCAAGGAATAAAATTAGGTAAAGAGTCATGTCCATCTGAGATGCTAGCTGGAGCAAAATTTGGGGTATGATTTCAGTAGTAAGGGAAGGAATTCAATACTGATTGTGTACTGTCAGTACTTTTCTTTTTTTTTTTTTTTTAATTTTTTTTTTCAACGTTTATTTATTTTTGGGACAGAGAGAGAGCATGAACGAGGGAGGGGCAGAGAGAGAGGGAGACACAGAATCGGAAACAGGCTCCAAGCTCTGAGCAGTCAGCACAGAGCCCGACGCGGGGCTCGAACTCACGGACCGCGAGATCGTGACCTGGCTGAAGTCGGACGCTTAACCGACTGCGCCACCCAGGCGCCCCTGTCAGTACTTTTCTTGAATTAAACACTTCCTATATTCTAAGATATTTGCTTTTTATTCATAATTATGGAATTGTAGACTTATATGAATGTTTATAATCTCATAACTCATCCCATTTTATTTTTAAAATGTCTATTTTGAGATGGAGTGTGTGAGCGGGGGATGGGCAGAAGAGAGAGGGTGAGAGAGAATCCCAAGCAGGCTCCGTGGTCAGCTTAGAGTCTGATGTGTGGCTTGATCTAATGACCATGAGATCACAACCTGAGCGGAGACAAGAGTCAGACGCTCAAGTGACTGAGTCATCCAGGCACCTCAAGTCATTCCATTTGAGAGATGGGAGGATGCTTAAAGGTCATTGGGTATGATGGATTTTAAGTAGGGATTTGAAGCATAATAACCATTGTGCTTCTTCAAAATGTATGTGCCTGGGTCCCATATAAGTTACTGAATCAGCATTTTTAAAGGCCAGGAGTGTTTGTATTTTTTCTATTTTTAGAGTCTGTGCTAGATTCATAGCTAGAAAACTTTTTGGTTTCTTCCTTTGGTGGGTGATTAAATTTATTAGGAATATAATTTGTTGTTTAAAAATACCTGTGAGAGGGGCGCCTGGGTGGCGCAGTCGGTTAAGCGTCCGACTTCAGCCAGGTCACGATCTCGCGGTCTGTTAGTTCGAGCCCCGCGTCAGGCTCTGGGCCCATGGCTCAGAGCCTGGAGCCTGTTTCCGATTCTGTGTCTCCCTCTCTCTCTGCCCCTCCCCCGTTCATGCTCTGTCTCTCTCTGTCCCAAAAATAAATAAAAACGTTGAAAAAAAAATTAAAAAAAAAATACCTGTGAGAAAAGGGGTCTTATTTGATCTTGGCCAACCTAAGGAAATCACACCCCCACCACCCCTTCCTTACCTCCCCCAAACCCAACTTTCATATAAGTAGGGAGGGAGCATGGTCAAGTGACCTATACTGAGACGTGAAATGAGTTGGAAATGAACTGGATTTTTAAAAATTATCTATCTATCTATCTATCTATCTATCTATCTATCTATCTATCTATCTTATGAGAGAGACAGAACATGAGTGGGAGAGGGGCAGAGAGAAAGGGAGACACAGAATCTGAAGCAGGATCCAGGCTCTGAGCAGTCAGCACAGAGCCCGACGCAGGGCTTGAACCCATGAACCGGAGTTCATGACCTGAGCCGAAGTGCTCACATGCTCAACAGACTGAGCCACCCAGGCACCCCAGAAATGAACTGGACTTTTAACTGGAAGCTGGTATGCATGAAGAATCTTTCTGTCAATGGTGATCATTTTCTAAAGGAAACAGCTACATCAGTGTCAATGGTGGCATTTATTTCTCTTCTATTTTATTTAAAACCTCTGTATTTCCTAAACAGCATAGGACATTGTATGGTACATAGTAAAGGCTCAGTAAGTGGCCATTAAATTACAACTTCATTATAACTCATAATTTAGAGCAGGAAGATCAACTGGAGGTTGATTTATTCACTGATTTTTAACTCGGATCCCATTGGAGGCCTCCTGAATAAAAATCTCTGTAGAAAAGCTTTATTTATCAGGATCTGGCTAAGAAAATAGAATATACTTTAAATGTTTCAAATAGAAGAAACTTAATGAAGTAATATGTGAAAAATAGGACAAAACAAGGCACCCAGAGATGAATTAGTAAGAGCAGGACAAATAGGAGGTGGTATAGCAGTGCCCAGAGGCTAGGACTGTCCAGGCAGCTAGAACCTCAGTGGAGATTTTACTGTGGAAGCTGACATCAAAGAATTAGAGGCTGTCCAGCAGGAGCTGGTACCAGAGACAACACAGCTATTTGCAAGGATATTATCCAGAGATGCTCATGAGATGTAGGCAGACTGGTTTTCCATGTTGATTTGTCTCCTTAGGGTGGGTCCTGACGTCTGAACTTTGAATTAAGGATTAGGATGCCAATTTAGAAGCAATAAAGCTGCAAGGGTGGGTGTTCCTATTATGGCTTCTCCCATCTTACCAATCTCTTACCAGTGTTTTCCACTGGCCAGACCGCCAACGAGAGGCTAGCTGGCAAGGGAACCTAGGGATGAAAGGGTCTCAGCCTGCAGTGGGCAACCCCGATCATTTTTCTATGTACATCCAGGTTATACAGGTGATTTTGATGTTCACTGCTTGTTAAAAGCCCCCAAAAGCAATCCCTAATCTATAGATGGGGAAGTTACTTATTTAGAACTTCCAATGGGTCTCAAGTCAAAAAAAAAAAAAAGAACTTCCAACAGCCACTCATAGATGGATGTGCTGCAGATCTTCCAAAGTCATCTGTGTCTTTGGTAAGTGAGGATGGGTGGCTAGCAGCACCAAATGAGACAGGCTTAGAGGGACAGGCTTAGTGATATGGCTGGTCTTTACAGTCTAAGCCTATCATAGTGCTGAAGTATTTTGTTATAAAAGAATATTTTTAATTATGTTTATATAAGGCAGATTAAATTTGGATATTTTAAACCAAAGTTTTTCTTTGTTCCTGTTACTATCTCCTTTTCTGATCTTGTGGTCACCTAACTTCTTTACACATGTATGTAGGCTGGTGATAAATGAAACAAAATAGGAAGGACGTGGAGCAGAGTATGGAAATGATATTGGCATTGATTTGGCCTTTAAAGTATTCCAAAAATACCATGTGCAAAGTAGCACAAACAACCTGGACTTCACTGAGGTAGTGATGTTTTTTCAAGAGTTTATAATTGGTGGATGCTGCAGGCTTAGAGTATATGTATATATAATATTCAAAATCAGATGAGATGAAATATTCTAGACTAAAAGGCAACCAAGAGCAGGTTACCATAAAGTCCAACTTGCCAGGGAGGGGTTTGCTAAGAGTATTTATAGGTTATTGAGACACAGACTCTGACTTTCAGAGAAAAAATATATTCTTAGCAGGGAAATGAAGGGCTAAACAGGAAGTATGGCAGAAGGCAAGTCAAGAAGGAAAGAATAGGGATATAGAGAAGGCTATGGTTCAGTGGGTGTGCAAGAATACAGGGCCTCTCCAAGCTCAACACATATAAGCCAATGGTATCATTATACAATTGACACCCACAAGTTGGATGTTCCTAAAAGGGTCCTGCCCTGATTGAGATGGGGTTAAGACCAGGATAGGGTTGGGGCCTGTGGGTTAAAGATGGAGCTAACCTCTGCTAGGTGATGTCCTATTCCCGGCTATTATCTATCACACGGACTTGAGATATAATCTGATCCAGTTTGTCATTGCGCCAGATGATTAGATCAGTCATTAGTCGTCCTTGATGATTATCATAGTTAATGGAAACCTCTAAAGAAAGCTATCACTTTTTTATTGTGCTTACTTTTTAAATTACGGAAATCATGCCAATTAATAATTTTGAGACAATATCAAGCTGTTTAATGTAAGAGGATGAAAACCTACCATTTCCTCTCTTCAGTTACACTCTCCATTGGTTAAAAAAAAAAGTTAACTACCTGGGGGACTATAACATTCTGAATGAGAAGGAATTGCTTGGTAAGCCTCCTATTGTCAAGGGTTATATATTCTTTTTCTCTAAGGAAGTAGTCATTCTAACCTCAGACCCCGATATCTTGAAAAGTTTGGGTCTCAGATTTTGAC
Organism: Lynx canadensis; assembly: GCF_007474595.2. NCBI lineage: Eukaryota > Metazoa > Chordata > Mammalia > Carnivora > Felidae > Lynx > Lynx canadensis. The sequence goes on from NC_044320.2 coordinate 17,523,176, forward strand.
AGGTAACCTTTATTTGAATGGGTTAAATGAGGGATGTGTTATTTAGGGAAAAATGTAGGCAGTTATTGTGATGTTTCTTCCTTACAAGGATGCCAAACATCTGGATATTTGAAGAACTGGGGAAATGAATTTTACCTTAATAACTTTAACAGGAATTTCTCTTCAGCAGAATTCTTATTTTAGAGTTCCAATGAATCTAAATACCTTAGTCTTTCAACCATTGGAATAATTGGGTAAAGGGACTGCATAGGAAAAAAGAAATCTTGAGATGGAAAAAAAGGAGTGAGTTTTTAAAACCTATAGATGATGGATGTCAAATAGACGGAATCCCTGAAGGTTAACTATATTTTCAGTATTTTCCTAAATAGTTGCACAACATACAGATCTTGCTGCAGACCTGCCTGGAGGGCAGATGGTTAAATTGTCTCATCAGCTCTCAAGGGCCCCTTTGTGGTTGCTAGTCCCATACATTTTCTCCCGTTTCATCAGATGTACAAAGGAGGAGAATCCTGCTTTGCTTCCCCCATCAGGTGCAGGCATCATTTTTGGCCAAACAGTTCTTGACGTTGAGGTGCCTGAGTCACAAAGTAATTGGTCACTTGAGTTTTAAGTTTTTATTTTTAAAGCAAGGGAAATAAATGTCCATGTCATCATCATACATTTGGCAGATGCTTATGATCTGTTTTTTTTCCAGCCCCCTTCCACCTCTTGTTTCCTAAGATTTTCGAATGAAAACATTTCAGCTTTAGTTTGTGAGAGTGGCAGGTGAATCTTGATTATTCAGTGAGGTTGTTAAGGCTGCATTCGGCTGCCTTACTTGTGGTGGCCATGGACATGAGGTAGGTTAGGACATCCATTGACTCTCATCCTAGAACTAGCAGCCACATTCACCAGAGCAAGGTGAAGTGTTCTCTCAGGAAGGTGGGAGTTCAGGGCTTGGATGGAAGAATATTTAAGTAATGGATAGCTCTCTGGGACTGAGACCAGTTGTGTGGATCAGTCGAATCCTGCAGAAGAGGAAGGAGACCACTGTTGCTTTTTGGGGTGTGTTTGGGAGGAACAAGATGGTTGTAGCACCAAGTAAATACTAGTAAATATTCTTTAGTATTGAATTAACTGTAGGTGAAGATATGGTAACTTGACGGTGGAAATGACCTGGGGATGTTTTGAGCTTTTGTTCTTCCTGGGCTTCTGACAGAGCTACCGGGGTTCCCATGGATCTGTGCATTGAGACACTCATGTTGGCAAACACTAAACACATTTTTAAATTTCTTGGGACTAGTTTTCCCAGGATTCCTGACAAAGGAGGTCTTTGGTGCTTTGGAGATGAAAGAACTCCAGGCAATCCCTGATTTTGCCATCTAACCATAACATTGATGGCAAGACACCCTGCATGTATGTACCTACATGCACACACATACACAACATGCACATTAGCAGAATGTATTTCACACATTTCTCTAATTTTTTTAATGTTTTTTTTTTGAGAAAGAGACAGAGCATGAGTGGGGGAGGGGCAGAAAGAGGAGGAGACACAGAATCTGAAGCAGGCTCCAGGCTCCAAGCTGTCAGCACAGAGCCCATCGAGGGAATCAAGTCACCAGCCATGAGATCTGACCTGAGCCAAAGTCGGACATTTGACTGACTGACTGAGCCACCCAGGTGCCCTGTACATTTCTCTATTTTATCATTTCTTTTTTTTTTTTTTTCTTTTTTTTTCTTTTTCAACGTTTATTTTATTTTTGGGACAGAGAGAGACAGAGCATGAACGGGGGAGGGGCAGAGAGAGAGGGAGACACAGAATCGGAAACAGGCTCCAGGCTCTGAGCCATCAGCCCAGAGCCCGACGCGGGGCTCGAACTCACGGACCGCGAGATCGTGACCTGGCTGAAGTCGGCGCTTAACCGACTGCGCCACCCAGGCGCCCCTCTATTTTATCATTTCTTTTGGATTCTTCCATAATCCTAAAAATTATAATACTTAAAGGTATAATCTTATGAGACAGAACAGGTACATATCTTGAGTCTACTTCATACTAGTGGTGTAAACTTGGAGACGTTTCTTTAGTTGCAAAATGTGCGAGTAAGCAAATTATTGTATACATTACACAATGGGTTTAAATGCTATAGTACAGTACCTGACATACAGTAATGGCTTTGTACATATATAGGGTAACTATGAGATCTTTCTTCATCATTTTATATTTTATATATTATTTCGTATTTCTTAGTAATTTGATGAGTGTAGATCTTGTTTGCACAAGTAGGTTAAACTACCAAGTTGGGAAGGGAAGATACCTTCTATGTTTTTGCTGTTTCACGTAATACAAGGTTAGGCATGTGATAAATTCTCGGTAAATCTCCACTGGTTTGATAATAGACATGCATATACTGCCCACGTTTTCCCTCCATCCCACCATAACCTCTAGTTTTTGAACATTGGTAGAGAACGTTTGGGGGTCAGATAACAACATAAATGAGTTATCTGTAATCTGAATTGCGAGAATGTGCTAGATGGTAAGTGGTGTTGCCACAGCCAAAATGTACAAGCATTGGCTTTAAATGTGAATGAGGTTTCTATCGGTTTGGTGCCAACTCATCATTTTAGTTGTTTCTATTTTACAACGTGTAACCTGGTCGGTCTTCCACTGTGTATCAAGGATGAGCATCTAAGGAACCAATATATTTAGGCCCTTTCATCTCTGGATTGCTCCTTAGGGAGTATGGGTCTTTGGACTTCCAGCTAACAGGGAATTAACAGAGGCTTAGATGACCCATTAATGATCAAGAAGGTATTTCCTTTAAAAGGGAAAGGCAAATGTTATTTTGAGGGGAATCGGTTACATTGGCTGAAACTATTTTGTAATAGGTGCACTATAAATGTGACCTGCTATTTGGAAAACCTAAGGTCTTTGGATGATTATGTCACAAATGACCCATTTGCCATCATGATATGCTCCTGTTCCGGATTTGAGTGAGCAAATCTATTTTAGTTTCTAAACTCATCCCAGAATTTTCTCCTCCTGAGGAATTTGTGTGACTATAGTTACATATACTTAAGTCTGTATAGAGACTATGTAATGATATAAGATTTTACCCTTTTAGTTGGACATCAAAGAACATAAATCCATTTTTCAAATGCCAGTTCAATCATCAGAAATCCCTTTTATGCCAAACTATAACATAATGTAAACTTTCTTTCAATTGGCAGGACATGTTTCCCACAGAACTAGCATGAACTTCAGTGACTTTCTCTATTCCCTAAGCGACTCCAGAATTTTTTCACTTCCCAAAAAGCAGCTTCTATGTAATATTTTTATTTTAAGAAACTTACAATAATCCAGAAATAATTCAAAGATTTAGGATGGGAATTTGATCTTGAAAAAATTAAGATGGGAATTTATTCCCTTATGTGGAAAAGAAGGAAACCTTACATTACATTGATAGAAGAGAGAGAAGGTACCTGTATTTAGCTTAACTTCAAGTCATTATATTTGGGATTAGATTTTTGAGCCAGTTTGTAGGTGTAGGAGAGTCAGGGAAGACCTTCCACCCAGGGAAAGAACGGGTTTGGAGTCAGAGACAGATTAAACATAGAAACAGGCATAGAGAAATGGTCAGAAATAAACAAGTTAGCTACAGAGGCAGAATAAGGGATAATAGTATAGATTTGGAGAGGGCAGGACTCCCCAGCAGCATCATGGTGGAAACCCACAGATTTTTTTGTGTCATAAATACACTCACAGGGTGTTGTGCTTGTATTACACATGAGGACGTTGGAGATTAGAGAGGATAAGGGATTTGTTTATAACCAGAGATCTGGCCAGCAAAAAAGCTGGAGCTGGAGCCTAAGTAATCCAAATGTTCTATTCTTTCCACTGTTAGTGATAAGTTTAAAAGTCACATATTAGGGGCACCTGGGTGGCTCAGTCGGTTGAGCATCCGACTTCGGCTCAGGTCATGATCTCACGGCTCGTGAGTTCGAGCCCCACGTCGGGCTCTGTGCTGGCAGCTCAGAGCCTGGAGACTGCTTCGGATACTGTGTCTCCCTCTCTCCCTGCTCCTCCCCAGCTCATGCTCTGTCTCTCTCTCCTTCAAAAATAAATAAATAAATAAAAAACATTTAAAAAAATTTAAAATTCTTAAAAAAATAAAAGTCACACATTAAGCACTATCCTTGTAACCGCTATAACCAGATTTAACGTTCCTGAAATACATGTTGTAGATTTTAATAGTAACTGCAAAAGGGATGTCCTGGTTATCTTGTAATTAAAATTAAGTGATTGGTTTTGTGATAATTTCTTTTCCTTCATGACTTTTAATATGTGTTGATTGTGGAATGACCTAGAATCAGGTAAACTATACAGGTAATATTTTGTAGAGGTCTTTCACCAAAAGATCTGTTATTTCCTGAAACATCAATTGCAGTTATTAGCATTTCCTCAGAGTTCTTCAGACTAGTAAACATTTCTTTGGGTAAAAGCCATTCATCATTTGCTGTGCCAACACTAAGGAAGTTACTGAACACTCAAACTGATTTGCACTTTCTCATTTAATCCTTATTGACACCTACTGAGGGAAGTGGTATTATGATAACTGTAGTATAGACAGAGAACCTGAGTGTGAGACAGCTTAAGTTATACAATGTTGCACATCCAGGAAGTATTGACATTTGAGGTTAATATGGATATGTGGGACTTCGAAGAATTGGCAAGAAGGAGAATCCGAGACCCCCGTGAAGAGTATGTACAACAGAAGCAGCAAGAACAAATGCATTTTAAGGCAGTATATTTTAGAGCTTTGTTGGCAAAACCAGTACTTGAGTCAGTGTGAACACTTGACTGAGTCCATATAAATAAGTCCATTTGAGCATAAAAAAAAAATCATGGGAGGGGGTTGATAATGGCTATCCCAAAAAAGAATTTTCCATTACCACTAAAAGGATTTGTATTGTCAAACTCACCAAAATGCATAGTTATGTGCCTTCTCAATTTCCTAATATAATGCCTCAAGTTTTCAATTTAACTTTGACATCCAAGTAGGACATGAATACAGATCTTGCTAAAATTCTCCTATTCTGTGTGTTGAGTGTCAGTGTGAATATCCCAAGTTCCAACTTTTTATCAGTTTTTACATGTGTATGAAACTGATACTTATTGTCCCCTAATAGTCTCTCTTATGAAATAGATATCTTTTTTGAGTGCCAATAATAATTTTCCAGTATGCAGAAGTAAAGAAAACACAAAATCCAAGAGCTTTTAATTCTAGCTGTGTACCTGCTTCTAGTTCTAAGTAACTCTGCGGCCTTGGGCAAGTTACCTGAGGTCTCCTAGTCCTCAGGAGGCTCGTTTTGATTATCTTTAAAAGGGAAATGCTAATTTGGTACCAGTTTTTCAAGAGGATGTTGGGAATTAATGCATGTGTAAAAGTTGCATAAAGTGTGGTGTACAGCACCCCAAAATTATTTTCTAAAGTTTCTTCGGGATCCATTATGGCCACTCACTTATTTATCTTGTGCTGCTTTTATTCTACTGATAAGCTTTGGGACAAAAGTCATCGGAAAGGAAAAAGAGCTCTTCTGGAAACTGCTGAGTGCTAAGGACACCAGACAAACCCACAGACTGGAAGAGGTAGACATAATGTCCTGTAATGCTAAATAACATAATCTCAAGCCTTGACCTTTGATGGGTGTTCACTAACATAGGTATTCAATATATTGCAACAATACATCGATGAAAACACGTACATTTAAAATCTGTAGCGTTGTTAGCCAGTGGAAATCAGGTTCCTGCCATAAGAAAAAAGGAGAAATGAATTACTGCAATAAAACTTTTGTCTTGGATACCTTTTCTTCAGCTTCCATTTTAAACAGATCTGTTCCATCTAATTCTCAGAAGCACTTCAATATGTATTTTGTAATTGTCATTAGAGATAGAGATTTTGAGTTGAGAATTTTGATAAGAATAAGCATGGGCAAGTTATCGAACATGATGAATGTCACTGGATGGACTGCTATGAGTCTCCAACTAAAAATTGTTAGCTTTTTTAGTCTTAAAAGCATCCTTTAGAAAACCCTACCTGTCACATACAAGTTTTCAAAAATTTTAGATACACTGTAAATTTAATGTTGGAGTATAACAATATTGTGGTTAGAAATGAGAAATCCAGACATCCTTTTCATTCTGGGTAGCAACCAATGGGTGTGAGCACTTTATCAACTTGGGAGTCACATCAGTGAGAAACCAGATGGAAAACTACATGACTAACACATCTTGCCACATCCAGGGTCTCTGATACAGGCTAGATTTGAAAACCCAGAATAAGCATGATCATGTCTTATGGATGAACATACTCTGGCTTTTCTGGAGTGGTCTCAGGCATTTCTGAAGTGAACAGAACCCAAGTTGTTCTTTTGAGCCCAGGCTGATCATGGGCCTGCTTCATAACATGCCTGTGTGTACTCCACACAGCACAAAACAAATGATTGACACGTTTACTTCTAATGCTCCTGTTCATGCTTTTGCCAAGTTCAGGAGGTATAAAGATTAGAGGTTGCTTTTTCTCTTTAAGGTATGGAAAATTTACAATCTATAAATTATTTCCTATTGCCTGTGAGTTCTCTATGATATGGTTAAGTAAATTATAGTTCCTTCCCTTGAGATAATCAAAGAATTTGAGGAGTTAGCATATTGTTCATATTTTCAATGAGGTATAATTGACATAATGTTAGTTTCAGGTGTACAGGGTAGTGATTCAATATTTGTCTATATTGCAAAATGATCAACATAATAAGTCCAGTTAACATCTGTCACCATGTAGTTATAAAATTTGTTTCTTGTGATGAGAACTTTCAAGATCTATTTTCCTAGCTACTTTCTTTTAAAAAAAATTTTTTTTAATGTTTATTTATTTTTGAGACAGAGAGAGACAGAGCACGAACGGGGGAGGGGCAGAGAGAGAAGGAGACACAGAATCAGAGGCAGGCTCCAGGCTCTGGGCCATCAGCCCAGAGTCTGACGCGGGGCTCAAACCCACGGACTGCGAGATCGTGACCTGAGCTGAAGTTGGATGTTTAACCGACTGAGCCACCCAGGCGCCCCCCTAGCTACTTTCAAATAAGCAATACAGCGTTATTAATTCTAGTCCCTGTACTGTACATTACATCCTCATGATTTATAACTAGAAATTGGTACATTTTGACCCCCTTCATCCGTTTCACCCATCTCTTGCCTTAGGCAATCACCAATCCGTTCCCTTTAACCACGAGCTCAGATTTTGCTTCTTAGATTCCACATGTAAGTGAGATCATATGGTACTTAATGTTTTTCTGTCTGACTTATTTCACTTAGCATAATGCCCTCAATATCCACCCATGTTTTCACAATGATACTCCATTGGAAATATGTACTATATTTTCTTTATCCATTTGTCCAGCGAACATTTAGGATAGTTCCATGTTTTGGTTACTGTGAATACCGCAATGAACATGAAAGTACAGATACCTCTTTGAGATAATGGTTTTGTTTCCTTTGGATATATACATAAAGGTGGAATTACTGGGTCATGGTAGGTTTGTTTTAAATTTCTTGAACGTCCATACTGTTCTCCATGTGGCTGTACCAGTTTACATTCCTACCAACAGTGTACAGAAGTTCCTTTTTTTCCCCCACGTCCTCACCAGTATTTGTTATTGTCCTTTTTTAAAAATTCTAGTATAATTAACATACACTGTTATGTGTTTCAGATGTACAGTATGATTTACTCAGTGCTCATGACATTATTCCCTATTTTACATCCCCCCCCACTCCCTTCTGATATTATTGCTTGTCTTTTTGATAATAGGCATAAAAACAAATGTGAGGTGATGTATTTTGATGTACATTTCCCTGATGATTAGGGATGTTGAGCACCTCTGTATGTACCCATTGGCCATTTGTATCTCTTTAGAAAAAGTCTATGTAGGTCCTTTGTATTTTTAAAAATTGGGTTTTTGCTATTGTGTTGTATGATTTCATTGTGTATTTCTTTTCTTTTTAATTTTTTTAACATTTATTCATTTTTGAGAGACAGAGCATGAGTGAGGGAGGGGCAGAGAGAGGGAGACACAGAATCTGAAGCAGGCTTCAGGCTCTGAGCTGTCAGCACAGGGCCCAATGTGGGGCTCGAACTCACGAACTGTGAGATCATGACCTGAGCTGAAGTCGGACACTCAACCGACTGAGCCACCCAGGCGCCCCTTCATTGTGTATTTCTGATAACGTTGTATCAGAAATGTGGTTTGCAAATATTTCCTCCCATTCCATACATTGTCGTTTCATTTCATTGACGGTTTCTTTTGCTATGAAAAAACTTTGTAGTTTGATATAGTACCACTTGACTATCTTTGCTTTTGTTGCCTTTGCTTTTGGTGTCAAATCCAAAAAAAAAAAAAAAAAAAGCCATTACCAAGGCCAATGTCAAGAAGCTTACTGTCCATATTTACTTTGAGGAGGTTTATGGTTTCATGTCTTTAATCCACTTTGAGTTGATTTTTGTGCATGATATAAAGGTCCAGTTTCATTCTTTTACAGGTGGATCCATTTTTCCAATACCACTTATTGAAGAGACTACCCTTTCACCATTGTATTTGCTCACCTGTTTTGTTGAATATTAATTGGCCATATATTTTTGATTTACTAGTTTAGTCATGGAGGATTTTATGGACTGAATTATGTCCCCCCCCCACCCCCGTTCACATGTTGAAGCCCTAACCACCAGTGCCTCAGAATGGGACTATATTTGGAGATAGGACATTTAAAGAGATAATTAAGTTAAAATGAGGTCATTAGGGTGTGCCCTAATTGTGACTGATGTCCTTGCCTCAGGAGAAATAAACCTGGCAACACTTTGATCTTGGATATTTATTTTCTTACAGTTCTGGAAACTAAATTTCTGTTGTTTTAGCCATGTGGCCTGTGGTATTTTGTTATGGCAGCTCTGGAAAACTAATACAATGGAGGAGATTGCAATTTGCCTTCCCCTCTAGATAGGTCTTAACCACACAGGTTAAGGAATCTGTTAGTGTTGCGTCAGCTATCACTGAGTCTCTCACAGTTATAAAGTCAGGCCTGGGAACAGTGTATCCACTGGGTCACTGAGTTTCCCATGAGCTAGACTTGAATCATAATTTCATTTATTAACTAGTCTCCATACTCTGCCATGCTAACAGGGGGCCATGGTGATACCTTGAAACTGGATTGTGATATCATTTTAGATATAGTGTCTAATAGTCTTGGAGAACTTGACATGATAATTTCCCAAGTATATACCCCTAAATCCTTAAGAGGAAAGTACTACTAAACTCACTGTTGACTGAGGGCACTATTAAGCATTTTAAACTCATGAAGGTGGTTTTATATTTCACATCATTGTTTTAAATGTGCTCTGGCAATCCATTTTCTCTTAATAACAACCTGGTATCTCTCATAACTCGCGGGATCTCAAAGCTAGAACCAGTCAGTTTTTACTATTTTCTTTCTGGTCTAGTACCAGTTGAAACTCTGATCTATTTAAGTATCTTCAGGTCCTCATTAGTGTAGACTGGGCATCTGCTTGGTAGATCTGGAGGCTTGGGGAAGGCATTTACTGTGATGATTCACAACTACTGGCATATGGAATGAATGGCGTATATAGTCTGTTTCTGAGACCTTTTCTTTGTTCATGATAGGTACAGGGTGCTAGGTAAGGACAACCATGTTTTTTTCCTTTAGCTGTTTGTTCAGTTTCTTGTTGGTCTACCTACAACTGATGAAACATTGATTCCCACTGAGTAAAAAAGGTATTTAGTGTTGGTGTTCTTCTGGGAAGAGAGTGTTTATATAAGTGTTAAGGAAGGACTCTATGCTGTGGTCTTCCCACTATATACTTGGATGGTGTGACTGATCTAGCTCCTTTAAAGCCTGTTCTCCCATTAGCTCCTGCCAGAGCAATCCACCCTATTCCTTTCCTTCGCAGCCTTCTTGGTGAAGATATTAGCAAGATGACCCAACCCCAGGTACTTTCTGCAACACCCACTTGTCCCTCATGCTTTCTATAGGTAACACAGTCATGTAGGTTTCCCCCTTCATTCTTCCTGCTTTTATATCCCTGTCCTATTTTTCATATTTCTTCTGGTCATTGAGTCCCAGATGCAGATCACCAAGATCTAAGATGTCCAAATGGGAGACACTTCAGTCTTCTTTGTGGCATTCCCGATATTTAGTTTGGAGTGATTTTTCTGGAGCCCTTTGTTATCAAATAAGGAAACCATGCCTACTCCTCCCACCTCTGTCCCCATCCCCCATGTGAGGAGGGTATCACCTCTCACCAGGGACATTGTGTTAACATGATAATAGATGATGACTCCAAATACTACAAACTTCTTCGCTTTCTATTTTTATTTTGGTTGGTGTTTGGGGGGCAGGAATAGAGTGATAAAAGGTCTTAAGAAACTTATGTTGTAGAAACCTCTCGTGTGTGTATTGAGATTTTTCATGCTGTGCTGCTAGCCCTTTGAATTTATGTTTTGATCTTATGATCTTACTCATCACTTCCTTAAGAAAAATCCCTCACCTCATCCTGTTACTCATGAAAGTTTAGAATGACTAAAGACACAGAGTTGCATCATGTAATAGAAAGTGAAGAATTATGGGCCGAAATTGATACTAGAAGATACAGTGGTTCAGATTCTTTTTATTAAATGCACATTAATGGCCTCGAATATCATCCCTTCCTGTATCCACACCCTTTTCCATGTGAATTTGGAATTTTTCCTCACTGAAAAAGTTGAAGGCTAAGATGACTTCCCTGCTCCTTGGTTTGTTTGTTTGTTTGTTTGTTTGTTTTTGCCTGCCCATAATCCAAGGGGATAGTAAGTGACACAAGTTTGACATCCCATTTACCTCTGAGGTTCACTTATTTAAAATTTTATTTTTGATAAATTGAGTATGGAATGATCAACTCAGGAAAGATCCTTTTTTATGAAATGCTGTATAACTGGGTTATAGGTTTTACTGGTGGGTATATTTGTCACATTTCATTGAACTGTATCTTTAAGATCCATGCACTTCACTGTATGTGTATAATACCATACCAAAAAATAATAAACGGCCAGAAGTAATATATGTTTTTTTTTCAGTCATGCTGAAATTAGATTGTTTCTTGTTCTATTATGTATGTGGGGGATTTAGTTATCTATTGATAAAAAACCATTTTAAAAGTTGGCTTTTTAAACTGCCTTTAGGGGCACCTGGGTGGTTGTTGGTTAAGCCTCCGACTTTGGCTCAGGTTGTGATGTTATGGTTCGTGGGTTCAAGACCCATGTTGGGCTCTGGGCTGACATCTCGGAGCCTGGAGCCCACTTCAGATTCTGTGTCTCTCTCCCTCTCTTCACGCTCTCTCTCTCTCATGTGCATGCATGCTCTTACAGAATTAAGTAAAAATAAATAAAAACAATAAACTGGTAGCAACGTAGATTGAACTGGAGAGTGTTATGCTAAGTGAAATAAATCAGGCAGAGAAAGACAGATACCATATGTTTTCTTTCACTCATATGTGGATCCTGAGAAACTCAACAGAAGACCGGGGCGGTGGGGGGAAGGAGGGGGAAAAAAAGTTACAGAGAGGGAAGGAGGCAAACCATAAGAGACTCTTAAATACTGAGAATAAAACTGAGGGTTGATGGGGGGTGGGGAAGAGGGGAAAGTGAGTGATGGGCATTGAGGAGGACACCTGTTGGGAGTTACCTGTTGGTAACTGCTGGTCTGTGTTCTATAAACTGATGTTAGTTTTATATCACCTTGAACTTTACACAGAATTCTCTAGTATATGTATGGTTTCACTGTATATTTATGAGATTCACTCATGTTACTGCATGTATTAATGTTTACCAATTGAGTGTGTATTAAATTATGTTTTACTATGTGGTCCTGATAGGTAATTTTCTGATGATTAATAGGGCTAAAGAATTTATTAGCCAGATATTAACATTAGTAATAAAATATTAATCTATAAAATGGCTATTCATATGCTTTTCAGACTTCTAGATTGCTTCTATGTGATTTTTAGGAAATCATGTCACAGATTCTAAATTTTTTTCTTCATGTTTATTTTGAGAGAGCACGAGCAGGGGAGGGGCAGAGAGAATCCCAGGCAGGCTCCATGCTCAGCATGAAAACTGACTTAGGGCTTTATCTCCTGACCATGAGGTCACAATGTGAGCCAATATCAAGAGTTGGATGTTTAACTGAGCCCCCAGGTGACCCTAACTTTACTCAGCAGATATGTTCTCCCAGTATATAACTTGTCTTTCCAATATCAAGGTGGAAAGTTATTGATGAATAGAAGTTAATAATTAATGCTTAGATTTTATTAAAATTTTCTCTTAGAGTTAATGTCCATGGAGTTGTTTGATTTCCTTCAATAAATAAAAAATTAAGATATTAACCACTAGTTTCTGTTTTTTCTTTGGTGTTTGATAAAACATAAGGCCCAGTTTTAATTTTCTACTTAGACAAGCATTTTTTTCAGCATATTTATTACATTATCACTCCTTTCCACTGATATACCTTACTGTGCTATTCCTATTGTATATTAAAGATCCACCACCTGTATTAGTATGGGTTCATTCTATTTCTGAGATCCTTATTGTGTTCCACTAGCTAATTCTGTTTTAATACCATACTGTATTGGTTACTATAGATTTATAGTATGTATGATACTATAGTAAGAATATTTATTTTTTTAGAAATGGCTTTGATATTCTTGGCCATTAATATTGGTAGAATTTTTGAATTAAGTTTTTATGAAAATTCCTATTGAGACTTTTATTGGAATTGCATTGAATTTATAGAACATTTGGAATCCATACAATAGTAAGTTATACTAATAAGTATCCTTTAATATGCCATCTGTATAGTTATTCTTTATAATTCTTATAATTTTTCCCAGAGATCTTACATATTTTTGTTAGGTTTTTTTTTACTGTTGCATGTAGTATCTTTTAAAAAATACTCTGTAGAAGTTATTTCTAGTGTATAACATTATAATTGACTTATGTGTATTGTTGAAAGGATACTTCCTTAATCTGATAAAGCATATGAAAAATATGCAAAAAACTATATCTGCATTGGAGAAAAGTATAATTGTTACTTTAAAAATAGGAACAGTTAAAGGAAGCCCACCAAGACCACTTAAATACAACATTGAAATGTGACATACTAAAAAAAAAAATAAAAGGAAAAATATAATAGAAGATATTCTGATTATAGGCTTGTCAATTTCAAATCCTACAAGAATCTATGGGCAGCAGAAGAAAGATTGAACAGATCAACAATTTTATGGATAAAATAACTCCTTTCCAAACTTCTACAATTTAATTTTATATAATGTTCTTGAAATAGAATCTTCCTTTTCTACTCCATAAAATTAGTTTCCTATTTCAGAAATGAGAAAATTCTGAATTATGAAGACTAGCAATTACCATGTGGGTAAGAATGAGTTGTAACCTGGGTTTACAGTATGAAAGCCAAGTTTTACTTTTACTAGATGATAAATATCTGGGTAAAATATTTAGGATTTTGTTAATTTATTTTTAGTTTTAGAGAGAGCATGAGCAGAGAGAGGGAGGGATGGCAGGAGAGAATGAGAGAGAGAATGAGAATATCTTAAGCAGGCTCCACTCTCAGTGCTAAGCTTGACATTGGCCTTACCCCACAACCTGGGGCTCATGACCTGAGCCAAAGTCAAGAGTCAGATTGTCAACCAACCGAACCACCCAGGTGGCCCAGATTTTGTTGTGTTTAAACTAGACCTTTGACTCAAGTATGGAGGAAAGATTGTCTTGGGTGATGCTTTTAAGAATCTTAATGTGACCCTGATGAATATGGATGCAAAAATTCTCAATAAGATACTAGCAAATCGAATTCAACAGCATATAAAAAGAATTATTCACCATGATCAAGTGGGATTCATTCCTGGGATGCAGGGCTGGTTCAACATTCGCAAATCAATCAACGTGATACATTACATTAACAAAAAAAGAAGAACCATATGATCCTGTCAATCGATGCAGAAAAGGCCTTTGACAAAATCCAGCACCCTTTCTTAATAAAAACCCTTGAGAAAGTCGGGATAGAAGGAACATACTTAAAGATCATAAAAGCCATTTATGAAAAGCCCACAGCTAACATCATCCTCAACGGGGAAAAACTGAGAGCTTTTTCCCTGAGATCAGGAACACGACAGGGATGCCCACTCTCACCGCTGTTGTTTAACATAGTGCTGGAAGTTCTAGCATCAGCAATCAGACAACAAAAGGAAATCAAAGGCATCAAAATTGGCAAAGATGAAGTCAAGCTTTCGCTTTTTGCAGATGACATGATATTATACATGGAAAATCCGATAGACTCCACCAAAAGTCTGCTAGAACTGATACATGAATTCAGCAAAGTTGCAGGATACAAAATCAATGTACAGAAATCAGTTGCATTCTTATACACTAACAACGAAGCAACAGAAAGACAAATGAAGAAACTGATCCCATTCACAATTGCACCAAGAAGCATAAAATACCTAGGAATAAATCTAACCAAAGATGTAAAGGATCTGTATGCTGAAAACTATAGAAAACTTATGAAGGTAATTGAAGAAGATTTAAAGAAATGGAAAGACATTCCCTGCTCATGGATTGGAAAAATAAATATTGTCAAAATGTCAATACTACCCAAAGCTATCTACACATTCAATGCAATCCCAATCAAAATTGCACCAGCATTCTTCTCGAAACTAGAACAAGCAATCCTAAAATTCATATGGAACCACAAAAGGCCCCGAATAGCCAAAGGAATTTTGAAGAAGAAGACCAAAGCAGGAGGCATCACAATCCCAGACTTTAGCCTCTACTACAAAGCTGTAATCATCAAGACAGCATGGTATTGGCACAAAAACAGACACACAGACCAATGGAATAGAATAGAAACCCCAGAACTAGACCCACAAACGTATGGCCAACTCATCTTTGACAAAGCAGGAAAGAACATCCAATGGAAAAAAGACAGCCTCTTTAACAAATGGTGCTGGGAGAACTGGACAGCAACATGCAGAAGGTTGAAACTAGACCACTTTCTCACACCATTTACAAAAATAAACTCAAAATGGATAAAGGACCTAAATGTGAGACAGGAAACCATCAAAACCTTAGAGGAGAAAGCAGGAAAAGACCTCTCTGACCTCAGCCGTAGCAATCTCTTACTCGACACATCCCCAAAGGCAAGGGAATTAAAAGCAAAAGTGAATTACTGGGACCTTATGAAGATAAAAAGCTTCTGCACAGCAAAGGAAACAACCAACAAAACTAAAAGGCAACCAACGGAATGGGAAAAGATATTTGCAAATGACATATCGGACAAAGGGCTAGTATCTAAAATCTATAAAGAGCTCACCAAACTCCACACCCGAAAAACAAATAACCCAGTGAAGAAATGGGCAGAAAACATGAATAGACACTTCTCTAAAGAAGACATCCAGATGGCCAACAGGCACATGAAAAGATGTTCAGCGTCGCTCCTTATCAGGGAAATACAAATCAAAACCACACTCAGGTATCACCTCACGCCAGTCAGAGTGGCCAAAATGAACCAATCAGGAGACTATAGATGCTGGAGAGGATGTGGAGAAACGGGAACCCTCTTGCACTGTTGGTGGGAATGCAAATTGGTGCAGCCGCTCTGGAAAGCAATGTGGAGGTTCCTCAGAAAATTAAAAATAGACCTACCCTATGACCCAGCAATAGCACTGCTAGGAATTTATCCAAGGGATACAGGAGTACTGATGCATAGGGGCACCTGTACCCCAATGTTCATAGCAGCACTGTCAACAATAGCCAAATTATGGAAAGAGCCTAAATGCCCATCAACTGATGAATGGATAAAGAAATTGTGGTTTATATACACAATGGAATACTACGTGGCAATGAGAAAAAATGAAATATGGCCTTTTGTAGCAACGTGGATGGAACTGGAGAGTGTGATGCTAAGTGAAATAAGCCATACAGAGAAAGACAGATACCATATGTTTCCACTCTTATGTGGATCCTGAGAAACTTAACAGGAACCCATGGGGGAGGGGAAGGAAAAAAAAAAAAAAGAGGTTAGAGTGGGAGAGAGCCAAAGCATAAGAGACTGTTAAAAACGGAGAACAAACTGAGGGTTGATGGGGGGTGGGAGGGAGGGGAGGGTGGGTGATGGGTATTGAGGAGCGCACCTTTTGGGATGAGCACTGGGTGTTGTATGGAAACCAATTTGTCAATAAATTTCATATATATATAAAAAAAAAGAATCTTAATGTGAGTGAGTTGTTTGTTTTTTCTTTGAAACAGTCCAACACTACTTTAGCACTCAGTGTGTTCTAAAAGGTCATTCCTTTGTGCTTCTCTGCAGCTAGAGTTCTTATAGTATCTGTCTCCAAAATGAAACTAAAAAAAGTAGAGTTGAGTACAACTGAAAAATAGTACAATTTATTCATACTTCACATGAGAGTTCACCAATCTTATTAAATATATGATCTGCTAAAATCAATATATGATATGCTAAAATCTATATGCTGTGGTCATGGCACAGATTAGTATCATGTTACATACGAAGGAATTTCAATAAATTATACAGAGGATAGAATTGAAGCCCTAAGAAAATGATAGTAAAGAATGTATTAGAATATGGAATATGAACAGATAGATGTATGGACTTCTCCCAGGGTAAGAGAAATCTAAGTGTCTGCAGAAGAGAATGATAAGATACAAAGGTATGTAAATGTGGCAATTAATAAACCCACAAATCTATGATACTTTTTTTCCACCATGGCAGAATAAGAAAAAGTTAAAGGAATTGTGAATTGAGACTTTAGACCCTTTGCTTAATTCTGCTTCTGCCACTGCCTTTGACACATGTTACTACTCAATGAATGTCTTGTACCCCAAACTCTGCCTTGGCATCTGTTTCTAAGGAACCCAGCCTGTAACAGGAGCCATCAGTGTGTGATAAGAGCTGATTTCAGTTTTAAAAGGATCAAGAAGCGTTGTTTTTCTTTTTCTTTTTCTTTCTTTTTCTTTTTCTTTCTCTTTCTCTTTCTCTTTTCTCTTTCCTCTTTCCTCTTTCCTCTTTCCTCTTTCCTCTTTCTTTCTTTCTCTCTCTCTCTCTCTTTCTCTTTCTCTTTCTTTTTCTTTTTCTTTTTTTCTTTCTCTTTTTCTTTTTCCTTTTCTTTCCTTTTCTTTTCTTTTTTATTTTTTTTTCTTTTTTATTTTTTTTTTTTAAATTTTTTTTTCAACGTTTATTTATTTTTGGGACAGAGAGAGACAGAGCATGAACAGGGGAGGGACAGAGAGAGAGGGAGACACAGAATCGGAAACAGGCTCCAGGCTCTGAGCCATCAGCCCAGAGCCCGACGCGGGGCTCGAACTCCCGGACCGCGAGATCGTGACCTGGCTGAAGTCGGACGCTTAACCGACTGCGCCACCCAGGCGCCCCTCTTTTCTTTTTTAAACATGATTTGAAATTCAGCTAGAAGGATTCTCTGATTGATTTTACAAGAATAAGGAGGAAAAGGAGGGGGGGGGGAAGAAGGATCACCACAAGGTTTTATGACCTGAGCAAATAGAATGGCAGTGCCTTTTTCAATGGAGTTGTTAATTAGGCATTTGAACATATAAAGTGAGTTGGGGACAAAGGATGAAAATTTATGAATTTCAGCATGTGAATGGTACAGTGGATAGTGACCTGATCCTTGGGATGCTCCAGCATTGAACTGTTGGGAGAAATGAATATCTAGAAAATATGATTAAGAAGGAAAAATTTTTGGAGAAAACCAAAGTATTGCGGGACTCTGTATACCAAATAAGGGAAGTGTGTCCTTGGAGGAGAAGTGATTAACTGTATCACATGCTTCTGTTAAGTAGGAGGAGGTTTGCTCCCACATATTAATAGCTTTACCTCAGGGGAGAAGATCTAGAATGAGGCAAGTACATTAGTAAATTTGGTCTGTATTATTCCAGTAAATTATTTTAGGCTTAAAAATACTTAATATATAAAATATACGTATATGCAGTTTTCTAATATTCAACACGACAAAGTATATACATATCAATACGTAGTTATAAAATGTTATATAAATGTGCACATCTGCCTATATAAATGCATATCTATATATAAACATGTATATGCATGTATGCATACATACACATGTATCATATAATGCATATAGACATGTAGATATTTGATAAAGACATATACATATGCATGTATTTGCATAGATGGCTGCGATGTGCATACATATATGTATGTTTATAAATATGCACATAAATGTGTGTGTATTTCTGGAACTTTGCACCTAACTTTTTAGTTGTCTGTTATTTATGAAGTTTAAACTAGGGAAATCTGCTTTCTGTAGCCCTCACTGTATGGATGAGGGAAACCCCTCAGTCAAGGAACCTCAAGAAAAAAATCTCACTGTATTTTCAGTCTTCTAAGAGTGGAGTTCACTCTAATTTCTGCCTGTTGTTTGCTCAGTCCCTGGTTCATTCAAATAGCTTCTCCCCCCGGCCCCCTGGTTATATGTTCTGTTCAATTTTCTATGGTTTATGTGTGAAAGTGTTCCTCTTAAAGTGAATTTTGCAGCATTATCTAATAGAGTAGCTTAGCACCTTCTGATAAACTTTTTTGCCACCTCTCTCATAGTCTTCATATGCCTTGTGAATGACTTCTCTTTTGTTCAGGGAGCAGCAAATTTTGTCTGAATATTTTACTTTTTATAGACTGATTGATCTCCATCTAGCTCTTTACAATTATTCAACTGTGTCATATAATTTCATATTAAAAAAAATAAACTGAAAAGTCAAGAGGAGAACCCTCAAGTGTCCTTCCTGTAGGAGATGATTTGTAAGAAACAGATATAATTGGTAGGTCTTGGGGAAAAAAACAGAAATTTGGAATTCTAAAATTTAGGAGCTGAAAAGAGGGACGTAGTAGAGCTGAAGCTCTTAACACTGAGGAGGTGGCACTAATCATTTGGTGCTGGTGGCTTTGAATTGGGGGGAGGGGCCCTGTATGGCCTACACCCAGGCCTTTGAAGAGGGGGCCCAGACCAGCTGGAACTTCTGGTGGTGCATGATAAAGCTGGTTGTATTGGTCCAAGGCGGGTTGCCACTACTGGAGTGAAGAGACATTATGGAGGGACACTAACAGGAAATAGACAAGGAGCAAGTTTCCTCTTCCTCTTCTGTGTCTAGCTCCCCCTATTGGGTGAAGGTTGACAGAGAGTCAGCTGGAGAAGCAGAAATGTGGTTTTTCAGTTCCAGCTCCAGCATCACATAGTAGAGACAAGAAAAGTGCGTTTGGAGCTGAGACCTATTAACCTCATAACTAGCCTGATGTGTTCCCTCACTATGATCATTTGTGGCCACCATGATTAAAAAGATCCATCGATCTTGGCCATGTCTTATTTACATATGCATTTATTAACAGTGACTAGTTCTTCCTTTTAAAGAAATCATTTAAATGAGGGAATGGACTGTATCCTTTCTGAATACAGGTCTTAAACCTTCTATTTTGCATTACTCAGTCTACTCAGTTACTTTTATGGATATGTTTTAGAGAAATTGTTTTCCTTAAGGTCTATATTTCTCGGAAAACTGAAAACCAAATGCAAAATTTGCAACTCAGTTGATAATATTTGATTAGTATTAATAGCAAAATTTTTAGTGCGTATGCTATCTTGTCTTTATAAAGAAAACAGAATGATTATGTATTTGTTACAATATTCAAATTAACTTATTTAAGTAGTATGGAATGGTTATTTTACATTTTCTATGTAAGGAAACAATTATAATGGTTAAGGAAACTTTCCAAGATGAGAAAACTTATAGTGAGTAAACTTAGTCTTTAAGTGTAGAATCATGGGATCTTTTAATCATCTTTTTCCAGTTAAACAGATTTGATCTATTGGCAGAGACTTAGAACATGAACCAGTGGACCATGTATTCTAAAAAATGTAACATTTTTAGTTCCTTATTTCAAGAGTACTTTAGTTCAAATTTCTCCAAGACTAATGACCATCTTCAATAGAGTCCCGTTCTTTCTCTGTAATACTGGGAATAAAAAAATTGAGAGAATAATAGCAAAAATATGTTCTACTTTTAAGGAAAACATTTACTAAGTATTGGTAATAAAAATTTTTGCTTCCCACAATAAGGCGAAGTGGAATTTTCCCCATATTTTGATGACTTAAGTGGGACCTTAACTTCCACCATTTGAATTTCATTGCTTTGTTTAATGACATTGTGTGAGTTTCAAATCCAGAACCTTGAATATACAATATAGTAAGTATTATACTTCTAAAGGTTTTGTTTGATTAGAATTTGTTAGGAGGCAGTGTAATAATACTAATACAGGATATACAATAAAAGCAAAGTAAATATACAGGCTTTCCTGAACCGTACCAACACATCTAAAGATGAGAACGTTTGGTAGTGAACGTTCTATCAGGAAAGAGTTTGTCAAAATCTTGTGGATGAAGCTCTTGAGATCCAGTGTCAGTTCTTTGGGGAAGACTGTAGGGATGACCCTAAGAAAGAGGATATTATAGATCAATTATGAGTAGTAAAAAGTTTGGCCAGGATCTGCTCTCTCCTCCCTGGGAATCAACATTTCTTTTGAAACACTTCATTCAGGGATGGCTGGGTGGCTCTGTTGGTTAAGTGTCCAACTCTTGATTTAGGCTCAGGTCATAACGTCATGGTTCATAGGTTCGAGCCCTGTGTCAGGCTGTGTGCTGACAGCTCAGAGCCTGCTTGGGATTCTCTGTCACCCTCTCTACCCCTCCCCCACTCATGCTCACTCTCAAAAATAAATATTTAAAAAAACAAAACAAAGCATTCATTCTCTCCGTGGGTACCACAGGCTGCATTCTTACCTGCTCCCTGTGGGAGTGAGTTCCATATAGTAGGTTATACTAATGTTGAAGTACATCACTGTGGATTCTTTTCCCAGTCTTGCAATTCCAAAGCTCAGGAATGACATAGCTGTAGATAGGAAGTTAAGTGAGAGAAATTGGGATCCCTGGGGTAATATGATTCAGTTCATTAAATGGTGAAACATCTTGTAAGATACTGATAATTTAAATACATCATTCTAAAGAACAGATTCACTCCAAAAATCTGTACTAAAAAGAACTACCCATCCACTGTATACCTTCTAGAAATTAGGTTATTTTTGTAGTAACAAGCCTTCAAAAGTAAACTATGTTGTTTTGTTAGACTTACTTGCATGTCTTTAGAGCATGGACTTTCCATCATGTCTCAGACAACCCATCCCTAGGTTTGATCTATGCCTGTTTCATACTTCAGTATAATAAAAAATTTCTTTTCTCACACTCTTCCCATTATACTGTGTGAAGTCTTCTCTTCACATATATTGCTGGTGTTCTCCTCTGTGCACACGCTCCTCTCCAGCATGGCACTGCCACAGCTATCTGCTCTTTTTACCTCCACTGCCTGTTACCTTTTATTAAAACCAGTAGAGTCGGAGTGGAAAAGATCAAAGTATAATCAGGACTTGTTTCTCCCATTATTAAAACTACCATTGTTATTCACCTTTTGTGCCTAAGGCACATGAACTATAATCTTTAAGAGGTTTCATCTTAGACCATTTCCCCCCAGCTTTATTAAGGTAGGATTGATAGAGAAAAATTGCATATATTAAGTGATACTTTAATATGCCTTGTGAAAAGATTACTGCAAGTAAGCCAACTAGCATATCTATCACCTCACATAGTTATCACTTTTCAAGATTGACTCTTTTGGCAAATTTCAAGTGTACACCTCAGCGTTATTAACTATTGTCACCATGCTGTACATTGGATCTCCAGAGCTTATTCATCTTCTCACTGGGAGATGTTGGCCAAAGGGTACAAACTTGAAATTTCTCTTCCCTCTTCCCAGCTTCTGGTAGCCATCATTCTACTCATGAGAAAGCTCCTATGAGTGATGGACATTTTCTGTATCTGGATTGTGGTATTTAAGTGATTATATTGTGGAAAGTCACCAAATGTATACTTGTATACTTTAAAAAGGTGGACTTATTGTAGGCAAACGATCATTTGAAAGAAGATAAAATATAGTGGGGTAGTTCAGGTGCTTTTCTGGATTGTGGAAAATGCATGGATTCTGGGTTATGTAAAAATGAGAAAACATCTCATGCAGTGTAGATTTCTCATTGCTGCCACATATTATTGGGTGAGTGATTTTATGTTCAATATTCTGATCTACTCCTCTTTCATTTTCATACTCAAGTTTCAAAATCTTTTCTCTTTTATGAAATCATTTTTTTCTACTTCATATGTGAGATCCCACAATATTTTTTTTGTGTGTGTCTTGCTCATTTCACTTAGCATAATGTGATGGATTCATCCTTGTTCCTTCAATATATATAACTTTTATTTTAAAACGCTTTATTCATTGTCTTCAAGGATCTCTCCAAACAGTAAAAGTCTCCCTTTGGATTAATGAACGCCTTTTTATTAATAAGGGACTTGGATAAAGTGTTTTAAAAATGCTTCTCACCAAGAACCTGTACTATATTATATAAATTTATACACATATGTCTTTTTCATTTTTTGCTTTTTATTCCTATTTCTCTAGGCCAGTCCTTCCACCTGTATTTTTGATATCATTGTTGTATCAGCTAGATTTTAATCAGGAAAACAAAGTCCAGGCAAAGTAGTTCATCGGAAAGACTTTAATATAGGGGAGGAGTTACAAAAGAAAGGGTTAAGAGCCACTGAAAAAAAAAGCCAAAGGGTTAAAAGCCAAAGAAAGGGAAAAGCCAATGGGTTATTGAGGCAACCCAGGGATTGGCAATGAGAAACCCACTGCTGGCCATAATGCCAGAGGGATAGAAGAATGGGTTGACGTTATCAGAGAACAACAGATCAGAAATTTAGTTCACTTCAGGAAGAGGAAACAACTGCTTTTGGAGAAGCTGCTCAAAGCAAAGTTAAGGAAAATTAAATCTCTACTTTGGGCTTGAACCTCACAGGGTTGTTACTCTCCATATTTTCATGTGTATCATCTACCTTTTCCTTTACTTTTGAACATATTAATCATAGTTATTTAAAGTTCAATATCTGGGTACAGTGCAGGCTTATTTCTGTTGTCCTTTGTGTTGTTGCTGTTGGTTTTTATTAGGTGTATTTTCCTAGCTTTTTGGCTTATCTAGTGATCTTTTAATTCAAATTATTTATAAAAAGGTAGAAGAGCTCTATATGTTATTTTCCAGTATTCTAAACTAGTAGAACAGTGGCTGCTCACTCTAATACTTCAGGGACTGTGTGATTGGAGATTTCAGTTGAATCCATGGTAAGGCATAGAATTGTCCTGGGTCATTTTGATTCTCCAGGGTTTTTAATTGGAAGTCTACATACTTTTTTTTTGTAATGTTTGTTTTTGAGAGACAGAGACCGAGCACAAGCTGGGGAGGGGCAGAGAGAGAGGGAGACACAGAATGTGAAGCACATTCCAGGCTCTGAGCTGTCAGCACGGAGTCTGACATGGAGCTCGAACTCATGAACCACGACATCATGACCTGAGCTGAAGTGAGACGCTTAACCAACTGAGCCACCCAGGAGTCCCATGGAAGTCTCCATATTCTTTATTGTTGTTGGTCATAAACTCGAGTATTTTTCTTTCTAGAGTGTTGAAAGCTCTGCTCTTTGGTTTTTAATCTCCTATATTGAGCACTGAAAAAGTTCAAATGTAGATAAAAAAGGCTATGTGATTGAGCTACCCTCTGCCACGTCTTCCTGAAGAGTTATGCTGATTTCTGTACTCTCCAACAGCGGCCCACTTTGAGTGCAAATCTTCATTTTATTTCGCTTGCATACAGATTGATTGAATGCCTACAGAAGGAAGTTAGAGAAATTAGTTTAGCTATTAACATTTCTACCCCTTGGAAATTACATCCCCTCCTCCCAGTTTGCAACAGCTCTTATTGCTGGCAATCAGGTTATATTATTTTATCTGGCTTTCCTAGTTCTTGGCAGGATATTGACCTGCTTCCAGTTATTTCATGCAAAACAAATAGAAAAGCAGAATCTTTTACATTACACTTTCTAATAATTTGTTTCTGGAATTGCTATCAGGTTGAATTTTGATGTATGATATTACATTGAGATTTTATTGTGAAGAGATTTTGAGTTTTTTCTATACTCATCATTATCATGATTTTTCTCTGTCTTCTAATGTGAGTTGTATTGACTTTTCCTAAATAAAAAAATTTCATATTCTCAGAAAAATCTACATTATTCAAAACATAATAGTTTTTAACGCTAGATTTAACATTTGATTTTTTTTAATATATTTTGATTCTTTCGTGATGCTCCAAGTTTTCATTTGTTGGTCTCCCTTTTAACTGTTTATTATGTATCATATTTAGTATAGTGGTTTTATTTTTTTATTATTAACATTCATTTTTGAGAGAGAGAGAGAGAGAGAGAGAGAGAGAGAGAGAGAGAGTGTGTGTGTGTGTGTGTGTGTGAGTGTGTGTGTGTGAGTGAGTGGAGGAGGGACAGAGAGAGAGACACACAGAATCCGGAGCAGGCTCCAGGCTATGAGCTGTCAGCACAGAGCCTGACATGGGGCTTGAATTCACAGACCACGAGATCATGAGCTGAAGTCAGACACCCAACCACCTGAGCCACCCAGGTACCCCAGTATAGTGTTTTCAAACCCTGGTGAGCTAACCTCAAAGTCTGAATCAAACCTAATGTAGTTTATGATATTTGGATCTCTCTTCATTTTCAGTGATATGGGCCAATTTATTTTCAACGTGACTAGCGCGCGTTTAAAAAATTAAAGTATGGGGGCGCCTGGGTGGCGCAGTCAGTTAAGTGTCCGACTTCAGCCAGGTCACGATCTCACGGTCCGTGAGTTCGAGCCCCGCGTCAGGCTCTGGGCTGATGGCTCGGAGCCTGGAGCCTGTTTCCGATTCTGTGTCTCCCTCTCTCTCTGCCCCTCCCCCGTTCATGCTCTGTCTCTCTCTGTCCCAAAAATAAATAAAAAAAAACGTTGAAAAAAAAAAATTAAAGTATGGGCGCTGTGCATAAGAATTGAACAGACCCTGTGGACTTTGTACACAGAAATTGAATAGGCTCTACATACCGTCATCTACCTCTTGAGAGGGTTTACACTTCCCTCTGCTGGGCAGGTAGAGTGGTGACTATTTACTATAATGCAGGCAGGAGCCGGGCTGAATCCCTTCTGCACTGCAGCCTTGGTGAGTCTCCATGAGTCTCCGTATATATTTACCTGAGATAGATTCCTGGTGCTTTACTGCTTTTAGGGGCCATATGTATTCTGCATCACATCTCTCCCTATTGTGTCCTAACTTCTAATTTGGTTTCCTGAGATGGGTATATTCTCTTCAAGTACTTTCTGCTTGGTTTTTAGCTTCCCATATTGTGTGCCAGATATCCTGGTGGGGGTGGTATGGAAACTGTGTGTGCTTAACACCCCCTCAGCCTCGTAAACACTAGGACACTTTGCTCTGGCTTCTTCCATATGCCCAGAATTGGAAACCATCTGTAGGTTTCCATCCAGAGGATGCAGAAGTTGACTCACTTTCTGAAGTTTTTTGTTCTCTAAAGTCCTGGTTCTCCTTTGTCATCTTTTCAGCATTTCTATGCTTCTCTAAGCATATTATCATATTTCTATACAACTTTTCTGTTTCTTAGGTGTATTCATCAGTTATCAGCCTCTTCACACTTCTAGTAAGAAATCTCTGATTTGCTTTGAAAAATATGCGTTTGAACATTTTGAAACAGATTAGTAAACACATTGACCCCATTTTAGTAGAGGAATTTATTTGAAATAATTTCCTCAACTCTGGATTTTTTTATGTATAATTTATCATCAAATTGGTTTCTATACAACACCCAGTGCTCATCCCAACAGGTACCCTCCTCAATGCCCATCACCCACTTTCCCCTGTCCCCCACCCCCCATCAACCCTCAGTTTGTTCTCAGTATTTAAGAGTCTCTTATGGTTTGCCTCCTTCCCTCTCTGTAACTTTTTTCCCCACTTTCCCCCGCCCCTGGTCTTCTGTTAAGTTTCTCAGGATCCACATATGAGTGAAAACATATAGTATCTGTCTTTCTCTGTATGACTTATTTCACTTAGCATAACACTCTCCAGTTCCATCCACATTGCTACAAATGGCCAAATTTCATTCTTTCTCGTTGCCAAGTAGTATTCCATTGTATATATAAACCACATCTTCTTTATCCATTTGTCGCCTCAACTCTTGATTTTTATGGAAAAAAAATTGATTTTACCTTGATTTTTTTTTTTTCTCCCAGGAGTGGTCACTGGGTTTAGAAAGGTTAGGTTGACAGTGAAAGGAACCACAACAAAAACAATTAGGGTGTTGGCTCATTGTCTTCTGGCTTTTATAGTTCAGATGAGAAGTCTTTGATCATACTGATCTTTATTCCGCTGTCAGTAATAATGCTCTTCCTCTGGCTTCTTTTAAGCTTTCTTCCTCAGTACTAGTATTAAACATTTGCTTTTGATACATCTCAGTATAGTTTTTTTGGAAACCAAATAGAATAAATACAGTGAACTTCTTTGGATTTTTGGGTTTATAGATCTAGAAAATTTTTGTCATTTTTTCAAATTTTCCACCATCTTCTACTCTGTCTCTACTGTCTTTTGGGCTCTGATTACTTATAGGTTAGAACCCTTGATTTTTCCACATGCCAGAACTCTCTTTATATTTTTATTTTCTTTTCTCTCTGAGCTCTGGTGATTAGTTTCTATTGCTGTGACCTCAAGTCATTGAGCTGTTTCGTCGGAAGTGTCCAGTCTCCCCTTCATCCCATCCAGTGAGTGTTTTAGTTTCATTTAGTTTTTATATCTAATTAGCCCCTCTGTATATTCATGTTTTCTTTATATTCTTGACTATAGTAATAATAGCATCTTGGATATCACTTTCTGCCAATTCCATCAATTCTTTTAATTGAATTTTCTCCTGATTATAAGTCAGGAAACATATGTTTCCTTCATAAGTACAGTAATTTTTGATGTGATGCTGAACATTGAGGATTGTACATTTTTTGAGTGTCTGGATTTTAATGTTTTCCGTAAGGAGCACTGAATTTTGTATTGACAAAAATTTAAGTTCTTGTCGATGGAGGTCATTTGAGGCTTGTTTTAAGCTCTCTTGATGGGTATTTTCCTTAGTTGCATCTTCACTGGCTTCTTTAATATTAATCAGGCCACTTCAAGGCCTTTCCTCTTTCTCTTCTTCCTGCTTGAACTAAGCCATAAAATATCAGGTAAGCTGTCTGACTTCATACAAATACTAGTCAGGAGAGCCAGAATTAAACTCTGGGTTTCTCGTTCCAGGCCTCGTAATCTTAGGCAGTGTGCTATTTCTGTTGTTTTTATTTTATAGAACCAAATGGGTTAGTATGATCTCTTCAGGTTTTTGCTTAAATGCCATCCTATTAAACAGACCCTTGTTGAGACATGGGTTTGTCAGCTTACATCTACCTTCACTTGTTAGAATGTAGCCCCCAGTGAAAGCAGCACTGTATGTTTTATACATTGCTATCACTTCAGACTTAGAACAGTGTTATTTACTTCATAAGTATATGAAAAGTATTTGAATACTGAATAAATATAACAAAATTAACTATATGAATTAGATATTAGTATCTTAATTTCCCAGATAAACGTATTAATGGCTAAAGAATGTAATTAATTTGCTCTAGGTTATAAGTTATGTTAGGGATAAAGTGAACAAGCATTTGAATCTAATTTTCTGTGAATTAAAATGCCACACTTTAAGCCACTGTTGTCTTTCAATGTAAATGAAGTTGATTTCCTTGGCTGAATTGTGCTACCAGGACTTCTAGAAGCTTTCCAGTGAAAATGCATCATAAATGCATCATGTCAAACTTTTATAGAAAAATGTAAAGAAATTAATGTTTAGCAAGCATGATCTTTTAATTTTCTTTAGTTTTGGTCTCGGCCTATACAAGATGTGTATACATATGCACACACACATCTATACATAAATAAATATATATACAAATTTATATTCAAATATATATGTTTTGTCTCAAAGCCCATGGAATTAGCCATACACCATATAGCACATGGAATATACTACAAAGTTCTAGAAAACTTAGGAAATGACAAGGATATACAAACTGGATAAAGTAGAGGCAACATAAAATCTTGCACGTGGCAAAACTGGCAACGATCTCCTTGATTTTAGGACAGCGCTGTTCTAGAAAAGCCAGTTCTTGCATCATGGATCTCAGAACCTCCAAGTTAAAAATAAATAAATAGAAGCATGTTTATTGTTAGAGTTCTAAGGAAAGTGCCAAAAACACTGAGCATAAAAGCCATTAGCAATTCTCTTTTTTGTTGTTGTTTATTTTGGAAACATTTTCCATTACTTCTTGAATCCTACTCAAACAGAAATTCAAATATGATTTCTTACCATTTAATCAAATGGGAATATTTTGAAATATTGCTTGAGTCTCCTGTCAATTTTGTTTTGATAAATGTAGTATATTATTTAATATTCTCAACAAGTGTAATAAACAAATGGGCTATTTTTTCCTATTACACAAAGGATCTTCTATTATGTCATCTAAAATCAAGGTCTTACATATTCAAAGGTTACATTTGTATAGCAGTCCATTTCACATAGATCCTTGAGTGTACTGTGTGAAGTCTATGCCTACCTTGTTATGACTATGACGTTATTGCTCTCTTAAGGCAGAGTTAGTCGTATCTAATTACCCTTCCACAATACCCTCGCATACAGTTCTAGTGCCTGTGTGGATATGAGGTTTGGTCTAGCTCACGGCATTATCAGGTCATTAGCATATTCGTACTTGAAAAGTTGATCTCATGATGTATAAAACAACCATGAGACAATAGTGGAAAGGTAAATGGGAAAATTATTTCTCTTTCTATCCATTTCCTTTAAATATCTAGAGTTTGTAAAATAATATCAAACTTGATTGTGTTCTTAAAGAGGAAACAGAATGCTTATCTGAGGTGAATAAAATGGGTTTTATTCAAGTCTCAGTGTGTTTTTTGTAGCATCTTATAAGTACTAGTTATATGCTGTGGGACATATTTAAATATAGGTGTGTAGATTCCAGTCATCAATCCATGGTTTACAATTGCAATCATGTCCATTTCAATAGTAGTTAGTTGTCATTTAGCCCTGTGGCATGTTCAAATCAGAGAAGATTTTCCAGTCAGCATCAATGATGAGGAAGGAAGTAAATAGGAAAATCTGAGAACAACTTCAACTAAAAATTATCAGAGGAGTGTAGCTGGGAGCATTGGGTCTTTTCTCAGAAGGATGAGCTGCTCTGATACAGACCTAGGGGAGATGCACTATGTATGCGCGTCTATGTGTACGTATGCATTGTAGTCTGAGTAACAGGCTCTTCTTACCCGTTCTCTTGGTGTACAAAGTAAAAGAGGTTTTAAGTCATTTTCTAGTAAGATAAATTGATTGCCAAGAGTGACTGTCCTTGGCTGTATTTTTTAAAGGTTTTTTAATGATCATATTTCCACGTCGTTATTTTTGCTTTTGTGATGTCTTCCAGGAATGGGAAACAAGCCTCGTGATAAAGCTACTATTTTTTCTCCTACTTCAATATTTAGGTTCTCTGCAGCACTTTTTTCTTGCCCTTAAATTGAGCAACTCCCTTCAGTTCTTTTGATGCTTTCTCTAGTTTGCCGGCTATAATCAGCCAGCATGCAGATTCTGACAAACACCTATGTGGGGAATGGCAGACGTGTCATCAGAAACCAATCCCATTTCCACATTTGAATAGCTGTCATGTTTATGACATTATTTAACTTTTATAAATTGATCCACATTTAGTCCCCAACAAAGCCACTTATTTGAAAGTGTTTTTCACAAAGCAACCTCTGGTAATCAAGTACATGTATTCTTCATTAGAATAAGAAACAAAACTAGAAACCCTGGAAACCTACAGGTTTTCAAAGAGGACATTTAAACAATAAGAAATAATAGTTGGAAGTACAAAATTGCCTCTTTCTAATTTTTTTTATTTCAACTATCTAGCCTTTTGCATGCAGAATAATGTTCATAGCAAAGGGATTGCTTATTCATCATTTTTTAATCATTTGTTGGTTGGAACCAGAGATGCACCTGTCAGCAAAGTAACCACTTAAGGCAAAGAATAGGAATATACAAGCTGTAGTATCACTTTAACCAATTGAACTAGTAAACATAATTGCTGAAATTAGTAGATACTAAGATATACCTTCAAATTTCTCTGAATTCAAGTCCAAGTATTCAAGTATTTATGTCTTTTTACTTGATCTATTCATTAGGCAATAGAATAGAATTCAGGGGAGTAAGCTTATAAGTTGGCAGATCAAAAATGGCTGCAGAGTTCTGGGGACACCTGTTACTAAGAAATGAAGACTGTATCTCTTTCCCTTGAATCTGGGCAGGATCTGACAGATTTGTCTAATACAATATGGAGGATATCAGCTGTGCCAGCTTCTGGGTCCAGACCTTAATAGCCTGCCAGGTCTTGCTTCCTGTCTCTTGGAATGCTCACTTAGGGGGAAGTGAATGCCATGTAAGAAGTCTGAATAACTTGAGACTGTCATGCCATGAGGAAGCCCAAGATAGCTATTTGGATAAGCCTTGTGGATGAAGAGAGCTCAACCAGCCCCCACTCCTTCCTGTCATCCCACCCCAGGAAGACATATGAGTGAAAGAGCATAGAACAGTAGGAAAAAATTATTATTCTCTCTCATTCTGCGTTTTGACTCAGCTGGAAAGTTCTTGCTTGGGACTTCTAATGTTATGCAGTTAGATGATGGCTGGGCTGCTATTAGGTTTTGGAGAGTTTGTTGCAAAGTAATAGATAACCAAAACAGTATGGAAAATCTTTAGTTCTTATGTCCCTAACAAAACCATAATATAAAATTTAACATAACACAGCAACAAGAGGGCAATACATGGCACAGAAATGACTAATTGTAGAATGTGCTATTCTCGAAAGACATAAGCCAATGCAGCCAGTAAAATCTGGTCATTACTCATAGACAAGGAAAGAACTGTCATGATTTTGAGCTGGGCTTTTGTTGGAATCCCTTCTAAAACTGAAAGGAGGAAAAAATAGTTTTAATATTTAATAAAATGAAGAGCATTTAAAATATTTCCTGAACTAGAGGTTGAGAACTAAAACTAATTTATGAAATGTAATGTTATTGCCAAGTATTGTGCCCAGGGACATTGCCATAATGAATCTTAATATACAGTAAACTTGGAAAGTTGGAGCAAGTACTGAGCACGTTCCGAGCAATCCAATAATCAGGGAAGAGCATGGCAATATTGGTTTACCTCCAAATCTAGAGAATAACAAATTGAGTTAGTAAATATTAAAAAAAAACACATTTTATACCAGTAGACAAATATCTTATCTAGACCTCCCATATATAACCCTACAGCACTTTGTTCTTAATTGTTGAATTTATTAGAATAGATGGAATTGGTCTAAATATATAACCCTACAGCACCTTGTTCTTGCCTCAATTATTGCCATTTATCAGACTAGATGGAATCGTTCTAAAAATAGTTTATATTCGTCATGAAAATTTAAACTACTTGTCATCAGAAATAGTATTAGAAAGACAACATTCAGTACAATTCCTGGCAAATTTTAAGCACTGAATAATCCTCAGTTGCCCTGAGATACTTACAAAACAGTCTTTGTCTTAGATTTTCAAATTGGGATCATGATTTCACAACTTTTCTTGTTTCTACTGTTAATTCCTTTCTCATAAGGGGAGTTTAGTTAACTCATTTCTCTGTGTTGGGATATTTTATTGTCACTTATTACAAGTCTGCAATACTGGCATTTGGCTGAGAGTTCTTTTATTTCTGTAGTGTTTGCATACCTGCTATTTCATATTTCTCCTATCTCCTCTGCTTGCCTCTGCCATGTCATTCTTCATGAAACCCATTTCTATCATTTCACAGAAAATGTCAACAATTTTCTGTTGTACCCAGAGGGCCTCAGAAGGCAATTAAATCTCATTAGTCTGCCTTTCAAAGTCCTTGAAAATCGGGGCATTTTTACCTTCTCTAACAGTATACCTTATATGAACGGTATAAGCAGTTAATTTACATCCTTTATGCTCTTCTTCCCTTACTCTGAGTATGCCTTTCTCCGCATATTTATTGATCTCAGTCCCACTACCAGGATTTTACCGTAATTTGTTCTACATGATAACACTTCCTCTACATATTATTCTTTGTGTAATTAAAGCTTCAGATTTATCTTCTTAACTTTTGGAAGTCCATTCTTGCTGATTCTAGGCCTTTTTCTTTCCTTGGAACTGTTTATCTCTACGCAGTTTGTACCACCTATTTAAAGTCTTCCAACTTCTTTCTCACCTACTGCAAATCTCTTTCTAGTCTTCAGCATGCAGAATAATGATCCTAAAGAGATTGTTTATTTGTTGTTTTTAATCACTTGTAGGTGAGGAGTCTCGCCTGTCAGCAAAGTAGCCAGTTAGTGGTGTTTTGGTCATTTGCCCTCACATGAATATGGGTTGGGATAATTGAGTGGTTGTTTATTACACACTAAATCCCACTGGAAAATGTAAAAAAAAACAACATGTTTACAAAGAAACTGACCTCGGGAACATAGAATTGCAAGATGAGCATTTGAGAGGAAAAACTATTTGGTAAGAAACTTGATTTGTGTGGACACTTTAAACTCTGGAAGGCCAATTAAGTTCTAGGTAGTTTGCCAGGCACTGGAATCAAAGCAGAGATCTAGACAGACTGTCCTGGTCTCATGTTTAATAGATTCTAGGAGGAATCAAAGATATAAGACAAATTCAAACTTGAATGCTGAGTCCCAGGAGTAAGTACAGAATGGTATGGGATTATAATGTTCCTGGAAACCCTATTATGAATAGCTATTTAAATCAAGATTTGAAAAATGAGAAAAAAAAATACTATATAAAATTAAGTGAGAAACAGAAAATTATGGGCAGAGAAAGTTTAGTCACTCAGGAACAAATGGGTCACAACACTGAGAAACAGGTAAAAGTTGGATAAGTACAGAAAGCAGGAAAGATAGTGAAATGACAGAAGAGTGAAGACATCTTTTAGAATCCTATGTCATGCAGCATCTCATAACTCTGGGTATAGACTTGAGCGTATATTAAAAAAACAGCGTGAAGTCATTAAAAGATCTTCAAGGTATAACCATATTTCTGATTTAGAATAATCGCTCTCATTACAATTTTGGAAATCGTGCCAGATAAGAGCTTGAACTTTACCATTGGGTGTATATCATGGCAATAAAATGAGAAGTACTATTGAGACATATTTGTAGGAGTTGAGGTATAACGTTGATGAAGTCATCTTATTTAGGTTCTTAATTGGATAATAGTTGGAGAGGTTTTGAAAATAAAAATATGGAAAAGAAACAAATAATGAGTTCATTGGCTAAGGGGTGTGTAGAAGCGCCATTTCCACAGAAAGGGGGCACTTGAGGTCAAGTTTGGGGAAAGATGCTTATGAGACATCCAAGAGGACATGTAAAATAAGTGTTTTCATATATTTTTGTTTTTTTCTTTCATGTTTTCCATGCGTTTTAAGACTAGATAAGCGTAAGATTTATTTTATAGATAAATAAATGAATGCATGAATTATACAATGAAAAAATACAAATTGTCTACTATTAAAGAGACTCTAAACTTATTATGAAACTAAGCATGATAGCCAAAAAAATTGAGGTAAGTATAGATCTTATTTTTATGCTTCAAAATCAGATTATACCATTGTATTAGGTTTAGCAGGGGCGGTACATTGAGTGGTGGGTAATGAAAAAATACTCCAAGATGATGGAAATAAAGACACACAAAAATATATACCATGATACAGGAGTATCAGTAAACCAGAGAGAAATAAGGAATGCTTTGTTTTATATTATTTTTCATACTAGAGCTTGTATGTATTTCATATTCTGTTAGATATCATATTTGCTTATGTACAGATGAGCACAAGCTCTCACGAACAGAGAAAGTTTGTGCCAAATCAAGGATTTTTATGTGTTTGGAAATATATGATTCCATAGCCTGCAGTCTAAATCACTACTTTCTTTGTTAGAAAAAGTAACATACTTTATGGGTGATAGATACTCAGAGTTCCACTCTTTGTTACTCATTGTTCAGGAACTATGTCTTATAATTGAGTGCATTGAATGGATTTTCTGTAGAGCTATGCTCTTAAAGTTTAATTGCTACTTGTTTCCATGGTATTTGTATCATACCTTAGTCACAGTAGTGGAGGTGAAAATGCTTTGGTCATAAATCCAACCATCGAGGCATGGTTCTGTCTCCAGCTCACTGGTATTTGTGACTGACACACTGGAGTCCAAGAGTTGCCACCGTGTCTGGTGGAATACCAGAATTGCTCTGGTTTGTAGTTTTGGTCTACTGGAATGGAGACCCTCAGGAGAGCTTCAATTGTTAAATTCATAGAATTGTTGGTGACAAATGTAGCATTGTCAAGGAGATGACTGTAGCAGTGATGAGCAGGGATGGCTGCTGAAAAGTTCTCCACAAAGTTGAGTATTCACCAGAGTATCAGTAAGATCAAAATGCCTAAGAAATATGAAATCTGGGGTGTCTGGGTGGCTCAGTGGGGTAAGCATCCCACTCTTGATTTCAGCTCAGCTCATGATCTCGCAGTTTGTGAGTTTGAGCCCCATGTTGGGCTCTGCATTGACAGTGTGGAGCCTGTTTGGGATTCTCTCTCTCTCCCTCTCTCTCTGCCCCTCCCCAGCTCTTGCTCTATCTCTCAAAAATAAATAGCATTTAAAATTTTTTAAAAAAATTATAAATTGTAAAAACTTGAGAAAGTTAAATTTAGAACAAGTAATCAAAAAATCATTTATATTTAGAACAAGTAATCAAAAAATCATATTATATTTTGAGGATATACCTAGAGAGTGCCTAGAGAGGTGTTTATAGTTTTATAACACATATAAGAAAATAAGAGATAAATCTTTTAGATCTTTTGACTTTCTCTACCATTTGTAAATCATAAATAGAACAAAATGAATATATATATGATAGAGATGAATATGGTAGAGGGGAAATTGAAATTCTAAAAAATCAGAAATAAAAGTAAGGAGAGATTACATATCATTGATAAATTAAGGTCAAATTCAGATCTTGAAACACATCAGCATTTTTTTTTTTTACCTAAAGAATGAGCTTTTTATCTGAAATCAAGAATAAGACCAAATTCTCACTACTTAAATTCAACACTGTATTGATGGTCATAGCCAGTGCAATTAGGTACAAATGAAAATATAAGTAAAAAGGATATTTTATAATATGTTCAATATATCATTGAATTGTAACAACCATAAACATTTATGTGCCCTAATACAGAAACAAACCTGAATATGTATGAAGTAAAAAGTGAAAGAATGGCATCAATTCAACAGTAATCTATTTTAATACTCAACTTTCCATAATGAATAGGCTAAAGATCAACAAGGAAAGAGAACGCTTGAACAATAAGACACAAATTTGAGCTAATGGACATGCATAGAACACTCCACACAGCAACAACACATCTGTATCTCCAGCATGCATGAAATATCTGTAGGACAGATCATATGCTAGGACATGAAACCAGACTCAATAAATTTAAAAAGATTGAAATCCTATGAAGTATATTTTTCAATCATGGTAACATGAAATTGGAGATTAAAAACAAATCTGGTAAATTCACAAATATTTGGAAATTAACATAAATAATGTTTCAAAAAATTATCACAAAGGAAATTAGAAAATATCTTTCTGGGGGTGTCTGGGTGGCTCAGTTGGTTAAGTGTCTGACTTTGGCTCAGGTCATGATCTCGTGGTTTGTGCGTTTAAGCCCTGCATCAGGCTGTACGCTGATGGCTTGGAGCCTGGAACCTGCTTCACATTCTCTCTCCTTCTCTCTTTGCCCCTCCGCTGCTTGTGCATTCTCTCTCAAAAATAGACATTTAAAAAATATCTTTCTAAAACTTAAGTGACACAGTGGGAAATTTATAGTTTTAAATGACTACATTAAAAAGAAGAAAGATGTCAAATCAACCTGAAGTTCCACTTTAAGGTATCGGAAATGAAGGGGAAAATTAAACCCAAATCAAGCAGAAGGAAAGAAATAATGAGACTAGAACAGAAAATAAAGAATTAGCAAATAGAGCTACAATAGAGAAAATCAAAGCAAAAGTTGCCTTTCT
This sequence comes from Lynx canadensis, assembly GCF_007474595.2. Lineage (NCBI taxonomy): Eukaryota > Metazoa > Chordata > Mammalia > Carnivora > Felidae > Lynx > Lynx canadensis. The sequence goes on from NC_044320.2 coordinate 17,559,575, forward strand.
GAAAACAATACTGAAAAACCCGTATAGCTACACTGGCCAAGAAAAAAGAATAGTCAAATTACTAAAACCAGAAATTAAAGGAACATTATTACCAACTTTAGAGAAATAAAAGCTAGTAAGGGATTGTTAGGAACAATCCTATGCCAACAAATTAGATAATGGATGAAAAGGACAAATTTCTGAAAAGATACAAACTATACAAACTCAGATGAAAAAGAAAACTATAGACCAACATTATTTATATGTATATACATTCTCCACACTAGCAAACTTGATTCTACAGCATCTCCTGGGGATAAAGAAATGGGAACCTACATGGAATAATTAGTGTGTCCTTGAAATAACTATGATTGGCCTCTGTGTCCACACCCAAAATCCAAGAATATGAACATGACACAAATTTTGTTCTTAGTTTTTACGTAGGTGCCCATGACACAGGCCAGATAAAGTTTTCTTTTCCTCTGGCAAAGAAACTTTCTCTGAAAGGAACATATACAACAGCGTACATGTCTTTTTTCACTCCCTCTCTCCCTGATGACTTTGAGAAAAAAAAATGATCTGAGGTCTTGAATCTTTAAAATCATAGAATATTTTTTTTCACTCCCTCTCTTTCTGATGACTTTGAGAAAAAAAATGATCTGATGTCTTGAATCTTTAAAATCATAGAATATTAGTGTAATATTATAATTCTAAAATAATAAAGTATCTCACATCAAGCACTAAAAATAGGTCAACCACTCACTTTACACAGATTTTAAATATTTGAACAGCTGTACTTCTATTACTGCCCTTTCTTCTTACAAAACAAACCCGAAGAACTGAAATTTCCTTTGTTTCCTAATTATGTGACGACAGGCAGAGTACTTGAACTACAGAGCAACAGTTGCCTGGGTTCAAACTCTGAGATCATGAAGAATAATCCAATCCCCTTATTTTACAAATGAAGGACTTGAGGCTCAAACACACCAAGCATGTCACCTTGCTTAGGAACAGTCCTTAGGAAGAAGGACTTTCCCCGCTTTTATTGGTCTGGCTGTGCAGTGACTGCTCCAACAGCACGTCTTCTCTGCAGAGGAGAGCAATCACCTCCTCATGGGCACTGGACAGCCTTCTCTTCCACTCCCAGACCCATTGAAACTTTGGATGTTTTGTGTATCTTTATGGGCAGTTTAACTTCTCAAACATTGCAAATGTACTACCCCAGACATGCATTAAGGATTTAAATTCAAAAGCCAAGTAAACAAAATGCAACGCATACTAGATGCTTACAGGTTCATAATTTCAGTATGGGACTGGACCACCCCTTGGTGGGAATCTGGAAGATCTAGGTGTGACAACTATACATGTATCAGTTTGAATTGAATTGTCTTTATTTGGTGTCTTTTTAGGAGAGAGAGTGGGTGATGCAGGTTATGATGCTACTGACTGCAAATAAAAAGAACCTCACAGGATGAAAAGTAGAATTGGAAAAGAACTGGGAAAAAAATTGGGAAAACTTCTATTACGCTTTTGAAAATTAGTACATATGAGAGGCTATTTGGTACATTTTGTAAAAATTTTAATGATAGGCAGATGTGGACTATTGCTACAAGCATGTGTTTGGATGATTTGGAGAAAGTAAGATTAAAGAATCTAACACAGTGATATGTAGAATATATCTAAAATTTTGAATTAATGGAATGAAAGAATATACACACATCCTAAAAAATACAAAAACATCTGATGTGGAATACACACAAAATACATGTACAGTCTGAAGGAAAGATACATTATACAGTTCTTCCTATCCTCAGGAAATTTCTAAAGCAAGTATTCACAGTACATAGGCTTCATATTTGTGAAGCATTGAGGGCTTGACTACATATAAAATATTCTGTAAAGCAGGGAAAAAAGATCTAACCCCGAAGGGGTAAATTTAGGGTGTTTACCTTTCTTTTCCAGAAGGATCCTTGATCTGGGCAAATACATTATTCTCTCTATTCAGGAAAAAAAAAAGTGGGGGTGGGGTGGGGTGGTGGGGAGAGGGAAGAGAGTTGAGACATGAGGCAATAAATCAGAATTGAGTAACTACTAGCTTTGGTTAGACTTCTTATTTAGCCAGTTCATTGAACAGATTGAACTTAATATAGACCATTCAGGAAACCATATTTTTCTTACCATTTTTCTCAAAACTTTTATCTGATCTTCCTTCTCTGTCCTGAACAATATATCTGGCAAACTCCATGGCTTTCTTGGTTATATTCTGATGCTAGGACAATCATATTTGCAGATAATAAGATCTAATATCAAAAGAAGTATGTGAGTAGTGAGTGGCATAAGCTAGAGTCCCAACAGATGTAATTCATCCTGAGGACACACTGTGTCTTTCATTGGTATCACCTAGTTGAGAATTTTAGCAATTTTAAGGGTAGAGCATGCTAAGGGCTATTAATACTCCACTTCCTAACAGTGATTCCTCATTTCCATCTCACCAGTGAGTAATCCAACAACAGCATCTCATCATGAGGGTCTGCTGCTTGGCATTGCTCTTGGTACCAAGTATTGTAGATTAGCTTCTCCTTAAAAGCAGATTCTGAGCCATGGACTCAGAAATGACTATTTAAGAAAGTTCTCTCAGAAAAAAATAGTAAGGCATGGGGACGCATGATGGAGAACGGAATAAAGCAAGGTTTAATTTCAGATGAAATCTCACACTCCATTCCAAATGGAGCTATAGATTAAAATTACATGTGAGAATACTATCTGTCTTGAAGGAATGTGCTGGGCTTTTGTTTTTCCGCACCACTTAGCTCTTAGCTTCAGGAAAAGTTGTGTATGTGTTGGGGATGTGGGTAAAATTTTCAGGCACTTCTGGTTTTCCAAACTTGCAAGACCACTTAGGTACCCAAAGGAAATCCTCTGGAAGCCCAATTGAGAGAAAACATAATGCAGAACATGAGGGATTGACATATGTAGCTAATAAAGAATTGGAGGGAATCAGAGTAGAACACTGACATTGTTTGTTATGAAGGTTCCCATTGAACTGTTCCCATATGATACCAGGAATGTGATCTTCCCTATGTACTTGGTTATTTATTATCAGCAATTTAGCAGGAATCTTCCTAAGTGGAATGACAATGGTAAGATAGTCTGAGCATCGTTCTACCATCACAAAACCTCATTCTGCTAAAAACTATGTGGAAAATTTCTCCAGTTTTAATTTTTCAGATTACTGTGTTCCTATCTAATGGGTTTAACTACCTCTCTAGCTTCTTGTATCTATTTCATGTTGATTTGTTGCCATCTCATTGTTACTAATCAACCAATTGATTAGTTTTTGTTGCTAGTCTGTATAATAGCTCAACCATGCCCAACTTGGGCAACCATGTTTTGTAGTACTGAATCAGTCCTTCAATGCTGTGGCAAGACCTCCATAAATACATAGTCTGCCCTTCCTGTTCACCTCATGACTATTGCTATCTGAGTCAAGATGCTTCCTATTCACGTGAAAATACTGAATGCTACACCAGCTTACCTTTGGCTGGCTACAATTAATGTATAGCAGGTATCTTATGTGTTAGGTGATGGGAATGCAAGAGTGAACAAAGCAGTCAGTGTGATGACAGTTAACTTTATATATCAACTTGACCTGGCTGAAAGATGCCCAAATCACTGGCCAAACAGTGTTTCTGGTGTCTATGAGGATGCCGTTTTAGAAGAGATTGGCATTTGGATCAGTAGACTGAGTAAAGAAGAATAACCTCACCAATGTGGATGGGCATCTTCCAATCCATTGAAGACCGGAATAGAACAAAAAGGCAGATGAAGGGCAAATTTGCTCTCTCTGCTTGAGCTGAGACTTCTATCTTCTCTTGCCCTTGGGTGTCAGCACTCCTTGTTCTCAGACTTTCAGACTCAGACCGGGATTTACACCATCATCACCCCCATAATCATTTCTTCAGCCTCAGATCCAATGACACCACTGGCTTTCTTGATTCTTCAGCTTGCAGATGGCAGATCATGGGGCTTCTCTGCCTCTGTAACTATATAAGCCAATTTGTATAATCAATTTCTATCTCTCCCCACCTCCTGTCTTCTCCCCCCCCCCATTTCAAATATAGATATTTAGATAGAGCTTTGCTGCAGGACCACTATCTGTATCTATCTCCTACTGGTTCTGGAGGATGCTGACTGATCAGATACAGTCAAGTAACTGGTGAAAACTATTTGTGCATTCAGCCTTTAGACCTAAAGTAGGAAGTGACCATAGTTTAGAGACTCAGAGAGATTTCTCCAGCAGTGACTAAGGTTGAGACCCTCAGAGAGATTACAAAGAAAAGAAAGCTTGTATTTTTAAAACCTATTTATTTGGTTCACAGCTATCCCCATGATAGAGGTGTCCTTAAAATGTCTATTTGGGTTATCCGAATTGCTGTGCAGCAGTGAATTTTGTGTATTGTTCACTTTTCTGCATGGTATTTCATTTGAAAACATTTTTTAGTCCTTAGATATTTGAATCAAGAGTACATACTTGGATGTGGTGTAGAGACTACTGGATAACATTCTGAATTTTGAAGAGGATGCAGTAATGGATGCAACTTATGAATTGTTTCCTTCAGTACAGGTTGTGTATGTTGCACATGTGAGAGAGAGAATAAGAGTGCAAATACTGGTGACTAGAAGTTGACTGTGGCAGAAATTTATGTTTTCAGTAGTCTGGTTCTGCTCTGCATCCGGATAAACCTGACGCCTTGATGGTCACATGAATCTTTCTAACCAATAAATATGTGCGGAAGTCACGCGAGCTGTCTCTTTTGGATGAATTTAGACATTATTTTGGTTCGTTTTTTTTACTTTGAAATAGTCGTGGTGTTTCACTATACTTTTGCAGGAAGTTTGCACTGAGAGAGACTAGGTACAGAATATATAGGATCACTCTGTATCATTCACGTATGATAACTTGTGAATTTGCAGTCGTGTTATTAATATGTGAAGATACAGAATATTCCCTCACCACAAGAATTCCTCATGTTACACTTTTCATTCACTTTTCATTTCATTCACAATTCATTCATTACACCTTTCACTTTTCTCATGCACCCACCCTTTTCCTTAACCCATGGCAACTAGGAATCTGTTCTCTATTTCTAGAATTTCGACATCTTAAGAATGTTATATAAACAGAATCCTAGAGTATGCAATAATTTGGGATTGGGTTTTTAATTCAGTGTAATTCTCTGAAGAGTCATCCAGCTTTTTATTGTATCAATAGATTGCTTTTTAATTTTTTACTATTCTGAAGTATGGAAGTACCACATTATGTTTAACCATTCATGTATTAAAGGTCATCTGATTTATTTCCCCTTTGGGATGATTATGAGTAACACTCCTATAAGCATTTGTATGCATGTTTTTGTGTGAATCTATTTTTTTATTTAATTGGGATAAATGACTGAGAGTCATGTATAAATGACTGCCCAGTGACTGCCCATTTCTGGATCATGTGGTAGCTGCATTATTAGTTTGTTAATACATGACTGTACAATTTTAAAGTCCTGCCAGCAATATGAGTGAGTGACCCATTTTCTCCACAGCTTTGGAAGACTTTGGTGTTGCCATTTTTTATTTTAGCTATTCAGATAGATGTGTATTTATATTCACTAGAGTTTCAATTCTCATTTCCCTATTGGTTAATGATGTTGAAATATTCTCATGTAATTATTTGACAGTTCACGTAAGTTTTGAGAGTACTTTGTGTCTTCCAGGTACTAGTCCAACATCAGAGAAAACACTTGTGTTTTTGTTGTTGTTTTTATTATTTTAGAGAGCGTGCACACGTGGGAAAGGGGCAGAGGGAGGGAGGGAGAAAGAGAAAGAATCTTAAGCAGGCTCCACGCTCAGTGTGGAGCCTAACTCGGGGTTCACTCCCATGACCCTGGGATCATGACCTGGGCCAAAATCAAGAGTTGGAGGATGTTCAACTGACTAAGCCACTTAGGAGCCTTGTGTCAAAGAAAATATTGTAAACCAAGTATCTGAATTTGTAGGTTGTCAAGGTAAAACTAAAGACACCCCAAACTCCTGTATTGCTAATTTGCTGTGGACTTCAGCTTTCTTACTTGTAATAGGTGGAATTATACATTTATATTCTTATAAGTTAAAACACACACAAAAAGGATCAGAATCTATCATAATGTAAACTTTCAGAAGATGTTATTTGTATTTTCTGGAAAAGAAAAGAATTATAATGAGGTTAAAATGTGGTTTTGAAAACTAACAAAAGTCCATCTGGCCAAGCAAACTACCAAAATTCTTTTGGGATAAAAATGTAGCTATCAAAGAAGTTCAGCAGGGTGAAACGTTGCTACTCCACGACCTCACATCCAGGTTGTAATGAAAGGAAATCCAGACCAAATTTTTACGAATTTTTTGGCATCCGAGATAAGGAAGTCTCAGTCATTTTAGGTGCTCTGATTACCACCTTGCATGAAAGCTTTAGAGGAAAATGCCAAGGTCAAAGATGTAGGACTTTGTGACCTTTAGCAGATCAAATCCAGAATTTATAGTTGCCCACCAATGAACGCCTCTCCATGTTCTTAGAACCTGTCCATGCAAGGATGAGGAGTGTCATGAAACTCCTGAAGTCCTCACTTTCCTGATCTCCGTCCCTTGAAATCATTCCACAGAACATTATTTCACAAGCATCTCTTTTTATAAGGTGAGTGCTAGTTAGTAAAATAGGTCATGGTAGGGATATTACAGATAGAAATACCTGTGGTAGACATTCTTTGTATGTGGCCCTTTTAATGGCTTTCTCCTTGAATACCCTTCAAGTGTACAATTTATTTATTAGGTAATTATGTCTTCACTGTGCTTTCTTAGCAAGTCTGTATGAGTTGCCCTAAACTAAGAAACATAGTAACTATAATACTAAATAATATAATTACATCTTAAGTAGGCTACATCTTACATCCAGGCCCTCTCTCACTCTCTCTGAAGATTTTTTGAATGTGTTTTTTTTTTTTTTCGCATTTAAAATAATTTACATGCACATCAAAAAATCTGTTTGATATAAAATGTTATAGAGTAAAAGGTTAGTCTCCCTCTTATAGTGTCTCTAAATTGTCTTTTGAATTTTGGTTATATGTTGGTAGTTTGCATAAATTATCAGCAGAATTTTGAATATATACCTATATATAATATATATTTGTATGTAGTGACAAAGCAAATACAGTAAATCCTTGAATTGCGAGTAACTTGTCCTGTGAGTGTTCCGTGTTCCGTAAGGTGAGCAAACATTTCTAATAAAGTTTAACTTGATAAACAAGCGGTGTCTTGCAACATCGGTGGCGTGTGATGCCGAACCCGACATGATCACAGCTGAGCTCATGGTTCTTGAAACTCACTTTGATATACAGGCGTCTTAGATTACAAGCCTGTTTCCGGAATGAATTGTGCCCACAAACCAAGGTTTTATGTATTAGCACAATGTAATGCTTTGCACTATGCCTATTTTGATATGGAACAAATTTGAAACTTCGTGTTTTTTTGATGTGTATATGTTCTTTTGTAGTTTTGTAAGTAAACTGTTAGAAATATTGTCTAAATTTATGCTTTCTATGCTGTACTTTTTCTTTTCAGTCAGTATCTGTTCATTTCCTACTTTGAGTGATACAAGCATGAAAACACTTAGAACCCCTTTTTATCCTTTTTCTTGTGCTTCACCAGAGTTTGATTTCTTAGGTCGTACTGTAATTATCAAACAGTGGGGGGTATCACAGAAGGGAAATGGGTATACTGAAAATTCTGCCTACCCATGGGTCTGACTGAATCCTAAATCACATATGTCTGTATAGAAGTGAATAAAAGTAGCTCAGCTAAATTAACATTAAATATAACAGTACTTGATATTATGAGTTAATGCCATAAACCTCATGGTTTAGTAGGTATATACTATTATTACCTTATTTTTAAATATTTTTTTTTTTGAGAGCAAGAGAGAGGGAGAGAGAGCGAGCAAGGTGGGGAGTGGCAGAGAGAGAAAGGGAGAGAGAGAATCCCAAGCAGGCTCCATGCTATCAGGGCAGAGCCCAACGTGGGGCTGGATCTCACAAACCGTGAGATCATGACCTGAGCTGAAAGCAAGAGTCAGACACTTAACCAACTGAGCCACCCTGGTGCTATGGAAAATAGTACTTTCCAAAACTAACCAACTAGTAAGTGACAGAGCCAGGATTCAAAGGCAGGCAGCCTCCAGGGAAAATAGCTAACAATATTGCTATCTTTCCCCATTCATTCAAGTCTGTGCTCAGATGTTACTTTGTACAAGAGGCATTCTAGATTTGAGTCCCATTATTCCTTAATGCTCTCTATCTTCTTAAGATTTCATCATAAACCGTATTACCACAGACACTCTATATTTATGTATTTGCTCACCCACTACCTCTTTTAGACTTTGAACTGTTCAAGAGCTAGGACCTCAACTCTTTTATTGTCAACCATTTCCACAATGCCTAGACTAGGATCTGGCTAATATGCATTATTTGTGAGCATTGAATTAATTCCATGGACCAACATGAACACCTGACTGTTAGCAGGTAATGGGAGTGCTGACATGCTGGGCCATGGTTTGTTTGGTTGTCCATTTTCCTTTAAGTCTTAGAATGGACTCTAGTCATATGGAAGAATGGAAACATTTGCTATATCCAGTTGTGGGATTATGTTGTTTGAGCCTATAAATTTGGTCTTATTTATGTACAATTCTTGAAAACTGTTTCCAGAGGTACTGGCATAAGAAACTTTAAACTGGGAAGGTTGTGGCATCGTAGATGCTCAACATTTCAAAGAGCAAACGCACAAGAGCATCAGAGGCTTTGGCCAAATCTAGGGGAAAGCAGTCAAGTAGTAAGTGTATTCCAAAGAGACAACTGTAACAATTGCTATCACTGTTCAGCTTGCAGAGTCTCTGGGTTGCTGAGGCCTCTTGGCCATGTGCTTCCATGTCTTTGTCCATTGGGTTGGCTATAACAAAGTACCATAGACTAGACTATTACAATACCATGAGCTAGCAAATTTATTTCACACAGTTCTGAAGGGTGAAAGCCCAAGAACGAGGTGCTGGCCTCGTCAATTGAGGGCTGTCTTCTGGGTTGAGTCTCCGCCTCGCAGCCTCGCAAGGCAGAAGAGACTAGGGAACTCTCTGGGACTTCTTTTATAAGGACACTAATTCCATTCTTAAGGTTTCTTCCCTTCTGACCTAATCACCTCTCAAAGGCTTTGCCTCCCAATATTACTTTGGGGGTAAGATTTCAACATATGAATTTTGGGGGACACAAACATTCAGACCATAGTGTTTATCCACAGAGAGATGTAATGAAGTGCATCTCATTATATAGAAATACTCTAATAAATGTTCATTTACTTCACATTGTGAATCTTTTCATAGTCAGGAAACTTATTATTCATCTTCGTATTGTCAGTATCTAGCCTAACATCATGTGTATCAAAGATATTGAAAATACTTGCTGTGCTAATTGTTGGCCTCATTCTAGCCTGTGTTTTAATTCATCTTACATGCAACTGAGCAATGCCTTCTCACTTTAAAAATATTTTTTGCATAACCCTATATGCACTACACCCAGAATGCAGTTACAACCTGCTCTTTGCCTAGACTCCCAACTTCTCCCACCTCTGTTCAATTTTATTTCCTCTGTACTTACTATAGCAGTCCTGAAGCTCAGTGTAGTATACAGAGGTTTCTAACTCTCCCCTTTATATAATCTGCATGTTCTATTTGAGCTCTGTTATTCCATACACCTCATAGCTTTGTGCTTGCCTCAGCACATCACCATCAACCACAGCTTGCTTCATGTCACACAGAAATGTGTCGTTTTCTATTGTACATTTTCACCATGGAATTAAATTCAATCCCCTTAGCCTAACATTCAAATGTGTAATACCTTGGATTTTGAAATGGAGCTTTTATCAAATCTCATGCACTTCTGGTTCTGATCACTTTACATCACTCTTTTTCCCCTACCTTGAGCATACCAGCTTCTTTTCCCTCATGGTCTCTGGGAAAACTTTCCACATGAGTCTACCTACTGCTGCTGCTTATGAAAAAATATTTGTCTACACCTCCATTAATGACTTGATACATTCTCCCCCATTGGAAGAAATGAAAGCATTCTGTTTTATTAAATCTCTTTTATGCTTCCTTATTTTCTAATGGCACCTAACATAGTTATTTGTATTTAGAAAATACCCACTTTTGTGTATTTTTTTATTCTGAATGTGAGACTCACCTGCCGGAAAAGTAGCCCATTATGAGTAAACATACATCATCGCTGTCATGAAAATGACCTTAATCTGAGCAACTGAGAATCACACTGTAAAGAAACAGATTAAAACCTTGGTTTGCAAGCATAATTTGTTCTGGAAACATGTGTATAATCCAAAGAACTCATATATCAAAGCAAATTTTCCCATAAGGAATAATGGACACTCAGATGATTAATTCCACAACCCAAAAATATTCATATAAAATATCTACAATACTGTAATATAATACAAAATAATAAAATACAAAATATAAAGAAAAATTAACCCACACTTACCTTTGAAAACCTTTGTGGCAACTTTTCTACATCTTCCAGAACACGTGGCCATAGCTTTGATATTCTCGTGACTCCTTTTGGTGCATCTAGCCCCCTTATTCTTCTTTCTTCTTTTTTTTTTTTTTTTTTTTTTTTTCAACGTTTATTTATTTTTGGGACAGAGAGAGACAGAGCATGAACGGGGGAGGGGCAGAGAGAGAGGGATACACAGAATCGGAAGCAGGCTCCAGGCTCTGAGCCATCAGCCTAGAGCCTGACGCGGGGCTCGAACTCACGGACCGCGAGATCGTGACCTGGCTGAAGTCGGACGCTTAACCGACTGCGCCACCCAGGCGCCCCTTCTTTCTTCTTAATATTGTGCAAATGGTCAACGTAGGCTTCTTATAAAATCTTGCAGTTTGGGCCACTCGCATACCTTGTTTGTACTTCTCAATGATTTCCTTCTTAATTTCCACCGTAATCATCTTCTTCTTACTGCCTTTTCTTTTCAAACTTTTTCTGCATGTGGGCCATTGTATACACTTGAATGGATGTTGACTATAGTACAGTATTAATAAACTCTTGTCATCTACTGTATTTAATGCAACTAGAGATAAGGCAGCAGAGGGAAGGGTCTGTATCTGCAGGCAACCTGACCTAGAATGAAGCAAAGCATTCCTAAGCGTACTCTTGTCTGGAAAAGTAAAGGACTGTCCATAGGTGCTTTGAAGAGACAAAATACACTAGTGCCAGTTGTAGGCACCTTCCAACATTCTGAAAAAATCACTGATATCTGCCAAACACCGTAGTCTGAGACTGAGCATCTGAGCATGGGAGAATATCACCCAGAATCTTGCAGAGAGACAGAGAGACAGAGAGAGAGAGAGAGAGAGAGAGAGAGAGAACACCATTGGCTTAGTTGTGGTAATACAACATTCAGTGTCACATACGACTTGTATTGCAAGACATCGCTCATTTATCAAGTTAAAATTTATTAGAAATGTTTGCTCGTCTTGTGGAATGATCACAGAACAAGTTACTTGCAATCCAAGGTTTTATTGTAATAGGAAACAAAGATTACAAAACACATAAAATTTTAAAAATTGATCTTAGCCAGTTAGGAGAAAGAGGCAACTCTTTGGGTAAGAGTTGGTTTCATTCTTTGAAACATTATTCGGCATATTTTCCGATTTTTATTATCTTCAATGTTGCCAAATCTCCTGTTCCTCAGAGAATCTGGTGTGGAAAGATCAACACCATTACCTCAGTTTGTTTAGAATCTGGCAAGGATGATGGCCATAAGCATCGGGAGGCAGGCTAAGAGTGATTATGCTGTACCCTTGGTACATGGTACCAGGGAAAAAGTAACCAGGATTCTTAAATTTTCCTTTTTTTTTTTTTTTTAGTAGACCATGTTGTTTAGGCTCAGAAAAGATGATTGGTGAGGAAACTGGGAAAATTATTGATTATTGGCTGGGAGAAAGCTTTATTGCCAGAGAGAGCAGCTTTCGCATAGATAGCGAGGCAGGGAGGATAATAAAACTTTCAAACAATGGGAAAGAAAAAAGTGTGTTTCTGCATGTAAAGAGTAAGTATGGAATGTAAAAACCAGATCATTTGGGGAATTTTAGAACTAGTTCCAGACTTTGGGCTTTATTGTAATTGCTATAAAAACCTCTGAAGAGGTTGGAGTTTACATTTCCTATATAGGATTATCAGATAGAACACGGTGGAATAGATTGGTTGGACTGCTAACAGTGGATGATGGGGACCAGGTAGAAGACGTTATTTCAGGTGAGGGAGTTGGAAGATTTGACTCTATGTAACACGATGGAGTGCAAACATTTATGGTTATCCATTTATTACAATGCTAAATTACAGAATAATTTGAACCATATTGGATTTTTAAAAAAAGAAAGCAAGGCTTATTATATTTTTAAAATATAAACTGCCTGCCAAGTTTTTTGATGAATAGAGAATATAAAGTAACCCAGCACTGAGCAGGAGATAACTTGAGAACCAAGATAAAAGAGAAAGATCATATTAAAAAAAAAGACATTTTGAAGACATTCGGGTCTCTAAATTGTGATGTGGAATAGGTATTTTAATTTTTAATTTATTTTTCCTTCTCTAATATCAGCATATAATATAAGGTGTATGGGTATAAACATGTGCATATATGAATATATGAACACAGATAAGTGAATTAATAATAAATGAACTGAAAATTAAATACAATGTTATGATATAGGTGCCCAATTCAAACAAGATGTTCTAAAAGGAAATTTAAATAAGAGCCTCCTGGTTCTGGTTTAGTCTAACCTGTTTGTATTAAATACAAACCTATTGTATTAAACTTAACACATTTTAACTAGAGTATTAAATAACTAGGAAATCATGGTGTTCCAAAAAACTCCCAGTTTGGGTGACTTAGAAATGTTTTATTTTTTTAAGCATTACTTCTATTTATTCTTTCACTTTTCTTCAAACATAACATTTTGTGGGTAGATTTCTCCTCTTCCCCCTACAATGTAAAAAGCTAGAAGGAGCATTGCTTCCAACTTAACAACATATACTAGATAATCTGTAAAGTCACAACTTTTCTTGAATTCATCAGAGAGCTGAGGTCACGGTGAAACCAATGGACCCTAAATCAAAGCAAAGATAAACACTGTTAAGGAGGATTAGACAGGAGGACTTGCTCATTGGAAGCAGCTGTTGGGTTCTGGGGGGCATTCCAGAAAGTAGGAAGAATTGAACTGCATTTTTAAACAGCATGCTAGTGGCTGATTGTGGATGAGTATGAGAGTATGGACACCCTGAGTTGCACAGGCACGAAGGGGATTCCTACCCCCTTGAAGGCTTTTCACAGACCTCACTGGATGCCCACAAGAAACATTGAAGGCGAGTCCAGAGAACGGAGAAAGGTTCCCTTTGAGGCAGGCCTGGCAGAAGGCCTTACATCTACTGTATCACCCTGAAGCAGCTCACCCTCTCACCCTCAGGACAAGGATGAAGACTCATTGCAGCTGAAGGAAGGGAACAGAAAACCTCCTATGCCTAGAGTTGGTGGGGGGAATATATCCAGGGCTAAGATAATTAATGGAAAGGATCACTGGGAAGACCTTGCATGGAGATCCAGTATTTGAGCCACTGATCCATTGCTTCTCCACTCCAAATGTGTCTGTCCTTGTCCTAAGTGATACTCAAACATTTTGTTTCCTTAAAAGAACTCTAGAGTACAAATCAAAACCACAGTGAGATACCCACCACTCTGCATTCCCACCAGCAGTGGGAATGCCACTCTAGAAAACAGTATGGAGGTTCCTCACAAAATTAAAAATAGAACTACCCTACAACCAGCAATTGCACTATGAGGTATTTATCCAAAGGATACAAAAATGCTGATTTGAAGGGGCACATGCACCCCAATGTTTATAGTAGCACTAACGACAATAGCCAAAGTATGGAAAGAGTCCAAATGTCCATTGACTGATGAATGCTTAAAGAAGAAGTGGTGTGTGTATGTATGTATATATATATATATATATATATATATATATATATACACACACACACACACACACATACACACACACACACACAATGGAATACTACTAAGTGATGAAGAAGAATGAAATCTTGCCAATGGCAACAATGTGGATGGAACTACCACGTATTATGCTAAGTGAAACAAGTCAGAGAAAGACAAATATAAGATTTCACTCATATATATAATTTAAGAAACGAAACATGACCAGAGGGGTAGGGAAGCAAAAATAAGATAAAAACAGGGAGGGAAACCATAAGAGACTCTTAAATACAGAGAACAGACCGAGGGTTGGAGGGAGGTGGGTGGGGGATGGGCTAAATGGGGAATGGGCATTAAGGAGGGCACTTGTTGGGATGAGTTACTGGGTGTTATATGTAAGTGATGAATCACTAAATTCTGCTCTTGAAACCATTATTATACTATATGCTATCTAACTTGGATTTAAATAAATTTTTAAAAAAGAGAGCACTAGAGGAAGACAGGTTCTCTTTCCTGATTCTGGAAAGCTTTGCTGCTTTTTGTTCCAGTGAGAGGCTGGTAGATTGACATGTTGGCACCTGCTGGAATTCGCTTACTTCCATGAGTTTCAGTCACATTCTGCAGGGATCTTCACTAAGAGGATCCCCAGAGCCATCTTTTTGGATCCTTCTTGGGATCCCAGGAAGCTCCCTAGAGAGTTTCCTAGCACCCTCCCTTCTGCTGGAATCTTCCCAGTGACGTTCTGGTGAGTCCAGCTGGTGCCCAAACAGGATCCCCTAAGTTCAACAGAACACCTGTCTGACAGCTTGACAGTGTCCTGGTGAATTTCCTGCCCACCTGCCTTAGTCTGCTGATAAGCTTTGGGGGAAAAAGTTACTGCCTGCCACTTCTGGTCCACAGTTCTGTGTTCACAACCCCCCTATCATCAGTGTCCCAGAGGCAGGTTTCCAGCCTACCTGTCCAGCCTGTAGTCTTCAACCCACCTGTTTCAGCCCACCAACTGTGTATCAGCTCTGATCATGAATAGTTCAGATACAGATGCTGGAGCTCTATATCCTCCAATGAAATCTGAATCCCAGGCTTGAGAAGGATTATCTCCTTAAAAGTCTGTCTTCCTAAGGTTACTCTCTCTCTCATCAGTGAATTGTTCTTTAGGAATTTCCTTTTATTCCCTTTTAGTAGTCAATGCCTTGGAATATTTCATGGTTCTTCTGTGAACAGTATGGTTCCATCCAGATGTGGTTTCCATGTCCTGACTGGACCTTAAATGATACAGAATTAGTACCATAAGTGGTCTCAGGAGATAGATTCCCAAAGATGAGGTTTGGGATTTATTTGATCCTGCTTTTGGGATTGAGCCCAATGGATAGACTGGACCATTTATTAATTTCTTACCAGGTCCAAATTCACCAAACTGTGATACTGGAACTTCAAAACAAACAAACAAAAAAAGTTTCAACAGCAGAGGGCACTGGAGGGACACTCAGGGAGAATGGGGCTTTTCATCCTTGTTCTAAAGTGCTTTGTTTCTGCTGCTGGGAAGCTGGGCTAGCCTGCATGACACTCAGGAGAGCAAATTCTCAGTGAATTTCAGCAGCTCTCACTGTTGACTGTCTGAGCTTTTCAGCAAGCAGCGCTTACAGAGTTGCCCAGTAAGATCTGTGGCCCCAGCTGGCTTCCTTGTGGTTCCACAGTATGGAGAGTGCCACAGATGCCTCACCTGACTTCCCTGAGGCAAATCCAGTGGCTCCCCCCAGGAACAGTATCTGGGCAAGTTCCAGGGATTCTCCCTCTAATTTCTTGGCAAGTTTAACAGCAACGCATGTGGGCAGATTCCCATTGAATTCCATGGGTGGCCCAGCTGGCTTCCCCATGTTCAGTAGTATCTCGCATGGCCAGATTTCTCACTTCTGCAGGCTCCATAGCCAGCATCTCAGACAGTTCAATATATACCCCCTTTTGTTCTTAGCTGTTTGCCAGTGGCTTTCTGCTGAATCCAGCTTGTACCCTGTCTAGCTTTCGAGCAAGTTCCAAAGCATCCCCACACCAGATTCACAGTGTGTGTGCGTGTGCATGTGTGTATATGTATATGTGTGTGTGTGTATATACATATACATATACTTATATATGCGTACACATGTATATACATATATACGTGTGTGTGTGTGTGTGTGTGTGTGTGTGTGTATTTATTTATTTATTTATTTGCACCCAGAAAGTAGTTTCCTGCCCACCCAATGTAGCCTTCTGGCACTCCAACAGGAATTTCCAAACGCTTTTCTGAACTTGTACTATCTTGTCCATCAATCTAATTGAACAAACACCCCAGTGCCAACTGTGGAAAGTCTCTTGCCTGGGAGGAATTCAGGAGCCTTCTCCACTATCCAGTGTGTTGCAATTCCACCCTCCTTCAACAATGACTGAATTCCAACCTTGAAAGGAGCCCATGTTTCCATGTTTGTTTCACACTTGGATACTCCCTCTCAACCCAAGGATATTATTTTGAGGTCTCTCTTACCTCCTAGCAATTTAATTCCTTGCTCATAGTTAATCACTCTTTATATTAAAAATTCGCATTTCATTTTACTCTGTGGTCTCTGTTTACCAACTGGGCCTAACACATTTAAAAGGAGAGTGCCTAACTACGATTGATGTTGAACCAAAGAAACCTTGAGGGTCCCTCTGCCCAACTACCTCAGCTAGCATGTACCAAGTAACAAAACCAGCAGATCTACACAAATTAATAATGTTGGAAATGGAACAAGAATACAAAATGATTTTTCCTCCATTTAATTGCTCTTAAATGTGACTGTTGAAAAAATAGCATTTGTCTGTTCATAGTATATGTAAAAGTAAAATGTAATACCAAATTAGTACAGTGGATAGGAAGAATGTATTTGGAGTATGTTGTTTGAGGTCCTTAGAATACAGCTACAGTATTTTTATATTATCTGAATATAGACCACGATTCATTAAATACATATATTGTAAACTCAACATCTATTAGGGGGACATATTATAAAAGAGTTCTAACTAGTAAGCTGATTATAGATATAAAATGAAACAGTAATAGTCCAAAAGAAGAAAAACAGTAAAAGAAACAACAGATGAAATGAATAGAAAACAGCTGGGAAGATTTTTAATCCAGCCATATCAATAATCACATTAAATCTCAATGATCTAAACTCAGGGGTCAGCAAATTGCAGACCAAGGGCCAAATCCAGCCATGCCCATTTGTTTGCATATTGATTATGGTTGATCTTATACTTACAGAATTGGTTAGTTATGACAGAGACCTAATGGCCTGAAAACATGGAAATAATTGTGATCTGGCCTTTTACAGAAAAATTTACCAACTTCTAAGAACATCAATGAAAAAAACCAGAGATGGTAAATTTGATTTAAAAAAAAATCCCAAGAACCAACTACATGCTAGGTCTAGGAAAGCCACTTTAAATATGAAAATATATATAAGTTAAAAGAATTGAAAAAGATGCTAGAAAAACACAATAAATTTAAAAAGAATTATAGTGGTGGTGTTTCCATCAGAAAAAGTAGACCAGTATAGGGGATGAGATTAGGGATATAGAAGAATAAATAAGAACACAGTATAATGATAAAAGGGTCAGTTCACAGCTATGTACCTAATAACTTCAAAATATACAAAGTAAATACTATAAGAATATTAAAAAGAATTAAATCCATAATTACACATGAAGATTCTAACACTTCAAGGTCAGCAAATGTAGAAAGTAAGTATATAGAAGGTACAAGCACCACTATCAGCCAATTTGACCAAATATATGTAAAATGTATGCATATATACACTTATTTTTTGACTGTTCATGGTAGAATCAATAAATTGTATAATGTAGGCCATAAAAAATCTCAATAAATTAAAAAGGATTGAAACAATACAAAGTATGTTCTCTGACCAGAGTGAAAGTAAACTAGAAATTATGAACACAGAGATATGTGGAAAATAGCCAAATACCTGGAATTTTTACACTTGAAAATAAATTGTGGATCAAGTAGCTAATCATGGAATGATACAAAAATATTTTAAATTGAAGGAAAATGGAAATGCAGCATATCAGATTTATGGAATAATGCTAAGGTTTTTTGAAAAGTTTATGGCTTAAAAATTATCAAATTAGTGATTGAAGCTTACATTTTAAGAAACTAGGAAAAGAACAAAACTACACTCAAAATAAGCAGAAAATATGGAGTTAAGATCAGTGCCCCAAATGAATTGATTTTCAATATACTTTCAATGGATAGTTGGAAATTGCAATAAAAAAACCCATAAGGGGTGCCTGGGTAGCTTAGTCAGTTAAGTGGCCACCTTGATTTTGGTTCAGGTAATGATCTCACAGTCGTGAAATTGAGCCCCAACATCAGGCTCTGTACTGGGCATGGAGCCTGCTTAAGATTCTATCTCTCCTTCTACCCCTGCCCCACCGGCTCACACTCAGTCTTTCTCTCTCTCAAAACATAATAAAATCTAAAAAAAATTAAAAAACATAAGAATTACGAATATTTAAATTTCATTAAATAAAGTGCATTACTTGCCCTGTGAACTGAAATATTAGAAAAATTAAAGAAGCTCCCAATAAATGGAGAAATGTACTATGCTCATGAATCATAGGACTCACCCTATGTTTATTGTCCAAAATTTTTACAGGTACTGAAAACTTCATGGATGTGGCAATTGAAGGGAAACAGGCCAATCGATAAATGATGGATAGATGAGAGATGATAGATAAAATGTGTTTATAATGAGTGATATGGAGAAATACATATTCTGTGTTTTCTGAAAGAGATAACATAGATCTATCATTATATACGTTTTTATTTGTTACTTACATAAGAACGGTGGCAGGCTTGAGATGCAACTAAGGCAGGATGCTCTGTACTCCTTTGTAAAACCCCTTATTCATTGGTATACAAAGTTCTTATCAAAGAACCAACAGAATAAATACATTTCCTAAAATGGAATTAGTAAATGTACTCATAAATTTGATGTATACTCCCACAGATTTTAAAAGAGTACACAGAAATTCTGTATAGTTGAAAGGATGTATCAACTTGTCTAAACCCATCTTCATACTGTTTCATCTTTTTTTTTTTTTTTTGGGAAATGACCTAAGTTACATAAGTTAAATATCTTTAAATCTGTGTTTATGGGTATTTCTCAGTTCTCTCTTTTTTTTAATTTTTAAAAAATACTTTATTTTTGAGAGAGAGATAGAGCATGAGCAGGGGAGGGGCAGAGAGAGAGGGAGACACAGAATCTGAAACAGGCTCCAGGATCTGAGCTGTCAGCACGGAGCCTGATGCGGGGCTCAAACTCACGAACCGTGAGATCAAGCCCTGAGCCAAAGTTGGACACTCAACCGACTGAGCCACCAGGTGCCCCTCAGAATTTCTCTTAAAATTTTTTTTTAAATTTTTTATTTATTTTAGAGCATATGTAAGTGGGAGAGGGGCAGAGGGGAAAGAGAGAGAATCTCAAGCACAGTCCATGCTCAGCACAGAGCTGGATACGAAGCTGGATCCCATGATCCCAGGATCATGACTTGAGCCAAAATCAAGAGTCAGACGCTCAACCGACTAAGCCACCTAGGCACCCCTCAGAGGTTCTTTTATAAGAAATGAGGCAAAACGGGGCGCCTGGGTGGTGCAGTTGGTTAGGCGTCCGACTTCAGCCAGGTCACGATCTCGCGGTCCGTGAGTTCGAGCCCCGCGTCAGGCTCTGGGCTGACAGCTCAAAGCCTGGAGCCTGTTTCCGATTCTGTGTCTCCCTCTCTCTGCCCTTCCCCCGTTCATGCTCTGTGTCTCTCTGTCCCCAAAATAAATAAACGTTGAAAAAAATTAAAAAAAAAAAAAAGAAATGAGGCAAAACACAAATATCTAATCATGTATATGAAGCAATATATGTGATAGGTATTTTATCTACAGGCATACAGAGTTTGTGTGTTTTCACAGGCTTTGTGGTACACAGATCAGAGAGGTAGAGAATGGAGGTGTGATTTGCTATCTATCCTGTCCTTGTCTTCTGGACAGGTTTTGAATTTGTAAAGTAAGAGAAGAGTTTTAGATTCAAAGCACAAGCAAAAGGGAGGCATGGACTTGTTGAGAGAGCACTGTTCTCTATTCCCCCACAATCTCCTGTGCATTGTTGGAGTCCTGAAGACAGGGGTGGCGAGAGCCACTGCAATTAGCAACATAAATGCTTATGACTCCTAGGTGAATTGTGTTCTAATAAAGGACAATGGCAGGCTGCCAGCCTAAACTGAATTTTAATCAGTAAATAGAAACTGTTCTGACCAGGTTATCCAGGTGATTCTTTCAAAAAGCCAAATATAGTCACGATAGGCCCTGTCTTTAATTATTCCATGGCTTTCCATTGCTTATTGAATAAAAAGCAACAATGAATACAATGGTATACATTCTCATGCTATCCGCATATTTTACCCCTCATAAATTACGTAGTGATGTCATTGTGTGATTGGTCCAATAGTATTAGTCTTCTTTAGTAGAATGGAGTGTCTCATAAAGTAGACACCATACCTGTCTTTTTCACTGTTATTTTCCGAAACTACCGAACTTAACTCACTGGTTGAGTGAATAAATGAATGCTCTTCCTGAATTTAAATTTGGAGTTCCCAGAATGCAGTTGATGCATTTTCTTTATATAAAAATATTGACCCAACGGTGGTAGAAAGATTGACTTTATGTAGAAAACCTCAGAGGTGTGAAAAGGGAGGCAATCTGAGTATAAGCACACGTGAGCTTCTCTCATGCCAGACTTGCGAGTTGGGGGATGGACATGGTTTGGCTGTGACTTGAACGTACCGGGTCTGCCTTACAGAGACTGCCGTTCAACTCATCCGCCAAAGGAGATTCCTAAAGTGGTTTCTTCAACTTCTGTTTGTGCACATGATTTCCCAGGCTTCCTCATGTACCTCTTTTGACTACTTCAGTTCCGGAAGCTTTATAGGAGCACTGTGGCCGTCTTTCAGCAACTCCAGTGATAACACTGGATTTTACCTTTCATTTCTGAGTTTCTTGACATTTATCTTCCCTCTCTTGGTGCTTTCAACTCCTGCTACCTTCCTTAGATGCCTGCTAATCTTTTCTGATAGTTACCATCCTGACAGACACCATGGCTCTACACAGACCCTTATCTACTCCAGTTCCTCCACCCCCATCTTTCACGACTGCATGTCTTAAAAAACCATATGTTCCCGAGTGTCAGGAAGTTCTGTCAAATGTTATGAAATCTCATGAATAACATAATTGAATCCTCCTTGCTCACCTCCCTTTCCTCTTTAGATTTCCATACATCCTCATCCCAGGTGTTCCTGTGGTTCATGGCCTCTTTTTATAAGAATAATCTGTAGAATTTGAAGAATAATTTATACAAATAATTATAATTTATTAAGATCTACAAAATGGAAATGAACCTTGGGCACTTTGTGTTTCTCTAATTGTGAACAGTAGTCTTGCAAAGTAAGAATGATTATCCCATTTTCTAGAGAAGGAACAACCAGCCACTTTGAATTCCTTTTGACAGAGTTCACATTCTACACATCTTGGAAGGCAAAGTGTCCTTTCTGAGAGAGCTTAGCAAGAAATGGTGGTATTTCTTCATTCTCTGCACCTCTCAGAAATATGGGAGTAACTGAACTCTCTATCCTCTACCCTCTCACAAGGAGAGAATCAGCAATTCCACAGTATTACTTTTAGGTTACCTGGAAAGTACAAAAAAGAACTTATCAGAATAACTAGTAGAGGAGGCCAAGAATATACAATGGGAAAAAGACAATGTCTTCACGGTGCTGGGAATCTAGACAGCTACATGCAAAAGAATGAAACTGGACCACCTTTTTTTTATACCATATACAAAAGCAAACTAAAAATGGGTTAACTGCCTAAATGTGAAACCTGAAACTGCAAAATTCCTGGAAGAAAGGCAGTAATTTCTTTGACATCATAGAGACACTTTTCTGGATCTGTCTCCTCTGGCAAGAGAAACAAAAGCAAAATTAAACTATTGGGACTATATCCCCAAATAAAAGGGTTTGCACAGCAAAGGAAACCATCAACAAAATAAAAATACAACCTGCCAAATGGGAGAAAAATATTGGCAATTGATATATATGATAAAGGGTTAATATCCAAAATATATAAAGAACTTCTACAACTTATCACCAAGAAACCAAAGGATCTAGTTAAAAAAAATGAGTATGGTACATGAATAGACATTTGTCCAAACCATCAGAAAAAAGAAAAAAAAAAAAAAAAAAAGAAAAAAAACAGATGGCCCACAGACACTGAAAAGATGCTCAGCATCACCAAATATCAGGGAAATAATGAGATGCCTGTCAGAATAGCTAAAGTCAAAACCACAAGAAATAACAAGTGTTGGTGAGGATGTGGAGAAAAAGGAACCCTTTTGCACTGTCAGTGGGAATGTAAATTGGTGCATCCATGCTGGAAAACAGTATGGTTTCCTCAAAAAATTAAAAATAAGAATTAGCATATGATCCGGTAATTCCACTACTGGGTATTTACTGAAAGAAAATAAAAACACTAATCCCAAAAGATATATATTCCCCTAGTGTGTTTTTTTAATTTGAGAGAGAGAGAGAGAGAGAGAGAGAGCGAGCACATGCAAGTAGGGCCAGAGAGGGAGAGAGGGAGAGGGAGAGAGAATATCAAGCAAGCTCCATGCTGAGAGAGAATGCCAATGCCGGGCTCCATCCCATTGCACTGGGATCATGACCTGAGCCAAAATCAAGAGTCAGACACTCAACCAACTGAGCCACCTGGGCAGCCCTATTACTGCCCTTCTTAAAAATGTTCTTTACAATGCCGCCCAATAGAAATTTCTAAATGGAAATATATTATCTTTATGTAATTTTTTCCTGTGGTTGTTATTTACCTTGGTTAAGCACAAACTTTTTACTATGACATACAAGATGCTTCAGAATTTGTATCCCACTGGGTCTCCACACAGTACCTCTTTCTCATCTACCTTTTGCATTCCAACCATGAGTGAGATTTAGTTGTCTCTATATATTGTCATGGTTGTGTATACTGTTCTTTTTTCCCATTTTCTCCTATTTTTGACCTCAGGAGCCACTGTTCCCAATGGAACTGTATCTTATCCTTTATGTGTTAGGGAGAGAAAACAGTTGAGAAACTCAGCATATGATTTTCTGCATAATTATTGTACTGTGAATATTCTCCTATCAGTTATATGTCTACCTGACCATTTCTCTCTGCTAAGTTAAAGCTTTCTTTATTATACATCCTTGTATTTCAGTGCCTGGCACATGGTTGATTATAAGTTAGTAATTGAAAGTGTGAGTGTTGGAATGATTTCCAGAAAGATGTCTTGCACAATATCCTTCTTTCTTTTTTAAGATACTCATCTTCAAGATTAGTGAAAGCCCCACTGTTTGACTTTTTGTTTCCTTAGAGAAAGAACACTGTAGAAATACAAAATGATCTTTATTGATACAGTCCTGCCAACTCAGTCTTGCTACTACTAACTTGATTAATTTGACACTATTTTACATGTCCCAAACACCAACACAAATAACAAAGAATAGAACCAACCTGGTAGGATTATGTTCAGAAATGGGAAACCCAGGACATTTTGAGAAATGAATGGATGTAATGGCATGTAGAACTAAATTTGTGAACTGTTAGATGGAAAAAAAAAACCCTCTTATGATCACTACAAGTATTATTTAGGGTGCTGTTTTCAGCAATTCATAAAATTCAGCTCCAAAAGAGAATCTCAAAGGGCAGGTTTGCAAATTGTGCTGTCGTCTTTAAAACCGTCTCTTTCTTGAGCGGGGAACGCTTTTCCACAATGATTTCTAGTTTCTAGTAATGCACTCACCGCCTCAGCTGTTTCATCTTTTTTATTAATGCCAAATCGGCCTGATGGTGACTGACATACTGTCTTTTTGAAATACACAGATCACATAGAAGGCATTTCTTAAAACAACAGTTGTTCTAAAGCCACAGATGGGTCTGTAGCACCCATAATCCTACCCCTGTTTTATAAACAATAGTTGGCAGCCTGCATGAGTTGAGGATTGCAGAGTGTCAAGGAATCTTGGAGGGTCTCTATGGGCCTTAATGAAGACAGCCAGTGTTGTCATCTGGTTGTCCAATGAAGGGGAGGAAAAAACCAAAAGTTTTTAATTCAATACTTGAATGAATTAAGGAATGAATAGCAAATGTTACAGTGAAACCAATTCTCATCCCCAATGAGCCCATACGGACCTTGCATTCCTAGTAGCAGAATTTGTTGTATGCCCTTGAATTTGAGCTTTACTTAAAATAGTCATTACAGCTTAATGGAGCAAAGTTTGGATTCTTTTTAAAAAGGCAATAAGTAAATCATTTATCCATAAGGTTTCGGAAGATACTACTATTTAGGAATTCAATAATATAGCCAATACTTATTAAAAAGCTTACAACATATCTAGTGAAGCAAGAAAACCAGGGAATACAAATATCAATATCATTTTGATAGCCCTTAAGCAACTCAAAGTGAAGCAAAGAGAGACATAGAGAGCCACGTTTATAAACCAATTATAATTTGAAAAGTACATAGTATATACATAGGAAATGCTAACTCTTATGTATACTAGACTTGTATATGAAAGGTATCACATAGTGTATACTCCTTTTTGTCTGGCATCTTTCACTTAGGATAATTATTCTGTGATTCATCCATTAGTACTACATGCCAATAGTTCTCTTTGTTATTGCCAAATATATTCCAAGGTATAATTTTTATCACAGTTTTCTTATTCATTCACCTGTTGAAGGTTTTTCTAGTTCTTGGATAATACAAACAAAGCTACTATAAATGTTCATATATAGGTCTTCGTATGGACATTCTCCCCTTTCTCTTCAATAAATATGAGTGGAATGGCTGGATCATATGGCAGATGCATATTTGACATTTAAGAAACTACTGAATTATTTTACAAAGTATTTGTACTCATATATGTATATATGAGTTATATATACGAGTGTGTTTATGTATATACTTCTATATGTTTACATACTTTTGAGTATGTATGCTTTTTTTTTTAATTTTTTTTTCAACGTTTATTTATTTTTGGGACAGAGAGAGACAGAGCATGAACGGGGGAGGGGCAGAGAGAGAGGGAGACACAGAATCTGAAACAGGCTCCAGGCTCTGAGCCATCAGCCCAGAGCCTGACGCGGGGCTCGAACTCCCAGACCGCGAGATCGTGACCTGGCTGAAGTTGGACGCTTAACTGACTGCGCCACCCAGGCGCCCCAAGTATGTATGCTTTTAAAAGATGTTTATTTTGAGAAAGTGAATGAATGAGCGTGTGCAAGTTGGGGAGGGAGAGAGAGAATCCCAAGCAAGCTCCACACTGTCACCACAGGGCCCAAGCAGGGCTCAAGCTCATGAACATGAGATCATGACCTAAGCCGAAATCAGGAGTCTGATACTTAACTAGCTGAGACACCCAGGTGCCCCTGAGTGTGTATGCTTTTATATGTAGGTATTTAGAGATTTTAAGGAACTGGCTCATGCTGTTACAGGGACTGGCAAATCTGAAATCTGTAGGGTAGGTCAGCAGGCTGAAAACTCAGGAATTCTGCCTCAAACCTGCAATGCAGAAACCCAGCCTTCTCTGGGAAGCTTCAGTCTTTGCTCTTGTTACAGCTTTGAATGGATTGGATAATGTCCATGTATATTATGGAAGGTAATCTTTATTTAAAGTCAGTTGATATGTTAATCACATCTAAAAATTATTCACAACAACGTCTAGACTAGTAGTTTGACCAAACAACTGGACACCATAGCCTGGCCAAGTTGGCACATACAGTAACAATCATATAATGTAATCATACATACATGCACACAATCACTCTACTGTTACCCTTCCCTAAGGAGACAATCTATAATCACAGTTAGTATCTGCCTCTAGCTCAAAGTAAAGGATTTTGAGTTGATCTTCATGCCTCTGTTAGGTCAAATGTGAGTCCATCATTTTGTACCCCATAGTTAAATAAAACACACAGCCACTGAAAACCTTTCCAAGATCTAGAGTTCCAGGGAGAGCACCATTATATCTCCAAGGACAGGGGTGTGTGCATGCACAAGAATGCACACACATACAAACAATAAGTAATAAGTAGTAAGTAAGTTGGTGTATAGAAAATGTCGCTTGCTTCTTGCCTAGGATAAGGAATAATCTCTCCTCTGATAATAGCCATGAGTTCCTTGGTTTGACAATCTGACAACATATAGAAATGCTTCCTAGGATAACTGTATTTTTCTCTGACCACCAATGACATATCTCGGGGCATTTTAAGTGAACATAATAAGGGATAGGAAGCCATTAATTTTAATTGGCTAGATTATAAAGTAAAAAAATCTCAGGTTTTTTTATAACATTGTTTGGAGTTTCTCAGAAATATAGCACACTATCAGGCAGCTAGTCAGTTTTGTTATGATAAACACCATGGATTAGAAATAAATTGCAGAAATGTTATAAATCCATAATTGTAGAATCTGGATAATGTGCTTTTTTCTTTTTCTAAGTGATTGTCTTCTGTCATTTCTATCCTTTCTTGTAGCCTTTAGAGAAATGACATCCATTCTCTTTTTTTACCTAGACACTATGTTAAGTAATAGGCATGCTTGATGAAGCATAGCCCAACGTGTCCCTATCATAAAGTGCCTCCGATAAAATTGAAGCAATTAATACTTCTGCCATTGGAGTCAAGAGCAGGAGATGATGGAGGTGTGGAATAAAAAGAATCAACATCACACATTTTTATAAGTACTCTTGGGTCCAAAAATCAATCCCCACTGTACTTGTTGCCTAATTGTTCATTGCAAAATGTTTTGTTTTCTTCATTTTACTCCTGGAGACCAAAGGCTTATTTGATCCTGTTGCCTCAGATTGTTGGCATAGGGTAGAAGAAGGTCTGTCTTTAAAAAAGAACAGAAGATTGAGGAGGGCACCTTTTGGGATGAGCACTGGGTGTTGTATGGAAACCAATTTGACAATAAATTTCATATATTAAAAAAAAAAAAGAACAGAAGAAAAGAACTACACATAATACTTTTCCTAATCTCAGACATGTTACCTTAGAAGGAAGTTGATTATTTTCTATCAGGACTCTACTGAAGACTATAAGAAACAAATATATGCCCAAATCTGAGATTTTTCTGCCAGGTTCCCTACCCTTCTATCTTTGGTATGCATATAGACCAAAATCCAGATAAAAATCTATCTCTTTTCCTAATGTGTAACCCGAAATGGACTCCCTCCTCACCCCCAAAGGATCTTCAGTTCATTTTATATCATTCAGTTCCCTTTTTTGGAGTATGCTACTTTCTTTTTTTTTTTTTTTTTCAATATGTGAGGTTTATTGTCAAATTGGTTTCCATACAACACCCAGTGCTCATCCCAAAAGGTGCCCTCCTCAATACCCACCCTCCCCTCCCTCCCACCCCCCATCAACCCTCAGTTTGTTCTCAGTTTTTAAGAGTCTCTTATGCTTTGGCTCTCTTCCACTCTAACCTCTTTTTTTTTCCTTCCCCTCCCGCATGGGTTTCTGTTAAGTTTCTCAGGATCCACATAAGAGTGAAAACATATGGTATCTGTCTTTCTCTGTATGGCTTATTTCACTTAGCATTACACTCTCCAGTTCCATCCATGTTGCTACAAAGAGCCATATTTCATTCTTTCTCATTGCCACGTAGTACTCCATTGTGTATATAAACTACAATTTCTTTATCCATTGTCAGTTGATGGACATTTAGGCTCTTTCCATAATTTGGCTATTGTTGAGAGTGCTGCTATAAACATTGGGGTACAAGTGCCCCTATGCATCAGTATGGAGTATGCTACTTTCAACACTGCAATCCTGGTCTCAACTTTCAAATCAAATAATTAACAATATATATAGGAATGAATAGAAATCCAACTCAAGCTAGCAAAAATTAGTTTATTAGCTCTTTTATCTTGCAAGTTCAGGAAAAGAGAAACTTTCAGGGCTGGTTGGATTCAGAGATGCAAGTGATATGGTAGCCTTTCTCTTGGGTCTGCTTTCTTCTAAGTACTGGCATCACTCAAGCCCATGATGGGTGATTCAGATGCAGTCTATGGAACAGATTTGAGGAAAAAATAGCCTGAATCATGATATGTTTTAGAAGGACCTTGTAAGCCAAGTCCATGATCAAATATAGAGGCCAAAAATTCCTTTGTAGAAGTGATGGAGGATGTAAGAGGGTGGAAAGGAGAGTGGCCTGAGCAAAGGATACGGAAGATGGAAGAACACTTCACTTGTTTCAAAGCTTCCAGAAAAGCTAGTTCTGCTGTTGGAGGTACAAAATCGTACCCTTTGCTGTCTTAGCGGTGCCTTGTAAAAACATTTAGAACAGAATGGATCTTTTTCTGATTAATCTTTTTCTGATTGATCTGAGTCATCAATAAAGAAGGATTGAAGTTTCCAAATGGTAGAAAAGGTTGTGTATTTCTCTGGGCCATTTGTTGAAGCTCTTATAAGGGACTCCTTTAGGCAAAAATCACATGTTGTCCTACCAAGAATCCCCAGGAATAGCAGTCCAGCTGACTGCACATGAAGCCAACCCTACCCCATGGCTGAAAGATGGAAACCAAACATTGTAAAGATGCTAGATGCTTATTGAAAGCAGTTACAGACATTTTAGTGGTTTGGGACAGTGTAATAGTCCTGACTAGAGGAGTATATTTTGTGGTCCATCTTCTTCCCTTTTATGATGGTTTTATCTTTACCCATTAAGAAAAGCATAGCAGAGTTCTGCTCTCTCTGTGACACTCAAGTTTTTATAGGCAGTGATCTGCAAAAGTTGAGTCTGGGTTGGGTCCCAATAGCTCCCATCTGCTGCTGCCTGATATTTACCAAGAAGTCCCTTGGGGTGGAGTAAATGGTGGGTGTTGTTCCTCGGTCACCAACATCTAAAACAGAGAACTGGTGAGCAAGCCTGTAAAAAATTGAGTCACTGGGATGGGGTTCAATAAAGCAGGGCTAGAATTTCTTTTCTGGAAAAGGAGAAAATAGTCTTTCATTGTATTTAAAAGTAAAGATTTGATTTGGCCATGCAGAGAACATTTGTTTTTTTTTTTTTTTCACCATTTTGAAGAGATGGATATTAATTGGTGTGTTTAACTTGGATGCTATGTTGGGCATCATGCAGGGCTTCTTAGCCTGAGCACTGTCTAGATACTATCTGATAACAGGGAGATATTTAGAGGCTTAAAGGTAGGTCACGTGTGATTAAAAAGTGTAATAAGTTATGGGAAAGAAAAGTTAATAAAGTGACCAGGAAATATGCTAAACGGAGCACAGTCTCATAGTCCCACAGCATTTTATTCAATTAGTTCCCTTAGAAACTCATGCCTGACTCAGAACACAAACATTTAAATAGGGCAAGGAGGGCCTGAAAAGAACTCAAAGAAAAATGACAAAATTATTTTCAAAAAGGAAAGCACTACAAAAAGCTAAAAGGCTCTATCTCAGATTTTCTACTGGTTGCTGCACCTGTCTGGGTATCCACTTTCTCACCTGTGAAGGAGAGCCAAGATGAATGGTGAGATTTTCTTGTGTGTGGAAATCCGTCTCAATCTAGAGAAAGAAGTATTCCTTTCCCCCCATCCCTTTTTGTTTTTAACCATGAACCCTTTCATCTATCCTTTTCAGCTCAACACTCCAAGAATTTCCTTTACACGTTGATTCTTTTTTGGTTCTCTCTCTCCTCTCCCCTCCCTCTCTCCCATTTTATTACTCTCAGATTTTCAATCTCTTCTCTGCTGGCTCTTCTTAGGGAATAAACATGCTGTCATCCTAAAGTAATAGTAATTAAGAAAAAAAAAACCCTTCCTTGAAACTTTATGCCTCTCTCCTTCTATTGTGTTATGTATTTCTTTGACTTTCAAGCTAGACCCCATAAAAGTATTCCATGCAGTAACTGTATCAACTCACTCTTCAAAGATTAGCCATGCTCTGGAAAGGCAGACTGGGGCATTTTTGATGCAAAATTATTTCTAGCTCAGGTATAAGGAAAGAACTAAGTTCACTGGAATATTTCTCCAAATCCTCTAATATAAAATTTGGGTATTATAATATCATACTATACTGTATAAGTCAGTGTCACAGTGTAGTGTGTGTTATATATGTATTATATACATTAGTATCTATTATATGCATTATACATTACATATATATTTTATATACAAACACACATAATATATGTATTATATATGTCTGTGCTAGAATGCAGTACAGCCTAGCAAGATAAATCTGTCATGGTTCTTTAAGCGACAAATCAAATACAAAACTGCCACATCTTTGTATATTTGCTGTTTTGTCACTTTGACTTCATTCAGTCTGCAGCTCTCCCTACATATGCTTCGTCTATGTAATCATCTTCACTCTTTTTTTTTTTTTTATTTTTTTTTATTTTTGGGACAGAGAGAGACAGAGCATGAACGGGGGAGGGGCAGAGAGAGAGGGAGACACAGAATCGGAAACAGGCTCCAGGCTCTGAGCCATCAGCCCAGAGCCCGACGCGGGGCTCGAACTCACGGACCGCGAGATCGTGACCTGGCTGAAGTCGGACGCTTAACCGACTGCGCCACCCAGGCGCCCCTCATCTTCACTCTTAAAAAAAAACAGTTTTTGTGATTATGGTTCCACGCCCCACTGACTTGACATTTACCAAGATATCCAATAATCACTCAGTTGGCTACTCTGGTAAATCCCTTTCCATTCTCATTTTGTTTGGCTTCACTGCAGCATCTCTCAAAACTTCTCTCAATTTACACGAACCACAGTCTTTCCCCTGCTTTGTTTCTTCATAATCTTGCCCCAGTTTGTTCTTCTTGGTTGATTATTTTCTCCTTTCACTCTATAGATGAGCTTATTAGCTCTACAGTTTCACTAATGGGCATATGCCTGCACAAACACACATATACACCTATATATTTATATAATTATGTATACTTGTATATGTAATATAAAAACATTTCTATACATAGCACATAGTACACATTTCTTTTTTTAATGTTTATTTTGAGAGAGAGCCCAAGTGGGGGAGGTGGGGGGGGGGCAGAGTATCTGAAGTGGGCTCTGTGCTGACAGCAGAGAGCCCAACGTGGGGCTCAAACTCATGAACCATGAGATCATGACCTGAGCTGAAGTCAGAGGTTCACCCAGCTGAGCCACCCCCAGGTCCCACATACTCATTTCTAAAGTGATGGGTACAACTTCATGGTCATCTTCTTAAACAACTGGCCATGGGCTTTCTTTTGTGTTCCCTAATACTGGAACTTTAACATAGTGCTGATAAGTTGGCAGCTTCAGTTATTCAGACAAGGCCCAAACCCTAAGGAGTGGTATGGAACAACAAAGGTAGAATTAACTTGGAACCCTGGACAGCCAAGAAGAGCTGATTGACCATCATGGATCCCTGACAGTTTTAGACTGTTACGTGAGTGATAAATAGAACTCCCATATTTTTTTGGGTAATTATTTTAGTTTTATTTTTGTTTGATAGCATCATATCCTGTATCCTAACTAGTATACTTTGTTGTCACTAGTTTGATATGTTTCCCTGTAGAAGGTCATTAGACTACTGACTAAATTAGTAGAACTCTAAAATAGTGAAATAATTGGTTTTGGTGACATAGGAGTGTGTGTGGAATTAAAGATTTTGGGGATGGGACAGACTGAGACCCAGCTAGACATTCCTGGTGGTGACTGAAAAAAAAACATGACTAAAGTTTGCTTGAGAAAAAGGTCAGCCCCGCTCAACTCACTGGTTTCTTCTGTTGGGAGCTGTTGTAATATCTTGGGATCTGCTGTGAAAGTGAAGATTTCTCTTTTAACTAGACAGAATACATCCTGTTAACCTAAGGGGTTCACAGACCACTGAAATGACGTCCTAAACCTCTTCCCTTCTATTAGCAGAATATAAGAAAACTCCTTGAGATTTCTAATATTGGGAGGATCTACCAGTTAGGATCTGCCTCCCTTTTCCTTCTTATCAAGAGTGGATGAGAAGCAGGAATAAAAGTAAGTAGTACACACTTACCTGAAAGTCTCTCTTCAAAGAGTGTGAGTATGTCCAGTGCTCACAGCTGACATGCTATAGTGAGTTCTGTGGCCACACCACTGACCAGTAGATAGTCCGTGGACTTTGTCAGTATATTGCAGAACTTTGTAATCAACATATCCTAATCGGGAAGGGTTTCTTCCCCATAAATCTTTTCCTATTCCTTTCCTTGTAACATTTAACATATCATAAGCCGTCTTCGACCTCCTAAATTGCTCATCAGTCTGCACGTAGCAACATGAGAGCCGTTGCATTCGCTCATCCCTGGTGACTGACACAATAGTGCTTTTGCTGTTCCTTGCCTGAGATCTTGCCTCAGCCCCCTCCAGTCATCTACCACAGTTTCAAAAAGATTGCATCCCCACTATCAAAATGGTTTATTGGTTTTCTGCCACCAAAACCCTTCCACGACCACTCATTGGGCCATGATTCTTCCTCATTGGGCTGCTGTCTCCCCTTCAGTCTGTTGTCTCACCGCATCCTCCCCTGCACTCAACTTTTAATCATACCGACTGCATGCCGAGTACCTCCTTTAAGCCTGGTGTGCTTTCCTCGAGTCCCCTTTTCCAACTTCAGTGCAAAAGTCATGTCAAAGGCTGCCTGTTCTGTGAAACTTCCTGAATACCATCTCATCTCTTTAAATTCCCATATCCACTGGCAACAGGTGAATCAACCAATAAATACCATCTTCTTTTGCTCTTTCTGTATTTATATGGATTTGTTGTATAACCTGCAATATTGAATTTGTGAACTTAACAAAACGCGTTCTATCACCCAAAATAATACTTGGCACATGATGGTTACTTGGGAAGTATTTGCTGAATGCCTAAGTGAGTTAATGAGGAAGGTGATGAAATTACTGTTTTAGCAGCTATGTCCTTAGGCATAAAATTTTAAAACCATAGCCTTTTATTTTATGATTAACGTGAATCTTCTGACACTGATTTGCTCAGAGGTCCATTGCCCACAGGATCATATCGCCAAACACTTAATTCACCAAGTTTATCCAAAGTTTTACTTTAATCTACTTTTAAAGTTTACAGTACTTCAGGTGGGATAAATTGGCAAGGCTAAAGTGAAAGTTCTGGAACTTCAATCTGAGGACATTAGCACCTTCATACCGTCCTCGGGCTGCTGGCCTCCCTCTGCCTGCCCTATACCAAAGCTTCTCTGGGCTTTGCAGGCCAGGCAGCGTTTTTACATTGACTCTCCTGTCTTTCTGCCAGCAGAGGGGTCTCTCGCTCTGCACCAGTTTTTAAGATTCAGTATTGGAGCTGGCAGAGACCAGTGAATGTTTCCTAATTAGCTGTTATGATATTAAAATAAAAACTAGCCTAATGACCCTTTGTGAAAAATCTTCAAACACAATTAAAACCAACTAGGTTAATACTAAGCATTGCTAACTAAGTTTAAACAAGTTTTTATTTGTGCGTAAACAGGAAAATATGACAATTTTTCAGCCAGAAAAATTTGGAAAGAATCCCTAAGAAAATGCCAAAGTGTTAGAAAAATTGGAAACACCTTTAAAAAGATTAAGAAAAAATCAATAAAGAATGACATCACGTAATCAGTGAAATTTTCGCTATAATCCTAAGAATGTAGAATTTAAGGGAAAAACTAAGTCATCCAGTAATTGTCAGGTTTGACAGATTGAACAGCCCTTTAAAAATGTTTTTTAAGAGTTGACATTGACTGAATATATTCAAGAACACTCTTCTCATAAGATTTTACATCCCTGAGAATATTAATCACCATCGAAGAAGATTTTGATAGATTGATACGTTCATCAAGTTAGATTTTCAAAAAAAAATGTTTTGATGAATTAGTTTGTGGAAAGTTGACCTTTTCCCTGTATGGGACAACTGGAGCCCCACCAGCTACAGGATGTACATGCTGATGGCCAAGGTGGGCAAGAGAGAATGTCTCATGGTTACAAATCCATCTCTTTCTAGCACTTTGCCAGGGCCAGGCAAACGCTAAGTTCTGTTCATTTCCCCCACTTCATCTCTCTCATTTTCTCTCTCGACTTTGCCTAGGATGGTAATATTTTCTTAGACCTGACTTGAGTGGTACACCCTCGGTACTTAAGTCTAAAGTCCAGAGTAATTCTGCCAATGACAGATGGGTTCTGGGTTCTACATGTATTCCATTCCACTGAAGTTTTGGATATTACTATACAAAACTCCTCTCCCATCCTATGCTGTATTTGCATTAAGTCTTTCTCCCCTTGAAATCAGGCAGAAGTAAACAACACTGATACTTACATTCATTTGATCATTATGTACTATTTGGTGAGTGCTTGAAATGCCCTACCAGAACAGTGAGTCACACAGAGTTCCCAAAAGAATCAGCAGGCGAAGGGCATCCTGAAGCCACATGAAAGCCTTGGTTGTCAACCCACGAAGGTTTCGCCATGGGAATTTTCACCATATCTTAGGCAGAGCTGAATGATCTCTGTAGTTTCCAGTATTGGGCAACTGTTCTGTGTAGAACCTCTAAAGGGCAGACTGATCTCTGAATCATGGTTGACAAAGGTTGACGCTCAAAATTAATTTTCAGCATAAGAAAACTTAGCCCAGGAAACACTCCAGCCAAAGGGTACTGAGTTCTGGTAGTAAGTAATTCTGTGTGTTTTGGAATGTTGTTGAAATAATGATGGAGAGATGAAAATTCATGGAAAGCATTGTATACTGATTCTGCACTGACTTCTTCCTTTACCTAGATATTTAAAGAAACCAGAGCTTTGTCTAGTTTTTAGTATCAGCTTCTGCAGTTCTTCCTGCCACTTACAGACGCTGATAAAATGCATGGGAACATGATTTGTTCTGTGTCTCTCGTGATGTTGGTATGCTAACGGAAGTAGCCCGTATGCCAGCAGTACAGGCCAGGTACAAAAGCCCAAATTAGCTGTGGAGTTGACTGGCTGAAGAATTCTGAGCTTGTTTAGATGATGGAATCTAGCGTAACACTTTCCTTTTACATTTTGTGAAATTTAAACCTAGATGTTCCAAGTGACTGTTTCAAAGAGGAAAGGAAGTGTTTTCTTTTTCCCTCTCTATTATGTATTAAACAGTGAGCTCACTTTTAACATTTGCTTGATATTAACAGCATACTAGAAAGGTAGTAGTATTTTCTTCATTTGAAAGGTAAAACAAAGAATTAAGAAGTTTAAATAACTTCTTGGAAGTCACCTGGCTTGCAGATGGCAGAGCCAGGATTCAGATTTGGGATTCCCATCTATCTGATTTAGCTTTTCCTTTCTTACTATCATAGAAAAGGTTTAATAAATTGAGCATTCCTTTTTATCAGTCTATTGTGTGCTTCAGAGAATCTGCTATTCAAAGGGCATCACTTCTAAGAGTTAATAAAACTAGAACACTTTTCGTAATTCTATATTTCAAATATTTATATTAATGAAATCAATGTTGTAAGATGGTGATTTTCAGTACATGCGAATTAGAGTCGTACTAATAAAATGCCACTTTTACCTTATATTTTGGGGCTTTTATATATTATTTTAAAGGCTACGACCATAGGCTGAAAAAAAGAAGAAGGAAGAAGGAAGGAAGGAAAGAAGGAAGGAAGGGAGAAAATCTTTCATATTCTTTAGAGTTTCTAGACAAACTTGGCTAGTGTGTGGCAGTGTAATCAAGAATAAGGATTTGATTTCCTGATTCTCTGTCCTCTGATCATTCCTTTGTAACATATTGCTTTCTTCAATTACCAAACTCCAGAAGTTATGAATTGGTTATCTTTTTCAAATTTATTCTTTCTCTAATTTAATATGGTTGACAATTTTTCTCTAAAATGTATTAAAAAATTATGAATTATAAGTTACCACTGTGCCATAGTTGCCATAGCAAAAAGAAAATCTGAAAGTTAAAAAAATGCAGCAACAACATCAGCAAGAGAAATTTAGGTTTTCAACAGGTGGGGAAAATCAAGTTCTATTTCTAAGGGATAATTTTAGATTTTAATAACGTAAGATTCCAATTGCAGAAATAAAAGAACCTGAGATATCCAGTCATAGCATAGTGGTGGAAGACGTTGAGAAGATGTAAAATTCCTAAAATTAGAACTATTCTCTTGAAATCTGGGAATCCAAGGAGTCTGTAGAAGGGTTTCAGGAAATTTGTCAACTAAGTAGTTGTATCAAATGGGTGTGTGCATGTGCGTGCATATGTGTGCGTGTGTGGTGTATGTGAGTGTGTATGGTGTGTGAATGTGTCCTGCATGTGTGGTATGTGTGTGGTATGGTGTGTGTGTGTATAGTTTATGAAGGCTGTATGTATGTTGTGTGTGTGTGTATAGTTGTGTGCAGTATGTGAGTATAGATGTGTGTATGGGATGTGTGTGTCTATATGCATGCACACCTGGACACATGTGCTTTTTCAGAACAAGAGGGTCTCTAGTTTTCTTCAGACTTTCAAAGCAATTCGTGTTGACTGCTTTTTGGAGACTTCAGATGCAGAAGTCTAGATGTGCTCTTAGGCTTGTTTCCCTTGTAGATTCTGTGAGTCTCAGATGACTATTTTCTGCCAGAGAAAAATGTGATCATTGATATTATTGAGAGTGAAGTGTATGAGTGAAGAACATAAGGGTTGGATGTTGGAAACTTCCTGCTGGAAACTTCGAAAGACGTGGATTAGATGGAAAAAACATATATCCTGAATATGTTCTGAGTTAAACAAGTCTAAACTCCTTGAGGATGGGAGTCTGGCTTGACTCGATCTTGTATTTGTCTGAAAGCAGCCCATTTAGCTCATAATCATGTATCATCTTTTACTCACCACTCATTCTTTCAAGTGTAAGTCCAATCCCCATTTCAATGGGTCTTATTAAATTCTGAATATATTCTTCAGACCCTAAAATTATCAGCATAATACATCTTTGCTAATCTCGTCTTTAAATATGTAAGCAATAAAAAGAAATACTCTAAAATTGGAAAGACTTTCACTCTACAACTTTGACGGAGGGCTTATCCTCCCATTCTAAAAGATTATACTGAAAGCAGATTTTTCAATAGCCCTTTATTCTTAGGATTCTAGATTCTCAGACTAAAATAAAATCCTGAGACCCCATTCTTCCCCATGGTTACTGTTAATACCTCCATTTCCCAAAGCATATGCAGAGAAAGATTTTATTTTTGGAAAGGAATATAATTTTATTCCAATTTTAGATTTTTTCCCTTACTGAATGCCCAAGCAAAGATCTTCTGTTTCCAATTCAGGAAGACAGTTATAGATGTATTTTGAACTTATTTTCTTAATTTGTTCAGTGGGACAAGGAATGTTCAGAGTATCTCTAATTTTCTTCCATTCTATCAATTAGATTTGTTTCTTCTATTAATAAGAGATTGTATGTTATTGCTTGTAAGAGTTAAAAATAACAAACCCATACTTATTTGAACAATGACTATGCATTTTATAGTCCATGGAATGTATCAATAGTGGTAACATCTCTGTCATTGTGACAAAATATCTGGAAAGCACAAAGGAAATTTTAGGTAAGGGTGCCATTTCAGAGGTGTCCTTCAAATCAAATCATGAAGGCCGTCACCTACCTTACCTGTGGGCCAGCTAGCCACTCCTGAAAGAAAATATATGAAAGAAACTCCAGTGGTTCCTGTCCCCAAACGTTCCTGGGAATATAATCTTGTTTTGTCCCTTGAATGATAAGCCAGATAAAAATTAAAGTTCCACTGCTTTGAAAAAGTAGCAGAACAGATATTAAAGTAGGCAAGTAGCAGCATCTACCATCATAGGGGCCAAAACTGGATATCAGATATTGAAGTGGGAGTGGGGAGAGTGAAGATAGTCATATTGAGTTGCCAAGAGATTGAAATCCCCATGTGGTCAGAGACTGCTTCTCATGCTGGTTCTGAATATTTGTATTCTCCTCCTTTCTGTAGATCCCTCTCAGTGCTTTGCTCAAAGAAGATGTTCAGAATATATTATCTATGAATTGTTCCATTATAGTAACAGTTTACTTAATGATGGATGAATGTATCCCTACTGGTGGTTTCAAAGTACAGTTATTTTTCTGATGACTTTTCTGCTGACTCCCCATAAACTCCAGAGGGAAATTATGCTTCAAATGTATTATCAGACTACTATTTTTTCCATGGAGACTTTCAATACTTTGAGTTCATGCTGTGTTGGCTATATTGGGTTCCATGGAGGACTCTGCTTTGCAAAACTTCTTGGGGCAGGTGCTATTAATTATGTTATATAAACATGTCAAATTGTATGTGGTCATTTTGTAATGAAGAATAAATGGTAAGAACTTAACTAAAACCATAAATTATTCAAAACATTTTATTTCTGAATCTTATCAGAGACATGATTTTCTCAGCAATCTTTTGTTTCCAACTGAAACTAGGATCAGGGCAAATGCACAGTTTTGGCAAAAAGCAAAATTCATTAGCATCATCGCAAGTCATATTGGACACAGATATTGGTAAACAAATCCAAGTTGTCCCTTGATGGCATTTTTATATGTCACCAAGTGTGTATTCGAGTCATAAAATTAGACAGTTACGTCTCTAACATCTAGAAGAAATGAAGGTTCCAGGTGAGAAGTGGTCTAAACTGAAAACATTGAAATTCTTTCTAATACTTGCTTGAATAATTTTTTTTTCCACAGGCTGTATGTTTGAGTTTGAAAATATCTATGTGAAAAACAGCCATGTAGCCCAAATAAATACTAACATGGTCAGGAAGCGATAGTGGATTAATATTTGGAATGATAAAAGCCACAATCTTGCCCTATTGGACTCTACAGTACAGAAAGACATATAAGTGAACATACGATAAATCTATAACGTGGTGAGCTCCATGAAGCATAAATTCAGTTGGATCTTGGATGAAGGGGAGAAGAGGCAAATCATGACCACCTTGAGATTAGATGGAAAGGAAATGGGGGTGGTGAGGAATTGGAAGATTAAGGCATTAGTTGGGTAGGGATTATGATAACATGTTAGGAAACTGTGGCACTACTCTACAATCTAATGATTCTTTTATTTGGACTGTAGAATGGTATGGGGGTTGGGGGTGAGTACAGACTTCATAGATGAACCAAGCATTGCCCATGAACTATATTGTACATACATATCTATTTGACTATTTTTCAAATGTGTATAAGTGCCCCCAGGTTTGTTGCAGATTCATTAGAGAATTCTATTATTATTTTCTCAATTCTCATTTTCTCAGTGTATTGTGGAGGAGGTCTGGAAATTATTTGATGTAAAAAAAAGTTGATATTCGTTGTGCTAACTAAGGGCTTATCATTTATTAACCTGAGATTTAAAAGTTTGTGGGGTGCCTGGGTGGCTCAGTCAGTTGAGTGTCCGACTTCGGCTCAGGTCCTGATCTTGTAGTTCATGAGTTTGAGCCCCACGTCGGGCTCTGTGCTGACAGCTCAGGGCCTGGAGCCTGCTTTGGATTCTGTGTCTCCCTCTCTCTGCCCCTTTCCCGCTCATGCTCTCTCAGAAAACGAATAAACATTAAAAATTTTTTTTAATTAAAAAATAATACAAAAAAATAAAAAAAATAAAAGTTTGCAAAAAGCAGTTCTAGGTAATGGTAGGCTATCAGATTTTGTAAAGAAACAGAATGAAATAATGAGATGTGCACTTTAGAAACATGGTTCATGAAGAATTTAACAGTAGGGAGTGTAAATGAGGATAACATCTGAGCCCAAGCAGAAGAACCTTAACCCATGAGACTAACAGCAGAATTAGATAAGAAAGGCCTGGAATGAGAATGTTTTAGAAACTTGGTGATCCATTAGTTATGGCAAATATGGAAGAGGAAGCCCTGAACAGATGCAAACAGTGTTTCAGTTTACCTACTACAAGATGATGGTGACGTGAAAAAGGAGGTAGAGTTGGCTGAGAATTGGGTTAGACTAACCCTTGCGTCACGGAAAATACAGATTTGGCTTATGTGTGTACAGGCTAAAAGTCTCTTCCTACATAGTTTATACTCTTTCCACCTCTTCAGTTAATTAGCACCACTGATTCTCAGAAAGAAATTAGAAATTTCAGGGGTTTCACTTCTGTTTTTAATGTTAATTTCTTGGCTCAATGAAGCAAATTACGTAAGGTCACCTTTTTTTTTATATGTTTATTTTTGAGAGAGAGAGAGACAGACAGAAAGAGAGAGACAAAACATGAGTAGGGGAGAGGCAGAGAGAGAGGGAGACACAGAATTTGAAGCAAGCTCCAGGTTCTGAGCTGTCAGCACAAGCCTGACGCGGGGCTCGAATTCACACACTGTGAGATCATGACCTGAGCTGAAGTTGGACACTCACCCCACTGAGACACCCAAGCACCTCTGCATAAGGTGACACCTTTACATGAGAGACTTCAGGAGTTTGGAGACCCATCCTGTTCAATCTTCTCTCTTCCTTAGCTTAAGCTTCCTTTTCCTTAACCCATCTCCCCTTTGAACGTATTTGGTGCCTGAAACACTACCTTAAAAGAAGTGGCTGATTATGTCTAGACATTGAGTTGTGCATTAACAAAGTTGATTATTGGAATATGTTTGGTCTGAAGGTAGGAATATTGAAGGCATTTTCCCCACGCTATACTATAAAGTCATTTTGCATTTTTACTTTTAATTATTTTGGGACCTAAAATAAAATGCTTAGACATCAAGCATATGTGTGTGCGTGTGTGTGTGTGTATTTTATACATAAAAATATAGATTACCTGTAATTACACATCATTAAGAGATACTTTGTTGTGTTTCCCTTACAATCTTTTAACTGTACATATGCATATTTAAAATTTCTTTCACAGTGGCTTTTGCATACCTATGATTTAGACACAGGGATTTCTTTTTTATTTTCTGGCTTTCTTGAGATGTTATTGACAAATAACATATGTAAGCTCAAAGCTTAATGTGCAATGATTTGATACATGTATATATTGCAAAATGATTACCCCAATAAGGTTAATTAACACCTGCATTCCCTCACGTAATTATCATCTTTGTGTGGATATAGTGACATTTAAGATCTATTCTCTTAATAATTTTCTTATGTTATTTGTAGTTTTATTTGATGATTGTGTGGTTCCCAAACATCTCTCCACCTTTCCATCTCAGTAGAATATAAATATCCTAACAGTAGAGTTGTCGCTTGGGGCTTTAGCTGCCTTCCCAGAGCCTAGAACAGTGTCAGACATATATATGCACTTTTTCCAAGATTAGGATAAATTGTATTTACAAGTTTCTATCTCATATTTATTTATATTTTATGGAGAGCAATGATCAATTGTTAAATGTTATTAAAAGCATAATTTTACAAGTGAAATAATTATCTTTAAAATAAATGAACCATAATTTATATAGATGTTTTGAAGCTGAATATTTAGATGTTTTCAATAGCTTTTTATTAAAATACCAGTTTGAATGAATATTCTTGCAATTACAATGTTGATAGCCTCTGACAATGTCTTTAATGCCAAATTTTAAAAGTGAAATTACTAATATAAAAGGTGTAGATAGTTTAAAAAAATTTTTTTTATGTTTTTGAGAGAGACAGTGCATGAGCAGGGGAAGGGCAGAGAGAGAGGGAGACACAGAATCCGAAGCAGGCTCCAGGCTCTGAGCTGTCAGCACAGAGCCTGATGCAGGGCTTGAACTCAAAACCTGAGAACATGACCTGAGCTGAAGTTGAACACTTAACCCACTGGACCACCCAAGGAACCCCAGAGGTATAGATAGTTTTAAGTCTTGTAACATATTACTAAGTTCACTTCCAGAAATAAAATCGCAGTTTATTTATCTATTTATGTATTTATTTATTTAGTGTTTATTTATTTTTTTGAGAGACAGCGCATGCTTGCTACCAGGGGAAGGACAGAGAGAGAGAAGGGGGGGGAGAGAGAGAGAGAGAGAGAGAGAGAATTTCAAGCAGGCTCCAAGCTGTAAGAACAGATCCTGACAGTGGGGCTCTATATCACGAACGTGAAGATCATGACCTGAGCCAAAATCTAAAGTCAGCACTTAAGCAACTGAGCCACCCAGGCACCCCAATGCCAGTTTATATTCAATTCTGTTTGGTTCTCATAGAATCTCCTACACCCCTCACATCACTATTTCTGAATCTCTTAGAAAAGTATTTAAAATGTCCTGCTCTCAGAGTTCTTCCTGTAGATGGCTCCTTCCAGGAGACACAAACACCAATCTCTCAGTTTTAGTGGAAAAATACAGTGGATGCGGCAGGTTGTAGAATATGATGTGAGACACAGTTGCCATGACTATGAAAAAAAAAGAAATTAATTTCTTAACATTTGTATGATTTTTTTTCTACCTGTCAAAAATAATTACAGATATAAAGGTATACCACAAATTCTGAGCAAATTGAAGTCAAATTGAGCCTCATCTTTCCATTGCAACTATTGTGTGCCTTCCCGGAGAAATATTTTTCCTCTTTGGGTATAGCTATTTCTGCAACAGTCTTGCCCTTTAGAAATCCCTTACCGTCCACATAGACGTACAGCAGCTAAAGATTAGAGAACAAGTACTCAAGGACCAAGTCCTAATAACTTTA
Organism: Lynx canadensis; assembly: GCF_007474595.2. NCBI lineage: Eukaryota > Metazoa > Chordata > Mammalia > Carnivora > Felidae > Lynx > Lynx canadensis. Next base: position 17,602,423 of record NC_044320.2, read on the forward strand.
AAAGCCACAGGAACATTAGAATTGTGTACCAGTAAAGCTTGCTAATCTCTATTTTGTCAGGATAGGAGGAGTTCTGGGTGGCAGGAGTCTGAAAGTCTAGAAAAGATTAGAAGATGGTGTTTTCTTCTCTTAATCTCCCTACTCACCACCAGCTACTTTGTGTAAGGGAACTGAGATTCCGAAGGCATCACTTCTCGGTATGAATCACACTGCGAAGGCTGTTAAAACCCTGCTCAGAAATGCCTTATACTCAATATTTCATCCAACTCCCATGTGAACACAATGGACAATAAAAGAAAAATGTATCACAAACAGAACTATGGTTTTCAAAGTCTGCTCCTGGGACCATCTGATTCAGACCTTGAATAATAGTTCTTAAATTTTGGTTTGGATAAGAAATATGAAGGCAGTTATAACATAGACACTTTTCTAGACCTTGTTTCCAGACAATGAATCTGCATTTTTGACTATTTTGTTATACCAATAGAGGTATAATTTGTAATATCACATTTTAAGAAATACTGCCCTAAAAAGTAATTGGGAGTGTTTTGTGCAAAGAGAGTCAGCTCTCAACTACACTTTGGTTTTACCAGGTCTTATACTTGTCCCCAGATTCTAACCATTCAGGAAACATACCCCTGACCTATATTAATACACCTCTTCTATAAGGAATAAGTAGTAATTTTTCAAAAATAACTCATATTTTCACCTTAAAATTGGTATATGAGATCACTGCATTGATTTTAAGAAATTATAATCGTAATATTTATAATCACCTTTATATTTAATTATATAATAATTAAAATTACCTTTATAATGATAATATTTAGAAGAAATACCGACTGCGAAGTCAGGGTAAAAGTTCATGTATATGTTTGACATTGATACCAATGTTTTAATGTAGCTCTGTGATTCTTAGTCATTTAAATTACCTGACCCCTGGTTTCCTAGGACAAAATGAGATGTTTGGATACAATTTCTGAACAACTCATGTTTTTCTTGTTTTCTGTTTATTTTGTTTTTCAAGCACATTTCTCAAAGTGAATACTTACAATTTGCTCCATTGATTGATTGTTTTACATTACATATATTAAAAATGTTTGACCAGTGACTCAATGCTAGCTGCACATTAGAATCACATGAGGAATTCTTAAATACCTAATGTTGGCCCCACACCAGACCAACAGAATTGGAATCTCTAGAGATGGGATTAATGTATCACATTTCTCTTAAAACTGTCTAGGTATTTCCCGTCAACAGCATGAGTTGGGAAACACTGGCATGGATTATTGGCAACACAAGTTTTGATTCTGAGATTAAAACTCATCTCATTCACACGTTGCTTACATTTCTACCTCAGTGGATGTGTGATTTTCAGTTTACGTTTCTTCAGCCATATAAATGCTCTTCTCTCTATTTGTTGAGAACAGATACAAATTAAAAGGAAATATCAAAATCACTATTTCATAAATGACAAGATCTATGACCAAATTTGCTGCTATGAGAACAGAAATAACTAGAATAAAATTGTCTATTTTTTTCTGAATGTCACTTTTTTTCAGCCTAAAGATTTTTTTTTCTTTATTATGAGATAGCTCTTGTTTTACTATTTTGGTATTGAAATAGTTTTTTCAAGAAATTCTTGATGGTGAAATTACATGATTAATGTGTTTGTGGCTTAATTTGGCAAAATAAACTTTGGCAAGTCTCTGTCAGTATTTTTTAGTGAAATTTTCTGAGCAGTGGAAGTTTGGAAAGCATTAACTTAAATACTAGAGCCAGTACCCAACTGATCTTTGACCTGCAGAGTTTAGGGAAGTTGCTATTTACCAACTGTTATGATTGTATTTCAGTTCTAAAGAAAATTTACCACACCACTGAAAATGACTAAAGATAAGCTGTACTTATTTATATATTCTTATATGTGACATCTGTTGTACATATATATTGTTCTATGACCTGATTTTCCATTTCACAGTATATTAGGAAAATATTAAGTTCATAATATTTGGCATGATTATATTAATTATTATTAATTGTTCTATTGATGAATTTAGGATATTCTCAAATTTTTCTAATAAATGAAATTTTCAATTAACACCATATTATGTATGTATTGTACACATGCAAATATTTCCATCAAGTACATTTTAAAAATCTCTCTTTGGAGAGATGCTATTATTTTCAAAAAGTCAGAATTATTTTTCATTCTCAGCAGGAATTTATTAGAGTTCTTGTTCCCTCATATCCCTATACAAGATATTACCAATATCTATCATTTCTAACAATCTGGAAGAAAACTGTATCTCTAAAAAAATTTAATCTCTAATTTATATATTGGGGTGGTGGCAGTTTTTCTTCTGTGAATTGCATGTTTATAATCATTTTTCAGTTTCTGATTGTTTTTCTGGTTCAGATTATTTTTCTCTATTGTTCTTATGAGAAAATGGATATTTCAGAGATTCCGTGTTTCCTCAAATGTTACACTAACAACTAGGATATTGCAAAGGTCAGATCTAAACCCAAGCAGTTTGCCTCTATCTCCAGGACTCTCCCACCACTTTACTGATACCACAAACACTATAGGATGGAAAGACCAAAGCTGAACAGTTGGGCTAAAACAACAAGGTAAACAGACAAGGAAATAAAGATTAGATTTCAGAACCTGTTCTTTGAGAAGCCAGTTGGTCCAAAATCTACATAGGAAATAGCAAAAGCAAAGATAATTTGGTGCAAAAATTCTTGGATGATTATATTATATTAAAAGCCAGCAGGAACAAGAAAATAAACAAACTTGGGAAACTGGGGTTGAGTTTTACGTGTTTCTATGGAGTTTGTTTCTTTTTCTTCTTGCTTCTGAAAGACACAAAAGTCCATGCAACCCAGCAGGGTACTTTCTTCTGCTGTAAAGACATGGGTCGTCATCACACTCAGGCACAGTTGGTCCTTGGCCAAACGGTCCTACCTGAGGATTTGCTCTTCTCTTGGTGGTACTAATGTCACTTCTTTGGTATGTTACTCACCTAATAAATCTAGGTGTCATTTCCCCATGGGCAGTTTTATCAAAGTTTTTACAGTAGGAGTCACATTCTGTGGTTGGGTCTTTGTGTTTCAAAAAAAAGAGGTAAAAGGGTTTTACATTTCCAGGCTTCTTTGTATCTTATACTTGATGACACCCACATCAAGTGATTTAAACATTTGTGATTTAAGCTTCATCCAAGAGCTGAATAGAGAGTTGGAAGGAAACCCAAACTCATGAACGAACTGGCTCCACGGGTGGGGTCTGGCAGGCTCACCTTGCAGGACCCCATTTAGCCTGAAAAGGCAAAAGGAAATAGAGCAAAGCAAGAGACAGTTTGGCTGCCAGGGCTGGAGCCCCACTGAAGCACCAAAGCAGAAGAGGTCTCATTGTCCTATAATTAATGCTCATTTTCTTTGGATGCAGTATTTTTCGTTTCCATTTCATTATTTTTTTTTCTTTTCATGACCTTGAAGCTTACATGCTCTTTCCACACTGGTACTACTTTTATTTAAATTAATATTTAGCTTAACAAAATTTATATATAGTTGAATAAAACAGTTTTTTTTTTTTCTAAACAGTACAAGGATATCAGAATACTTTCAAGTGGGCTGTCTTTTCTCCTGAATGAAATGCTATTTCAATTGAGTGACTAAGTTCCATCTTGTAAACTGTAAGTCCAAAAAATTAGACATTTACTATGTGTTTATGATTGTTGTTTTTTTTTAATAGTTTTTCTTGACTTGGCCATATGTTTTTCTGTTATTCTTCCTTTTTGATCTCATCTTTATTCTGACATTTTTTCTTCTTCCTTAAGCCTGTTTCAATAATTTTTTAGTAAATCTTCCTGATTTTTGTATGTCTGAATTCTTCATTGGCTCTAGAAGGGTGTCCTGATAATCGTTTTCTTCTCTCACATTTTGGGTCTTCCACTTTTTAAAGGTTTCTCTTCTTAATTGTTGTAAAATCACCTGTCTCGTTTTTGGTAAGTAAACTATTTGTGTTTAAATGTTGACTGCTTTTTTGGTTCATGTCTTTAATGTCATAACCTTTGATTTTACTTTAATATTTTGAGTTGTCAATGTTTAAGAGTATTTGAGCTTCCTGAATATGATGATTCCTATCTTTGCTCAAGAGTAGAAAATGTTCAATCATGTTTCGAGTATACCCTTTATCTCATCATTCTAGCTCCTCTGGAATCCTAAGTAGACAGATGTTTTAAAAAATAGTTATCATTTATTATGTGGCTCAGTATTTCTTCCATGGTTTGTGTCACTTTGACTTTCTGTGCTGCATTATTTCCTGAATCTGTCTTCAAATTACTTCACTCTCTTTTTGACTATATCTGACTCAATGCTTAAACCAGCTATTAAATTTCCAAGTTTAATTCTTTTGTGCTTTTAAACTTTCTTGTAATTATTATTATTTTTTAAAAGGCTATTAATAGCCTCACAGTTAGGGGCATCTGGGTGGCTCAGTTGGTTAAGCCTCTGACTGTTGATTTCCGCTCAGGTCATGATCTCATGGTTTGTGGGATTGAGACCTGTTTTGGGCTGTGTGCTGACAACACGCAGCCTGCTTAGGATTCTCTCTCTCTCTTTCTGCCCCTCCCCCACTCGCAGGCACAAGCATACTCTGTCTCATAAATAAATTAAAAAAAAAAATAGCCTCTGGATTAGCTAGGTACCCTGTATAAACTTTTAAATATATTAAAATCAGTAATTTTTAAAAGTGTTTTGTTTTGTTTTTTGAGAGAGGGGGAGAGAGACAGAGAGAGTGAGAGGTGGGGGGGGGGGGAAGAGCAGAAAGAGAGGGAGACACGGAATCCGAAAGTCCAGGCTTGGAGCTGTCAATACAGAGCTTTCACGGGGCTTGAACTCACAAACTGTGAGATCATGACCTGAGCAGATCAATGTTGGATGCTAAACTGACTGAGTCACCCAGGTGCCCCTAAAATCAATGGTTTTATATGTTGTATCCCACACTTCCAACATCAGCAGTGCTTCTGTCCCTGGATTCTATTTTTTAATGTGAATGCTTAATCTTGGTCCTGTCTCCTTATTTCTTATGCATTCATTGAGAGATAATAATCCTTGAAACTTGACCTTTAAAATTCCAGTTTTATTTTTATTTATTTATTTAGTTAGTTCATTTCCCCAGGGTCAGTTTATGTTTGTGTCTCTAGAGTCATAGAGGCATTACTCCCTGGGGTCTTTTTAATCTAAATGCTCTGCTTGCCATATTTTTAGGTTGTGAAAGAAGAGTGTCTTCTCTCTCCACACAGGCGTGAGATCAGACTTGTGGTTGGGAAACCCCAGGGGGAGAGTTTTCCTTTCTATTCTTTCCACTCTCCACATGCCTAGATACATTCACATCTTTTCAGTGTAAGCATTTGCTTTGTTTTTCCTGGCTCAGTCACTGCGGGTTATCTTTCTCAGCGTTCACGTTTTATGCAGGGGTCTCTGATGAGATAGACATCTCATGTTTCAGGGGCTTTAAAAGGCTTTATCTCTTAGCTCTAGACTGGTAATTCACATAAACCAACGGTGCTAAGCTACCAAGGACAATCCAACATCCCCAGGACAAATGCAGGATTTAACAATTGTTTGTTTGAATTTATACATTCTCACATTTTTTTTTCTGAAAATACTTTTTCTCTACTAACACAAGCATATATTTTTAAATTATCCATTGAACATTTTATGTATTTTATACCGAAAGATTTCTCTGAATGTCTAATCTGTATTGCTAGAAAATAAAACCCCTCATGTATTTGTTTTTGATTAGAAAAATGCCCATTTGTAAAGATGCCAATACTCTGTATTTATCTGTAATTAACAGGTAAAATCACTGTAGCCCTCATTTTGAGAGATATTTGATAACCTTATTATTCAAAGGGGTGTGTATAAAAATAAATATGACATTTTAAAAAATGAAGCCCTAAAAATTGAGAAATGAAAGCAAAGTAGCCCTGCCAGGTATTAAGACATATTTCAGAACTTCAGTAATAGTTACATGTAAGGTATTGGCATAAGGAGAACCATGTAATGTCAGTGAAACAGAGTGGAGTTAAGCATTAGACCCAAAGAGATATGAAAATTGAAAGCAGAATTCCAATATAATGTAGAAAAAAGGAATTACACAATACTGATTTTATAAAGAATCGGCTGGTCATTTGGAACAGTACAGCTGAATCTATAAATGCCCAAACAAATTCCAGATATATATTCCAATATAATCATTGTTAATTAAGATGATTAACGTAAAATACTAATACTTAATCAAATTTTATCATAGAATAGAAGATTTTTTTGAGAGAGCGAGTGCACAACTATGTGCGTGAGTGGGAGAGGAGCAAAGGGAGAGAGAGAGGGAATCTTAAGCAGGCTCCAGGCTCAGAGTGGAGCCCAATGTGGAGCTCGATCCCATGACCCTGGAACCATGACCTGAGCTGAAATCAAGAGTCAGATGCTTAATTGACTGAGCCACCCAGGTGCCCCATAGAGTAGAAGATTTTTCTAAGCATAACTTAACACCCAGAATTCATACAGAAGAAAAATTGATAACTTCCATTTATATATAAAACACAAATGGCTGAAAGGCCAAAAGGGAAAAGTAATGGGAGCTAATGGAAGTAAAAGAAGCTAGAAAGAGATGGAGTAGGTTAGAAAGAGAATGAGTGAAAGAAATAAGAGAGAGAAGGAAGGGCTGAGAAAGAGAAGGAGAAAAGAAATAATGACAGGAAAGAAGGAAGGAGGGAAGGGGAAAGGAATAAGGAAAGAGAGAGGATGAGAGGGAAAGACATAAACTGCACAAAAGATAAGTTGAGAAAATTATTTATTTATAAGAAATACATGATTGATATTGTTAATTACCCAAATATAGAAGCTGTTACTACCATTAGACTATAAGCTCCATAAAATTTCGAATCACATTTGTATTGTACATCACTGTATCATCAATAGTTATCATGTATCACGCCAGAGTTTGTAGACAAAAACATTTGCGGACAAAAAAAATTTTTTTTACATAAACAACTAAGTAGATTCAAAATAAATACAGATTTGAAGGGGCACATGCACCCTGATGTTTATAGAAGCATTATCAACAATAGCCAAACTGTGGAGGAGCCCAAATGTCTACTGACTGATAAAGGGATAAAGAAGATGTGGTATAGATATACAATGGAATATTACTCAGCTACCAAAAAGAATTAAATCTTGCCATTTACAAGGACGTGAATGGAGCTAGAATATATTATGCTAAGTGAAGTAAGTCAGAGAGAGACAAATACCATATGATTTCACTCATATGTAGAATTTAAAAAACAAAACATGAATACATGGGAAGGGGAAAAAGGGAAGCAAACCATAAGAGACTTCTAACTGTAGAGAACAAACTGAGGGTTGATGAAGGGAGGTGAGTGGGGGATGGGCTGGATGGGTGATGGGCATTAAAGGAGGGCATTTGTGATGATGAGCACTGGATGTGTTGTACGTAAGTGATGAATCACTAAATTGTACACTGAATCTAGTATTGCACTGTATGTTAACTTGAATTTAAGTAAATATGTGAAGAAGAAAAATCAATTCTTTTTTTTTTAAATTTTTAATGTTTGTTTATTTTTGAGAGAGACAGAGCATGAGCAGGGGAGGGGCAGAGAGAGACAGAGACACAGAATCTGAAGCAGGCTCCATGCTCTGAGCTGTCAGCACGGAACCCAACTCGGGGCTGGATCCCACGAGCCATGAGATCATGACTTGAGCTGAAGTCGGATGCTTAACCCATTGAGCCACCCTGGTGTCCCAAAATTCAAATAATTCTAAAGAAAAATAATTGATCAGGGAGAAAACCAGGCACTTCATAAAAGATAATAAAAGGAATTGATTAAAACTTGAAAATTTACTCAAAGCTGTTAATAATCGAACAGATAAAAATAACATATGAGATTTTAGTTCATTTTTCACATGTAACATGGCTGAAGGTTAAGAGTTATAAATATAGAGATTTGAAAAATAGAAGCATTTTAGTTAGGAAAAAGATCAAAATGCTTATTACCACGTTAATTTTCCATTTCTTTAAAGTTCTGACATCTCAGACAAGAGCTATAGATACATAAAATAAAGCAAAATAAAAGAAGGGGACTAGAAATGAAGAAATAACAGCTATTGTCTACAAAGAGATGACTTTCCACTTATAAAAATTAAATTGAATAATAATTGGAACTAGTATAAAAATAAAAAATAATTGGAACTAGTAAAAAATGATCGCTGGCTATAAATGCAATGTTAAAAAATCAAATTAATTCCCATGAACCAAGAAAATAATAAATTTTTTAAATGATAGCATTTCAAAGAACAATAAAATTATATTTCAAAAAATACCCTAACATAATTACTGCAAAATCTTTATATAGATAATTATACATAAACGACTAAAGAAAACCTAAATCTAATAGAGGTACCCTATTCATTCAAGGAAAATGGCATTTGGACTTCATATAAATTGCATTATGTATTGTATATCTTTTGGGTCTTACATTTTGCTCACCATTTCACATTTATATTTTAAGATTAATCAACACTGTTATCTATAGTTCATTTATTTTCATTGCTAAGTATACACAATGACTTATCTGTTCTTTTTCTGATGGATATTTGGGCTTATTCCAGTTTTACATATGATAAACAGTACTGCTATGACTACTCCTGTGCATGTAATGTGCTATAAATTAGGAGATGTTTTTGTAGGGAATATACCAAATAATGGTAATGTGGATCATAGAATATATGTATTATTAAGTTTATTAGATAAAGCTGAACTGCCTTCAAAATGGTTTTTCAAACTATACATCCATCAGGAATTCGAGTCTTTTTCTTGCTCTATATCTTTGTCAAGATTTGGTATTATTTTCAGACTGGCCACTCATTTACTGGGTACATAGTACTATCTCATTGTGGTTTTAATTTACTTCCTCTTCTTAATAATAAAGAGATTGAACACTTTTCATATATTTAATGACCATTCAAGTTTAATCTTTGTAAGTGTTTTTTTTTTCTGTTGTGTCATCAGTCTTTTTCTAATTTGTTTTGCAGAAATTCTTTTTTGTCTTTTGAACATTAGTACTAGTTGGTTACAAAGGCTGCGTTGGGGAGGGAAAAAGATTATCCCTCAAGATTCTTCTGGCTGGTCTAAGAATTAAATTGACATGAGACAGATTAACAGGAGAAAATTGGATTTAATTACATGCATATGGGGAATAAACAAACATAAACATGAGAGAGTCCAAAGACAGGTAAAATGAGGTATATATGTTATTCTAGACAATCTGGGGCTACAAAAGGAAGGAAGGCAATTCACAGAAAGAATGGAAAAGAGTAAATGTTTGATAAATATTTGCTTGGCCATCCAGGCACAATGGGACATAGAAGACTTTGATCAAACAGGCCTTGCCATGTTCCTGTCCACCATTACCTAGTTCATATTATACTATAGTTATTTATGGTGATAGCTTCCTTCCTGGAACGGGTTCTGTATCTAAATCCTTTTAGGCAGTGTAGCAGGGAGTCTACAGTTGTTAACTATTTTCTCCCACTTTTGATGTATCTTTTAAAAAGATCTCTTTAATCATTCTTAAATTTAATATAATTAAATTAGGAATAGTATCCTAAATGGCTAATACTTTTAGTGTCATTCCAGAAGATACTGCCCTCCTTCAAGGCCATCAAATTATTCTTCTATGTTATCATAAATGGCTGGTGCTGTTGCCTTTCATATGTAGATCGATTCTTTTGTATAAAGTATGAGTTACTTTTTGCTATATGTGTTACCAATCATCTTGGCTTCTTTTGTTGCAAACACCATCCTTGAACTCTCCTTTGAAGTGGCACTTTCAAAGTGTGGGGGTGGGGATTTTAAGATTTAGAGGAGCCTTTTCTATTTTCATTTTTCCCATATGTAATTTGAATGAAGGAGTCAAGGATGGAAAGAAGTCTGGTTTCCTAAATCAACACATGAAGAATAGCACTGGCTGACTGGGAACGCCTACGTTAATGTTTCCCTAACATATTCTTTAATAAAGTTAATAAGGTTGTCAATTCCCCTTCATCCAAAGAAATCTTAAAAAGTAAAAGTTAAGTCACAAATAGGGTAAAAATAGTTTGTCACTCAAAAGATATTTACTGAACATTTACTATATATCAGACACTTTTCTTGATATTCTAAATGTATCAATGAATAGAAAAAAAGGTCCATTTTTGTGGAGCTTAAATTTCTTCTGTCTTCTCCCTTTCTCAGAAACTGACGGTAGTCTCCGATGTGTACACAGCACAGCAAATGCCTACAAATCAATAATTAAAAAACACAAAAATAGCAAACTGGGGAAGGTAGATATGTGGGCAATTCCAAAAGAGGAAAGCCAGATCATTTAATAGGCATATGAAAAGCATCTTAACTGTACTTATGCTTAAAGAAATGCATGTTAAAATCAAAATAAGATGTTCTTTTATGATAATCACATTGAGAAAAAATTTAATAAACCTGACAATACAAATCTTGGCAAGGTTGTTGGAACATCCAGAACTCTCATACCTTGTTGATTTGGTTTTGAATAATATAATGGCATCAGAGAGCGATTTAACAGTATTTACTAAATGTAGTTATTCACATCCACCTTGACCCAGTAATAGAATGAAATACTCTCCTAAAAGGCCACAAGAAAATTTATAAGAATATTGTTTATAGTAGAAAAAGACAATAACTTTCTGATAAAAGAACATAAAAATGCAGGATATGCATCCAACTGAATCCTGAGTAAAAGAAAAAGGAGTAACGGGCGCCTGGGTGTCCTACCTTGGCTCAGGTCACGATCTCACGGTTCGTGGGTTGAGCCCTGCATCGGGCTCTTTGCTGGCAGCTCGGAACCTAGAGCCTGCTTTGGATTCTGTGTCTCCTTCCCTCTCTGCCTCTCCCCAGCTCATGCTCTGTCTCTCTCTCTCTCAAAAATAAACAAACATTAAAAAAAATTTAAAAAGGAAAAGAACAGGGAGTAAAATAGATCCGTGTAGGTAAGCACTGCTAAATCTCAAACACATAAATTTGAAGGAACAAAACAACTGGTGGATGTATGTATATGATTTTTCCAAATATGTAAATTTAAAAAGCATGTATAACCGTCTTAGCTATTATTTAGGAAAGATATACACGTAGAGTAAATGTAGAAAGACTTATATGTGAACAATAAGCTTAACATATAGGATTTTATTTTATTAGAGGTTAAGGTGGCGTATGAATTCAGGGAGGGCATGAGGTAGGTGCTTTAAGAAAGGTTATTTATTGTTTTGTTCTCCATAGTTTTTTTAATGTAATTATAAAATATTTAATAATGAAGTAATTGAAAAGAAATGAAAAGTAATTAAGTACTCAGTGTCCGAAAAGTTTAAGGTAGTTATAAGGTAGTTTAAGGTAATTATAAAATATTTAATAATGAAGTAATTGAAAAGTAATGAAAAGTAATTAAGTACTCAGTGTCCAAAAAGTTTAAGGTAGTGTCTTCAATGTGACCGCCTGTTGGGTGACTCAAACACAAAAATCCCAAGATTATCCTTAATTATGCCCTCTCCTTCCTCCTCCCTCCCAAACCCACTACATATCAATACCTGCTGATCTTTTATTTATTTATTTGTTTGTTTATTTTTGATACAGAGTGTGAGTGGGGGAGGGGCAGAGAGCTTGAGAGAGCGAGATACAGAATCTGAAACAGGCTCCAGGCTTTGAGCTGTCAGCACAGAGCCCCACGTGGGGCTTGAACTCAGGAACAGCAGGATCTTGACCTGAGCTGAAGTCAGACTCTCAACCGACTAAGCCGCCCAGGCGCCCCAATACCTGCAGATTTTACCTAAATAGTTTTGGTAGTCTCTTCCTTCTTCCCTTTCCTAATTGACTGACTAACCTCTGGTTAAGCTCAGATCCTCCTTCAGCTGGGTGATAGTATTGACCGTACTAGTCTACTTGATTTTTTTTTTTTCTCTAAACTACCTTTAACCAGAGAATAACATAAATCCAATTGGGCTACCACACTCTGATGCATTTTGTGGCTCCACATCTTATAGGATCTAGTCCAAACTCCTTAGCATAGACTCTCTCTGATCTCTCCATACCTTGTCCCCAATCTGCTTTCAACCTTTACGTGTTTATGCTACTTCATTATTAAGATATTATTATCATAGTATTACTGTACTACAATAATAGCATCCACTTATTTTTCTCTTTGTCTAACATACTGTATCCCTTTTATCATACTGCTCATTACCCAAATAACTCTTACCTCTCCTTCAAACTAAGATCAGGAATTATCTCGTAAGGAAGGGTTTTTTTGAATGGTTGACTTAAATATTTATCTTTGCTCCCACAGCAAAGATATCTTTTTTGATATCTTTTTCCTCACGTGTAACAGCTTATTTTAAAATAACCTGTTTCAAATTTATTGTATCTTTGTGCAAAGAAAGGGCCGTGTTTTGCTTTTCTGCATAGCCGTCACATTTAGGCCTGGAGTCAGGAAATAGTTTTTCTATGTAGGTTTTCCAAAGCATTCTCAACTCTGCTGTTGTAACAAGAAAACAACCATAATATATAAACAAATGAGTGTGGTGGTATTCCAATAAAACACTATTTAGAGAAACAGACTATGAATCATACTTCACCTGTGAGTCATAGTTTGCAGACCCTTTATTTTGGCAAATGTCTAGCAAAAAGTAGGTGGTAAATGAGGGCAGGTAATATCCAACCCTTTGTAACACACGGCCAACGACTCTGTCCAAGCTCTTGGAGCTCCTTACTTTTGCAGAAGTTGGATTCAAACTAGTCTTACTTGGTAGGGAAGTTACCTGCCTCAGGTTCCTCCCACATCTTTTCTCTCCATCAGCGTGACACGTCCAGGCTCTGGTTCTAACAAAGGGTTGGTGACAAAGCAACATGAACATGGCCTGTGAGAAGCTGGCTTTCTCCTGAAGCCAGACCTATTTCCTTTCTCCACCTTTGTACTTACTTGACCCACATATATCCCATTTGCTTCTACGTACAATTTAGGGCCCCCAGAGTTGTGATTTTGGACCTGTTCTAAATGAACACAGCTGCCAAGACTTCACAATGTACATTCAGCATGTTGTGGAACTCTGCTCAGAAGAGGGGAGCATGGGGGCTCTGGGTTAATTTGGCCATGTGTTGCAAATGTGATGCTTGCAGAAAGGAGAATTTCCCACATTTTGACGTCCTTTTATTTCGAGTTCTTCCTGACTTGGCCCCATGTCCTGTCTCTCTCCCCAAGCTCATATTTGTTTGTCCTTCTCATTGCATTAGGAAATGCAGTGGCATTTCAGAAGTCTTGAAACATCGCAGACCCCATCTTAATAACACCCCTGGGAAACGGCCGCTGATGAGCTCAGGTGTCTCTTTTAAACACAGCAGTCTGTTTCAGTTAAAACAAGAGGGTTTGCCATCTTAGAAGCCTGTCCCCATGGCACCTGCCAAGATGAATGAATCAAAATTTGGCAGCTCCTAGGTTTAAAGTCCCCCAAAGCCAAATTTCTACAAGGGAGACAGTGGGAAGTGGGAACTTTGGTAATTTATCTCTACTGCTTTACTGAACACCCTGAGAAAAAGTTGCTTTTCGTTTGTTTTTGTTTTTGCTTTGCTTTTGCTTTTTAAGAGAGTGGGAGAAACATTTTCTGTTTCCCTGAGAGGTTCTCACACCCTCCTTTCTAACTTGTAGTCTGCTTTTTTTTTTTTTTTTTTTTAATGCTACTTTACTGGAGCAATTTCATAAAATTGTGTGATCAAGTATTCAATTAATATCAACTTTTTGCAGCTAAGAACGATTCAGGAGTTTTAACTGAATATGTGAATTTTCACAAATTTTAGGTGTCACTCAAAGTGCCTCCCTCATTAAAAATGGGAGGTGTGGGGCGCCTGGGTGGCGCAATCGGTTAAGCGTCCAACTTCAGCCAGGTCACGATCTCGCGGTCGGTGAGTTCGAGCCCCGCGTCAGGCTCTGGGCTGATGGCTCAGAGTCTGGAGCCTGTTTCCGATTCTGTGTCTCCCTCTCTCTCTGCCCCTCCCCCGTTCATGCTCTGTCTCTCGCTGTCCCAAAAATAAATAAACGTTGAAAAAATAAATAAATAAAAATAAAAAAAAAAAATGGGAGGTGTATTTTATTCAACAGGTTATACCTGAAGCCATTTTCTTAAGTCTTTATTCGGAGAAGCCTCAGCCGTCCATTGAAGACCGTCAAGTGATTAAGTCAGACCCATCCAGATTATCCAGGACAATCTCTCTGTGAAAATTAATAAATGGAAACCTCACTGAAAATGGGGTGAGGAATTTGTGAGGGGGAGTCTCATGCAGGTACCACCACCTATTCTGTTTACTTTACATTCCTTGGCAGAAAGAGGCTTACTTTACTACCTTAGCAGCAGGAAGAAAAAATTTTTCCTTACCTAGCAAAGCCCAGCCAATAAGACGCTGCCATCTACCAGCCAATGAGAAACTCCCAGTTTCCTCCAATGGAGGGCATCTAAGTTACTAGACTTCTGTTCAAAATAACTCCTCCCATCATCCCCTCACCACGTGACGCCCCCAAATATTTTTCTCTGTAAAAGGACTCTCCTCTCTTTTGTTCTCGGAACTTGCATAAGGTTTGCCATAGTTTGCATGTCCCAAATTGCAATTCCTCTCCTTTTGCCAAATAACTCTTTGCACTGATAAAATAACTGGCTATTTTTATTTTTAAGGTTGACATCCCTTACTTACAGTTAAGTGATTAAGGGCTTCAATTACATTTTTAAAAATCTCTTCTCAGCAGCACCTATATTTGTGTTGATCGAATAACTGGGGACTAGCTCAACCAAGCTGACACATCCAAAGAACTGTCACGACTGTAATCCTCCGTTACTATTTTCAGTCTCCTAGTTCTTTATTTTTTCTTCCTTCTCTCTATTCTTTTCTCTCTTCCTTTATTCTTCCTACAGAGCCATTACTTGTAATCCAAGTTTCTGATTCTCCTCCTCTCTGGAAAGATGGTGGGTTTCCATTTCCTGGCCCTCTAATAGTTTCACTGGATCCTGTGTCTAGTTCTGTACATGGTATATGAAGGTGCCACTGCTGAGAAATCACGTAGCACAGTGATGGACACAAAAGTATGGCTTGTGTAGACATAATTAGGATAGGAAGATAAGCTACAAACCCACAAACTATTGGCCAGCAAGTCCCATTAGTTCGTTATAAGCTCCAGGATATAGAGTTTGGAGAGAGGAGATACTCTAGTGAGTCCAAAGTAGGTGCAGGTGAGCTGGACAGATAACAGCTGGAGGATAACAGCTAAAACAGGGTGGCGGCAGGGTGAGCGGGGCATTATGAAGCATACCTGGTTTCAATTCCTTTTATTTTTTTCCCCCATTTTTAAGTGTGTTCATTTCTTCACATTTTTTGTGAGCATAGTTTGTTCTAGATCTTGTACTAAGATCCCTGCCCTCATAGAGATTGTGAAATAAAAGTCTAATTGTGTAATTATGTATTGTGATAAGTATTAAGTAACAGGTTTCTGGGAGAGTGAAAAACTTTTCCAACCTATTTTATTCATTTTGAAGTTTGTTCATTTTGAGAGAGGTAGGGGAGCAGACAGAGAATCCTAAGCAGGGCTCGAACTCATGAACCATGAGTTCATGACCTGAGTCGAAACCAAGAGTCAGACACTTAACTGACTGAGCCATCCAGGGGCCCGCAACCTATTTTAGATGAGAAATTCAGGCCTTCTGAAGCAAGGGCATGAACCACACCCGAGTAAGGAGAAGTGTACGAAGAGGCAAGGGGAGAGCACAGACACAGGCCATAAGGTGGGAAAATCTCCGATATATGGAAAGCCAGTGCAATTAAGACATAGGAAGAAAGGTAAAGACTGGTATGAGAGAGTGGGAGACATAAGTTACTGCCAGATTTATTTAGAATTATGTAGGCCACAAAGCCAAGGTAAAGACATTTATTTTTAAATGCTAAAGGAATCTGTGTGACCTACTATAGGTGATTCTGTCTCTGAACTTCAGTTTCCACATATTTAAAATAAAAATACTTCCCCCAAATCAATATCATAATTAAATAAAGCAAGGCATGTAAAAATGTAAAGATCTTAGACTAGTTCTGGGCCATTCAAACAAAACAAAACACCAGTGTCTCATCATTTTCCTCAGTGAACACAATTTAGGTATGTATATATATATATATATATATATATATATATATATATATATATATATACACATATATATATATGTGTGTGTGTGTGTATGCCTATACATATATATATATACACACATACATACGTACATATATGCATATATACACATATACATATTTCTAAGGTTAAAGAGAAAGCTGACCAAGTTTATGTGAAAAATCTTAGGACTTATTTCAAATTTTTTTAAAGTTTTTTGACTGCTTGCCATTCACTTTGGTAGGTAATACCTCAGGCTATAGCCAATTTATGAGAGAAAAAAAATTTTTGATGTTTATTTATTTTTGAGAGAGAGAGTGCAAGCCAGGGAGGGGCAGAGAGAGAGGGAGACACAGAATCTGAAGCAGGCTCCAGGCTCCGAGCTATCAGCACAGAACCCAACACAGGGCTCAAACCCACAAACCTTGAGATGATGACTTGAACTGAAGTCAGACACTTAATTGACTGAGCCACCCAGGTGTCCCATGAGAGAAAATGTTTTAGAAATACTTCAGCACTGAAGTATTACTGTATTTTAACTACTCTTTTTTCAGTCTCATGGTACCACATATATGTGGTTGAACAAACAACCTGAGTATTCCATATCCTTTATCTCAGCTGACATTCAGTGATTTATAAGATCCAGTGATGCCTGGGTGGCTCAGTCAGTTAAGTGTGCAACTTTAGCTCAGGTCATGATCTCATGGTTTGTGGGTTCAAGCCCCGCGTCGGGCTGTGTGCTGACAGCTCAGAGCCTGCAGCCTGCTTCAAATTCTGTGTCTCCCTCTCTCTTTGCCCCTCCCCCACTCACATTCTGTCTCTGTCTCTCAAAAATGAATAAACGTTAAAAAATATTAAACATAAGATCCAATAGGCTCCATGTTATTGTTTGTAGAGCAAGTTACCTAAATTTTATGGGTGACTGAAGTTCGTTGATCAAAGATGGAAAAATATGAAAGGGGGGTGTAGCATGAAAGCTGTAATCTAAATTACCTTGGGCAACAAATAGGAAAAAAAAAAGGGAGAACAAGGAAAGCACTATGTAAATACATGGCCGTTTCTAATTTGTAAAGATGTTGTGGTTCGCAGAAAAAATATTAGAGAATAGAAGCAGACGTACTTGCAAATTGTGTTTCTCAGGGTTCATTTCTTATTGTATTTTACCACTATATCTCCATAGGATACATTTATTATTTTTCAATAAGACTTTGCTGCAAATCCACTGTGGAATTTGGCAGCTGACATTTAAACTCTCTCAGCACTAGTTTCATTATATGTAAAATGAGAAAGTTGGATGAAATGATCTCTAATGTCATAAAAAATTAGGTCTCTCATTTCCTTAGTTCCCAGAGAGATATGTTATGCTGCAGTTTAATTTGTGAAATAATTTGACAGCCAATTTTCTTTGATGATATCTTATTGTTGGGGGAGTTAAAATAAAGATGGTAATTTCAAGTCATGGCTGCAAAAGCCAAAATCGTCCCTGATAAAATGCAATGATTTCTCCTGTCGTTCTGTTCTTTCTCCTCCTCGTTTTTCTTCTTCCTCTTTGTCCTTCATTGCATCATTCCACAGTTCTAGTAAAAAATGTTAGCCTGCACAGACAAAACTCTAGCATTAAACCATAACCTTGGAAAAGGTATCTTCTAAAACCATCAGCAGGACGCGCTTTACTGTCTTTAATTTACACAGGCAGCTTGAGATCTGGCTTTACTGAGACGCAAGAAATGTCTGCCTGGTTTACCAAGAAACGAGTTCCGTCAATTCCACCTTACTCACTGTTTACAGCTCAGCTCAAATATAAATTCCTACTAAAAGCCTGAGTTTTCTAAAGATTATGATGGTTTGACATCACAGCAACACAAAAACACAAATAAGTGTTACTTGCGCATTATGCTTAAAGGAACCTTCCACCAGCCCATCAGAGAAATATTTGCACAGATGGTTTCCAGAATCCTCCTCCACCCCCTCCTCCTTTTTTCATCTTTTGTTGTTTATTCTTTTTCATTTATCTTTGTAACATGCCAACATACCCATAACACCGTCACCAAAATCAAAGGAATAGACACATCTAGTACCTCCCAAAGTTTCCTCGTAACTTATGACTTCTTGTTTGTGTGGTAAGAACACGAACCATCAAATCTACTCCGTCAACACATTTTGAGGTGCGTGATACAGCATTGTTAATTACAGGTGCTATGTTATACAGCAGGTCTCTAGAACGTATTCATCTTGTATGACTGAAACTATCCCCATTGAACAGCAACTGCCCATTTCCTGCCGGCTCCTGGCAACCACTCTTGGGTTCTCCTTCTTAGTTCCAAATCCAAGGTGTACGCTGAAACAAAATGGCCTCCTTTTTCCCAGGATCCACGTCTGTTAGAAAGTAATGGTATTTCACAATGATTTGTTTCAACTGTACTATGTTCCTAGTACTCTCCTTTAAAACAGGGACAACACCAGCACTTAAATGCTTGTGCTCAGCATAAATCAGATGCAATCATGTTGGTATAAAACACGGAGGAGAGTGGCTGGATGTAACCCCGAAGCACTAAAACGAACCTTATGACCGAGCCACCTTGGAAATTGTTCTCTCCAAATAGATTTCAGAAAACTAAATGATAGCCCTCGGGTCTTAAACATAATTTCCAGGAGCTTTTAGCCCCCATATCAAATGAGTAGTTATTTCTGAGCCTTGCTCCATGATATTTTTTCTTCAGCTGCAAAGAAGACTTCTGTTGTCCAGGATCTCCTGCATACGTACTGATGGACAGTTAGTGTTTCACACTTTCCCGTAGCTTGGACTTTTGGGAACATCTTGCCTTAAAGGCGCTATACAAATATAGGATCCAAATCCACATTCTTCTCCTCTGCCTGTTAAAGTCTACAGAGTCTGTGGTCGCATCGTGTTACCTGCCCTCCAGGGAGGGTAAATAACAATCCGGATGTGCCCATATTCATGCAGAACGTGTATCTTCTAGTCGGGCTAATTCATGCTCAGTGTAGCCGAAAGGATCCCAGCTTCTAGACAGCTTCCTTCTCTCTGAGGCCCTCAGGCTGAGAAGCCAGCCTAACATTTTGTTTTCTTTGTCTACGCAAAATGAAAGCTTGCTAACTTAGATCAGACTGTGACAACTCTATTTCTGAAAGAATCTATTCATTACTCACTGAGCCAGTGTTAATGTGGGAATTTCCCAGGAGGTAGAGCAAAAAGAAGGACTTGATTCTCTTCTTTTCCTATACAGCCTGGGATCTGGCACTTCCTAGATATGTGATTGTGGTGAAGTCACTGAACTTTCGGGGGCCCCAATGTCCTCCTCCTTCTTTTTAAATAAGAGCAAAATCATCCACTGAACAAAGGTTGAAAACATGCTTTGTTATGTATTAAAAGTATAGAAATGAAGAGTTTTGCCTACTAGAATTTCTAAAATAACGACAACATGTTTCTATAGATTAAAACAGTAGAATTGAGGAAATCAGGGTGTTTGAGAAAGAATTAAGCTCTGGACTCTGAATTTTTTTAAAAAAAATCATCAATATTAAAATGTATGCTTCTGCTCAACTTAATCACACAATATGTATTACATTCATTACTTGATTCCTATTTTAATTCTCTCTTCCCCAAACCCATCCTCATTATTTTCTTTATAAATGCATGAATTACCATAACAATTAGATGCTATTTTTGCTTACCAAATGGACAAAGATTTTAGCAAGCCAAGATGTCCAATGTGTTCAAACAAAACAAAACAAAAAACCCAAATACTTGGAAGCATGGCTGTTAGCGTGAAAACTGATAAAATCTGTCAGCAAACAAATTTGGCCATACGGATTAATATTCATATAAAGTTCATAGTCTGATAGAGAATTCCACTTCTAGGGCACTGTTCAAAGGCCAGAGTTGAAGATAGTTTTAAAAGACTTAGCTACTAGGGAAGTGATGATAGCGTTGTTCAGAATATAATAGGATTAAGAGAGATGCTCTCAAAATGTTGAGAAATTTACCATTGGTTAAGTAATGCAGCCAAATGATGGCTGTGACAAATATTTATGAAGGAGAAAATAGCAAGTGAACTAGAAACTTCTCAGGCCATCAAAGATAAATCTAGGAATTATGAAAAGTGATTCCAGTTAAAACTAGAAAGACTTCTGAATTTACCTTGAGTAGCATGGGTCAGGGTCGGGGGAGGGATAGTGAAAATGTTTTCTTGGGTCAGAGTCATTACTTTGCCAAAAAAAAAAAAAAAAGGATTAGATTGCATTAAGTAGATGTAATGAATTATATCATGTTAGTTAGATAGGTACGTTTCACAAGGCAATGAATCCTAATGGTTATAAGGTGTAGGATTTCAGAAACCTTAGGAAAATGTGAAACACTTGCCTGAATGGAAATTCCCCACTGACTCTCCCCAAGTAGATAAAGACACTGGACATACCATTACCTCATTCCACCCTAAAACCAGCAAGAATTAGGTAGAAGGTACTGACTTTCAGAGAATTTCAATTATTCTTGAGATTGAACACCTGAAAAATGGGCAGTAAGTAGGGAATTATTTTTCTGGAAGAAGATGTAGCACAAAGATTCCAAATGGGAAAGAAAATATTAGTAAAAGACCATAGGGCATGAGAAGTGAAGGGAGAGAGTTAGAGATCAAGAGAGCACCCCTGTGGACCTTCTCTAAGGATTTAAGCAATGAGCCTTTTTACTTGGTGAGATATAATAAGATCCTTTGGATGAGAGGCTTAATTTCTTATTTGCTTCCCCCAACCTCCTGGTATTAACTGTACCCTCAATAAAAGATTACTTAGGCCATCATCAGAATCCTATATGTATATTTGATTCAAGGAAGGAGAAGGAAACAGTATTCAAAACTGATAGATGGTATAGCACCTTCTCCATAGTGCCATGATGGAAATCAGTAACAGTCCATTTGTCAACCAAAATATTTATGAGTGGTATTTCTCATTGATAATACAGGTGATTTTATTATTTCTGGTTCTGATTTCCTTATTATGTTTTTACCTACATTTTCTCTAATTCTCATGTATAATCTTGTAATAAGGAAAAAAGATCTACATTGATGACCAATTTTACTTTAGGGTAATGTTCTCAGTCAAGGTCATGAGATATAAAGACAATGTAGTTGAGAAGTCACTGTACTGAGTGATAAAATTAAGAGTGAGGCAGGGAACATGGAGAGAACAGTGGTGCCCTCCGGGAGACCAACAACATTGGTAGTGACAGGAATTTTTTTTTTAAGTTTATTTATTTATTTTGAGAAAGAGCATGCACACCTGAGTGGGGGTGAGGGGTGGAAGAGAGAGAGGGAGAGAGAGAATCCCAAGCAGGCTCTGGGCTCTCAGAGCCCAACATGGGGCTCAATCGCACAAACCAGAAGACCATGACCTGAGCCAAAATCAGGAGTCCGATGCTTAACTGACAGAGCCACCCCGGCTCTGGTAGTGACAGCATTTTTAAAATGGTTATATCAATAAGATGTATGTGTGAGCTAGGATTTTAGGATGCCCATATTCCTCAAATTTACAAAGTTTGTTTTTTTTTTTTTTTTTTTTTTTTTTTTTTTACAAAATCTGTAATTTTCTGAGGAACTGGTTGATTCACCTAGCTGACCTCCCAGGGTAAGGTTCTCACTTTATTTACTCCAAGCGTCTGGCTTCCGTTTGGACTAATGCCGCCTTCTCCACTCCAGCATGGGGTGTGCAGGGGCAGGGTGACAGAGGGGAGGGGAGGTTACTTGGGAGTGTTCAATTCCAGGCCCTGTCACAATCTTTTCCTCTGTTTTATCCTAACATAAGAAGCCTTCCCTGGCGCAGGCATTAATGTTTAGATGCACTCTGCTTTTTTCTCAGGATTTGAATTGTAGGAGGTGGAGTGAGGTGGGCTGCTGGTGTGAGGAAAAGAGAAAATTCTGGAGTCAGTTTCCCCGTTCCTTAGGAAGGTGGTACAAGAATGTGGCCGTGTATGTAATGTAAGAAGGAAATCGCCCATCCTACTGGATTACTCGTATAAGACAACATAGCACAGACCAGTATAGCTGATTTTCTAATATTATTTTTGGAAGGGCCCTTTAAAGTTTGAGTTTTGGATATTTGATTTTTAAAATAACTTTCAAGTTCACCATAAGTGTCTTATTTATTTCCTACCATGAGAATATATTTATATATATATATATAAAAACTTCTGACAAGATTGTTTTAAGGAAGAAATAAAAGCATCTTTGTTAGGTGCTATAAAGAAGTTCACAGTTGTACTTCACTGCAGTTCTTAATATTTGTTCCTGGGGAACTTTTCTCTTGATTCCCCAGATGGGACTGAAGTTTGCTCTTTAGAAAGGACCCTGTTTTTTAACATTCTTCCATTACAGTCACCATGTGATCGTGGACACTGCTGACATCAAAGAGGAGGAATTCTCCACAATCCTCCAAGGAACTCGACACAGTCAGGAAAGCATCTCGAGGCACAAACTGCACACACATTGGCGTTCATGTTTTTTGATTTATTCGTCAAGGTGGCAAGGTGGAATCATGAACAAAGAATGCTAGAAGAAAACTAGGATATTAGAAGACTCACTGCCTCGTGAGCTCTGTTGTGATTTTCCTGAAATATCTTCCTGCCAACAACGATTTGTACTGAAAGAGCAGGTGCTTCTGAAGAGCTCTACATGTTTGAATGCCCAGTTTATCAGACACCTGAGAGATCAAGAATTTTGACAACCAATGGCTTACCCTCAAACTTTCTGACATCAGTGTTTTTATCCACAAAGAGATCTCCTAGTCACTGGCTCACAATGTGTGTTGTCTTGCTGTGTGAGAAGGAGAAATAAACGTGTGCGCCAAACCATCTTAAAAAAAGATTAGAAGCTCTTCGAGAACAGGGATATTTTTCTGTTTGATCCTGGCACATAATAGACACACAGTTAATGTACATTTAATGAGTAGATAAAAAATACAATTGAATGCAATGTGATAAATACAATATAATAGGTGTAAGTGGAAGGTGCTCCAGGAACCCAAGGGAAGAATAACTAACCTAGCATGTGAGAGTCAGTGAACACATGCATCTCTTTTTGGGGTCTGTTTTAGTCTAGGACTCAGTCACCTTGTGATTACAAAGAAAGTCCCCTCCTTTCCCAAAGGACTCACAGGAAGAAATGTGGCAGATTGTAGAATTAGTAAAGCATTCAGAGTAGACGTGATCCTCCTGTCACACTGGGCTATTTTCAGTATCCAGGGAGTAGCATGAGCTCACCTAGTTGGAAAAAGCTGCCTCACCGATAAGAGAAGTGCTGTGATTCCAGATAAGCATGGGGGGAAAATCCATGAATGGAGGGAAAGAGTAATACAGAAACTAAAAGGCAAATGGAAAGTAGGAAAGAAGACAGGCAGTAAAGGGCATATGTTTTGTTGTTAGATTGAAAATTTTGAAACACACACACACACACACACACACACACACACACACCAAGGTCAATGAGAAGAAAATTCTCTTGAACACTTCAGTCTAATAGACCTATGAAATTAAATTTTCCTAGTGGACATGTGTCAGGGAATCTTACGTTAGGAATTCGTGGCTAGAAAAAAAGATTCCCCTGGATAGGGCATGATACTTAGGAAAAAAGTTCCCATTAGGCTAGTGACTGGCTTTGAAAGATTAAAGTCACTAAGACTAAACCCCAGCCCTCCAGATTATGAGAGAAAAAAATGAGGTAGCAGATTTAATGTTTTATTTTTAAAAACATTATAAAAGCCCTGTTATTATTGCTTTCCAGACTGAGTGCCATAAAAGGAAGCATAATATAGAGTAGATATAAGTGGGCACAATATTATTTTTGATATGGCACTTATAAGATGCTGCCCCCCAAAAATAAGTCCAAATATTAGGGACTCAAGCCATAATTAGAGTACAGAGACACATGTATCCAGCAGAATTAGTGAATAACAAGAGACTGTTGGTTGGGAAACCATTAACAGATGGAAATATAAGATATGGGTCAAATTCCCATCGCTTTGTAAGCAGGGATTGTACAAATGCCTGCATATATGTTTGATTATAGCATATTTAGCCAAGAAGCGTTATCATTGTAGTAATATTTGCTGAAATAACCAAACTCCCAAATCAGCAGAAAGTTTTTTTTCTTATGCACTTCATTTTAGGAGGAAAAAATGTATATGTATAGTATAAAATAGACTGTCAGGAAATTATTTAATGATAATGAAATTTGCGTAATAAAATCAGATACCCTTCATCTGAAGCCAGAGTCCTGTGCTGATCAGAAGGTTACTGATCAGAAAATTGAGCCATGACCACCTCAAGATCCTAACGGAGGAATGGCTGAAATTATCCAGTTTTCTCTAAAACTTAAAAAAAAGTCAAGAGCTGAAACAAAAAGCAGATTCAGGCAAACACTGAATTCAAAATTTAAGTTTATCAATAATTTCCCATACTCTTAATTATTTAAAATATTATGTGCATAAATTGACTTTTTACCATAGTGTTATATTAGTTTCAGGTGTACAACATATAGTGATTCAACAATTCTGTACTCCATGCCCATCACGATAAGTACACTCTTTAATCCCCATCACCTATATCGCCCACCTCCCCACTAGTAACCACCAGCCTGTTCTCTATTGAAAAGTCAATTTGTATAAATTGATTTTTAAATCTTTTTTATCTTAAATAATTTTTCCTAACTATGTTTTTATTTCTTAGGCTTTGGAAATGTGATAAAGATGATTGTAGTGAAGAGGGATTTATTATAATAAATAAATTTTGTTACAAAAGGCCTAGTTAAGTAGGTGACTTTACTGACAATAGAACTGAATTTGAAAATAAATCCTACTGAAATATAATTCTACAGTGCATTTTAATTTAGGAGATAAAGATAGCATGATATTATAAATTTGCCTATTAAGGCAAAAAAAAAATCACACAATTTTAGAGATGAAAGTCTCCTAAGAAATGATCTAGACTGAAAGTGAGAAAAACTGAACATTATGTAGGACAAAAATGAGAAATTCAATCACATACAAGACAAGTTAAAAATCAGGAAGTTTATCAGAGGTTTTATTGCCCCAAAACACTATTGTTTCAAGATGACTGACACTCTGATGCATTTAGAATACCAGTCATCCAAGAGAATCTGCCAGTACCCATGACTGAGAGTCCTTTGAAGTCTATACTGGACACCATGTCCAAGATAGTTCCTTCATTCACATGTGGCACCTCATTTGGAATGAGCTGGAGCCTAGTCACTCATCTTTCTCTTCAGGTGGCTTCTGCATGTGGCTGAGTTGGGTTTCTTCAGAACATGGCAGTCTCAAGGTGGTTAGAATTCTGACGTGGTAGTTGTCCCCAGAGCATGCGTTCCAAGAGATCTGGCTTAAGTTGCAAGGCATCATAGGACCTGGGCCCAGAAATCATACTTTATCAATTCCACTCCATTCCATTTCTCAACAGAGAATCAAAGGGCCAGTCTAGATTCAAGGGGAGGACACTACATAGGGATACAAATACAGCAGGGTTCATTGGAGACCATCTTCAGAGACCAGCTACCACACTGCTCCTTGTACTTCATTAACTGCTTTTTATAGTTCACTGGAACACCTTTGCTTTCATTTCACTTATCATACTGTTTTCAATTTAATTCAGAGAATTTTCAAAAGACTGTGTGGCTACTGTGCCTCATGTTACAGATACTTAAATGTTCTTGGTTTCCTTTTTCTATTGATGGTCACCTTTCTATTAATTAATTAATACATGTATTAATACAACAAAATCTTTATGGGTACCTGTCATTCTGGGTTGGGTTTACAGAGATGGATATATGAAGATCTCTGCTCCCAGAGTGTGCCCAGTGTAATGCAGAGGATCAACATGTTAATAAGTAATTATAGTTGTTGTAAGATAAAAACAATTTTTATTGACCGTACATCAGTGGTATGTGAGAAGCAATTTGAAGAAAGGGATAAGGTTTCTGGGTGGTTGAATGGAGAACGTGAAAGCTAGGCTTTGGGAGCTTGGGTTTTGGAAAAGGGTAAATTGAGGGTCAGCAAAATGTTGAGGGACTATTAACGTGATCTTGCCCTGGTAATCCTGAAATATGCAGTAAAGTTGCTGAACTAGTAAAAAGACGTGTCTGATTTCCAATGAATGGAGGTGAAGGGGTCAAGTCTGTCTATCACGGACTTGGGACTCAGGCAAGACAGAAAGCAAGGGTGCAAGAACACGGAAGCTGAAAGAAGCGTGAGGAACTGTGGAATTCATGAGAAGACTCTTCAGCTGCCATGGAATCTGAAGCTGACGTTTCGGCGGTTTTTATCAGATCTTCAAGCATTAGTGGGGCTCTCAGCCAATGACTGCAGTACAAAATGGTGGAGGATAGTCAAATTATGAGGGCACAAAGGGGAGTGCCTGAGGCTATTTGTCACCTCTCCCCAGGGGCACACCTTGACAGTCCAGAAAACAGTTCTAGTTTGTAAGTAAAAACCGCTCTGTCTTGCCATTAAACCAGGTAAACAAAGTTTCTCCCAAGTATGCCTATCCAAGTGCTCCTGGGGCCACGAGTAGTGGATGTATCTAAGATCATGTGGTGTAAGAAGGAGTATTTGAAGAGGATAGGAAGAAAAAGAAGAAAGAGCCGGAGAGAACTGCTGAGGAGAACTTGAAAAGAATCTCTCTCACCCCACAAAAAGTGTTACAAATGCAGGATACACTGATATACCCAATTCTTCTAGTTTGAGGTTCTTGACTAACACATTTCAAGAAGATTCCAGGTAGAATGGGTAAGCATTATATTGGCAATGTGACGTTATTCTTCCAACACCACCCCAGACCCCTGAGTCAATGAATTTACGTTTCTAGAATGAAAACTCCAAGAAGGCCATCATTATGCCATGTTTCTCACTTAAAAAAAATTTATTTGGTGTGTGGGGGGAGAGGGGAGGATGCACAGGCACAGAAAGTCTACTTAGCTTTTGGTGTTTGGATCTGTACAAGGACACCCTTTTCTTTTGGTTTGTTTTGGTTTGGTTTTCCTACTTTGTTCCTAATCCTTAGTATCATTTCCTTCTAAGAGATAACTACTCAAATGTTTTCTATGTATACATGTGTGCATATATTATGTACATATAATGTATGTGTATTATATACCTGGATAATAATTTTTGGTATTATATATATATATTATATTATATATATATTATATATATATTATATATATATGGTATATATATATTATATATATGTATATATATATAACTTTTAATATACATGAATATTATTGTGGTATACATCTCTCACTTGTTTTTCGGTCAGCACTATAGTTTTTAGATTTATCACTCTATGTATAGCTCACATCTCCCGCCACTGCATATTTGCCTACTAATACAATTCTAGTTTGCCTATAAGTCTACACAGCTAATGCCATGGTGAACATGTGTGTCCATTTCCCTTTAAAGACTTGTGTCTTTGAGTCAGAAGGATTATCACTGGGCTTCAGGGCTTATATTGATTTACACTAACTTTGGCCACATGTTTACCAATTTTATTGCCAAAATTTATACTGCCACCGACAGTGCGAGAGAGGACTTGTCTTCCCAAGTTCCTGGAAAATATTAAGCATTGAAATTTTTGCCCTTTGGCAAAATTTTATTTTTGTGGAAAATAATTATTTTTCTAATTGTGGAAAAATTATATTTTACTCTCATTTTTTTTCACTGCGGCCTCCCTTCCTCCCAGCACAATACCTAGAATTTAGTGGAGGCCCATAAATGTATTTGAAAGGACACATGTGATTGAGAGGTAAAACACTTCAATCGGAAATAGATTAGATTAGAATTTGTACTTGATTAGAATTTAGTACGGGGAAAGGATGCCAATACTCTGGGAAAGTTAGCCTTTCCGAGCCAACTCTTTGGAGTACTCTGGCAAAAAGTTCAAATTTCACAGAGGTCCATTGCCATTTGGACCCACTATTTTATATGCTGTTGATTTCTTAACATTTCTGCTAGGGATTTATTTTCAGTACACGAAAGAGCTATGATTTAGTATCAAATATGGGTTTGTAGTAGACGTGCTTTTCTTGGTTGTCTTCCTAATCCATGCCCCACTTTTCTGAGAAGGAACGTGTGTACTCACAGAAGCCCAGCCATCCAGAAGGCCTGCTGTGTACAGTAATTGGTGTTGCCCCTCTGGCTCTTACTGACCGGACAAGGTGTGGATGCACAATCTAAGCAAAGTCTCTCAGTAATGGCCAAAAGTCTATAGTCAGACTTCAGACTTTGGACATGAAGGAGTACTCACTAGCAAGAGGCCAGCCCCAGAAGCCCCCCCTTCTCTCAGTAGCTGACACAGATGAACACAGGGGAAAGAGTGCGTGAGTCTATCTCAGCAGCATCTGGTTCTCATGGGGAACTCTCTTCCTCTTCTTCCGGGTAGGAGACAGAAACCACTTCTGAGCATGTGCAGCAGTCTCAGCATGGCAAGAGCAGTATCTGCTGCATAGAGTTGTCCCAGAGAGTAAATGTAGTGTTTTTTCTTCTTCTGAGACTACCTTAGTGTAGCTGTGTTCCTAACAATTGCTACTTAATAGAGCCTAAATTTCACACTCCTCTTCATGGTGAATATTAAAAAGTCACACCTGCAATACCTAATAGAGTATGCTGATCAGCTTCTACTACCGTAGCCGGTAGGTAGAGGATTATCTACAAGGAGAGCCACTAATGGTTGTGTATAAGCTTGGGAGAGCTGGGTTGAAAGGATTTGAGTTCACAGTTTCCTCAAAACAAATGAAATTAATTAGATTTTGCCCTAGGAGTATAGAATCAAGACATACTAGTTTTAATTAGCGTCTATCAGCATTGTGACTTTGGGGGAAGACTTATGAATTAAGGAGATGTAGGATGTCAATGTCAAGTTCGGCAAGGGACATGCAAAAGAGAAAACTGGATTTATAGAAAGGGAGCCAAATATAAAGAGAAGTTATCAGTGGGGAGGAAACAAAAGAAGGACGCAGCTGCTGACTGAGAGTGTGCATCTTCATACACACAGAAGCAGACACACAAACATAAACATAGGCAACACTTTTTTTTTACTACTAACCCCTTTTGAATGAATTTTATCATTGCAAAAATATATAATTAAGAGCTCTGACAATCAAGTGTATAAATTGTTCAGTTGGTTTAATATAAAACATACAAAATAGAGGATACAGTGACAAGAGTTATGTCCATTCCTTCTGGGACATGTTGACCCGCCGTGTGTAAATATACATGTATGTGTACACATAGGCTGCCATTGTACAATCAACTGTGAGAAATATGGGTTGGTATATTTTTAGAAGTTTTTAAAAAATTTTTTTAATGTTTTATTTATTTTTGAGAGACAGAGCATGAGCAGGGGAGGGGCAGAGAGAGAGGGAGACACAGAATCCAAAACGGGCTCCAGGCTCTGAGCTGTCAGCACAGAGACTGACGCAGGCCTGACCTCACAGACTGTGAGATCATGACCTGAGCCAAAGTGGGACGCCCAACTGACTGAGCCACCCAGGTGCCCCTAGAAGGTTTTTTTATTTTATTTAAAAAAAAATTTTTTTTTCAACGTTTATTTATTTTTGGGACAGAGAGAGACAGAGCATGAACGGGGGAGGGGCAGAGAGAGAGGGAGACACAGAATCGGAAACAGGCTCCAGGCTCTGAGCCATCAGCCCAGAGCCCGACGCGGGGCTCGAACTCACGGACCGCGAGATCGTGACCTGGCTGAAGTCGGACGCTTAACCGACTGCGCCACCCAGGCGCCCCTAGAAGGTTTTTTTAAAGACAATTTTGGAATGGTGCCCAGGTGGCTCCATTGGTTAAATGTCAACTCTTGGTTTTGGCTCAGGTCATGATCTCAGGGTTTGTGAGTTCAAGCCCCATGTCAGGCTTGCTCTATCAGTTGCAGATTCTCTCTCCCTCTCTCTCTGCACCTCCTTCGCTCACATATTCTCTCTTTCTCTCTCTGTCTCAAATAAAATTGAAAAAATTTAAAGAAGACAATTTTGTTTCTAATAAATGTAGTTTCTTTGACTTCCATGTGAGGTTTTCTTAAATTTGGTTCTTTGTAATGTCGTATGTAATTGATATGACAGAGGATAACGGCATCTCTCTTACATGCCATATTGATTCCAAAAAGATGTTCGGTAAAAACCAGGAAGGGAGGATTAATTAGTGGTGGATTTCTTGAGAAAGGTAAACAAACCTATTTAAAAAGTGACAAAGGAGAATGAACTTTAGGAAAAGTAAAGCAAACGGTAGAGTCCTCAACAACATAAAGGAAAGATTAGGAAAAGCAAGTAAGAATAGACCTATAGAAGAGGATTGTGTTGGGAATTAGATAATTGTAAGAATACCAGCTTATTTTAATAAAGATAAGAATAACTATTAGCAGAATGTGTAAGTGTACCAAAGAGATGAAACAAGTAAGTGTGCACTGATAAAGGAAACATACATACAAAGAAAATTAAACTATGTTGGAATAAAACGGTTAAGTATTTTGTCACAAAGTATATGTTCTCTAGAGCCCCTCCCCATTGGAGCCGTAGAATTCATTAACAGAGATATCTGCCTAGAATACCAAATTTTTATCTTACAAGAAAGGACTCATTATCTCTTAGCCTGAGGCTGGCCCTGGAAAGTGTAAATTCCAGAGGAAAATAAGACTCAAACCAAGAGAAAGACCCAAGTGTTACTATAACCAACTGTCAGAATTGGAACTGAAGCCCAGCTGATCTTATTTGCAAATTTGATGCCAGAGGCAAGTAGGAGAGATAGGCAGGCACAGGCACCTGTGGTTTCAAGAGCATACAAGGGAGGGACATGCTATGTGTGAGAAATGACAGATTTCAAATTTATATTCACCAGATTAAAAGTTTTAGGTGAGATCTAAATGAGAAATGCATCCCCCAAACAAAATAAAACAAACCTAAAACTTTTGATTGGCAAATCCTAAAGTTCTTCCATATATCTAAATAGAGCTTTAGCTATGAGATGGAAAGAGGGAAGGGGGAGGGAGAAAGGGAGAGAGGGAGTGTGGAAGAGAGAGATACTTTTTCAATTAAAGTGAAGGGCTCAGCGAATACAGAGTCTAGACATCTGGCCCTATTGCCCCAGACAGAATGAACGAATAAAAGGAAGCACATTCAATAGTATTAATTGGACAACTCATTCAGTCAAGAATTTTATTCTGGGCTCCCTTTTTGTCCGTTTCTAAAAGCCACGGCTGCAATATACCCAGAGAAAACCCATAAATCCAAAAAATGCACGAATACAATGATCCTGGAAGCCACCAGTCTGATAACTGCTCAGATATGCAGGTGGTAGGTGACAATGGACCAAAGCTATTTCAAAATTTAAATACTGCAAAGATCCTTCCATGATATTGTTAAAGACCACCTTTTTGTTGATTTGTGTTCTTTCAAAACACCACAGATCTTTTTCTGAAGGTATGTTTTTAGAAGGAAGTAACAAATATGTGATAGTTGAATAAAAAAGAGAGGTGTGGAACATTTACCTTGAGTTAGGGATACTCCTAACTAAATAGGTAACTTGCTTAATATTCCCAGTACTCCCTCCAAAGAAGCTGAGATTTGAACTGAAGTCTTCCAACTCAGTGTTTGTCTCTTCTGAAGGTAGGTCTGGCAATGATAGCTGTTTTCCTGTTGTATTTAATAGATCATACTGTACATTCCCTTCACCGAAAGCAACAGCTATTTCACATTTACACAAACTGCAGGTTCTGTGTTGCTGATTTCTTATTAGTTCTGTTTCAGATTCAGGGAAAAATGAAGAATGGCCAAAGGATCTTTATTCTGATTAAAATAGCATAAAGCCTAAAATTGTATGAGAAATCAACTAAAACATACAAAATAAGTGAGAGTACTTGGGGTAACGATGATGCATGTTTCCTTAGATTTGTATGACTTTAATATTAATTCTAACTCACAATATTGTAAACATATTCATGCTTTTGGGCTCAGTTTTTTATAGAGGAAACAATCTCCTTCAGCAGTGGTTTATATACTTATAGATTAACGGACCGGAATGTGTCTGTGTTTATGGGAGATATGGAGCTGTGGTTTCCATTTCTTGTGATGTCTTTGGTTTTGTGTGATGAGTGAAGTATTTGTTTCTCCTTTATTTTCTGAAAGAGTTGTAGTAGGACTTGGTACTATTTCTTTTGTGAATATTCTGGGTGGGCAAATGGGGTCCGCCCCTCCCTGTTAGAGGCCATCACTCCCGATTTTGCATGAAGATGATGCAGGCACCACTTTTTTGCAAAAGAATATGAGCTGTCTCCAGGAAATTCCCCCACCTCTTATTTCTGGCTACTCAACCAAAAATTAGGGTGAAATCACAGTATAACTTGTCCAAAAAAGTGCTGAGACTACCAAGGATATAAAGAAGTATATCTAAAGGATCCTCAAAAACTAGCCATCCTGTGCAGTGGGAACTTAGAGAGTACATACAGGTCTGGATTTTGAGGATACCATCAAGAGAGAACACAAAACTTGATAAGGAAGAATGTAATGATATGAGAACAATACTATTTAATTCCTAGTGAAAACCAGTTAAGATGGGGTTTGCACATTGTTAGGATGGGTCTTAAAAGTTGGTGAAGGGGCGCCTGGGTGGCGCAGTCGGTTAAGCGTCCGACTTCAGCCAGGTCACGATCTCGCGGTCTGGGAGTTCGAGCCCCGCGTCAGGCTCTGGGCTGATGGCTCAGAGCCTGGAGCCTGTTTCCGATTCTGTGTCTCCCTCTCTCTCTGCCCCTCCCCCGTTCATGCTCTGTCTCTCTCTGTCCCAAAAATAAATAAACGTTGAAAAAAAAAATTAAAAAAAAAAAGTTGGTGAAAATAACAACTTAGGGTAAACTAAGTGGAAACGTCAGAACTGCCATGGGAAATGATGGAATAAATGATCAGAATAGACATGCTGGAGTGCATATGCTATTTAAGGATGACTAAACTTCCAGATTACTAAATCCTGCAGGAACACCTATAGAATATCCTGTTTACCAAAGCAACTAAGTAATTTACTGGGGAGAGGGGCACCTTCTTCACTCTGCTCTGCAATAGAGGGGTGATGGTAATTGATGCCAATACTGAACTGCCTCACTCATAATAATGAGAAGGATGAGATCCTCAGGATAAAGCAACTATGTGATAGTACATAAACAGTAGAAGGAAGATGCAATTATTGTAGTAAGTAGCAAGGTCAACATTTCAATCATCAGTTATTGATCCACAGAATGATATTTCAGAAGTTAATGAAATATGGCATCCTTAGGGACAAGACTAATGCACATTCAGTATGCCCAATGTTTAATTTAAAAAACCAAAATATATCATAGATGGATGATTAAGAAATTGAAGTCTGTCTCCAGCAAAATATCATAGTCCTTTTTTGTTTTCCAGACCTGAACCAATTTTCAGATTTAAAATCCACTGATTGAATAGGCTAGTTCCCCAAAGAGGCAGAATCCTGAAACATCTTGAAAGTGTTTATGGTTAATTACATTTTCAAGATTAAATGGGATCCAGAGCAGAAATGGGCTCAGTATCATGTCCAAGGTATAGTGCCATCAGTCCAGCAAATACTATAGGATTGAACATATCTGTACTGCTTTAAAAAAATCCAAAAAACAAAAAAAAACCACCCTTCTAGAGGAATCACAATGTAGATCCCTATTTTTCTGGAGCAAAGCTATTCCATCTGTAGTCCAGGACTTTTAAAAACTACTGCTTTTAAAAACTATCCCTCAGGGTGCATTATTCCCTGATATTAACATTAATGCCCAAGTGTGAGTGCCAGAATGGCCTATCAAGAGCTGAGTTATGTCAGACCCACCAAATTATAAATTCAAACCAGCTCAGAATCAATACAAATTAAGACTGAAGTGGTAAATCAGGGATTGGGCACAAACAAGGCTAGAAGGTAGAGGTTAGCTTCATGAGCTGATGGCCCAGAGCCCCATGATATCCAACACTGTTATACCAATACCTATACCTCAACTGCTATCTATGGCCAGATGGGGATGGTCCTTAAGACTGTCTGACAGAGGAGAAAAACAGCAACATTGACTTACTAATATATTGGCTTTATATGTGTGGGCAAAGTGAAAGTAAGCATCACATACTATAGCTCCCAATAATGAGTGATCTTTAAAGAAATAGTCTAGTGAGCCTAAAACATCTTGATGTGCAGAGCTCTGAGAGGTATGCTTGGCCATCTACTTTCTGTGTGTAGAGAAATGGCCCATAGTTAGTATATATGTACACTTGTGGGTGATGGCAAATGTCTTGGTCAGTTTTTCAGGAGGCCTAGGAGGAGAATAATTGGAAGATCAGGGAAAAGGAGGTTTGGAGTAGAGGCACTTGGGTATATCCATGGGAGCAGTCACAATGTGTAGAGGTCTTTGTATCACAAGTTAATGCCACCAGAGAGCAAGTACTATTAAACAGAAACAACCAACTAGATAAAGGGACTGAATCTGTTGATGACTAAAACTGCCATCTTCTGTCACTGACCACCCTGGTGCTGGCACGATGGGCATATGAAAGGAGTAGCTATTTGGGCCGGGATGGAGGCTATGCATGTGACCCAAAACATAAGCTCCCACTCACAAAAAGTTGATTCAGCTGTTGTTCTTGGCAGATATACAAACTGTTAGCAGCAGAGACCAATGCAGACTGTCCAACACAGTGTCATCCCTTCAGAAGACAAATCCCCCATTTGAGGGCAAGTTGACTACAGTGGGTCTCTTCCACTACAAAGTAACAATGATTTATCCCACCGTCTGGAAAAGGTACATATTCCAGATATTGGGTTGCCTTTCCTAAGCTTAGTTTACCTTTGCTACCCTTAGAGCTTCAACTAACATTATTTCAGGACTTGCAAAGTATTTAAACTACTAACATAAGATTCCTACAAATGATCGTAACAGACCATAGAATCGATTTTACAACAAAAAGGAGAGGCAATGAGCATTTAAAATAGGATCCAATATTCCTATCTGACTACATTTTTGGCCTGATAGTGTAGTGGAATGGCCCATTGAAGGCACAGATGAGGTACCAAAAATAATGACTTGTGAGGATTAAGAGCCACCCTCCTGGATTCAGTATATATACTAAATTTTATATGACACTATGTCCCCAACATATACAGTGCAAAGGCCCAGTTACCAAAGTGTAAAAGTGGGAATGGGCTCATTCATCATCATTCTCATGGCTTGCTTAAGAAGTAATTTGTGCTTTCCATGCTCACAGATGTGGGCTTTCTAGTCTTTCTGGGTTTAGAGGTCTTGGTTCCTAAAGGATGAATATTTCCACTAGGTTAAACAGCAAAAGTCCTATTTATATTTAAACTATAGCTGCTGCCCATGTGCCTTTTGGGCTCCTTACCCTATGTGAATTGCACACAAGAAAAGAAGTCACCATCCTAGCAAGGAGATGTTTGGCAGAGAAATGACCCATTTCATTATCTCTTATTATACCCCTGGCCAGTTTTTATGACAAATGAAAGAGGACAGTAGTGACAGCCTGAGAATGGCATGATGACTAAAGGCTTCTACCTTTCAGGTATAAGAATCTGTGTCACACCTCCAGGTAAGCCACCTAGACCTGTACAGGTGCTGGTTGAGTGGAAGATGAATTTATAATTGATGGAAGAGGAAGGAGATAATGAGCATCACAATGCTAGTATCAGTGGGACAAGGGAGATTATTGGGAGAAGAGAGCTGTAGTTGGCCCTACTAAACTTGTTTTTATACCCTCCCTCAACTGAGAGACTAACCAGTATCCTGAAGGAGATGCTCTAGAACTTTTTTGAAGAGGAGAATCTAGATGGTGCAAAGAGTGGAGTATAGTGGACTGTGTGCCATGTGTCCCACATCCAACTTGAGGATCAAAAGGACCTATTCCCCCAAATGTTGGGAGGGTAGCTGAATAACAACCTTTTAATCTGTTAACTCTCTCTGGAAGTTGTTCTCGCTTGAAAAGAGCCACCTCATCGGGGCGCCTGGGCGGTTAAGCGTCCGACTTCAGCCAGGTCACGATCTCGCGGTCCGTGAGTTCGAGCCCCGCGTCGGGCTCTGGGCTGATGGCTCAGAGGCTGGAGCCTGTTTCCGATTCTGTGGCTCCCTCTCTCTCTGCCCCTCCCCCGTTCATGCTCTGTCTCTCTCTGTCCCAAAAATAAATAAACGTTGAAAAAAAAATTTTTATAAAAAAAAAAAAAGAGCCACCTCATCAAGGTCCCATCTGCTTCCCAGAGGTAGCCTGTATATTGTTGTCATTAATGTAGGGCTATAAAACACGGCTCCCTCACGCAACTCAAGAAGATTTTTAAAATTTATTTTGAGGGGCGCCTGGGTGGCGCAGTCGGTTAAGCGTCCGACTTCAGCCAGGTCACGATCTCGTGGTCCGTGAGTTCGAGCCCCGCGTCAGGCTCTGGGCTGATGGCTCAGAGCCTGGAGCCTGTTTCCGATTCTGTGTCTCCCTCTCTCTCTGCCCCTCCCCTGTTCATGCTCTGTCTCTCTCTCTGTCCCAAAAATAAATAAACGTTGAAAAAAAATTAAAAAAAAAATAAAATAAAATAAAATTTATTTTGAGAGGTGGAGGGACTGAGGGTGGGGGTGGGGGGACAGAGAAGAGAGAATCCCAAGCAGGCTTTGTTCTAATGGCAGATGTGGAGCTTGATCCCGCTAGCTGTGAGATCATGAGCTGAGCTGAAATCAAGAGTTGGACATTTAATCAATTGAGCCACCCAGGTGCCCCAACTCAGGAGGATTAACAATACAATTTCATTTTTAGAGCCCCTTATGGTTTTGGCTGAGGCCATCAGTGTGACTGCATCATTGTCCAACCTCTCCCTCTTCCCAGTTTGCTACCTTCCCTTTCCCAGGCTGAATCCTGTGAGCACTCTGTGATAGAGTTTCTGCATGCTAATCTCCATCTTGGAGTCTGCTTCTCCAGGCACCAGATCTGCAATAGTAATCTTCCTTCCTTCCTTCCTTCCTTCCTTCCTTCCTTCCTTCCTTCCTTCCGTCCATCCATCCATCCAAGTTTAAGTGTTTTTTAAAAACATGTCAAAATTCACAGCCTGCTGGAGAATGCCAGCTTTGAAATAAGTATATTAAAATATATGCTATTTCGAAACACCTATATGAAAATATTATGGACTTTTTTCTTTAAGAACTACCTCAAAGTGTCCTCCTGATGTATTGTTATCTTTTGAAATCAATTGTTGCTATCTGTGTAAAATAGAAAAGGAAGGGTGGGAGAAGAAATGAAAATTTATTGAAATGTGTGCTAATTATATTCTAGGTGATATATTATCACATACAATTTTGTAACAGCTGCATGGAGTAGATATTAAACTTTTATATTGCTTCCTTCGTTCTGTAGGTATCTCAGAGGTAGTTACTATGAAGGCAAAGAAGCCTAAGCTTCAGTCCTGTAACTTGTATGGGATCTTCCCAAGACTCTTGCGGGGACCATAGCACTGTGGGCTTGGTTGTAAACTTCACAAAGTATGGAATTTAAAATTAATTTTCTAAGGGAGGGACCCACAAATTATATAAGTTTCAGGCCACACAAAACCTCGATCTGCCTCTGGTGTTACTCATTGTTTTGGGTTTTTTCATATTGGCCCTATTCTCAGTGCAAATTGGGCATTGGCTCTAAGTGAGAGCCAGCATTAATTTTATTCCATTGATTT
The DNA here is from genome assembly GCF_007474595.2 of Lynx canadensis. NCBI lineage: Eukaryota > Metazoa > Chordata > Mammalia > Carnivora > Felidae > Lynx > Lynx canadensis. Next base: position 17,640,480 of record NC_044320.2, read on the forward strand.
TTTTCCTGTAATTTGATCAAAGTTTTGGGTGAAAGCTTAGTTTCTTTCATTAGGTTTGGATTGCTGTTCCTCCAAGACTTTCATTATTTTCTGGGACAGAAATACTGGGGTTCCTCATTATCAGGATTTCTAAGTTTTCAGCCTCAAAATTCTCTAGCCTCATCACCATGCTGGAGCACGTTGATAGGATGTGAAGAAAATTGGCCTGTACACCAAAGAATTGTTTCCAGTAACTTTCCTCTGACCTTAGGGGTGTGAGAGCAAGACTTGAAAGTGGTTCTCTGAGCATTGATCTTACTCCATATAAGATACCATAGCTTTCAGCCAAATCTCTCTTTCAACACTGTTCTCAGAAGCTCTATTTTCTGTCCCACCAATTTCCCCTGTCACTTATCACTAGGGCATATAGTCATTTTCACTTAAAAGTATAGCACTGATTATAACAGTAATGTTGAAAGTTGATCTAAAATCTCAAAACAGATGGATTTTTTATGTTAATAAAATTAATAATTTTTATCAAATATTTTTAAAGCAGCTCTACACTGAGATCAGCTTTTATTTGAGCAAGATATCATCAATATAATGAATAATGTTGAAATTGTAGAATAAAATTTTGATTATTTTCAGTTAAAAGTAGCATTGGTCTCTGATTAGACAGGTTTTGAACACATGATATAAAATAGCTGGTTTCACAAAAGTTCTTATTTTATAAGTGCTCATTTTCAGAGCATGTGACTAAGGCTTAAATAATTTGTTTAAAAACATTTTCTTTCTTTTTGCAGGAGAATACTATCTTTTGAGTTCTTAATCATAGATACTCTTCATCTCTAGGCCCTCTCCAGTTTTCAACAGACGCTGTGATCATCCCACACTGGGGTTGGGCTTATCTCTACCATATGTACCTGCAGCTACTACTTTTAAAAGTAATCTTAAATAAGATAGATCGTAGTTTCCTGACCTGACATCCATTGATGCTGGGTCCAAGAACAGACATCTACTTTTCAGTAAATTCCTTCAAACTGAATCCCAAACCACATATGTCTGTGCTTATTTCTTAAGTGTTTATGAAACAATAATCAGTGAGGATGTATATGTTAATTCAAAAGTTAAGCAATAATAATCATTCTTTTTCTAGAGACCATAATGCTTTGATGTTGGTGCCTAAGTTCAGACATATAAGTTCCCCAAAAAATTATCTCTTAAGTATATTTTAGTTGAAATTTAAAAATTGATTATAATTGCTATTTCCCACATAAATGGCTAGTCTCAAAGGTTGTGCTCCTGTGAGATGGGTAGAAACATGTTCTCTCAGCAGGGAATACATTTCTGAACATGAATTCATTCCTTTAATCCATTCTAAATCAAGGAGTCTTAGCTTTTTGTTTTCACACTTTAGAAGGCATAGTGTGTATTGAAAGATGAGTGTGGCAAAGGTTAAGAAAACACACAACAAGAGTGAATCTCACTGGAAAATACATTTTCTGTCTTGAGGCCACATAGTCTTTATTACACCCACCTCAGGGGCAGACATTATTTTTGGACAGGGTCATTCTATGATCTTATCCCACACTCCAATACCAATAATATTTTAATGACGAGAAATCCAAACACTTACCAAGACAAAACAGAGTGCATAATGGAGCAATGGAAATGGATATTATGTGAGCAAAAAAATCCAACATACTCGTCTTGGTCAAATAAAGAAAAAAGTGGGTTAATTCAGTGAGATAAGCCTGTAGACTAAGACTAAATATTTGTAAGATATCCATTCTCTCCAAGTTAATTTATAAATGTAATACAATCCCATTTAAAATTTCAATAGGGTGTTTTAGCTGAATGGATTCTAATTACTTTTAATTCAATAAAGGTAAAATAACATGACACACGATGGTTTTCCTTGAGATGTGAAGGCTTCAAATTATTTTCCAGTTTTTTTTAACTCCAACTTTATGTTTTACTGTATACTATTTGTAGGTTGCACATCTTCTATAAACCTTTTGATAATTTCTCCCAAATGGAAGTAATTGTTCTTCCATTCTTTGATCCCATGAGCAATTTATCTGTACCTTTCTTTTAGCATGTACTACTTTCTACCAAGGTTGTATTTCTGTGCATGTTACTTTCCTATTCTACTGCAGACTCCATAATGGCAGGGTCTGTGTTCCCAAGGTAGCCTTCAACATCTGTCCCAAGTGGGCTGCCATCTCTTGAGAACATTGGCTTTTCTTTGAGAAGGTCCTCTTGCAGTTTACTTCCTAGCTCTGCGACAGACCTTCTGTTAGAACTTTTGCTTTCATCATGAGCATGAAAGTTTTCCAAAACCCAGTCCCCAAAGAATGGTTTCAGTTGATTTAAAGTGCCAAAAGGCAGAGGTGTGGCTTTCAGAGCATTCCCCCAGCTCCCTTGCCTTGCAAAACTCCTTGCTGCCTTCCCGTTAAAGAGCTGGCTGTGCCAAGCAGGCAGAGCTTCCCCACCGCCACCCCCTGTCACCGTGGAGAGAACGTTTGACTCTTTTGGATGTTATGTTTTATGACTTGAAGGGAGACAAGCCCAAATCATATCAGTTTTCGGCAAGTCTCTTGCTGCCATGAGGAAGCAGAGACTGTGAATTTGTTGCTTCTCCCAGATGAAGCCAGAAATACGTGTAGGGTGGGATGTCCCAGGGTGTGCTCTGTGCACTGGTGTGCTCGGCGTGGTGAGGAACAACATGTGCTCATGCCTTGGTGATGCTTCCTCCTCCCTATGATGCTCTCAATTCTTTGACCCAGTTCTCTTGAGGACTCTCAAATTTGCTTGGCAACTATACACCATGGGTACATCTAGGAGCTGCCGATAATGAAAAATGGTTCTAAAAGCTGCTGATTTAGGCACGGGAAAAACTTGTCCACATTTGACACAGTTCAGTTATTTGAAATCTCATGTAAAAAATAAAGGCTTTTTTAATTTTGGAATTGAACTTAGAGGAGAAAAGTGTAATGGCAAATCAAGCTAATTAAGTAGTTAATTAATAAATTCCTTCATTCATGTATTGAAGGAGTTATTTTTTTTGTTATCATTATTACTAAGCCAGCTCCATGTATACAGTTTGGGGAACTCCTTATTTTATCAGTTGCAATGTCTTTGTAAGACAGTTTCTGACCCAAAGTGCATGATCCCTGGTGATTTACAATAAAATATTATAGTGGGCCTTCAGTCCTATTTCAACATACAATCTAAGCCACTATAGAAACAAAGAAATAGAGGCATAGTGAGAGTGTTCACATTTTCTTTAGTATTGTAAGACTTGTCTTACGTTGTTCACTTTAGCATATTTGTAGTGTGTAGCTAATTTAAAAAAACCTCACATTTTATTAGTAAATATCAACATAGCCTATCATTATATTTAGTAGGAGAGAACAATTTTAATGTGACTCAGGCTAATGGGTCTCAAATTCTGGTTAGCACCTAAATCTCCCCCCACCATGCACAAAGGTAATCACTTTATTTTTTTTTTAATTTTTTTAATGTTTATTTATTTTTGACAGAGAGACAGAGCATGAGCAGGGGAGGGGCAGAGAGAGAGGAAGACACAGAATCCGAAGCAGGCTCCAGGCTCTGAGCTGTTAGCACAGAGTCCGACGCAGGACTCGAGCTCACAGACTGCGAGATCATGACCTGAGCTGAAGTCAGATGTTCAACTGACTGAGCCACCCAGGCGCCCCAAGGTAATCACTTTAAATACCAATATTTATAAATTGATTGTGGGGACTTGATCCAGACCTCCATATTTCCTCTCATCTTCCAAACTGTGAAACATAGTTCATCTGCTACCTACACAAAACCCTAGGACTTGACATTGAATTGTACCGTAGGTCCCTGAGTGGTTCCAATAAGTTTTATAGCTGTGGATCTATAAAGTGTAATAATGAATATCAAATTATACCACTGCAGCATTATCCTAAGACATATTCTAAAGAAGGGAGTATGGCATCAATATCAGCAATAATATATTAATGAAACTCAACATCCCCAAAATAAATAATCCAGTTAAGAAATGAGCAGAAGACATGAACAGACATTTTCCCAAAGAAGACATACATATGGCTAACAGACACATGACAAGATGCTCAACATCACCCATTGTCAGTGAAATACAAATAAAAATCACAGTGAGATATCACATCACACCTGTCAGAATGGCTAAAATTAACAACTCAGGAAACAACAGATGTTGGTGAGGATGCAGAGAAAGGGAATGCAAACTTGGTGTAGCCACTCTGGAAAACAGTATGGAGGTTTGTCCAAAAGTTAGAAATAGAACCATCCTATGACCCAGAAATTGCACTACTAGGTATTTACCCAAAAGATACAAAAATACTGATTTGAAGGGGCACATGCACCCCCTTGTTTATAGTAGCACTGTCAACGATAGCCAGATTATGGAAAGAGCCCAAATGTCCATGCAATTGAATATTAGTCATAAGAAAGAATGAAATTCTTGCCATTTGCAATGATATGGATGGAGCTAGAGTGTATTATGCTAAGTGAGATAAGTCAGAAAAAGGCAAATACTGTATGATTTCACTCATATGTGGACTTTAAGAAATAAAACAGATTAAAAAAATGAGAAGGGAAAAAAAGTGAGGGAGAGAGAGAGAGAGAGAAGCAAACCATAAGAGACTCTAAACTATAGAGACAAACTGAGGGTTGATGGAGGGAGGTAGGTGGGAGATGTGCTAGATGGGTGATGGGTATTAAGGAGGGCACTTGTGATGAGCACTGGGTGTTATATGTAAGTGCTGAATCACTGAATTCTACTCCCGAAACCTAGTTACCCTATATGTTAACTAACTAGAATTTAAGTAAAAACTTGAAACAAGGAAAGAAGACAAAGTTTGAATCTGTCTTGTTTTATCTAATTCCTAGCCAGTAGGTTATATGCTGTAACAATTTTTCTATACAGTGAGTCTCTTTGTTAGACTCCTGAATTTCCACAGTGGGATGTCAGTATTCCCACTTGTATGTGGTTAAATATAAACATCCACTGTAATTCAGAGCTAAAGAAATTCACTGTAATATCATGCCATGATAAGGAATGTAAATTCCAGCTGTTACTGATGATTTTTAAGAAAAGCCAAAATCAGAGATTTGATATGTATGGAAGATCATTTGGAGATCATGCAGTCTTTTCATTGTTTTAGATTTTCTATTATGTAACCATGTACCAAGAAAGAGTAAGAGAAATCTGAGCTTGTGATAAACACAGATTTTGTACCTGAGCACTTGGGAGAAAAATGGATCACTAATTATAAATCATATACACAGAGAGTTAGTTGGGTTCAGTTTTGTGTTTGGTTGTTTAGTTCTCTAAGTATATCAAGTTTGAGGCTATGGTATAATACACATGAGGAAGTTTCCAATATTTCTTGCAGTTACATATTTGAAATTAGAGAAAGGAAGTCAGAGCTGTGAATGGGGGTTTGGTAAATAGCTGCACAGAAGTGACAGTTGAAGTTATGAGGATAGAAGTTTTAGGACAAAACAGAAGAAAAAAAGAAGCTAAAACTACATGTCCAAAACTCTTTTGCCTAAAATTTGAAGGAGATATAGATTTCCTTCCTGCTGTGGTTTCTGTTAACCAGCAATAGGGTAAAATATGACTCTGTAGAAACTGTTTAGTCATAGGATTTGGTTGCTAGTAGCTAGACCCTGGTTTCACGAGTAGAATGGTATGTGTGGTGATGGAAGCAGCAAGAGCAGAAACAGCATCCTGACCTCTGAGTCATATCAATGGCAGCTTGCTCTTGGATTCAGTAGAGCAGTGGTGTCCTTTCTGACTTCTCCTCCTCCTAACCATCAAACAATGCTGGAAGCAACGAATTCCCAATATTCAGTTCCATACTGCTTGAAATATGTAGAGTGGTTGGCTTCTGCACTGGACTTTCACTGACACAAATAGTCAACAGGGCCACATTTTGCAAATGTAAATCAGGAAGAACAATGCTTGATGAAAATCTGATTTTAAATTTTTTTTTCAACGTTTTTTATTTATTTTTGGGACAGAGAGAGACAGAGCATGAACGGGGGAGGGGCAGAGAGAGAGGGAGACACAGAATCGGAAACAGGCTCCAGGCTCTGAGCCATCAGCCCAGAGCCCGACGCGGGGCTCGAACCCACGGACCGCGAGATCGTGACCTGGCTGAAGTCGGACGCTTAACCGACTGCGCCATCCAGGCGCCCCGAAAATCTGATTTTAAAAGAGTGACCTGGGCACCTGGGTGGCTCAGTTGGTTGAGCGTCCAGCTCTTGGTTTCAGGTCAGGTCATGATCCCAGGGTCATGGGATCAAGCCATGTGTTGGGATTCTCTCTCTCTCTCCCACTGCCCCTCTTCCTGGCTTGCACTCTCCCTCTCTCTGAAAAAATAAATAAATTGAATGAAAAGTAAAAATAAAAATAAAAGTTGAGTGACCTAAATATTACTAAGAATGGTGATGATGATGATGAAGACATTAACATCATTAGAGTGCCCATTGTGTGACAAGTACTCTTCTAATTGTACGATCTATTTTAACTCAATCCCGTAATTACTCTTTGAGGTGTGCGTATTAAATCCCTGTTTTACAGAGGCAAAAAGTGAAGCATTACGATTTTATATCTGGTGCCCAATATCATTCAACTATAAAGAACTGAGGATGTAATGGGAAGTCCAGCAATCTGGCACCAGAATTTACACTTTGAAGCATTATGCTATTTTGCCAAGAAATTTGAGTACAGAGTTTAAAGGAACAAAATAAATGATGGAAAACAAAAGATGGGAATAGACCTAAGAGTTTGTGTTTAATGGTGGTAAAGAAAGCAAAATTTAAGCCATACTTGAAAAGAGCGGGAGAGCAGTAAGTTTTTTCTAATAGCTGTCACCATTCATTTAGCATAGGAGGTATGTGTGCATGTTCCAAGGTGGGGTGGAATGAGGCTGTGCAATGGGAGTAATCAAGGCAAGAAAATAGGGGATGACATTGGGTAGAGAAGAGAAAAGGGGAAGTGGGTGGGAATCAAAGTAGAGAAGCAAAAACTCCTCTAAGGATACAAACATGAATAGAAAACAGTGGGAGGACAAATACATATCAAATGGCAGGAGACAAAAGATAAACTAATTCACAGTTAGTGGACTCAAGAATTGTAGATAAGGGACTACCGAGCACTTTTTTTTTTTTTTACCTGATAAAATATCTTCTAAGATATACCAGCCACTTTCTAGCCTTAATAGGCAGAGTGTGGTGACTAGAAGTGATCCTGTATTGAATGATTGCAGAGTTATTACCGTGATTTGTGGAGGACCGGTCACAATTTTGAACTCAAAGCTCTTCCTACAGGCCCGAAGCCACTGGATTTGAAGTCACAGGAAAATGAATTCAAGGTGTAGAGAAGTCATGGCAAACCACTGAAGCTTATTTTCAAATATCTTTGTCTGCTTTTTATATTGCCATTCTCATTTGGTGAGTTAAATGGGTCACAGGACATTTCCAATTAGTCAGACTTCTGTTGGAAATTTTACAATAAGTAAAATCACAGACAACTGAAATTATTTCCTAATATCACCCAGCCAGAATGTGATCAGATATTAGTGTGCAGCCCTCAAACCACACTCATTTCCAGATGCCTAAGCAAGAGAGTATGGGGAGACAGCAAAAAAAAAAAAAAAAAAAAATCGCTCTTCGTTTTCTACATTCCTTCATCGTGCATTCAGTGTGTGCACATAGTTGCTCATTCAACACATCGCGACACCTACTACGTGCCACGTCTGCTCTAAGCTGTTGGAACACAGTGGGTATTCTAAGTTTGAAACTTGGGTACAACTTGCTCTGTTGAAGTCTTGGGTACGACTGCTGTGTGAAGTGACCAGTGCCCATGTGGTGGTGATGGTGACCGTAATCCCACATAAAGGCAATGATTATGTAACACAGTGACTCAAGCATTTCAGCATTAGATTCAGCCAACACAGTTTCACAGGATCTGTAAATTTACTTCCTTGTTTCCATCTAAATGTCTCAGTTGGAAACTTGAAGTTGATGGAACAGCGTCTGGCATATAGGACTGCCTTGAGGTTCGTATTTCATAGGAGTTCCAGTAGCCGATTCCAATTTCTTACAAACGGTGCCCTATCTGGAGTTGAAATAAAACGTGCCGGAGTACCAAGAGGTCAGGTTACTGATGACAGTTGAACCCAGAGCACCAACTTGAGGTAACAATTGAATCAAGGCAAACCTATAATGGCATACAGTGAAGATGTCCATAAGGAAAGAGAAAATTGCGACAATAATGAACAGTTTCACAAAGTATGTTTTATGCTCTGCACAGGCTGGTATATAGGTCTGCATACATATTCATGTGGTGTGGCAAGTTCATTACATCTTAAATTTATTGATCTCATCTTTTCCTGATCCAGAATATTTTTTTTTCAGTTTGAGGTGTAATTGGCATATAATACTGTGTAAGTTTAAAATATATAATATTCATCTTTGTACATATTATGAAAGGATTACCACAGTGTGATTGGTTGACATTCATCACCTCAAAACAAATGAACAAAATCTAACATTTTGTACAGTCCCAATTCTTTTCCTCTGTGATGAGAATTTTAAGATCTACTGTCTCAGCAACTGTGAAATATACAAAACACTATTGTTAGCTATAGTCATCATGTTGTACATTTTGTCCCCGGCACCTATGTATCTTATAACCAGAATATTTTCAAAGAATGTCTCTGGTCTTTCAGCTATCAGGTGATGTTTCTAGAGTATCTTTTCTCACAATGGTGTGAAGATCAATACTGGGAACACATATGTGTTTTTAAAAAAGGAAAAAAACCACACAATTCCTGAAGTGGCCTCTAGATCGCTTTAATCTAGATTTCTGTGGGAGGGATTGCAAAAATGCATTTTACCCATGAAATCCGAAGAATCACGAGAATTTTTAACGTGTGCTTACAAAATACATGGTCTTCAGGAAGTGGTTTATACAATCTTAGGCAAATTTTTATGCCTGTGATTCTGTTTTTCTAGGAAGAAGGTTTATAGGGTTTGTTTTCCAAACTGTTCTATAAGGCTATAATAGTTGAATCAAATTTAAGCCCTGGACACTGGTCTCCCAGCCATATACTTCTGGGTTTGTTGTTGTTTTTGTTATGTACTTCATTCTAGAAATAACCTGAGTTGATTTAGGGAGTTGGGAAGGGTTTCCTTAGGAAGTGATGATAGACCAAAGTGAGGGATGATTGCAGTGACATATAAAAAAAATACAAGGATTTCTAGGGGAAGACCTCCCCCTCCCCCCAAGCAGAGGCAGCAGTATGTTCAGTGGTTTTTATACGGGAAGGGACTCCACTTGTCTCCTCTAAGGAAATGAAAGACCAGGGAGGATGAATCCTGTAAGGCAGAAGGACCATGGTATGAGCTGGGTTTGGAAAAGAGGCTTAACCAAACTGTGTGTGGCTTCAGAGGCATGTCAAGTTTTCCTCTGAGAGGCTGCTGAAGTGTTTTCAGCAGAGTTATTTCAGGGTTAAACATGCTTAACTTTCAAAAAGAAGAAAAACCCCACACACCTGTTGTCACACTGTAACATTCTAGAGGAAGGCAAGTATGAATACAGGAGGGACCTCTGGAAGGAGATTTCGGGATTCTGTGCAAGCTCTGGTTGGGACTTGAACCAGGAAGCATGAATGGGAGAAAGAAATTGAAGCACGTTAGCAATCCTTAGATACTGCAGGGCTGCCTCTAGAGACTCCAGGAGCAAAAAGTATTAACTTTCACTCCTGGCTTTTTGGCTTTTTCAACTAGAGTGGAGGCTGTTCCTTCACCAACACAAAGGAACCCTGGGAGAGAGGGAGTTTCATGGTGTGGAAAGGAGAATGAGATGTTAAGCCCCAGGCACAGAGGTTTAGTTTCCTTTGAAAAAATGAAATATCCATGTCTGAACAGCTGAATGCATAAGTCTAGAAAGCAAAGAAGACATTAGAACTGGAGGTAAACACTTGGGAAAATATATGGAGTCTTCACTTTGCCTTAATCCTATCTCATTAATGACACTGAGCCCAGAAGTGTCTGGTCGTTCCCGCCCGGATACTGCAAGAGCGCCTCACAATGTCTTTTTATCCAGTTTGCTCAAGAAAAGTCCATATACTTTCAGGAGACAGCTGGCAAGGCATCACTTTTGTTTTAAGTTTTTCAATTTAATATCATCCCAGAGCACCATCAAAATTACCCTGAATCCCAATAATCTAAAGCTCCAAAATCCATGCTATTAATTTGTGTGTGTATGCACAAATAATTTTCCCTTAGGGGTTAGATTTTTATGTTCTGCCTCTCCAGTGAGATTTCAAAATGCTTGAGGGGAGAAAAACAGCTTCTTTTCCTTCTAAAGCATGTTCCATAAAAATAATTTCAGAGCAGAAAGCTGAGCCAGTGATTCTACCTCATATAACTAGTAAAGCAGACATTGGGGGACATTTAATAAAAAAAATGTAGTCAGCATGTAAAATGTAATTAGAATCACAAGGAAAATAGAAAATGTTGAGCCAGATTTGGGAAGACAGGGTATAAACAATGGACCATAAATCTCTGCAGTGGGAATCACATGAAGCAAGTATGAATTTACTTTGGAGAGTCTGAAACGAATTCAGTACATTGGAGCAGAAAGAACAGAGATCTTATGTTCAAACTGGCCTAAATTTAAAGGGCTCTTTTATTCCTTATCAACCGTATGACCTTGGGTTTGTGAATAAATCTCCGAGTCTGTTGAGAGTCTACCGTGCACCCTGGACATCCCTGCCAGTCCTTGCTGAGTATCCCAAACCAAAAGGCAAACTGTCCTCTGACCTTGAAATGTTCCTTACTTTTAGCCAGCTGTATAGGCTATTCTAAGAAGTAGGGAAAGGTATCACGTACTGTACTAATACTTCTTCTTATCATCTGTAAAATGGGTATAAAAATTCTGTATAGTCTAACGATAATTAGGTAATCACTGACACTTCAGTAGGATTTTAAGAAATGCTAGTTCCACAGAATTGGAGTTGAGGTGTGGTTCAGTGAAGTTCAAGCATGACCAGCTGGGAAAGTTCAGGCATTTACTTTTACCTCAAGGAAAAGTTTAGTAGTAGAGTGCTGAGCCCTCGAGGCTACTGAGCAGAGGAAGGAAAGATAATTTCGGAAAATACAGCTTTCAAAAAGAAATGCTTTTGCAAAGGTAGAGGATCCTAGTGACTCATTTCATAATTGTTCACGCATTACATCACTGTTGGATACTGTGTACATGCTGGGCTTTTGTGGTCTTAGCCTAAAGGTGCCTTCTGAGAATAGATCATTTAAATTTATCCCTGATGAGTGATATGTCACCCTTAATTTACAGGTATAATCAAGTGAGACTTTAGACTTCATTTCCAGAGTCAAAGAAAGAAGTTAACCTGGTTAGAGTAGAACATAATTTTCCTTTGAACTTCCAGTACAATCTCACTATATTGGCAAAGAAAGACAAATAGAGTTTTAGCGAATGAGAGTGTGGTATGAGGAGTCACTGAGGTTTTGTAAAGGACAGAGCAGCTGGCCCAGGACAATACTGTCATGAAACGCACACCACCTTGAAACCTGTACCTACCTGATTGCAAAACTTTTTTTCTTCTGACCACCAACCTCATTTAAGGACAGCCTGAGCTTTTTTATATACTATGGCCTTCATCATTTTGGGTCTTATAAGAATACAATTGACTTCAACAAGATCACCTAAATGTCCATAGACCATTTGACCCTCTCACTTCTGACTCCCCTCCCTGTACTCATTTACTTTAATTTCAGAGTGTAAAACACATATGCCTTCCAGGTGGCTTATATGTCTATCTAAATTGGAAACTGTAACTTGAAACTATTTTTCCTTTCACTTAAAGGCTCAGTGAGTCATGGTCTATTTCTGATTATTATTAAATTTCCCCGAAATATCATATGCCATCCTTTATTCTCAAAGACGATTCTGCCTGTGGCAATAAGTAAGAAAAAAAAATATGTCATATAATTGCTTTTCAAAAAAGGTGATAGGTTTCTGTGCATCTCTCCACACCTTCTCATCTTGAGATTTGCACTCAATACTACTTTCTAGGCAAGCCTGGGAGACTGTACTATATTTAAAGGAGTTTTTTTTTAAGTAACATTACAGAAATTTAACCTAGTTGTAAATTGAGATTATTCAGATAAAATTAATACATGTATCTAACAAAGACTTATACAATGCTCCCTACATCCCTACCTCTATTCAACGTATTGATAACAAAATTAATTTCAGAATCTAGTTGCCAAAAAAGGTATCAGATAATAGAGGAGATACATATCAAAAGAGATAATTGTATTGCTCTGTATTAAGAATAATGATAGAGATAACAGGCTGTTGTAAAGTATTAAGAATGGAAGGGTATATAACCTGGAATTAAGATTAGAATTATTTTTACCAAGGTTGACAATCCATAAATTGCATCACAAAAGAGAAAAAGGAATTAGCTAATAGGAAGGGTCTCTTCCAAGAGGAGACACACATGCACTTAGGTCAGAAACACAGAGAAGGTGGGAGTAGACACAGAAACAGTTATGAATGAGTTATAAACTTGGAGAGGAAGGCAAAAGATGTATCTTAAGGAACCTCGTCTGCTCCTTTAAGGAGCTTACTTCATATATGACAAATAATGGGAAGTCATCATGGAGTTCTAGCAAAGGTGGCACATTTACATCTGCATTTTAGTTTGAAGGCAGTCAGTTGTGGGGAAGCAAACCACGGCCAGGAAAACTTCGATGGATGAGGTTGAACTAATCCATAAAATAAAGCATGACAAGTCAGTCGTTTTAAACATTTTTTAAGTTTTAATTTTGTAATTTGAGTGTAGTTGACACACAGTGTTACATTAGTTTCAGGCTTACAACATTTACCCTTTAATGTTGGTGTATATACTGTAATTGGCATAAACCAAACATAGTAGCTCATTCTTATTTGAGATTCAAGTTAAGAAAGTATATTGCAGGGCGCCTGGGTAGCTCAGTCGGTTGAGTGTCTGACTCTCGATTTTGGCTCAGGTCATGATTCCAGGATCATGGGATCCAGCCTCCCACTGGGCTCTGTACTGAGCATGGAGCCTGCTTAAAATTCTCTCTCTCTCTCTCTCTCTCTCTCTCTCTCTCTCTCAGCCCCTTGCCCCTACTTGTGCTCTCTCTCAAATAAAAGAAAAAGAAAGTATATTGCAATGGAAAAGAATAACAATTGCATTTGGGCAATCATTTAATTAACCACTTCTCTAATTTGGGGGTGATAATATATATCTTAGTTCATTTATGAGGATAAAGAAGCCAAGCTATAGACAGCACCTGTTCAGTGATCACTGACTGGATAGTTGGAAGATAAGGCAAAGTCAAGGGGGTAAATGTTCTAAGAATGTAAATGTTGGTTATAACTCATACTTATCACAGAATACAGGGGTGGGGGAAGGTGATTAATACAGTCAGTCTTAGGACCACACCATCCCAAGGAGAGCAGCCCCTCTATCAGACTTGTACACATTAGCCTTCCATGTAACATTTTCCAAATTGGGCTTCTATGGAAAAGTAAATAGATATTTACTTTTAACAGTTAAGTATTGACTTTTATGGTAAAGTTGGTTTTGCCGTAGGAAGAAATGAAAATGGGCCTTGGGGGGAAGAAGTTAATTTTACTCCCCTGTCCCAGAGAGGGGTCATCACACGTCATGCTGGGCCAAAGTACTAGGTTTGAGTCAGGTGGCAGAAGACAGGAGCAAGGGCAAATCCTGGGTGAGAGCCTTTATTGGGGATTCCATGGGGAAAGACAAGGCTGGGCAGATCTGGTAGAGTTTGGGATTCACTAGGTTGAAAACTTCCAGCAGGCTTGAGCTCCAGGGGTGATCTCTAGTTGCCTGATACATGGAAGAGAGGGTAAGGGGGTACTTACTGGCTTGGTGTGTGCAGTTAGACAAGCAGGAGGTTGTAGCTAGGTACTCAGATTGGTTGGCTTGTCTAGGAGAGAAGTGTTCTCAGTCGATCCCTTTACTTAGAAAGGATTAGCTCTGGAAGGAGCCATCTCTCCTTGGCCAGCAAGCTTTTTAAGATGTCAAAACATCATAAAATATAGAAAATAAAAATCATGATAAATACATTTTAAGGAGTGCAGCTCATCTGTTGGCCTTTTACACTTGGACTTTCATGTACATTTTTACACTTTGGATTTCCATATAAAGTTTTTTGTTGAATTATGGTTCACCCATTAAAGCAAAGAAGGAGAAAAAGAAGGGAGGGAGACAGGAGAGCAGGGAGTGGGGTGGTGGGAGGCTGGCCAGAAGGGAGGCGGGGAGAGAGGGAGGGACAAAGACTGAGAGTAAAACAAGCCCAAAACTCCAAAACCTCTTCATCAAATTCTTCCTTCAATAATTACCATTAAATAAAATCAGTTTTGTTAAATTTATGTTATTTCTTCTCTTCCCCCTCCTCCTTTCCCGAACATTTGACAATATCTAGAAACATTTTTGATTGCTACAACTTGGGGGAAACTATTCGCATCTAGTGGGTATGGGCCACGACGGGCTCTCACAAACATTTCTGATCCAGAATGCCTTTAGTGCCAAGATTGAAAAACTATGATCTAGATGAATATTGCTTCGGAGAGGGACTGCATTTTGTAAAACAACTGTTTGTCCTCTCAAACTGCAGCTGAGAAACTAAGGCCACCATAATATATTATAAAAGCATTTTATATAAGAAAAAACTTTGCTTTAAAAATGAAGCTTAAATATTTAGTGAAAATAAACACTTATTTTTTAGTTTTATTATTTTACATAATTCTTTGAAATCAGTGCCACGTGATTTATAATTTTCTAATCAAATCAGCTACACGTTGACTTGCTTCTCTTGCCTTTCTTAAAAAGAAGTGCTTTTGTAAAATAAAAAAAAAAGGAAGAGAAATACCCAAAGTCTGCTTTCTCTGTGAAATTGTATCCTTCTGAGAACCCAGGCCACCAACGGAGCACCTAACAGCTTCCCCTTTTATAAATGAGCTTCAGGCTCATAAAGAGAGGTGGGCAGAGGAAGAATTAGGAAGCTGACAGTTTTATTGCTCATTACAGATTGAAACAAAAAGATGGAAAGATTATCACAGGGCAACATTGCTTTGATTCAGCCATCATGGGAAACAATGTTTCAAGGCTTTAAAAAAAAAAGTGGGAAAGTTGTAAACTTAAAAAAAAATTCAGGCCATCATTCAACAGTACAGCCACTTTTAACATGTTCTAATGGGAAAAGTGGCCAGAAGGATGCCAAGATACCCCTTTTGAGTAACCTCCGAAGTAGTGCATGCAGATAAGGAATATACTATTCTGAATAAATTTTGTAAAAATTGAAAAAAAATATTGTGTGGAAATCTAAATGAAAAAACTGCTTGGGTGGCTTCTCTGTGTAAATGTAATGACAAGGCACTAAATAATTCATAGTTGTAGAAATATATTCAAAATATGGTTAAATACATTATATTTTATAAATTCATTCAATGAAATACCACCTTACACCTTTTTTGCCAAGTAATATGGAAATTTGAGATTGGTTTTGTACCTTATCCCTTTTTAATGTTTGATTATATTACTTTGCTCAAATTCCACTTTCATCCTGGCAAACAGTGAGAACTGGGGAAAACTCAGTTAGTTAAATTGAATTGACTTGCGCTCTTCTGTTGTCTTCTGGTTATTTTTAACTTCCTTGAATAACCCATAGGCTTCTCATTTTTTCCTACTCCCATAGGTTCAACTATCATCTATATGCTAATGATTCTCAAAATTGCATTTCTTTCTGGCCCAAATCACTATTTCTGACTTCTTCCTATGGACCCAACACCTCCTCCTTTATTTCATTTTGGTGAATGCCTTCCAAACTCCCACGACAGTGATTTTCAAGTCATCTGTGATTATCTCTGGTTTCTTGAAATACAAGCTAAAACTTTCCATGTAAGGAGGATGAAGGATGACTGTAGGGTCTGGAGAATATGGGTCCGTCCAGTCTATCTATGTATGTGTTAAAATGTTCAGAATTGGCCAAGGGAACAAATAAGATAGAGACTCTTATTTAAGTTCTTACCAATGATCTTGGCAGTGGCTGTTTCAATGGTATGTTGAGAAAATAACCAGACATCATGAGCAGGGGAAATAATGGGAGATAATGTCAATTTCAGTAGCTCTTTCTCTCCCACTACCTTGCAAAGAACACGGTATATAGTAGACATTTATTAAAAATTTGTTGAATATGGGGCACCTGGGTGGCTCCGTCGGTTGAGCATCTGACTCTTAATTTCAGCTCAGGTCATCATCTCACCAGTTGTGGGTTAGAGCCCCGCATTGGGTTCTGTGCTGAGTGTGGAACCTGCTTGGGATTTTCTCTCTTCCTCTCTGTCTCTCCTGTGTTCATTCGTTGCCTCTCTATGTCTCTGTCTCTCTCAAAATAAGTAAACAAAAACTTAAAAAAAATGTTGAATACATGACTAAGCTGGAACTTAGAAGCTCCAATCTCTTTGGTTCGCTTTGCCTGAAAAGGACCATGCAGAAAATATTTTCGTTTTGTGGGTCATAATGGTCTCTGTCACAACTATTTAACCCTGCCTTTGTAGGGCAAAAGCAAGCATAAAACACCACTGCCTCTCATAGAATCATCCAGAATAGAATTTTTATAAACTCCTGTTTTCATATCTATCCACTTTGCAGTATTTATATCTGCATACTCTGCTTTCTCCCTTTTTATGGTCAGCAAGCTGCCCATAGCCCTAGCTGAAGTGAGCTAAGTCCTATTCTTTTACTTACTAAGAATGCCGCTCTATTAAATGCCCTCTTTCCCTTGTGTCATTATTTTTTCCTACCTTCTGAATTAATCCTATCAGCACAAATACTGATATTTCTCTCTCTCTCTTTTTTTAAAATTTTTTTTAATGTTTATTTTTGAGACAGAGAGAGACAGAGCATGAATGGGGGAGGGTCAGAGAGAGGGAGACACAGAATCTGAAACGGGCTCCAGGCTCTGAGCTGTCAGCACAGAGCCCGACACGGGGCTCAAACTCACGGACCGTGAGATCATGACCTGAGCCGAAGTTGGCCGCTTAACCGACTGAGCCACCCAGGTGCCCCTCTCTCTCTCTTTTTTTACAAGGGAACATTTCTTGATTTTACTTTCTGTGTGCTGGTTATCACCCAACTCCCTAGTCTCCCTAAAGCTAAGTTCCTTGTGAGGATTGTCTGGACTGGACAGGTACAGTTCCTCATCTCCTATTGTCTCCTAAACCCACCACCACTTCAAATGGAATTTTGCTTTTATTACTCCATCAAAAAAAAAAAAAAAAGACCCTTGTCATGGTCACCATCGGCCTCCACACTGATAAGCTTAATGGTCAATTCTCACTTCTTAGTTGACTACCTCCTTCTCCCTAAAAGACTGTTTCCATGGTGCCCAAGATATCATACTCTCCTTGTTTACTCCCCAAACGATCAACCCCCATTCTGATTGTCCTGTGCTTTTCCCTTCTCATCTCCTAAGATGTTTAACAATTGAGTGCTCCAAGGCATTTCCTTACATTTCTTAACTTCTCTATCTTCACTCACTTTCCTGATGGTCTTGTCAAATATCATATCTCTTTTAAAGGTTTATTTATTTATTTGGAGAGAGAGAGAGAGAGAGAGAGAGAGAGAGAGAGATAAAGTGCATGCACACACATGAGTGGAGGAGGGGCAGAGAGTGAGGGAGAGAGAGAGAATCCCAAGCAGGCTCCACATTGTCAGCACAGAGCCCAACCCAGGGCTCAAACTCACGAACCATGAGATCATGACCTGAGCAGAAGTCAAGAGTCTGAGCCACTCAGACAGCACTGAGCCACCCAGGTGCCTCAAATGTTATATTTTTATTTTTCTACTTATTGATAGTCTCCAAATGTATATTTCTATCTAAGACCTCTCTCTTACACTTAGGATTTATATATTCAATATATAGTCAATGTCTCCACTTGTATGTCTAATAGAATCTCATAGTATCCTGAACTCCTGATTTCCTCTCATGTTCCTACCCTACTGAAAATTACCCCCCCCACTCTTTTTCTCATTGTAATTTATAGTAAGTCCATCCTTCCACAAAACTTGGAGTCATGACATCATTGATTCTTGTCCTCCAACATCTCACATCCAATCTATTACCCCTTAAGTCTGCATTCAAAAGAAATACATAATCTAACCTCTTTCTACCATTAAAAATGCTCCTACTCTGGCCACATAATCATTCTGTCTCCCCTAAATTACTGCAAACACTGCCTATGAAGCCTATTTGTTTTTGTCCTCCCGCCCCCCACCCCACCCAGGTGGAGTCTGATCTCAAGAGAGCAGCTCAAGTGAACCCTCTGAAACTTAGCAAAACCTTTTCCCCTTGTTACTTAGGATAAAATCCAAAGCCCTCATAGTGCATCACAAGCCTTATATGATCTTGCCCCTGTTAACTACCTGACTGTATTTCTAATTACTCTACTACTTGCTCAACCCTTCCAACCACAGTCACCTGTTAGTACTCTTTTTCAAACCATGCAGTGACACTTCACGCTCAGGGCCTTTACACTTGCTCTTTCCTCTGCCTACAATGTTCCCCCAACCTCCCCCCCCCCCCCACACACACCTGCGTGACTCTCTTCCTTACTTCCTTCAGATATTTGTTCAAATATCACACTCTGATTGAGACCTGCCCTTATCACCCTATTCGAAATTGCCTCCCAGGCCCTGGAACTCTGTCTGGAACATAGCAAATGCTCAGTTAATATTCATTTAAAAAGTGAAAGAAAGTATGCATGAATTGAATTTTAGTTACCCCCCCCCCAAAAAAAAAACAATCTCAAGAGAAACCAAGAACAATACAGGTATGGCACTGTACTCCTACTTTGTTCTATGGAAGTCACTGCTAGCTCCGGAGTTCATAATTAAATCAAATATCTAGGCATCTTGATTATATCTGACATCAGTTTGCTAATTATAGAACTGTAAAATCACAAAGAGACAAAGTAAGATTCTGCACTCAACAACAGATTCAGGTGTGAACACTGGATTTTATAGTCTTCTAAATGTTGAAGAATCTTTTGAATCCAATAGTGCTAGGAGGCTAATTTCCCATTTGAAGTCATTGCCCAATGGGGGGAAAAGAAGAGACATCTGCCTGAGGATATGTGAGTAGAGGAACATGGAACGGGGCGCCTGGGTGGCTCAGTTGATTGAGCGTCCGACTTTGGCTCAGGTCATGATCTCGCGCTTGTGGGTTCAAGCCCCGCATCCGGCTCTGTGCTGACAGCTCAGAGCGTGGAGCCTGCTTTGGATTCTGTGTCTCCCTCTCTCTCTGCCCCTCCTCTGCTCATGCTCTGTCTCTCAAAAAAATAAAATAAAACATTAAAAAACAAAGGGCATGGGAAATCCACCTTGGCCTGCTTAGTTATTCCCTTCTCTGGAAGGTTGCTCATCTTTGACTCTATTTGCTATTGAATCAGAAAAGACATGTGTTTGAAGCTTAGGATGATTTTTATGGAGATCCTGAAAACAAATATTTTCAGAGGTTCTCTCCATGTATAACTATGATGTCTGTTCATTTTCTATACACAATTGCGTTAAATGTTCTACCTTCATGAATTTTTGGCAAGGGCCAAGTCGATCTGTGTTTGCATTTTGGCTCCATCAGCTGGATCTGAATAAAATATTTTTCCTCGTTTCACCGTCAGTTTCCTCACCTGCAAAATACATAATATCAGCCACTTCAGAGTCTTTGTGAGAATTAAGTAAAAGTTAAGCCATATCCCTACTACCTGGCTTTTACAAATTTTTGTTGATCTCACCCACTCCTTATTTTTACAAAGATAGTTGAGAGATACAGACCTGAACCCAAAAGTGACACTTGGTTTTTATAGGAAGAATGGTAAGGACCAGAATGTCCTGTTCTTACCAAATTGCCCATCATACCTTGAATTTTAATCTATTATTTTCAAACATGGGGGAACAGAATTCCCAGAGTAAAAGACTCATATTCCTATTATATTATTTTTCTGAGCTAAAACTTAATTATCATTTCACTACATGTTATATTTAATCTTTGCTAATTTTTCCATAACACAAAAATTAATCAAAGGATCAAAGCCATTAATGTGCATATTTTAACCAAAGCTCATGTATATGGAATTCTTCAGTGGTTGTAAATTATAACAATCCTGAGAAGGAGATGTTATTGTTCCCATTAATAATTTTAGGACATGATACACAAAAATATTAGGAGACATGCTGTATCCCAACTATGCAGTGACATAACTTAAACTTGAATCAAAGTACTTTTTTATTTTACTATTTTTCCTATAACCTTGATTATCTCTCATTATTACACATAAACAACAACCTAAAATTAGGAATTCTATGTAAGACATGAATGGTTATAAGCATACTGTCTGATCAACCCTGTTTAATATGTTTTCTGAATCAGGTAAATATCTCCCCAAAGCCCCTATCTGTGAATTTTTGAAAAATCATTTCTTAGTTTATAGAATTATAAGATGTTAGGACAGTAGTATTTAGGGAATACCTGGAACAACATCCTAATTCTTTTTAAAATTTTTTTATGTTTATTTTATTTTTGAGAGAGAGAGACAGCGAGCGAGCATGTACATGAGCAGGGGAGGGGCAGAGAGAGAGGGAGGCACAAAATCAGAAGCAGGCTCCAGGTTCTGAGCCCTGTGTTAGCACAGAGCACACCACGGGGCTTGAACTCGCAAACCGCAAGATCATGACTTGAACTGAAGTCAGATGCTTAACCGACTGAGCCACCCAGGCACCCCAAACAACATGCTAATTCTACAGATGGAGAAGCTGATGCCCAGAGACAGTAATTACCTTGCCTAGGATGTCCCAGCTGGTTAGTGGCAAAAGCCAAGTAAGAGTGGGTTTACTTATTCCTAGTCAAGTATTGCCTATATCATAGCCCACCAGTGTCCGTTAGTTTAGTTAATGTATGCCTAGTGATATTGCCCCAGGGAAGCTGTGTAGTATAAAGAAAAGAGATTTGTCTCTCTTTCCCTACTTTCCCCTAGTTTCTAGGGTACTTCCCCTATGAACTATTTTCCACATAGCAGACAAGGTGTTTTGTTTAGTTTTTTAAATACAATTCTGACTAAATTCTTTAATTGGGGTTTTTCCAAAATTAAACCCCAGACGAAGGTTTATGTACACGTGGAGCTCAGTGAAGGTGATCTCAGAAATCATAAGGAGGAAGGAAGTGAAAGCAGAAAGGGAGGAAGTGGGTAAGTGGTACATTAATGGACAGTTTACTGCTGTGTGTAACTAGGTCTCAACCCGTGGGCCAGTCTGAGACCATATGGAACACAGCTTAGAGTTGTTCCACAGAGTGACAAAGAAGCTGGAGAATTTATAAAGCAATTCTCATGGATTATTGTTTGAGCGCCTGCCTTGGATGTTTACCCCCTGGAACTTGAGGCCTAATCAGCCATGTTCCTGCAACCAAGGAAAACCCTCAGGCAGAAAAATGCAGGTGCTTGAGGTAGAAATCCAACTGAGTGTACAGGAAATGCTCAACAAATTTACAGGTGACCTAGAGTGTTCGCTATCCTCTGGGATCAGGACTGGGCATTGACAACAGTGCCTATAATAGTTATGTCTGCTTTCCTCGAATAACTTGTACTTACTCATAGCATAACATGTACCACATTTTGATGCAACGACTTCTTAGAACCCACATTCTCCCTGATACCTGAACCTCTGTGACATCAGATCCACTTCTGTGTTTTTCACTAGTCTGTTGGTATCTTAAATAGTTCATAGCACATTGTAGTTGCTCAGTAAAATACCTGTCGATTTAATGGAAGAAATTTGGCATTTCTTTTTTTAAACAACTAAATTATGGTATAACTAACATAACAATAAGTTGCACATACTGAAAGAGAATAACTTGTTATGTTGACATGTTTGAATATTTGTATGAAAACACCATAATCAAAACAGGGTGTAACCATCATCCCCCAAAATTGATGCCTTTTTAAATTTTTTTAAATTTATTTTTATTTATTTAAAAAATTTTTTAATGTTTATTTTTTTTTAAGAGAGAGTGTGAGAGAGGGAGACACAGAATCCAAAGCAGGCTCTAGGCTCCGAGCTGTCAGCACAGAGCCCAATGCAGGGCTGGAACCCATGAACTTCAAGATCATGACCTGAGCCAAAGTCGGATGCTCAACCAACTGGGCCACCCAGGCACCCCTATGCCTTTTTTTAAGTTAATTAATTTACTTTTTAATTTACATCCAAGTTAGTTAGCATATAGTGCAACAGTGATTTCAGGAGTAGATTCCAGTGATTCATCCCCTATGTATAACACCCATTGGTCATCCCAGCAAGTGTCTTCCTTAATGCCCCTTCCGCATTTAGCCCATCCCCCCTCCCACCACCCCTCCAGCAACCCTCTGTTTGCTCTTTATATTTAAGAGTCTCTTATGTTTTGTCCCCCCCCCACCTTTTTTATATTATTTTTGCTTCCCTTCCCTTATGTTCATCTGTTTTGTTTCTTAAATTCCACAAATGAGTGAAATCATATGATATTTGTCTTTCTCTGACTAATTTCACTTAGCATAATATCCTCTAGTTCTATCCACATGATTGCAAATGGCAAGATTTCATTCTTTTTGATTGCTGAGTAATACTCCATTGTATATATATACACTACATTTTCTTTATCCGTTCATCCGTCGATGGCCATTTGGGCTCTTTCCGTACTTTGGCTATTGTCGATAGTGTTTATGCCTCTTTTTAATGTTTTCCTCTTGCCTCTCCTCACAGCTCCACCTCCACCTGCCTTCCCCAGACAAGTACTGATCTGCTTTTTGTCGTGATATATTATTTCACATTATCTAGAATTTTTATAAATGTAATCATATAGTATGAACTCCTTTTTTACCCCTCTGGCTTCTTTGAGCATAATTAAACATTTTTCAATGTTTCTTCTGTATCAATAATTCATTCCCAGTTACTACTGAGTGGTATTCCATTGTGTGGATACAGCACTTTATTTATCTGTTGATGAGGATTCGAGTTTCCAGTTTCAGGCTATTCTGAGACCATTATAAATATTCATATTCAAGTTGTTATACGGGCATTTGCTTTCATTTCTCTTGAGTAAATACATAAGATGAAATGACTGTACTATATGGTAGGTACACCTTTACATTTTAAGAAACTACCAAAATGATTTCTAAAATAGTTTACATTTCACGTTTCCATGAATGCTTACGCAATCTTGGTTCCTTCACATTGTTGCCCACCCTTTGCATGTTCAGTCGTTTACATTTTTGTCATGCTAATACATGTTTAATGGTAACCCAGTGTGGTTTTAACTTGCTTCTCTCTAATGACCAATGATACCGGGCATCTTTTCACATGCTAAATTGCTATCTGTACATGTTCTTTGATGAAGGGTCTGTTCACATCTTTTGCTCATTTTTTATTGGCTTGTTTCCTTACTGAGTTTTAGGAGTTCTTGATACAAGCCACACATGAGGTATTAGGTTCGTGCATATTTTCTCCTTTTCTGTGGTTAGTCTCTTCCATCTTTTAACAGTGTCTTTTGAAGAAAAGACACTTTAAATTTTTTTTTTAATTTTTTTTTTTCAACGTTTATTTATTTTTGGGACAGAGAGAGACAGAGCATGAACGGGGGAGGGGCAGAGAGAGAGGGAGACACAGAATCGGAAACAGGCTCCAGGCTCTGAGCCATCAGCCCAGAGCCCGATGTGGGGCTCGAACTCACGGACCGCGAGATCATGACCTGGCTGAAGTCGGACGCTTAACCGACTGCGCCACCCAGGCGCCCCAAGACACTTTAAATTTTAATGAATTCCCAATTTATCTTTTTTTTAATGGACTATGCTGTTGGCGTTATATCTGTAATTATCTTTATTTAACCTAAGGTCAAAAAGAATTTCTCTTATGTTTTCTTCTATAAGTTTTGTCATTTTGAATTTTAAAATTGGTATTTATTGTATTTTACTTTGTATATTATATATTGTAATTTATTTCGAGTTAATTATTGTATATGTTGCAATGTATAGATCAAATTTACTGATTTTGCATACGGTTGACTAGTCATTTGTGAAATATTTGCCGGAAAGACTAATCTCTTAATGAAGGCTTTGCACTTTTTTCAAAATAAGTTGTTAAAATGTGTGAGTCTACTTCTACACTTCCCTTTTCTGTTTTGTTGGTTTATCTTCATCACCAGTGCTATAGAATCACCAGAGATGTCTGTGCAGGTGTCACCTCTCTAGTACTTTTCTCTGGAAATTCTAGCTCTTTGTTCTTCCCGAACTCAGAACCATCTCTTCAACTCAGGGAGTTCTCTGGGTTCTACCAGGTTCCTGCTCCCTGCACAGAAGCCTGGAGATTCTTTCAAGGCAGTAAGCTGGGGGCAACCTCTGGGCCTGGTTCATTTGGTTCTCATCTCTCAGGGATCACCATCCTTTGTATTCTGATTTACAGTGTCTTCAAACTTTTGTGTCTCATATTTATTGAGAATGTTTTCTTGTTTCATATAGCAGAGTAAGTCCGTTGCTTGTTACTTCAACTTAGCCAGAAGCCTGATTTTGTTCCTGAGCCACATTTTCTCATTCAATCAGAGGCAATCAATAATACTAATTGAAAAAAAATCCAAACTGAATAGAATAATAAAAAGGTAAAGTGTGAATTACTTAGTGGATACACACATTTAAGAATAGCACATAGGGCTGTAGAGAATCATAAGATTAATTGGACAAATAAAAAAATGTACACCTTGGCTTCTGTATAGCATATAATAACTTAGGACATTTTTTTCAGCCATTTGAGCTGTTGGGAGAGAACACATTATTTAGGCTGAATTAAGTTCAAGCTGATGGGTTTTGACTGCTTTAACAATTAACTTATCTTGGCAGTTGATGGGTCTCTTCGTGTTACGAAATGTATTGTGCAACTGTCCCTAAATCCTAGCGTGGTGACATGCTGGTACATCTTACTCTCACTTGAGAACTTGGATGGGCACCATGATATTTCTTTGGTTACCGGGTTGTTTTTGAGTTGTATTTCTCTTTAGTAGAGGGAATTAAGCTATTAAATGAGAGAAGAAGGCATCCAAGGCAGAGGAAAGTTGACTATTCAAATTGCCTGTCTGCCAAGTAACTAAAAGCCCCCCCAAAAAACTTCTGGACCAGCACAGAGATAGTCTCTCATTCACCTATATCATCTTAGAGCACTTAGAGGAGCATGGATTCTTAACTGGTTAAATAACTGTTTGTTAAGTTCAACAATTTTCAGTATCTATATCCAAGCTATATATTCAAGAACAGAAACGTGACCATAAAGTGATTAGAAGTTATTTTGCTCAAAATGTGTTAAAGAAAAAAAGTGTAGCTTTTCTCATTTAATTCTAGGAACAAATGCTTGGCTTTCTGTACCTTTACTTTTTCCTCACATCTTAGTCCTAATAATAACTGTTCAAATAAAAATAAATGGACTGTTTTCTCCCAAGCATTGTGCAAAGTGCTAAGAAAATAGACATAAATAATATGGTCCCAGAATTTTAAGAACTTGCACAAAGATTTATAGCACCCAAAAATAAATATATTCACTTTGCTCAATTAATTTATTTCCCAAATCAGTCAAGAGCAAATAGAAACAAATTGTATAATTGTATGGTTTTAATTTTCTTACAACTTTATACAAGTCCATCTCAAATATTTTTCAGGGAGAGGAGGGGTTGGTTTCAGTATAAACAGTTAAATCAAGTTGAATTCCCCAGGATCCACTGAGAATAGCATGATGTGAGGAAACCATGCCTGCACTGGGATCAGAAGGCTTTGCTTTTGTCACAGATAAAGTCACTACCAGCTAAGTGAGTTTAAGGAAGTCTCTCAGTCTCAGAGCCTCATTTCCTACAACTGGATATTTGGGAAGATGAAGACATGAATGACATATACTTCAAACAGCACTGGCAGGACAAAATGAAGTCACATAT
This sequence comes from Lynx canadensis, assembly GCF_007474595.2. NCBI lineage: Eukaryota > Metazoa > Chordata > Mammalia > Carnivora > Felidae > Lynx > Lynx canadensis. The sequence goes on from NC_044320.2 coordinate 17,666,580, forward strand.
ATAAAAGATTTTATAAAATGTCAGTATTTTGAAAAATTAAGGGATCATGTAGTATAGGCACACTATTGTCCACCCCAAATCCTTCCACAGTATAAAGTTTCTCGTGGGAAGTGACTACATTTCCTTGTCCTCATTGCTTGCAGATGAGACCTTAAAGCCTTCATCAGTGAGAAGTGAGCAAAAGCGATACCACTTCCAGGCCAGGTAATTAAGAAATAATGTATCCTCTCTGTTCTCACTTTTCCTGCCTGCCAACCGAATACAAAATACTCCTGGGACCTAGATAATTCTAGAGCCATTCTCTGCAAAGAACCTGGATCCCTAAGTTACCACGCCAAGAATTAGCATCTACTTGGCAGGCAAGAACCCACATCGGGTTGTGTAAGAAAGAAGTAATTTCTAATTTTTAAAAAAGATGTTGGGGTTTATTTGCTATAATTAGTCACCTAATTAATACAGTCTATAGACTTTTGCTTCCAGATAAAAGGAAACAACAGGAAACAGATTAACCCCTCCAAAAACCAACAAAATATTTATAAAATGTATGAAAGAATTGTTTGCAAGACATCTGACTTCAATCGCTGAAGAGAGTGATCTCTGAGAGAGAAAAAAGAAATGGAGTGAAGCCTAAGGTTACCACACCATACGGCCTTGCGAGAATTTCCAACATGTAGTAGGCAAACCCAGGCAGAATACATTGGACTCTCTGAGATGAGGTAATGGAGGTGAGAGTCTGGGAGGACTAAGGCAAGTGGAGTTACATGGCAGAGTTCCAGAAAGGAGGAAGCTGCATGCGAAGAGAACTCGAAAGACCTGGAGAGGATGTTCTCTTCTACCTACATAGAGCAACATTCAGCTGAATACCATTCCACATGTGCACAAGGAAACTACCTGAAGGGAGGCAAAGATCCACCGGAAAGAATTAGAAGTAAAGGTAAAACAAAGCTCAGAAAGAGCCAGGGAGAGTACCTGCTCCCATCAACCAGACTGGAAAAATACCATGATTCGTAGTCTATCAAATAAAGTACACAGAAGGATCACACCTCAATAGCAAGGAATAATTAGCCCTAGACTGAACATTGCTCTTAAAAATCTTTTGCCCCTGGGGCACCTGGGTGGCTCAGTCGGTGAAGTGTCTGACTTGGCTCAGGTCATGATCTCACGGTTCAGGAGTTCGAGCCCTGCATCAGGCTCTATGCTGACAGCTCAGAGCCTGGATGGAGCGTTCTTTGGATTCTGTGTCTCCCTCTCTCTCTGCTCCTCCCCCACTCATATTCTGTCTCTCAAAAATAAATAAACATTAAAGAAAACTTTTGCCCCTGACAGATCTTAAAAGCAAGATCTGAAAATGTCATACTATTTCCAAGTAACTTAAATGCATCTCAGAACAAAACTGAAAAATACAAAACGCAACAAGGAATTAAGGAAGGAAGGAAGGAAGGAAGGAAGGAAGGAAGGAAGGAAGGAAGGAAGGAAGGAAGGAAGAGAAGGGGAAAAAGAGGACAAAAATTGAGCACCAAACAAGGTAAAATTCATATCTGTCATCCATTAAAACAACAACAATGACTACAACAAGTAAACAAAACCAAAATCAGACCTGCCAAGAAGCAAAAAAATGTACCCTATAATAAGAAAAAAAAAGGCAATCAAATGAAATGACCCAGTATAGACAGAGATGTTAGAATTAGCAGGTAGAGACATTAAAATGTTAGTATAACCATATTCCACATGTTCAAAAGTTAAGTAGAGGTATGGAAGATAAGAAATTTAAACTCTACTGTTGAAAATCAAAATTTATGAGATGAAAACTACACTAAATGGGAATATGAGTGGATTAGACATTGCAGCAGCAAAGACTAGTGAACTTGAGGACACAATGGAAAGAGGAGAAAATGTATTTGAAAGAAACTTGATGGAAATTATTAACTCACAGATACCAGAAACTCAGCGAACCTCAGCACAAGAAACAAGAAAACCAAACCAAAACATGCTGCCTCACTTCTTTCTCAGAAATAGTGATAACATTGAATTGGAAGGTTCAATATTGTCATTTATCCCCCAAATTGATCTAAATATTCAAAGAAACCACAACCAAATTTCCACTAGAATTCTCTTCTTCCCTCTCCTTCTGTTGTTGAGTTGACAAGCTGACTTAAAATGCTTATGGAAAAGGGTGGCTCAGTTGGTTAAGCATCTGATTCTTGATTTTGACTCAGGTCACAATCTCATGGTTTGTGAGATTGAGCCATGTGTTGGGCTCCGTGCTAACAGTGTGGAACCTGCTTGGCATTCTCTCCTTCCTTCTGCCCCTCCCAACTCTTTCTGTCTTTCTCTCTCTTTCTGTCTAAATAAATAAATAAATAAATAAATCGATTAATAAATAAATAAAACTTTATAACACTTATGGAAATACAAAGGACCTAAGATAGCCATAATAACTTTGACAAAAGAGAAAATGTTGAAGGACTATTACTGCCTGATTTCTAGACTTATTTTAAAGCTATTGTAATCAAAATGTGGTATTGGTGTAAAGATAGAGAAATAGATTAATGAACAGAATAGAGAGTCCAGAAATAGATTAAAAAGTCTGTAAAGAGAAGGAAAAGATAATATTTGCAAAACACTTAACTAATAATAGACTTGTATTCAAAATATATAAAGAAATTTCAAAGTTCCATGATACAAAAACAAAACAACAAAAAGGCAAAAATCTAAACGGGAAGTTCACCAAAAGAGATTTACATAGTTGGCAAGTAAACACATTAAATCATGCTTAATATCATTAGTCATTAATGAAATGTAAATCAAAATCACAATGATATCCCTACATGCCTATTAGAATGGTTAAAACAAAACAAAAAAAACAAGAAACACCAGCCATAGCGAGTATTGGAGAAATACAGAGGAACTGGAGCTCCAATGAACTTCTGGTGGGCAAGCAAAATGGTACAACCACTTTGAAAAAGAGTTCTGACAAAACTAAATGTATACTTGACACATAATTCAGCCATTTTGCTCCTAGACAGTTATCTGATAAATGAAAACAAGTGTCTGCTTTTACAGAGACTTGGATGCTTGTGTTCACAGCAGCTTCATTCATAAGAGTTAAACATTGGTATCATCCAAACATCCATCACCATGTGCAAGGACAAGCTGGTAGTCATAAAATGGAATACTATTCAACATTAAAAAGGAATTAACTCCATACATGGTATAACCTAGATAAACCTCAAAATAACTATGCAGAGTGAAAGGAACCACATTTTTAAAAGAACATATACCATATGATTCCATTTTCATAAAATCCTAAGAAATTCAAGGTACTACAGAGCGACAGACAGTAGACCAGTGCTTGCTTGAGAAGAGGGAGTAGGAGGGACAAGAGGGATGACATTTGCAGTGGGCAGACGGTTGAGGGCTTTGTTCATTTTCTTAATGGTGGTGATGACTTCATGGGTGTCTACATATGCCCCAATTAATCAAGCTGTGCACCTAAATACATGCAATCCTTTATGTCAATTATATGTCAATAAAGTGGTTAAATACAGACTGGTTATAGTCATCAGTGCAATATATCTCTAATGCCTGCTATTTATAAGGCTCACCCTAAACAATCGGAAAAGTAGACTTTTGTTTTTTTTGACCTCTCTCCAACATATTCTCTAGTGTCTAGGGTTGTTTTTTTTTCTTGTCTACTTTTTTCAAGTCTTCCAGGACTCATGTTTTTATATTTTGCTGCCCTAGTCAGAAAGAGTAGAGGAAAAGACACATGTAAATGTTACCCAGGTGCCAGGTATTTAACCAAAGATCCTTGAGACCTATTCACTCTGAGCTGTGACTTTAATTATTACTCTTTAGGAGGTATTTCCATTTTAAATGGAAATCTGAGAAGGCTTACTTAACATAAAGCATTGCAGTACACATGGTGAAATGACAGGTAGTATTATATCTTAGTAGAGTGTTCCTTGACTTGGGGAAGGAGGTCTCCAGGGGTCATTCTCATTGATGAACAAATAACATATTCTTTGTAAAGTTGGCTTTGAGTCTTCGTAATAACAATGACTTCTATTTGTATAGGATGTTAGTGATTACAAAGTACTTTCACATTTATTATCTCATCCATGCATGCACAGGCCTTTTGAGGTGAATTAGCTCCAATTTATGGATAATAAAGTTGGCAGTGAAGGCAGTTCTGCAACTTGCTGTTTATTCAAAGGCAGAAGTGGAATTTGAACTGAACTAATTTGACTCCCAGTTCAACAATCTATTCTGCAAACATAACTTCATTTATTTTAAATGACAAATACCTTGAAAGCAATGTATTTCTGCCTCCTCTTAACTTCATAAAACCCTTCCTAAAACAGTCAACAATTTTGTTTGACTTATGGTCTGGAATATGGGCAGTTTTAAAGAAACACTTAATTTTAGGCATCAGAATGGAGATAGGAGACCCTGCAAAATAATGAAGCAACTTATAGTGAATAAAATGCTATTGATCCATGGTCTAAACCACTAAGATTCATGTTGGATTTCTTGTCCTATTGAACAGGAAGAGGATAACGCAAAGCAGTATGTAAATGGTTAAGGAGCCTCGCAATATCCCAACATTCTTGATCTCTGAACTTTAGTTGGTTTAAGAATTTGCTTACATGTCCAGTGATCATGCCTATACCACCTTCTCTGAGAATTCAAACCACCCTTAGTATCTTATCCTCCATAGAACACAACATCTATGCTGGAGGTTGTGGCTTTAATTGTAGAAATAGAAAAAACAGTCTCTGACTTTAAGAGACTACTAATATAACTAGAATGGGAAGATTTAAAAATTGTTAAAGACAAGTGAACACAAATACCACTTTTGAGTGTCTCCTGGATACTAAAAATTTAATGTATCTTGCTTATTTTACAGAGTTCTTAAACCTCAAAACTACTATATTCTAATTACTTTTTTTCAGATTAAGGAACTGATTCATAATAAATGGACTTAGAAAACACAGTTAGGAAATGATCGAGGCAGGATTTAAATTTTAGTATAACTCCAAAATCATGATCTTTTCACGAATCCATAATTCGTGGAAAGGTATACACCCATAAATATATGTTCTGTTGATTTACAGAGAAGCTTCCAAGGTGATTTGAAGGGAAAGGTATAGTCTTTTCAGCAAATAGTGCTAAAGCAATGACACGTCCACATGCAAAATATGAACCTCCACCCTTATCCCACACCTTATAGAAGAAGTAACTCTAAATGTATTGTAGACTTAAAAATATAAAAGTTAAAACTATAGAAATTCTAGAAGAAACGGTAGGAGAACACTTTTGTGACTTTTGATTAGACAAGTATGTTTAAAACAAAGAAAATGCAGGAAAAAAAACAAAGCTGGACTTCATCAGAATTAAAATCTGCTTCACAAAGGGACTGTTAGAGAATGAAAGGACAAGCTATAGACAAGGAGAAAATACACCAAAACACCTGTGTGATAGAGGTATATGAATATATGAATACTCTTAGGAATCAATAATAAGATAACCCAACTTTTTAAAATGGACAAAAGATTCAAACAGACACGCCACCAAAAGAGAAATACAGAAGGCAGGAAGCAAAGCCACAGCATCATTAGTCATTAGTAAAATGTAAATTAAAATCACAATGACATGTCACTACGAAGTCAGTAGGTATTTAAAGTTAAAACATATAGGGGTGCCTGGGTGGATCAGTTGGTTAAGTGTCTCACTTCGGCTCAGGTCATGATCTCATGGTTTATGAGTTCAAACCCCACATCGGGCTCTGTGCTGACAGAGCTGGAGCCTGATTCGGATTCTGTGTCTCCCTCTCTCTGCCCCTCCCCTGTGTGCTCTCTCTCTCTCAAAAAAAAATAAACATTAAAAAATGTTAATATAAATATAATATTTATGATACAATAAATATATAAAATATAAGTATAAAATAAAACCCAGGTTGATTAGTACGTGATGGAACTCATAGTTTTAATGCAAACTAGTACAGGCACCTTCAGAAGGAAGTTGGTATTTTCAAATAATGGTAAACAATTATGCCTTATAATCCAGCAGTTTCACTCAGCATTATTACTGAAGAAAAATGGAAACATTTTCCACCCAAAGATCTGTGTGTGAATATTTATATAAACCTATTCATAATAGTCAAATACTGGAATCAAGCCAAAGGCCCCTCAAATATATTATGTAGTCAATATATAAGCAAATCATGGTATATCCATATAATGGAATGCTACTTAGCCATTAAAAGGAATGACCTACTGATACATGAAACAATATGGTTGATCTCAAAGGCATTATGGCAGAAAACACATATTGTATGACTCCATTTCAAAGAGGTTCTGCAAAAGGCTAAGCTATGGAGACAGAAACTAGGTTCATGTTCACCAGGCTTGGGGGGGGAGGGGTTGTGGAAGAGGATAGGACTGACTGCAAATAGTCATGACGGAACTTTCTGTGGTAGTTGAAATGTTCTACATTTTGATGGTAGTGTTGGTTAACTGATAGTCTGCCTTTGACAAAATTCACTGAATGCAAAACTCAAGGGGTGAACTTTACTGTATTTAAATTACCCTTCAAAATACTGATTTGTAAAAAAGTTGTACATATTAGTAACTAAAAGACTTCAGAGGAGATAAAGAAGTCTAGGGAATAAAGTTATTCACAGACTCCCTTGAGCAGTTGGGATATAGGGCATTTAAGATGTGATTATATAGAGAGGAAGGACAGTTCACTTTCGAGAAGAAAATAGAACATCATGAGACAAAGCAAGGGGAAGAAACTGGTATGACAAGCACAGGACTGTGAAAAGATTATGACCAATACAGTTGAAGAGATGTAGAAGAGGGAGTCATAAACTCAAAATTAGTTATCAAGGTTGAGACCAGATGACTTGGTCATGAATGTGGTCATAAAGGGGCCATGGATATCTGATATTCCAGAGCTGCCAATTTAAACTAACAATTGACTTTGACTCCATAATGCTGGGGCCATAAAGATCACTTCATTGTTAGCTTATGGCTTATTCACACCTGCCTCCAAGCTAGATTCAGGCAGCTTCAATTTAATGGGCAGTGACCACATGATAAGCATTGCACTAAGTACTTGGCATAGATTAATTTATTAAACCTATCATAAAACAGGTTAATATTATCTCCACTTATACTTTTGAGAAAATCAACACTTATATAGCCAGTACTTATGGTTGTTCCATTCCTCTCTGTTCATTAGAGCAATTTATGCATTTATTCTTTTATTACATTTTTCATTGATTCAGCAGTAAACAGTACACATTCATTTTAAACTCAAGTCTGTGACTAAAGCCCAAATTTCAAAAACTGTTCAGTGTTAATGAAGGGGAAAATAGAAAATAACTGTAATTTCTGAGAGTAAAGAGGTCAAAATAATGTCTATATAATTTTGATTGTAATTCTGCATATTTTATGCCTTTAACAAGAGACTTTTAACATTAATCAAATGAGAACATGGAACTAAATATTTACTGTTTTATGATTTTCACTTTACTCAGAACAGGAACAATGGGTGAAAATTATTCTAGATTTAACAGCAGTTGGCTGTTGTTGATACTGCATATCTATCCAGATTTCCTCTTCTGGACCATGGTCATTGTTCTCTTCTGTGCCAGAAATATAGGCTGCTGTTAAAGAAGAGCAAAGGGCCTCTCCATGAAATGTACTCAGCTGAAGAGAGCCACCTCACTTGACTGTATATTCCCACCCTCAGAGCTCTCTTCTTAGTGGCTGGTTGCTGTTGGTTTTCAGTGGTTCCTATGCCTCAACTCAGAACCTCTCTGAACAGTCATTCCAGCCTCAGAGCTCATCATGGGTTCATTTTCACTTGCATTGCAGTTCAACCTTTTCTGCCCAGTCCTGCGGTTCTCACACCAGTGCAGGTGTCGTTCCCTAGTCTGTTCCCCTAGAAGCCCCTGCATCCAAATCTCCGTGTCAAAGTCAGCATCCCAAGCATCTTGACCTATGCCATAGAGCAAATCAGTAATTAGTTATATATAAGCACCATTTAAATTATTGACATTTAAAAAATGATTATACAGGAATGTTGGAGCTTCTCTGAATTTGTCATCTTTTCTATATATACAACTAATGCAATATTTCACAAGGTAGTAAGTCATAGTATAATTTATAAGTCAATATTAAGAGTAATTGATCAAAAATAGCTAAACATTTAGATATTCACTTGTATACCATTCTATAGTTCACTTTTGTACAAAGCATTTTTGCAAGTATATTAAGTGATACCAAGAATTATATAAATATAGCTCCTCCAGAACCTTCAAAAATAATCATAACAGTTCACAAAGTTATTGCAAGTGTAATATATTTATACCTTAAAAGATTATTCAAATATGAGGTAAAAGGAGACAAGGGGCAAGTGGGAGACATAGACAAAGTATGCTTATAATGCCCAGCTACAAATAGGTTAGTATGGGGCAGCTTCCTGAGTTGATGGTTGAAATAAGCTTAAGCTATAAGTAAGAACTGGACAAGTGAAGTATGCAAAGAGAGAGGTTTTAATGCAGAAAGAGCATGAGGAAAAGGACACAGACCACTGTTTACAAAAGGATGAGATGATTCGTTTGCTTGTTTGAACATTCCTCTTGGGGAAGAAAAAGGTCCCTGGGCTTTCATTGGCTGAAGTTTGAGCTTCTGAAGGGCCAGAGATGGGCACTACAGTAAAAGTATCACTAAACTAATTCTCAAGCTGGAAATCAAATCAGAACAATCTTTAAGGCAGTATCCAAGGTTGGCACATAGTCAAGGACTGATAGTCTGAACAATGCATCAAAGGGTTCCGGTCTGAAGGACCAAAATCAGAGGACAAGAAACTGGACAGAAATCAGAGAAGTAAAATGGCAGTGAAGTTTATAGAAAGGTGAATGGAAGGTTAGATCTGGGGCGATTCCCTCAGGATCTGTGGGTACCTAAAAGTCAGAAATTGTTATAAGACTTTGCAGTCTTCCCCTATTGGAAGAAAGCAGTTACTGGGAACATTAAATTGGTTTATGCATAGAGATATTTCACGATGGGGATGGATGGAAGAAACAATTAGAGATGTAATTTGACAAACCTACTTCTGTCTTTATTCTACTGATTCAAATAATGCTAAACTGTGGGGGTTTATGGTGATAACTCATGCCTTCCCATTGTCATCTTTTGTGAATAAAAAAATTTTCCAAAAAGTTTCTGTCTCTAATATCCTATAATAATAATTGATTTCACATATTCAGCAAAGTGAGAGATTTAGTGAGGCAACCACTGGCCTGGGGAATGAAAAAGTAGCTGGCTTGAGCTATGCTTACTTGGCCCTAAATTTTATTTCTTAAGCTTCGACACTGATGTTAAGATGATTGAATGGTGGATGCCAAAGGGTGTTTCTCTGTTGCTTCCTGGAAGTACTGCTGGCTGCCTCATCCCCCTGCTTTTTAGGGCAGTTACATGAATCTATTATTTTATTAAATTATTCATTTAGCAAACATTTATTATATATCAACTGTAGTCTTGGAACTCTTATATATGTTCAGAGGGACAGGCTGCCAGTGGGGCAGTGTGGTGCGATTTGAAGCTTTAAAACACAAAGATAAATAGGACACCATTTCTGCCTTCACATACTCACAATAAACCATGTATAAAAGGTATATAACTGTGGAATGTACTGGACCTTACCTATGCTCCAAGGATAGGGATTAGATCGTGAGTCATCTATTAACGACATGCTAAAAGTCCTGTTACAAAATACACTATTAGAAGATAGGATCCAACATTCAAAAAAATTTTTTTTAAGGTGGGGGCGGTGCTTGGGTGGCTCCGTGGGTTAAGCCTCCGACTTCAGCTCAGGTCATGATCTCACGGTCTGCGAGTTTGATCACCGCGTCAGGCTCTGTGCTGACAGCTCAGAGCCTGGAGTCTGCTTTGGATTCTGTGTCTCCCTCTCTCTCTGCCCCTCCCCTGCTCATTTTCTCTCTCTCTCTCTCTCTCTCTCTCTCTCTCTCAAAAATAAATAAAAAGATTAAAAAAAGTTTTTTAAAGATACGATCCACATAACACTTCCTAGGGAATGCTTTAATATTTTCCATTCTTCCACCCATAAAATTTGTAGTTAGACTCCAAAGCAATCAAAGTAGGGGGAATCAGCTTCTAAAAGTTATCTTATTCATTCAATTTATAAAATCATAATAAGAAAATACTTGATCCCAAGAATTCTAAGGGATAAAAATATGAATAAAATAGAAGTTTTAAAGAGTGAGACTTAGCCTCAGGGACTGACAATTCATTTCGTCAACCAGCATCCTTTTGTTGATCTCCTGCCAGGTGTCAAATTTTGTACTGGAGGATATTTCCATCCTAATCTTATGGAATCTGGGTCACACATTTTTTTAAGCAGAATATTATGTAAGTATTTGTTACTTTTATGGCCCTACTGGCATTATCTACTGAGGATGAATAGCTAACAATATTCCAAAGTGAAAAGAAATTAGTTCTGATTTTTAAACATTTTTACATACAAGTGTTTTTATATCTAGTTCTATTTAACTAATAATTATTATACATTTACAACATGAAAATCTTATAGAAGGATTGTCAGATACTCAAATGGGATTAAGATATTCAAAAAGTTCATTGTTTATTGGGAAAGAAAGCAATAAGAGACAAAATTCCATTAAAAGGTAGGATGTGATACATGTTTCTGTAACTCATAATGTAGATACGCCAAAAGTTGTTAAACAAACACTAGGCAGAGACCATGATTAATAATGCAAAAGGTAAAGTAGAAAAGAATTTGTTTTGCCGTTTTTTGTAACCTGCGTGTGTATGACTCTGTGCAAGTGTGACAAATCAAGACTCATTGGGAGTACCTCTTTTCTTCAACAAAAGCCAAGGATGTTAATAAAGGCCACCCTTTTAGCAGAGATCTAAAAGCTACTCTTGAACTCTTGATTATTTGCTGATAGCTGTAGCTAACAATTTTGCAGGGAATGCTATGGAAATAAGAGTTGTATTTTCCACATTAAACATATTTGAACTCAAGATAAAATTGACATCTATTATGGAAAAATGAATATACAAAAGTCTAAGTTTTAAGCTTTTTATAAGATGGCCTGAAAAATCTTGGCAAATGTGTGTTAGACATGGTTTAAAAAAGTACTCATCCCAACATGGAAGAGCATGGAATATGGCAACAAATGAACAGACAAAAAAAATAGTAAATGAGCAAAAGCAATCCAAGGCAGTGAGGAAAACCTAAGAATACAGTTTGGAAGAGAGGAGTATAAAGAATAAGGAAAATCAAGGAGAGTTTGATGGAAAAAAATCAAGATGGGAAAATATTTATTTTTGGACTATCATTATCATGTCCTAATTCAAATTTAACTGGAAGATTCTCCAGATTCTCCAGCTAGAAGTAGATGAAAAGCTTTACTGATCTGGGACCAAACAAGAAAACACGGTTCATACCCAGTAGCTTGGTGAAAGACGTCACATACAGCAGAATAGCTGTGAAAGTGTTGGAGGCTAAACAGCCAGTCAGAGGACAGTGAAACAACCCAGAGATTAACAAAGCAGAGGTGCTGGTAACACCCCGGGAGCTGGAGAGTTAAAGGGGTAAAGAGAACAGAGACCATGAGCCAGCAGCACATCCAGTAAACTCTAGAATTCTGGAGGAGACACAGCCACCCCTGGGACCTGTGCCCAAAGCAAAATGAGAGGTGCAAATACTGTAGATTGTCCCTTCTTCCCAGTACCGCTAGCACTTCCCATTTGCTAGTTAAAACCATCCAGAAATACAGTTTGCAGCGATCAGACTTGCATGACACAGAGCAAAGCAGGGAGAGTGGGGAGTGGATCTCAGAACACTGAGACTAGAGGAGTGCACAAAACAACAACAACAACACACACACACACACATACACACACGCACACACACACACACCCAGAAAGATCAGCAGTGCAAAGGATAATTCGGCCTAGTTGAAAGGAGAATGAAATGCCACCTATCAAATGGGAATAGAAGAGGGCAATTCGTGCAAGAACCATGAGACCGCAGCTAAACAAGCCAGGTGAGGAAGTAGCATGAGAATATAGAATTTAAATTATGAAAAGGCCATTCAAATATAACTGCCTTAAAAATGGGATGTAGATGGGAAATCTCAGGAGTTAACCTAAGCTCTTTCTAAACCCTGTTCACTGTTAGAGAATTAACTTTTCATACATAGCTCACCAGGTCAGGCTCTTTCTGGATCAGGGTTTGGGGGCACTGGAGCAGGTGGATGGCTCTCCCTACTATGTGCTTCTCAGAAAAGAGGGACTGACATCCACTGAGCTTATGTGTCTATGAATCGTCGTTTCCTTTGAGTACCTATGCGTATATGTGTCTATGTTTACATTTAACTGTGCCATTCATGATACCAAATTCTGTGGTGTAGACTAATGTAAAATAGAGACTTTAGTACACAGTATCTAGTGTTGCACTAGACATATAGCAATCGTTAATAAATGGGAGTTTATCTGTTGTTTCAAGAAACCGTATATGTTTCTTGACTCCATTTCTGGACTTCTAAGTGAGTGAAGTTCCTTTATTTTATGTCTCTGAGCTAGTGCAAAGCGGAGACTACTGTTGAGTTTCTAAGTAGATTAAGTGGCACAAAGATTTAGGATAGTGTCTTGTTCATAGTAAGTACATGACCATGTATATTTAATTTTTATGCTTTATACCACCCTTCTAATTGTTTTAGTAAAATTAACATTACCCGCTTTGGATAAAGAGTTATTTTATATATTTGGCCCCAAACTGGTGCCCAAAGTAGAGAATATAGATGAAATAAACAGCACCCTTTTCAACATCCTGCCTGAACGAGGTCCTATTATAAGCACATATGTGTTCATTCAACAGCTGCTCCATTTATATAGATGACATCTAAGTTTATATCTTTCCTGCCCTCAATCATGTATGTTAAACTGTCCATGAGACATCCCCATTTGGATATACCCATCATTTCAAGCTCATCATTTCCAGATTGGACCTTAACTCTTGTTGCTTTCTAATCAGGGAAAAGCACCTTTATAAGCTAGTTCTTAAGTGAGAACTTATGAATTCTTTTTTTATTTTTAAATAGTTCTACTTCCAATAATTAGCTGTGTGTTTTAAGTCTATTTCCTCTATATTTTCAAAGCAATCTGCCTTTATTCACCCCATTTCCAGCACTTTAATACAGAATGCCATAATCACTTGGCTAGATTACTGACAGGCTTCCAAATTATCTCCTATACCAAAGTGTACTGCCTCCCTACACACTAATATATTTTCTTCATCGTATAACCTGAGCATGGTTGATTTTGCAAGCATCTATATTTGATTATGCAGTTTTCATAAATAAAGCTCTTAAAATGTCCTTGCTTTCAGCATAAACCTTCCTTGTCATGGATTATAAATGTCTGTATAACCTGCTCCCCACTTTATCTGATGGCTTCATCTTACATAACTCCCTTACATTCCATTACAGTCTCCAGGGACACTAAACATCTTATAGCTCCTCAAGAACACTCCAAGCTGATGTTTCCTTTCTCTGGAACATTTTTTTACTTAACCAATCTTTTATAACGGTGTCACTTCTGAACACAACCTGAAAGGAGAAGAGTAGTTAGGGAGAACATCTAGAAAGTTATGGAAGTAATCTAGGCATGTTACAGAAGTAATCGAGGCATTGATTTACATTCTAGACCAATAGTTTGTAGTCTAGAATGTTAACGCCAGAAATGGACGGAAAAGGATGAGCCCTAGTAAATAGCTCAGTGGATTCTATTAAAGAGTAATGAACAGAAAAACTTCCAAGAGGATATTAGTGACATCAGGAGAAATAAGGCAATCGACTGGGAGCTGTGCATCAGTCTCTCTGTCTGTAAAATGGGAATGATATTTGTCTGCTTTACCCTTATCCTATAGAGCTAAGGTAAAAAGAAGATAACAGCTGTGAAAGTGCTCTGAAGTAATGAATTTCTACACAGTTTGAAAGCTTTAGTTCAGGAACTGGCCAGACCACACAGCACTGTCAGGACTTTGGAGCGAATCTCCATCCGGCATGCAGCATCCTAGTATGTTTGTCAAGGGTAACTGCTGCCAGAAAAATTCTGCACGGTCCTTGAATGATTCCGACCGACGCTTTTATCAGAAATGATGGTACTTACGTGTCTTCTTTGACAAATGGAATTTTTCTGCGCAAAAGAGGCTTTTTCATTTTAGGCAACCAAGTAGGACTTGGTGCTCAGGTGCAGGGCGCAAAGAGAGCTTGAAGCTGGAGCGGAGGAGAGAGTTACATCAGCTCGACTGCTAATACCAGCCTTCAGATGGGACCAGAAAACTGATGCCAGATTATTCATCTGACTACTTTTCAGCCGGTTGGGAGAATATAAAAGAAAACAAATCTGTCACAGTGGGCTCTATATTAAAACACACACACAACTGCGCACACACTGAGGCAAGAGGGGACAAGGAATCATTTTTTCCCCTGGGGTCAAGATTTTGAGATAGCAAAGTGTGTGCTCTGACTGCTTATAGCACTTCATTCCTCGGGGCCAACACATGCAGGAAACTTAAAAAACAAATCTGATATTTTTCAAACTATATGCCTATGGATTAATTTGTTTTAATGTTGATTGACAAGAAGACATACAATAGATGTTTTCTTGTACTCATATTTCTTTCCAAATTTTCTTTCTTTCCAGATTTCAAAAATTTCTTTCAAAATTTCTTTTTCCTATTCATGTGAAAGAAAATGAAAATTACAGCTGTAATTAAATAAAAAAGAAATTAAAACCTTGAAGAAAAATCATCAGAAATTGATTTTGTTTATGACCACAACAGTAAAAACTCAGAATGAAAGGTACCACAAAAGTACCTAAATGAAGGCAAACCTTTCAAATTTATTTCCTTCTTCTCTTCTCTCTCTCTCTCTCTTTTTGAGAAGCAGCGGCAGCTTTTAATCACATAGGAGAAAAATATTTGTAAATGTAACAATCCAGTTAGTTTTAATAAGTGTGATCTTCGAGAATATTTTAAAATAACTATTATTTCCCTGTTTCCTATGCTGGAATGCATAAACTTGCATAAAACACAAATTATGTAGCTGCTGTATAGATTTACATTTCGCCCCCTTCCTGTAGCATCTCTGCCAGATCAGTATATTTGTATATGTAAGAATGTCTGGCTGAAATTCCAGATCCATAATATTTGAAGTAATTTTGCCAAAGAACATGCATTTAAAGAGTTCAGATACAACCAGATGCAGGTAGTTCCAACTGAAACCAGAGGTCCTCCACAGGTCATTTATGGAGATTTCTTTGGCTATAGTTTAAGTATTTCCCATTCTGAAGAAGCTTTTGGCTTAGAAAATGCAGATGACTCTGGCTATCCTATCCATCTCCCTGAAGTGTCCCGAGTCTAAAGTAAGTCCACATGTGAAAGTCCTTTGAGGGGTAGGGGGAGTCAAGAGCATTGCATAAGTCCCATAAATGTTGGGAAATGCAGACAGTGAACAGAAATGACTCCCAGGAAACCTTCTTTGTGTGCTTGAGAATATAAAATTATCAACCAAATTGGTTTGAACATAAGTTTCAGAATTAGTTTTCACATCATTCCCAAATATTATTTAGTGACCCATCAATTTGCATGGTGAATCAGCTTAGGTGCCTTTAAGTAGAATCTACAGAGCAGGAATCAGAGTAAGCACTCTGAGTAGCATCTGTGACGTGGCTCATTAATTTAGTGATATAGATATCCCACAAGTCAAATGGTGTTCCTATGTGATGGGACAGCTGCCCAGGGAATTTTGTGTCTTAACTGTTCAAATTGGGGAAAGGCCTGGACCAGCACTGAGATAACTCATCTTTTAATAAAGGCATTGACTTTATTACACAAGTAACTCATTTGAGACTCTTCTATCACTGTCACTGGAAAAATGCTTTATACTTTGCTTTTTATGTGTTTACACACAACACATTTATTTCACACATTTTTTATTTTATTTTTATGGGACTCACTGTGGTTGACCTCCTTTGTGTCCTCATCATTAGTTTCATGCTACAGATTTTCAGGAAAGGCCTGTCTGCAGTTGTGAATCTTTGCCTATATTTATCTTTTATTAACAATTAAGACCATTTCAAGCACACACTTTTTTCACTTCTGTGCCCTGCCAGAGTTGTTTGAGAAGTGGAGAGCACATCACAACCTCTTTTGTGTTCTTTCTCTGTAAATTCTGTCAGTTTTCTTTGGAAGAAGTAGCTGAAGCGTGACACTTTTGTAAAAAAAACTCTTTCAACCTCTTTGAGGACAATTTTTTTTTATCTTTATCAACTGCACATCATTAATTATGGAGCATCACAGGGCTAAATGAATCTTAATGGTTGTACTGGATCCTGAAATCCAAACTATGTTATCATTTTACTTTGCTATGTGAAGTAAGCAGTACTCATCTGGAAAGATTGGTTAGAATTCTGTGTTTACCTTGGCATTGTCTTGTGAAGACACATTCAGCACTAGTCCAATTTATTTTTGCCTCTAGTGTGTCATCAATTACTCTTTTCCTAATCTGTCATTCCTATGGGCATAAAGGCATGTGTTAGCAGACCTGTCAAAACAAATGAACAAACAAGCCAACAAACAAAATGCACATGCAAGGAAATCTCGACCACCTGATTCCTTTAGCTAGGTTTCCAATTCCCCAATATGCTTCAACGCTAAGCTCTTCAAAATGCCACCCACTCTTCCTGTCTCCTCTTCCTGGACATTCAATCCCTTTCCAGACCACTCCAGTTTGTTTTTCAATCCCAACCTTTCACCAAAATCTCTCTCACTTAGGCTACCGGTGAACCCAGTGTAGTCAGAACCCATGGTTAATATGTTGTCTTCATTTTACCGAGACTCTCACCCTCATGTAAGAGTTGAGGAGGTAATTCTTTGCCCTAAAAATATTTTTCTTTCTTCGTTTGCATGACCCCAACTTTGTTCTATCTCACTATAATGCTCTTTCTCATGATTCTTTTCTATCTCTAACTCCTTGACCTCCTCAACAAATTTGGTCATGTTCCAGGCTCTGACGTCTGTCGTATTTTCTTCTCTATTTACATTTTCTCCTTGGATACTATATGTCATCAAATAATATATAAAAACTATTGACTCTTGATTTATATCTCTAATCTAAAAATCTCTCCTGACTTGCATAGTGATAAATGAATATACTGTATTATATGTTTGCTCTGGGGGCTCCAAGAAGCATGTCAAAGTTGTTTCAGCAAGAACAGAGCTATTTTCCTCCACATGCCCCCAAATGACTCTTCCTACAAGCTTTCACTAATCGCAGTGACACTCTTTTTCACTTAGTGGTTTTGTCTTAAAATATAGAAATCATCTTGAATTCATCTCTTTTCTTCATATTGTACATCTAATAAATCAGAAAATCTGGGAGGATGTACCTTCAAAATATACCCTGAATCTGATCACTTCTCTTTATTGCCACTTCCACAGTCTGAGCCTTTTCTATTTCTCATCTAGAGTAGAACAGAAGCTTCTTATTGGCCTCTGTGTCTCTAAGATTGCTTTCCTTTTTTCTATCTTCTTCATGGAAGCCATGATTATCTTTTAAAAATATTCATTAAGTTTTAAACTCCACTGGTTAAAATACCAACCAATGGTGTTCAATTATACTGTACCCAAATATAAGGCCCTAACAGTAAGCAGGGTTCTCTCGAGCTGGCTCAATTATTTCTCTTCACTCTACATTCTACGCATTGGTTTTCAGCCGTGCTTGCTTAAATCTGTTTTCCCACACAGAATTCAAGCCCCTTTTCCTAGCTAAGCCTTTTGTTTGGGATAATCTGGTCTACCTCTGCCTCAGAGATATCCTCCTTAAACTCTGTTGCCTCCCACTCTCTCTGGAAACCACATATCTCTCTTTACAACTTAACCTACGTCTGTCTTCTTCATGGATTTATCAGTCCTTGAAGCTATTTATTTATTATCAGTTTCCCCTATTAGGAAGTGAACTCTGTGAATAGAGAAACTATGTCTATACTATACTAATTTGTCTGCAGAGAGGACACTACCTGACACCAATAAGAGCTCAATAAATTTCTCTCTGGAAATTGTCTCATTTAATTTTCATGATGATACAATCAAAGATATTTCTTTTTTTTTTTTTTCCAACGTTTTTATTTATTTTTGGGACAGAGAGAGACAGAGCATGAACGGGGGAGGGGCAGAGAGAGAGGGAGACACAGAATCGGAAACAGGCCCCAGGCTCCGAGCCATCAGCCCAGAGCCTGACGCGGGGCTCGAACTCATGGACGGCGAGATCGTGACCTGGCTGAAGTCGGACGCTTAACCGACTGTGCCACCCAGGCGCCCCAATCAAAGATATTTCTACTATGCAATTGAAAATCCCGAGCACAGTTTTGGTCATTGTTATTGTTGTTGTTGCTGTTGTTATTTTTGGTTTTATAACACCTCTTTTGGTAGGCCTGCTATGTGTTAGGCAGTCTGAAGAGCATTTTATTTCCCTTGGGAATTTAAATCTTTACAATGCCTTGGGGATTTGTATGATATCCCCCAGCCCCTCTTTCATCCTAGGATAGCTTTTTAACACAGCATTAGACAAATGAAATGTAAGCAGAGGCTCCTTGAAGAGTGTTGCTTTAGAGAGTTCCCTGAGGCCACTTCTCTTTCCTTCTGCCTTAAAATCCGTGGGTAGGATGCCTCCATTTGCAATATTCACCTGCACAGGAGTAAACACTGAGATCTGAGAGTCATCCTGATGCAGCTGAGCTGTTGGACCAATGCCAGCAGCTAGCTCTCTCCAGATGCCTTATAATTTGAAGAGAGAGGCATAAAAAAGCAATCCCTTATTTGTTTCAGCCACTGTTGGATGGATTTACTTGAAACTAAAAGGATTCTAACATCAAACAGTTGTCAAGGTTAAAAAAAAAATCACATTTAATGAATAGTCTTTATTTAAAGGAATAAATTTGCATTATTTCCAACTATTCAGTTAGCAAGGTATAATCTATTTGTATTCAATGAGCATCTGTCTTTTGAAGTGATTTAAAGTACACTAATGTGTCCCATCTTTTGATTTTTGTCATTTCATAATAGAAATGTCAATAAAAAATATTCCTTTGGACAACGTTTTCCCATCTTAAGTGTTCCTCATAATTCCCTGTGGGTAATTTTCAAATATAAAAACTTATAAATACTCACTGTATTAAGATTCAGTAAGATATATATCTACATAGGTATCGATATCCATATATAATATATATATATATATATATATTACATTATATATAACTCATATATAACTTAACTACCTAGGCAATTCTGGAATATATTATAAGCTTAGAAATCACTGCCTAAAGTAGAGAATCATGAAAGCAGCAAGGGAAAAAAGTCCTTAACCTACAAGGGAAGACAGATCAGGTTTGCAACAGACCTCTCCACAGAAACTTGGCAGGCCAGAAAGGAGTGGCAGGATATATTCAGTGTGCTGATTCAGAAAAATATGCAGGTAAGAATTCTTTATCCAGCAAGGCTGTCATTCAAAATAGGAGAGATAAAAAGTTTCCCAGACAAACAAAAATTAAAGGAGTTTGTGACCACTAAACCAGCCCTGCAAGAAATTTTAAGGGGGACTCTCTGAGGGGAGAAAAGATAAAAAATATACATACATACATACATACATACATACATACATACATACATACCAAAAGCAACAAAGATTAGAAAGGACCAGAGAACACCACCAGAAACTCCCAACTCTACAAGCAACATAATGGCAATAAATTCATATCTTTCAGTACTCACACTAAACGTCAATGGACTAAATGCTCCAATCAAAATACATAGGGTAACAGAATGGATAAGAAAACAAGGTCCATCTATATGCTGTTTACAAGAGACCCACTTTAGACCTAAAGACACCTTCAGATTGAAAATAAGGGGATGGAGAACCATCTATCATGCTAATGTTCAACAGAAGAAAGCCAAGTAACCATACTTACATTAGGCAATCTAGACTTTGAAATAAAGACCGTATCAAAAGATGAAGAAGGGCATTATATCATAACTAAGGGGTCTATCTGCCAAGAAGATCTAACAATTGTAAACAGTTATGAGCCAAATGTGGAACACCCAAATATATAAATCACTTAATCACAAACATAAAGAAACTCATTGATAGCAATACCATAATAGTAGGGGATTTCAACAGCCCACTCACAGCGATAGACAGATAATCTAATCAAAAAATTAACAAGGAAACAATGGCTTTGAATGACACACTGGATCAGATGGACTTAACAGATATATTCAGAACATTTCATCCTAAAGCAGCGGAATATTCATTCTTCTCCAGTGCACATGGATTGTTCTCCAGAATAGACCACATACTGGGACACAAATCAGCCCTCAACAAGTACAAAAAGAGCGAGATCATACTGTGCATATTTTCAGGCCACAATGCTATGAAACTCAAAATCAGCCACAAGAAAAAATTTGGAAAGGTAACAAATACTTGGAGACTAAAGAACATCCTACCAAAGAATGAATGGGTTAACCAAGAAGTTAAAGAGGAAATTAAAAAGTTCATGGAAGCCAATGAAAATGATAACACCACAACCCAAGACCTCTGGGATGCAGGAAAGGCAGTCATAAGAGGAAAGTATATAGCAATTCAGGCCTTCCTAAACAAGGAAGAAAGATCTCAGATACACAACCTACCCTTATGCCTTGAAGAGCTGGGAAAAGAACAGCAAATAAAACCCCAAACCAGCAGAAGATAGGAAGTAATAAAGATTAGAGCAGAAATTAATGCTATTGAAACCCAAAAACAATAGAACAGATCAATGAAACCAGACAGAAGCTGGTTCTCTGGAAGAATTAACAAAGAACCAAAGAATTAACTGGCTAGATAAACCACTAGCCAGTCTTATCAAAAAGAAAAACGAAAGGACCCAAAAAGTAAAATCAAGAATGAAAGAGGAGAGATCACAACCAACACAGCAGAAATAAAACAATAATAAGAGAATATTATGAGCAATTATATGCCAATAAAATGGACAATCTGGAAGAAATGGACAAATTCCTAGAAACATAGACACTACTAGAACTGAAACAGAAAGAAACAGAAAATTTGTACAGACCCATAACCAGTAAAGAAATCGAATTAGTAATCAAAAATCTTCCCAAAAACAAGAATCCAGGGCCAGATGGCTTTCCAGGGGAATTCTACCAAGCATTTAAGGAAGAGTTAACACCTATTCTCTTGAAGCTGTTCTAAAAAATAGAAACAGAAGGAAAACTTCCAAACTCTTTCTATGAAGCCAGCATTACCTTGATTCTAAAACCAGACAGAGACCCCGCTAAAAAGGACAGCTATAGACCAATTTCCCTGATGAACATGGATGCAAAAATCCTCAACAAGGTATTAGCCAACCGGATCCAACAATACATTAAAAAAAAGTATTCACCACGACCAAGTGGGATTTGTACCTGGGATGCAGGGCTGGTTCAATATCCACAAAACAACGTGATTCATCACATCAATAAAAGAAAGGACAAGAATCACATGATCCTCTCAATAGATGCAGAGAAAGCATTTGACAAAATACAATATTCTTTCTTGATAAAAACCCTCAAGAAAGTAGGGACAGAAGGATCATAACCTCAAGATGATAAAAGCCATATATGAAAGACCTAACGCTAATATCACCCTCAATGGGGAAAAACTGAGAGCATTCCCCCTAAGGTCAGGAACAAGACAGGGATGTCCACTCTCATCACTGTTATTCAACACAGTATTGGAAGTCTTAGCCTCTGCAATCAGACAACACAAAGAAATAAAATGCATCCAAATCAGCCAGGAGGAAGTCAGACTTTCATTCTTCACAGATGACATGGTACTCGAAATGGAAAACCCAAAAGATTCCACCAAAAAACTGCTAGAACTGATTCATGAATTCAGCAAAGTTGCAGGATATAAAACCAATGCGCAGAAATCGGTTGCATTCCTATACACCAACAATGAGGCAAGAGAAGGAGAAATCAAGGAATTGATCCCATTTACAGTTGCACCAAAAACCATAAGATACCTAGGAATAAATCTAACCAAAGAGGTGAAAAATCTATATACTGAAAACTATAGAAAGCTTATTAAAGAAATTGAAGAAGACACAAAAAAATGGAAAAAGATTCCATGCTCCTGGATAGGAAGAACAAATATTATTAAAATGTCAATACTACCCAAAGCAGTGTACATATTCAATGCAATCCCTATCAAAATAACACCAGCATTCTTCACAAAGCTAGAACAAATAATCCTAAAATTTGTATGGAACCAGAAAGACCCCAAATAGCCAAAGCAATCTTGAAAAAGAAAACCAAAGCAGGAGGCATCACAATCCTAGACTTCAAGCTATACTACAAAGCTGTAATCATCAAGACAGTATGGTACTGGCACAAGAACACTCAGCTCAATGGAACAGAATAGAGAACCCAGAAATAGACCCACAAACATATGGCCAACTAATCTTTGACAAAGCAGGAAAGACTATCCAATGGAATAAAGACAGTCTCTTCAGCAAGTGGTGCTGGGAAAACTGGACAGCAACATGCAGAAGAATGACCCTGGACCACTTTCTTACACTATACACAAAAATAAACTCAAAATGGATAAAAGACCTAAATGTAAGAAAGCCATCAAAATCCTCGAGGAGAAAGCAGGCAAAAACCTCTTTGATCTTGGCCGCAGCAACTTCTTACTCAACACATCTCCGGAGGCAATGGAAACAAAAGCAAAAATGAACTATTGGGACCTCATCAAAATAAAAAGCTTCACCACAGTGAAGGAAACAATCAGCAAAACTAAAAGGCAACCGACAGAATGGGAGAAGATATTTGCAAATGACATAGCAGATAAAGGGTTAGTATCCAAAATCTATAAAGAACTGATCAAACTCAACACCCAAAAAACAAATAATCCAGTGAAGAAATGGACAACAGACATGAATAGACACTTCTCCAAAGAAGACATCCAGATGGCCAACTGACACATGAAAAAATGCTCAACATCACTCATCATCAGGGAAATACAAATCAAAACCACAGTGAGATACCACCTCACACCTGTCAGAATGGCTAACATTAACAACTCAGGCAACAACAAATGTTGGCGAGGATGCGGAGAGAGAGGATCTCTTTTGCACTGCCGGTGGGGTTGCAAGCTGGTGCAGCCACTCCGGAGAGCAGTATGGAGGTTCCTCCAAAAATTAAAAATAGAACTACCCTACAGTCCAGCAATTGCACTACTAGGTATTTATCCAAGGGATACAGGCATGCCATTTCGAAGGGACACATGCACCACCTCAATGTTTATAGCAGCACCATCAACAATAGCCAAAGTATGGAAAGAGCCCAAATGTCCATCAACAGATGAATGGATAAAGAAGATGTCACACACACACACACACACACACACACACACACACACACACAATGGAGTATTACTCGGCAATCAAAAAGAATGAAATCTTGCCATTTGCAACTTCATGGATGGAACTAGTGGGTATTATGCTAAGTGAAATTAGTCAGAGAAAGACAAATATTATATGAGTTCACTGAAATGAGGGCTTTAAGACACAGAACAGATGAACATAAGGGAAGGGAAGCAAAAATAATATAAAAACAGGGAGAGGGGCAAAACATAAGAGACTCTTAAATACGAAGAACAAACAGAGGGTTACTGAAGAGGTTGTGGGAGGGGGATGGGCTAAGGTAAGGGGCATTAAGGAATTTACTCCTGAAATCATTGTTGCACTATATGCTAACTAATTCAGGTGTAAATTAAAAAAATAAAATTAAAAAGAAATCACTGCCCAAATCTTATATGATTATGTATAAATAATCCTGTTTCATAACATGATACCAAAGTGAGTGTTTTAATTTTTTTGAAGTTTATTCATTTTTGAAAGAGAGAGAGAGAGAAACAGAGTGTGAAAGGGAGGAAAATACAGAATGTGAAGTGGGCTCCAGGCTCTGAGCTGAAGGCACAAAGCCCAACGTGGGGCTCAAAGTCAAAAGCCATGAGATCATGACCTGAGCCAAAGTCAGATGCTTAACAGCCTGAGCCACCCGAGTGCCCCCCAAAGTGAGTGTTTATTCAATTAATCAGGTCAAACCTAATGGAGGACTATAGGGGAACTAAATAGGGTTAGATAAAATTCAAGTAAATATTGTAGAATGGGCATAGGGCTTGCAGATCATCCATGGAGATGGGAGCCTTGCTTAACAGCATTGAGCGGCAGGTACAGAGGGACCCTCACTGAATGTAATAAAGATTAGGAAGGAGGATAGTTGACAACCAGAGATATCCATTACCAAGTTGTCCTTGCTTTTGCTATGAACTCCATTACTTGTCAGTGATTTCTAAGCTTAAAACATATCCTAAGGAAATGCTTATTTTAATGGCTTACTTAATCATGTCTAGGTACTTTGTTTGGCAGAGAGAAGTAACATAGCTTTTTTCTATCAGCTAGCTACAATTTGTTGTGCTATGTAACAAACTAACTGAAAACTTAGTGGCTTAAAACAACATCTATTTATGATTTCTCCTAAGTCTATGAGTCAGCTGAGTGGTTCTGCCCATCTGAGCCAGGCATAGCTGATCTCAGCTGAGTTTGTTCATGCTTCTATGTCAGTTAGAGAGAGGTTAACTCTTCTAGGATATCTTCAACTAGTCTCTCTTTTTCCCAAGAGATGTTTCTGGGATTGTTCTCATGGTGTGGCAGGAGTTCGAAAGAGGAAGTGGACAGACACACACAAGTGTTTTATCTATGTATGGCAAGTCTGTAATTATCCTAATGGCCAAAGCAGTTCACATGGTTCAACCTAGAATCATTGTGGAAAGAAACTATCAGAAGGCATGAATACAGGAAGGCTGGAAGGGGAGCCTGGGTGGCTCAGTCAGTTAAATGTCCCACTCTTGATCTCAGCTCAGGTAATGATCTCAGGGTTCATGAGTTTGAGCCCTGCACTCTGTGGTGACAACACAGAGCCTGCTTGGGACTCTGTCTCCCTCTCTCTCTGTACCTCCCCCCCCCCACAGCCCCCTACTTGTTCTCTCTCTCTCAAAATAAATAAAAATAAACTTAAATAAAAGGAAGGCTGGAAAATTAGGGCCAGTTAACACAATGGTAACTTATTTCAACACTTTAGATTTACAGTAATTATTGAAAAGATTGATAGTTTCCCACCATGACATTTAAACTGTCCTTTCTGCTGGATAATGGAAGTCTTATTTTTAGTGGGAATATGCCCACACAGGATTGAAGATCACATATACTTCCCCCTTTGGAACTATGTGCAACTATGTGACCAAGTACCAGTCAAAGTAGTGTAAGTAGTAATGACCAATGGTAATTCTAGAAAGATCTCTTAAAAAGGATTTCATCTTGGCTTTGTCATCTTGTTATTTCTTTTTCTTCTGGGTTCTACCACCAATTTAGGTATTAGAGAACCATGAACCAGTTTTTCCTATGAAATGACCATGAAGAGGAAAACCACCATAATAATGGTAGAGTAGAAAAATAGGAGCTTATGTCCCCAATAGCACTATGGAACCATCATAATAGCTATGTAATGCCTACTTTTGGACTTGTTTTCTCATGAAAAAGAAATAAATTTCAATCTTTTCCAAACACTTCGTTTTTATCTAAGTCTAATTTGGTGTAGATCTGCAGATGTCAAATATAAATGCTAATAAATTATCCATTTTTAAAAAAGTAAAAAGTAAAACCCTGGCTATGAAAACATTTTATTTTATTATTATTTAAATACTTATTCATGTATTTTTGAGAGAAAGAGAGAACACAAGCAAGGGAGAGACAGAGAGAGAGGGAGATAGAGAATCCCAAGCAGGCTTCCCCACAGAGCCCAATGTGCGGCTTAATCTCACAAACTGTGAGATCATCACCTGAGCCAAAATCCAGAGATGGATGCTTAACTGACTGAGTCACCCAGGCACTCTTGGCTATGAGAACATTTTAGTAGATTTCTTTTATATAGAACCTCTCAGAACCTTAAATGCTCACAAGTATATTGAATTGCTAAGAAGGACATAGCATTCCATGTTTGCAATTAGAATGTGAGTCAGAATGAGTGTTTTCTAGAATAGAGTTTTGCAAAACTATTTTATAGTTTATGTAAGCTATACCAATATATGACAATGTCCATACTTTCAACTGTTTATTCCTAATTATCATCCTAAATTTTGTTTATGTCACTAATTAATATTCTGTAAGAACATATGACCATTAATACCATGAGACACCAACTTATATTGTTGTGTAAGAAAGGGAGGTTGTTTCCTAACTTTGATTGGGATAAGAACGGAGAGAGAAAAGATCTTCTGTAGCAAAGTGTTTGTGCTAAGTGATCTCACTACAGAGTCTTCAACATAAGAAAAATGGGCATCTATAGAAAATGGACTATACAATTTGTGCCTAAGAGACACCAAACTAGAGGAAAGGAAAAGGACCAATGCTAAGAAAATAAACTCACAAGAAAAAAAAAGGCATTTTCTGTTTGTTATTTCCTGGTTCGCTTTGGAATATTTCTTTTCTCATGGAATTTATTTTAGCTTGGCATCAGCCTGTGAAAAAGGTAATCTCTCAAACTAGAACATTTCTCAAGGCTTCCCAGCTGTAAAAATAATGAGTGATTCTAAGAAAAGGACTGAGTAATTCCTGAATATGGCATCTGAACATGAATACTCTGGCTGTAGAATTTTCTCTGGTGATTTTCTGAATATTTAATGACTCTTTATTTCACAATTTCCAACTTCTTTTAAACTAAGCTCAATGTAATCAGAAAGAATATTTACTTTTTTTTTTTTTTTTGAATTGAAGTATAGTTGACACACAAGGTTACATTAGATTCAGGTGATTGAATAGTGATTGAACATAGTGATTGAACAACTCTATACATTATGTTCTGCTCATCAAGGAGTATTTACATTTCAAATGCAACACAATAATAATTCATCCAACATCTAATATTCCCAGAGCCCTGTAGAAGATGCTGTGGAGAGTGTACTATAGAAGGTATTGAGTCCATGGTGTTTATATGGACAGCTGTTTTCTATCGGCTAGCTACAATTCATTGTGCCATGTAACAAACCACCCAAAAACTTAGTGGCATAAAACATCTATTTATGAGTTCTTCTAAGTCTATAAGTCAGCTGAGTTGTTCTGCCCATCTGAGCCAGGCATAGCTGATCTCAGCTGAGTTTGTTCATGCTTCTATGTCAGTTGGAGAGAGGTGTTTATATTCTGTTTGGATTAGCTAATATAATACAAAGTCGAATGTGTTTTGGGCTATCCAACACCAAGAATAAAAACAAAGCATGCATAAACATGTAAGAGAGAGAGAGAGAGAGAGACAGAGAGACAGAGAGAGAGAGAGAGAGGTGGGTGGGGAGAGAATTAGATCTGGGAGAGAAATAAGAGCAGAATTTAGAGATGAGGGATTATGAAGAAAAATTCTGAAGGACAAAAAGGATTCACACACCAGAGATTCAGGGAGAACACATCAAGCAAAGAGGATCACATAGACAAAGACATGGAAACAAGACAACCAAAGATATATTTGGGTAGTATAAACAAATATGTTTTACAAGAGCACATATTTGGTGAATATTTGATAGGAACAAAATATTTTGTGGAAACAAAATAGCCAACCAAGAACTACTAGTAAAGATTTTCAAGCATGCTTAGCTCTGTGGAACAGGATGATTGTCCTTTTGGTAACTTGTAGACTGGAAATGATTGGGGAAAACATCAGGCAGAACCTGGAAATAAACAGAGGTTGCCATAGTTGAAAAGTTAGAGAATTGCAGATTGAACCTAGAAGTTAGCAAGGGATATATTAAACCACACACACACACACACACACACACACACACACACACACACACACACTTGAAGGCAAGAAACATTGAAGGCATACAGTTACAGTATTTGATTCCTAACTTTGTGTGATTAAGTGCTGGATGTTGGGGTTAGGGGAAATGTGGCAACACCAGTGGAAGAATCAAAGTTTTACTTGGCTATCTAAGAGGATTAGTCAATGTAGTTAGTGCACAAAATAACAATATATTTTTGAAACAGCATGAAAACCTCCATGAAACTATATTCATTACACACACTAAAATGATTGTCTTTGGGAGGACAGAGAAATGTAGAAGGCTATCCTGATAAAAGGGAAAAATAAATGAATAAAATATGGAGAAAACTCCAGATTGTGATAATACAGCAAAGGAAAATCCAAGAGACTAAAACACAAGATTCATTCAAACCCCAAATACTTGTTGGAGGGCCATAAACCATACCAAATGTGCTATTGGCCACTGGTTCTCTGATGTGATTGTATACTCTCATATAACATCCAGAGTAAGGCTATACTGTGTAAGCCATGAAAGCTATTCCGTGTCTTCTGCAAAACAATAAAGTGATGATTAAAGGAGAAGGAAACAAAGAAGAGAGAACAGGAGGCCATTAGAAAGGAAGGAATTGTGGTGTGCACAGTGGTGGGTCACACGGACCCTCCTTTAGGAAAGGACTTGCCTCAGCCATGGAGGTTGCTGGTTTCAGCCTGCAGGTGCCAGGCCCTCCAGAGATCACCTCAGCTGTGGACAGAGGCAACATTTATTCAAAAACACATCAATGTGGCAGCATTACCAACAATAGCCAAACTATGGAAAGAGCCCAAGTGTCCATGGAAAGATGAATGAATAAAGAAGATGTGGTATGGAATATTGGACTATTGCTCACTCATCAAAAACAATGGAATCTTGCCATTTGCAATGATATGGATGGAGCTGGAATGTATTATGCTAAGCAAAATGAGTCCGTCAGAGAAAAACAAATACCAAAAAACAAATGGTTTTACTCATGTGTGGAATCTAGTTAACAAGACAGATGAACATATGAGAAGAGGAAAAAAAAAGAGAGAGGGAGGGAAACAAACCATAGGAGACTCTTAATTACACAGAACAAACTGAGGGTTGATGGAGGGAGTTGGTGGAGATGGACCAAATGGGTGTTGGGCACTTATTACGATGAGCACTGGTGTCGTACATCAGTGATGAATCACTAAATTCTACTCCTGAAACAAAAACCAAAAACAAACAAAACCTCACATCAATGAAGATGTAAAAGCTTGGTTTACCAGCCAATCTCAAGATATCTCTGAAGAATCCTTCCAGCTCTGGATGGCTCCAGTGGGTTGTCTGAGGCCATTTTGAGATCTGCTTCACTGCTCAGCTTCTCCCTCTGCCCATTTCTGTTTCCTTCCCTTCTCTTCCTCAGATGTTAATTTCAACTCTTTAATAAATACCTTAGGCATTAAATTCCTTTTCAGAAGCTACTTTCCCATGCTTTTACCATGTTGTTGCTCATGTACTTTGTCCATATTAGGAGCTATCCAAAGGAAAGCATTCTGTGTGCCTACTACTCATTCTCGCAAGCCATACAGAGAATAAAACAAGAGAAACAGTTCTCAACCATGGATCTATTATCAACCATAGATCTATTATAGAACATAAGGATCAAGAAGAGCATTCAGGGGTGCCCGGGTGGCTCAGTCGGTTAAGCGTCTGACTTCAGTTCAGGGCATGATCTAGCGGTCCGTGAGTTCAAGCCCCACATTGGGCTTTAAGCGGTCAGTACAGAGCCTCCTTCAGATCCTCTGTCTTTCCTCTGCTCCTCCCCTGCTAGTTCTCTCTCTCAAAATAAATAAATAAACTTAAAAAAAGGGGGGGGCATTCAGTTTGCATAACTGAGAAAAGAAGAAAAGACACAAACAATAGCAAGATGAACCCTGGAAACAGTGTTAGATGGGGTGGTGAAGAAGGTGCACTGGAGCATTGAGAGACTGTATGCTTGTGGTAGGCAGAATAATGTCCTAGTATGTCTAAGTCCTGATTATTGGAACCTGTCAGTATGTTACCCTCCATGGCAAAAGGAATTTTGCAGATGTGATTCAATGAAGGACCTTGAGATGGGGTGGGAATCCTGGACTACTCAGGTGAGCCTAATGTAATCACAGCTGTTCTTAAAAGTGGAAGAGGGAGGCAGGTGAGTAGAGTCAGAGGGAAAGGTGATAAAAATACAAAGGTCTGAGAGGTGCAACGTTGCTGGCTTTGAATATGGATGAAAGTGGCCAAAAAACAAGGACTGTGGGTGGCCCGATGAAGATGAAATAAAAAACCCAAACACAAGGAAACATATCATCTCCTAGAGTCTCCATAAGGAAAGACAGCATGGCCATCACCTTAATTTTAGGCCAATGGAACCCATATCAGACTTTAATTGTAGAGAACTCAAAGATAGTAAATACGTACTGTTTTAAGCCACTAAATTTATGGTGATTTTTTTAAAACTCACACAGATACTTGAAACGAACACAGTGCTGATACCAGCTATATGGCAACTATGGGGAAGAAGAATAAGACATTGGGCTTGTCTTATTACAGAGGTGGGGAAGGATCATCAGGATCTTCATCTGCCACTCAGCACTGTGGCCTTCCTCCAATCACAGAGCGTATCTGCACCCAGCTATTCCTGTCTGGAACCTGAACAAAGGTAACACACAGAGTTTCTCCAAGCTTGAGTCAAACACTTGCTGGGCACACAGCTCAGTCTTCTGATTGAACCCAAGTGCTTCTATTAATTACATGTAGTTACCTCCTTTATCTCATTTTCTCCCTTCCCTCTGGGACTCCTGAGCCATGCCCCCATCCTTGTAAAGACCTCCAGGAGAGTAAAAGCATAGGAATATTTGGCCTTCTTTACTACAGTGTTTAGATGTTTAAAGGTCTCACGAGTCACAGTTATTGTGGGTGCTGATTCTGTCTATTCATATGTATTTTTCCACAAACAAAAATGAGGGGCAGGGATAGAGAGGAAAGAAAATGAAGTTTCATACAATCGTTATTTGTCTCAATTGGCACTGGTCTTTCCAATGAAGAGCGAAGAGTGTCTACTTCTTTATTAAATTAAGTTGGTATCTGTGCTCTTTAACCTCATCTGGCAGCCCAGCGCCTGCATTTATTATTCTCAGAGAGGAAACTTGCCATCCAACATCTGGTCGCATTTGTTTCCCTTTAATTTCCTTCACCCATTCTATCATCTACGCTTTTCTAAAAGCAGTCATCTGAATGGATGTTAATACCTCTTAGCATTTTATATTCACACCTCTGGTCTGCATTCTGCAAAGAGATCAGAGATACACCTGATTAACCCAAATAGGTGCCAGGAACAAAAAGAAAGCCCCTACTTCCATGTAAAGAGCATTCATCGTAAATACGTTAGAATTATTCTTTCAGTCTGAGAAGGAAGATGCTGTGAAAAACTAAATTTACAATAAGTGCATGTCTAAAAGAATGCATCTTCCTCTAAGGGAAAAGAATGGTGCATAGGTCAGGAATAATTAAAACGAGAAAACAGACTTGTATTAAAAACCGTGTCTCAATTGGTACATGGTTAGCTACAGGAGAGTATCTGGTATTTGCAGGGATGTCCATCTGAGTCCCTGGGTTCTCCATGGTGGACAGAAGAACAAGTCAGATGTGTGACTCTTTCTCTTAGAGATCAGGTCAACCTTTGGCCACAGTTTGAATTAGTCACAGCATGCAAAGAAAACACTGGGTAAGTGTGTAATGTTCAGTTTTTAAAAATCACAACTGGAGCAACATCTGTGTTCAAGAAAAGAGAGCTCTTGGGAAATGTGGCCGCTCTGTCAGCACTGCATAATGCAAGAGAAGGAGTGAGCAACCGGATGGAATTAGAATTGTTCTACACGTATGTGTCAGAATTCTACTGAAGTCCAACGGGTCTCAGTGTTTTAAAAGCTGGATTTCATATGGGGCATGTGCAAATCTTGGCTTCTGCATGACAAAACAGAAGAAAAGCAACTCTTTTCCATCATACTATCCCTCCGTTTCGTCGAATGAAATTACCTTTCTGCCCCAAAGAGTTTGTATCTATTAACTCTTTGAAGTTAATTCAACTGCAGAATGGGCCAACCTGATTTAACTGTGCCCCATGGATGCACCATTTGCTTGCCACTTAGAGTGTTATTCTGCTTTTGAAGTATGTCCTCATACATGGTCCCTTTCGCTGTCAGTCACCGTCTTTTGTCCATGGCCACTATCCTTAGCTGGAGAATTGCTTCCCAGCCTGGCTTCCTTGGCTTCAGGGATTGCTGTGGTGGAGAATATTCAGGTTTGCCCTTCCAGCTTGGCTTTGGCCTGAGAAGGATAGCAGCACATTCCTCTCTTCAGTTTATACCTTACACCTTAATGAAGACATCCAGGCCATCGAGTCTGAGCCTCTTCATCTACCAACTTATGACCTTTAATGCTCTCTGACTACACCCATTTTTCAGTCTTTCCTTTTTGAGTCAGAGAAATATGTGTCTCTCTTCCTTTTTAAAATTCATCCCTCAATTTGCCTCTGAATTCACTTCTTCCCCATCCCTTTTAAGACTTTCAATGATCTCATCTTTTGTTTGTATCCTCAGTAATCTTCACGCCTTCTCCAAAGGCTTGTCTAGCCTTTGCTTTGTCTCAAAATAAAAAAACAAGAGCAAAACCAAAAGATTTTCATGACTCTACCACTCCATTAATCTACCGTGTAATATTTCTATTTCTCGCCCCTGGCAAAAAGTTCTATATTTACTGCTTCTATTTCCTCCATTTTCCTCAATGATATTTTGTGATCTCTAGTAAACCTGCACTTCTGTTAATCTTCCTCCAATTATTCAAGTCAATGAAGTTCTCAGCTTCAATTTTTCTTGAAACTTTGTCTCCATGAGACTTAAATAATCCCATTTATGCTCTCCAGTAACTCCTACAATTTGTCTTTGGTTTTCCTTTATCTTACTCTTGGATTCTTCCACAAGGATCATTGTCTAGGTTATAACATTCTCCTCCCAGCATTTTCTCAGAAATATTTCATGTTCTATCACATTGCAGACAATTACAGATTGCGTAGTATTCTCATGGAGGAAGACCTAGTAATTTTATTATAAAAAGAAATAGAAGAACATTATGTGTGAGCCCTGCCACATTCATGGTACTTTAGCTTTCCTATTTGTATTAATTTTCCAAGAATCTCTAGTCCAAAATCTTGCATCAAACTTTGGCTCTTCTTACTCTCTTGGAAATGTATCAATTCTTCCTTCTCATTATATTAACCTATTCCACAGATGTACTGTGATGGCCACTTTATTTAAGCTCTCATTACCTAAACTCAGATAACTTGGTGCAGAATCTTCTCTTAAGAATGCACAGTGTACTGGAAGAGACAGAAATGCAAACGATTAAGTATATTACAAGGCAAAATAGAACTTATGTCAAGTAACAATATAAGCAACCTACTCTGGGGAATCCTTGTGGTTGGCTTGGCACATTTTAGTTATGCATAAATTGTTTAATTTCGTTTCATTATGCTCAATAACTTCTTATTCTATAATAGCTACTATATAGAGTAAGTATATAGTACTTATAAAGAGCTAAGTACTCTTAAGCTAAGTACTCTTAAGTACTAAGTATAAGTTACAGTATTACTACACAGGGCTAAGAACTAGTCCATTCTCTGAAAAAAGTAGAAAGAGAAGAAGGTGTGTATTTGCGCCCTGATTTCCTCCAGTCAGTTGCATTAAAAAGACAGATGATAAGGAATTTCTCTAAGAAATTCTCTAAGAGAAACTCTGGTAGAATTCAGAAATTTCACTAGGCTGTGACTGAAATTTAGCATTTCCTTCCATTACAAATGTAGGAAACACACACACACACACACACACACACACACACACACTAGTTTTACCAACACTTGTGATTTGTCACTGGATTTCTAGTGTTTCTTATCACACTTCAGTGCTACAGGTGTTTCAAAATATTATTCAAGTCACCCCTATATATATGTGTATATATATATGTATATGTATATAGAATTGAAGTTATAGTAATTAATAGTTCTTATTTTATAAATGCATCAATAATCATATATCACAAATTTGATATTTAAATAACTGTATTTCCATACACTGCTTTCTATTATAATCCTCTGTGATTGTATGAACTTAAAAAACATCTTACACTTGTTCTAGGAGAGGCTCACGCGTTATACACTAGAGTGTGATGTGTCTATGGCACAAAAAGGCAAACAGCTTCTCTAGGAAATCTTGTGCTTTGGAATTTCAGGAGAGGGAAAGGCTGACAAGATTGGGGTGATAGGTAGCTTTTCAGGGGAAGCAACACTCCAGTGACATATGAGCTTTTGCAAAGTCATGGAATATGAATCCCAGGAAGGGTAATCAAGACGGGCAGAGTGAAGTACCATAAATAAAGACATAGAGGCACAAATGAGAATGACTCTTTCAACTGAAAAATAAGTTACATTCTTGGGGCACGGGCCACTTCTAATGGCATAAAGGAATCGGCAGTGCCTATCATAGTAAGCAAAGTATCTTCCCCAGAAAGCAACATCTGCCCTCGGAGCATCTGAATCAGTGAGTTTTAGGGTTGAATCCTTGTCTTAGTGCTTTTTTTTTTTTTATGTCACCTACAAATTTTTTACTAATGAGTTTCGCATCAGCCCTACTTGGTTTCTATGTGGTCTCAATTATGTAGTACAAGATGTGAGCAGAAATGATTTGAAAGCACAAAAGAGCAGAATAATGCTTGGAGGGAAGGGGACCTGGAAATGGATAACCCACAGAAAGAGATCAAATCAAGGTGTGATATGAAGTGACAAGGCCCACAGGCCATTTTCTAGATTTCCTGCTCATTCACACTCCTGTTCTAATCCCCGGTGGTTTCTAACTACTAAGATCAGCCTCTAACTTTTTTTTTTGGTAAACCTATGCCCTGACGTGTTCTTTAACTCCATTTAAGTGGCATAAAGTCACTGATAGAGCTGAGTCTACAGGAGACAAACGGAAGAACTTGGCTCTGGGCTAAACCGCAATTGTGTTTGAAAACCCACCAGAACTAGTGTTTTTTCTAACCTAATCCTCTTCATCATAGATTTGCTTAAGAGAGAATCTCTAAAGTTTTTTCTTCTGCAATTCTGGTTTTGTTTGATTCTTGACATATGTTCATTTGTTATTTTTGAGCTGGTTGTATATACTTTTAACTAAAATCTACATTACAGTTGATTAACTACATGTCAGCTTTGTTACAGAGCAGACCCTGAATTTTCATTTTGTGTGTTTGTTACTTCACGTGGTGTAACCCACGAGTAGGGATAGCAGAGACCCCCTTCTGTCTTGGCCTTGAGTCTAGATTAAAAACAGCAGATATGGAAGTCATGGAAGCTTCTGGAGCACCATCTTCACCGGGGATTAGTTCGCTTTACAATTTCGTAGATTTTAATTGTTTGTTCAACTCTGAATCCATTTATTTTTGCCCCACTCACTTCTGTAGCTTATTCCAGCCAAAATTTCCCCCAACAGAAGAAAGGCTCATAAAATACATGTTAACTGCTACCCAAGGGAATTCTGACAGGCGCCCTGGAGGCAGTGGTATTGCAGTTACGAAACTCAGACCTTTACCACTGGAGCCGAGAGGGAAAGTAAACACTCAAGACAAGGCTGGCAAATAACTTTGGGAAACTGAGTCTAGGGATGGTGTGTGTACCTTGCTCACTGTGACTCCTTGTTCTTTGCTATGTCATCTCCAACCTGCCTACCCTTCAAGTTAGAATGGATGTTGGAAAAGATACAGACTCTCCAAACATTACTGATTTTTCTTTCTTATTCCCTCTCATGTAAATTTGCCACTCTGTTATAGGCGATGTTTAATCTCACCAAGTTACACTCATCATTTGTGTACGCCTCCCTCAGTTCAGAGTTCTGGCAGTCCACTTTTGTGCCTACAGTTGTCGCCACAGAGACTTGCACACACAGATGCTAAAGGAATTCTAGTGTGTCAGAGTTTTAGCGTGTAGTGAGTGTAAGCATATCACCAGGTTGCTATTTGATAAAGGAATTCAGGATCCAGAATTCTTAAAATTATACTCTGGGTACCGACTACTTCTTACCTCTGTACTGAGTGTGGAAAATGGGTTCAGCACTGGGCTCAGTGCTATAGAGGGGAGGAAGAAAGGATATATTTCTGGAAAGATAAGCCTACCAAATGAGCGTGTTAGTAGAACATATAGAAGCAATATATGAGAGTGTTTAAGCACAATATAGTTCAGAGGGTTTAAGATAATGTGAAAACCTATATGAATGAAATATGGAGAGCAGTCTCTTTGGTAATAGATGTCAAAAGAGAGGCAGAGAGATGTCCTGATTCTTACGGTCACAGAAACAGGAGGGAACGTAGAGAGAGAGGAATGATAATGGTACATTTCAAAAATAGAATGATTTGTATATGGACGCTCTGGGATGGTAGGTGAGTGTGAAAATCTGGAGTAGGACGCCTGGGTGGCTTAGTCAGTTAAGCATCCAACTTTGGCTCAGGTCACGATCTTGCGGTTTGTGAGTTCAAGCCCCACATTGGGCTTTCTACTGTCGGCACAGAGCCTGCTTTCCATCCTCTGTCTGCCTCTCTCTCTGCCCCTCTCCTCCCCAAAAAAAGTAAAATTGGAGTCAGTCTTTGTGGCTCGAGGAAGTTCCAGTTCCAGTTCTAGCCTTTGCTAAGGTAGGTAACTATAGCTGAACATGTTCCTCCAAAACTCGCAGTTTCCCCATCCATAAAATGAGGAAAATGCCATTACCTAGCTCACAAGATTATTGTAGTAATAAGTAAGACAGTTAAAGTAAATTTCTTAAAACAGAGCTCAGCACCTAGGCAGCCATCAATAAATATTAGCTGTTATGTTGTCATTATATTAAACTGGTTGGTGCAGTAGAATCTGATTGTACAGATGATGGAAAATCTGCAGAAGTTTAATTTTTTGGTTAAAGGACACCAGGAATGGGGGTTGGGGGACTTTGAAACTCTGAAACTGGCATTTCAGCAGAAGATACAAATCCAGTATATGTATAATGCAACCAGCTAGCAACTCTGCATTCGAAAGCTTTACCACTGGGTGTCATCACCTGTTTTAGGCTAACAGTGTGCCAGGTATCGTGACATATAGAGAAGTAGAGAAGACTCTTTGCCCAGGAAGAATTTGACATTCTTTGGAGAGGCAAGACAAATATATGGGTGACATCTAACTGTGGGCGTCAGACCATAAGGGAGGAGGTGCCAAAATTAGTGATTACAATTTGCATTTGCAAACGTCGGACCCTAAATCTTTTGTTGCTCTGGGTTTGGCTGCAACCTGAGAGGACTGGGGTGAAGGACTGGGTACTGAAACCTGAATTACCTACTGCCAAGCCCTGGGAATTGTCTGTGTCCACGGAAGGAAGTGGCATTCTTTTTTTTTTTTTTAATGTTTATTTATTTGTTTTGAGAGAGAGAGAGAGAGAAAGAGAGAACACAAGGGAGGGGCAGAGAGAGAGGGAGAGAGAGAAAATCCCTAGCAGTGTTCACACTGTCAGCACAGAGCCCAACGTGGGGCTCGAACCCACGAACTGTGAGATCATGACCTGAGCAGAAACCAAGAGTCGGACGCTTAACAGACTGAGCCACCCAGGTGCCCCAGGAAGTGACATTCTTAAGTGAGTCAGGAGGCTTTTATCTGGACTATTCCTTCCCCAAATGAGAGTTTGTTTGAAAGAGAGCAATTAGAGAGAAACAAAAGAACTATAACTACTTCAAGAGAGGTTGCCAGGGAGGCAGGAAATAAGAGCATTTTAAAATTCACCTGATAATAATAACAAAAACTTAGCTAATAGTATATGCCAGGCTGTATTCTGAAGCCTTCACACATATTAACTCATTTAATGTTCCCAACAATCCTATAAAAGCCATGCTTTTCTTATTCCTACTGTAGAAACGGAGAGCTGAGGTATAGGGAGATTGAGGACATTGCCCAGATCGCAGGAAAAAAGGAGCAGAACCAGGAGTTTAACCCAGATTCCGCGGCTCCAGCTTCCAAGCTCTTCGTCGTGGCGCCATGTTGGCCCTTGGTGCTACACCTGAACCTTTCCCTTTCTGACAAGAATTGTGTCAGGGGTGAATGAAGCACATGAGACATCGGGCTAACTTTTTATTTTTGTTTTTATTTTTATTTTGAGGACCTGGAAGAGGATACTGAGAAGATGTGACAGGCTGTTTGGCACTCTGTAGATAAACTTTCCAATACATAAATTTCCTTCGCTATAGATCATTAAGCAAGGAACCAATGTTTCCATTTGCAGCCAAGAGATTCCCATACTGAAAAGGGATGTTTTGCTGTCACTCTGTGCAAAGAGACTTTTCCAAATATCTTCCACTTTCACCCCTCTTTTAAAGAATTTTCATCTGCAAATCTCTCCCTGCTCCTCCCTTGTCTCTTATTTCTTGCCTCTTCACTTTTTCTGGCTTCCAGTGGCCTAAAAAAAAACTTCATCCATAGTGCCTTGGTAAAATATGGAAATGCTTTAATCCCTCCAAATTTTGCTCAAAATTCTTTTTCTTGTCTCGTTCTTCTACCTGCTTGTTACCCTAACCTGCTTACAAAACAAACCCATTGTGTTTTTGCTACTGAATATTTTTCACCCTTATTCAAACATGTTATGATGTTGCATGATCTTCTGGCTTTGCACATGCTGTTCCTTTTGCTGAAATTTCCTTTCCCCATCTCCTTCTGGCCAATGCCACTCAGTATTGACAACCCAAATGAAATAGCACTTCCTATGTTGAGATGTTTGTGGCCGCTACAGGGGGAGATGCCCCCAGAACACTTTGCTCTTTCCTCCCTCTCTGCACTTAGACATTATACTGTTTAATGTGTCACTGTTCCCCACACCTCTTGTCACTGACACATGTTACTCCGTGATTTTCTGAAGACAAGAATGATATTTTATTCACTATTTTATCACTGGGTTTTGGTACTTATAAAGCTTCTGCAGACACTGCTTGTTTGGAGATCTGTCCATTTTGTGGATTATATATGGCAAGTCTGAAGCCTGGACAAGGTAATTTTACAAAACAAGTTCTCTATTTAATACCACTTCTCTTCCCTAGCATTGAATGCACTTGAGGAACTCAGCATGGTTATGATGTTAGTTTAATCCGCATATAATCTTGAACAGAAGGCTGCTGTCAAAATTAATCACTTAATCCATTTTGTTACACACACGCACACACACACACACACACATGCACCCTGGATTATAAAATTTGACAAAACACATTGTTGAATTTGGTAACAATTTCCACTATTTAGAACGGAAATTCTCCTAATCCACTCTGAGGTTTTCACCTTAGCAAACACCTCCTAGAGTTGTTGATCTCTCATATCCACTCTTCCGCCCCATTCCTAGGCCTGCTCATGCTCCATTTCGGAAGTGTCTGCTACCACCCCTTGTTGACCTCAGAGATGAAACTGTGAATGATATTTGGCCACTGCTGGGACAGTTATCTCTCTTCTTGTTCTCACAGCTTCATGTAGTCTCTTCTCGGTTCTTGAGTGGAGAGGTCAAGGTGGCCTGTAGATAAAGGCTCGCACAGAAACAAAAGAATGAGCAGACAAATAGAGATGGGAGCTTGCTTTCTAGAGAGACAATCAGAATAACTGTGGTCTCTGATATTAGAGTTCCTGATTCCAAGCCTTCAGGTGGTACAATTGAGACTAGTGTTGTTGTTGTTGTTGTTGTTTTAACAATGTTTGTATGTATGTATGTATGTATGTATTTAGAGACAGAACACAAGTGGGGGTGGGGGAGAGACAGTGGGAGACAGAGAGACTCCTAAGGAGGCTCCATGCTGTCAGCACAGAGCCTGACCTGGGACTCGAACTCACTAACTCTGAGATCACCACCTGAGCCGAGATCAAGAGTCGGACACTTAACTGAGTCACCAGGTACCACAAGGCTGGTGGTTTTAAGAAATATACTGTTGCATTTCACTAAAGGTCTCTTCTTTCTTAAATTGGCTTGAATAGGTGCTCATTATGACTACAAATGTATGAATGAATTAATCACTGCTTCATCAGACAGTCAGTGTTGCTTTCTGAGTTTGAAATACCCATATGCCCTAAGTCTACTAACTTTCTTCAAGGCCAAACTCAAATTCTACCTATTTTCTGAATTTTTATTCTATAGCCATACTTTTTTTTTGGAGCAAACTTCCAAATTGTGTTACTTATTTTTGTTCATTAATTTACTTCTCAAGTCAACACAAATCACTTAACCCTTGCCATATGGCAGGCAGCATGCCAGGGATATAAAGGTAAACAAGATGAAATGTTGTCCCATAATGCTCAAAACCTTTTTCAAGAAACTCACAACAACAAAGTTATATAATGTAATATGTCATAATCCAAGTAGAAGTTTGCAGGGAGTACCATGGAATCAAAGAAAAGGAACAGCAATCTGCTTTGCAGGGGGAGGGATGGTCTTCTTTTTTGTAGTATAGTTAGCTGCTCATCATTTTATCCCATTCACCTCATTAAGTAAGCAGAGGGTACAGTAAGTATCCATTCTTGTAACCCAAACCAAGCGTCACCATCCAGTACCAAGAGGAGTCATTTTCTCAGATCAAGTTACTTGAGAAACAACTCTGAGATGGAGATTTATAAGCAGATTATTGGGCAGTGTTCTTGGCATCCAGATCTCTAAAGGAGTAGAAAAACAAGACTGGACAGAAAGGAAAAATGAACTGTGAGAAATGATTGTCGTGGAGCCCTCACTCATCCAACAGGGAGCCCTGGAGA
This sequence comes from Lynx canadensis, assembly GCF_007474595.2. NCBI lineage: Eukaryota > Metazoa > Chordata > Mammalia > Carnivora > Felidae > Lynx > Lynx canadensis. The sequence goes on from NC_044320.2 coordinate 17,707,487, forward strand.
TGAGCAGATTCTTGAGCGTTTTCCCACTTGGAGGCAAATGGAGGAGGCCTTTGTACCCTTGTCTGGACCATTCATTGGGTATGGGCTGGATCGTTGGAAGCCTACACACTTGGACAAGAAAGCTTCCTTCAACTGAAGCAGTTCCCAGAGAAGTCAGCTCTGAATTATCAGCCGCCTAAATTCACAGAAGCTAGGCACTGAGTGCCTCATGCTAAGGGCGGACCTGGGTGTCACATCACAGCATCTACTACAGCATATCCTGCAAACGATAGCCACTCCATAACTGTTGGTGGAAGTTCAGTTTTTATGTCAGCATTCACTACTCTAAAGTTTTATTTTTTCAGTACTGCTGTGTATATTCTTACCTGAGCACTGGATTCTTCGTTATAACTTTGGCTCTGAGCTTATTTGATATTTATAATTGTCTTTTGGGAAACCAAGCTCCCCAGGGTTGGGAAAGATGCATATCCACATCATGCATGTGCTAGTCAATGGACAAGTCCTCCCTTCCTATATCACTCAGCAATCAGAATTTCAATCAACTCGTGGCCCCAAAGAAATCAATCATGATAAAGACATCCATAGTTGACTGACAACAGAGATAACAGTTAAGGGGAAGTGATATCATATGCTAATGAGCTGGGAGTTCCTTGGAGTTAGGCCCAAGTTGGAGGGAATGTTAACTCTAAAAATCTAAATCAAAGATATTTTTCCCTTGTAAAAGCAGCTTAATCAAATCAAAACAAGAAAAGCAGCCAATAAATTGGTAAAGCAAGAAAAAATATTTTATAGTCTTTGTCAAATTAGCCAGCTTAATTCATTTTATTGAAATAGGCTAGACCCCCTTCTGTTGGAAGAACATCCCAAAGCTCCTACTAAATGTCAACGTTGATCAGCACATAAGCAGGTATATGTTACACGTTTTGGCAAAAGAGTAGCCAAGTGGGCGCTGATTCTTGGTTGTTCGAATGGTTGGCTTAATGACTATAACCTCAACCCTATTTGAGAAACTTTGCTGACAGCTGACTTGGTTTCTAAACTCTGAAACTTCCAGAGAACTCTACCAAGAGAACACTCTTTTACATGAATATGGGGCAATCTGGCCCTGGGAGGTTAGAAGGCTGTGTGCTGGTTTTCACTGCCTTACGTGTGGCAATAGGGAGAGGCGGATTTGTGGAGAATCTAATGATGACCCATTTGGGGGGATTGTGGGAGGCTTGGTCTTTTCCGTCATTGCTTCAACTTCTTCTGTAGATTGGGGAGATATCCCCTGGTACCTCTCTTCAAGGTAGGGTGACCTCACCAAACAAGTTGAGCAAATCTATAAGAAGTGAGGCTGTTTAATATCAGCTACTAGAAATAATTGAACGTTAGGTTCTGTAGTTCTCAACTGTCTTGGCCCACCCCACCAACCCTGGTCCCACTGCCTCTTTCTCTTCCTCCCTGTGCCACCCCCCCACCCTTGCTTTAGTTTTTTTCTCCCCTCTAGTTTTTTTTTCTAAAATATCTAGGAGCACCTGGGTGGCTCAGTCAGTTAAGCAACCTACTTAGGTGCAGGTCATGATCTCGCGGTTCCTGAGTTCAAGCCCTGCATTGGGCTCTCTGCTGACAGCTCAGAGCCTGGAGCCTGCTTTGGATTCTGTGTCTCCCTCTCTCTCTCTGCCCCTCCCTGCTCACTCTTTCTCTCTCTGTCTCTCAAAAATGAATAAATGTTAAAAAAAAAATTTAATATCTAGATTATCATTTAATCGTAAACTAATTATATCACAGATTTGGAAAGCAGGGATCACTTAATCTAATCTTATGAAACAAGGCCTACCTCTCCAATATCTTCCAAAATTTTTTGCTCAGCTTCAGTTGAAAGACTTATAGGGACTCATCTCACGGTGTCTGGAGGCAGCCTGCCCCCATGCCATCAATCTTTTGTTGAGTACCTACAAAGCATCAGGCATGGTGCTACAAAGAGAACCTAGTCTGGATAGTTCTTGTCTTTAGAAATACCTTTCTTCCGGGGCGCCTGGGTGGCACAGTCGGTGAAGCGTCCGACTTCAGCTCAGGTCACGATCTCGCGGTCCGGGAGTTCGAGCCCCGCGTCGGGCTCTGGGCTGATGGCTCGGAGCCTGGAGCCTGTTTCCGATTCTGTGTCTCCCTCTCTCTCTGCCCCTCCCCCGTTCATGCTCTGTCTCTCTCTGTCCCAAAAATAAATAAACGTTGAAAAAAAAATTTTTTTTTAAATAAAAAAAAAAAAATCTTTCTTTCTTTGAAGTAGAAATCTTCCCTCTCTGGTTTTCCAGGTACTGGTCCTACCTATACTTGTTAGGGCCACCCAGTAAAAACTTGAGCTCTCCCAGCAACAAAACGTAAGGGTAGGCAGTATGGCAAAGTACTAAGGGCTTTTCACTATAATGTCAGAAAATGACAAGTGTTCCAATTCCAACCTGCTTTTTGCTGTGCAATGGACAAGGTACTTAAATACTCAAAGCTTCTGTTTTGTTTCTCTTTAATATAGGGGTTATAATAATACTTATCTCATAAGTCTGAGCTGAGAATTACACAAGGGTGTCCATGGGAAGTACTGAACGTTTCAGCAGGCATTGTGTAATTACTTGATATATAATAGCTTTTATTATCAAACGAAGGATCTTTCTTATGACAGAAGAATAAAGGTAAACAGAAATTGGAAAAAACACGCAGCCACTGGCAACATTTTTTCTGCCTTTCTCTTTGCTTGCGCCATGTACTTCTCATACTGCTGAGGCTAACTGACACTAATACAAAGTGTATTTTCATATTGAAACACTGGTGAAGGACAGTTAGTTGTAGGATGGACAATAGAGATTCGCGATAGCACCTATTTTGTATGAGATACAAATCAACAGGCTATCACGGTCATTTATTTCTGTTACTGTGTCTGCCTACTATTTAGAGTTTCAGGGTAATGGGTAAGTCAGGAGTTTAATCCCTGTGTAAGAACCTTGGTTTTATCTTAATGCATCATTCTACTCCTTCATCCAACAATCACTCCAGGGACATCTGCAATGCTGGCTACACAGAGTTGCATTAGACATGGCCCCTGCCCTCCAGAAAACCACAATCCGAGGTAGAAATGACACAGATATAACACAGATAGTAGCAATAAAGCAGAGCCCGTCACCGTGAGTTCAACCTCTGGTTAGACAGGTGACTGGTTACACAAAGTATTGAATTAGACTCTTAATTTGTATGGAAAGAAATGAGGTTGCTTTTATTCAATACTGCAAAATGAAATCAACAGTTGAAGGATTTTCATTCAACCAGAATTTATTGAACTTGCTGTTTACTTGGCACATATTCCATTAGGTGCTGTAGATAATACCAAATAAATAAAATGCTTCTTGTTATAAAAGAGATCACATTCTGGAGGGTGAAGCAGAAAACTATACTGTAGGAGGTAGTGATGCATAAGGAATTTTCTTCAGTGATGACAATTTTCTGAAAAACCCAGAACACTTCAAAAATAGCACCTCTGAGGGGCGCCTGGGTGGCGCAGTCGGTTAAGCCTCCGACGTCAGCCAGGTCACGATCTCGCGGTCCGTGAGTTCGAGCCCCGCGTCAGGCTCTGGGCTGATGGCTCAGAGCCTGGAGCCTGTTTCCGATTCTGTGTCTTCCTCTCTCTCTCTGCCCCTTCCCCGTTCATGATCTGTCTCTCTCTGTCCCAAAAATAAATAAACGTTGAAAAAAATAGCACCTCTGAGGGGCAACCGGGTGGTTCAGTTGGTTAGGCATTGGACTTCAGCTCAGGTCATGGTCTCATGGTTAATGAGTTCAAGCCCCATGTTGGGCTCTGTGCTGACATCTCCGAGCCTGGAGCCTGCTTCGGATTCTGTGTCTCCCTCTCTCTCTGCCCTTCCCCCACATGTGCTGTCTCTCTTTCGCTCAAAAATAAATAAACATTAAAAAAATTTTTTTAGGGGCGCCTGGGTGGCTCAGTCGGTTGGGCGTCCGACTTCGGTTCAGGTCATGATCTCGCAGTTCGTGGGTTCAAGCCCTGCATCGGGCTCTGTGCTGACGGCTCAGAGCCTGGAGCCTGCTTCGGATTCTGTGTCTCCCTCTCTCTCTGCCCCTCCCCCGTTCATGCTCTGTCTCTCTCTGTCTCAAAAATAAATAAACGTTAAAAAAAATTTTTTTTAAATAAAAAAAAAATTTAAATAGCACCTCTTTCTGCAGGAAAGTTCAAAATTTTACATGGAATTAGTAAAAATTATTTTATGCAGAGTGCTAAAATATCAAAGACTTAAAAGATTACCGCAAAAGACATCTTTCTTTTTCTTAACCCTCCTTGATGTTTGGTGAAGATAGAATACTGGTTTCATTTTTCCCTGTAGTTAAGCTACCACCTCCCAGAATATGGGCATATGTAATTTCCCTCGGTTTCACTCCAGAACAGGAGTGTGTGTGGGTAATGACCTTTGACACAGTATGCTGGATAGACAATGCTCTGTGTAAGGTCACAGGAGTAAAGTAGCTGATTTTGCTGTGGGAAAAAGCATACCTACAATTCAGACAGAGAAAGGCTACAGGATATTCTTGACTATTTACTCCTGCTCAGTATTTTCATAGAAACCATAAAATGTCAAAGTCTCTTAGTAAAGAAGCATAATAAGTCTTTGTTTGCTTCTGGAACAATTCCTTAGAGACTTAGATCAATCAAAAGGATGCCTCTGGGCCATGCTTTCTGGGCGGAGATCTTTGAAGGTATTGTCTTAGAGGCTATAAATCTGCTCTTGTGTTTGCTGACTGTCCAGACCAGATTTAGTCACTTACTAAGAATCATTTGTAAGACCGAGGAAAAGATAGGCCTTCCCAAAAGGACATTTATTCTCTTAAATCTCACCTCCATCTCTTGTAGATCTCACCAGGATATGAAAAGAGGCTCAGTTTCTTAGGAAATCCAATATATCTCACTGGATTCTGAGACCAGGGAATTAAGAATCAATATGACGCTAAGATATGAAACCCTCTGGATGACACAAAACCACCTACAGGCAAGATTCAGCAGTAAGAAAAACAAATAATACTGCATAGGGCCCAGAATGACATGCTTTACATTAACAAGGGAGAAATGGTTCCAAGTCCTGCTTTCAGACTGGAAGGCATGAGGTTCTCATTAGCACTGAAGGGATAGGGCCTGTGAGGAAAGCCAGACAGATGTGCTTTGGAGGCATATTTAAATACTGAGAGTGGTAACCTTGTGCCGAAGAATCTTTCGCAATGACTTGTAAGGAACATTTCTTACTTCAAACTGAAAATGACCTAGAAGCAACCAGCCAATTGATAGCTCTCCTCTGAGTAATGCGAGCCTTCGAAGTCTTCACTCTCTGGCGGACAAGACAATGTGTTGTCCTGATCTTCCTCTATAGAATCTAGTACATGCGGGAGTTGAGAAGAGCAAACCACATCACAAAAAAGTAAAATGCACAGTTTTGATGCTGATTTTGTAAGGAACGTAAGCGTGGTTACCGGAGCAAGTCATTTGACAATGCTTAAGTGTAAAGCTGTTAATCGGCAAGAATGAGTTCGCAATAAACTGAGCATTCCTACAAGAATACAGAAAAAGGTGAGAACGAACCATAGGAAACCTTTGTTAAAAAATCGAAAGAGCTAGACCTCAGGATAACTGTAACTTGTTTAGGACCCAAATACATCTTTATTAGGCCGATCTCCTCTGGACTCAGTCTCCCCAGTCTCCCTCTTCGGCAGTATTCTTCTTCTTGGCCAGAGTGAGTCTGTAAGTGTAGCAGGCACTGTCAGTAGTGAGGCACAACTTATTTTACAGAACAGTTAAAATGGAAGATCGAGTATCCGTGCCGAATTTTGCTGGGAATATAAAGACAGGCTGACTTGATCTCTCAATGCTGAGCATCTTAGGGTCAATTCTAAGCTTCTTGGCTAAAGGGTTAGGTCTTCTTCATAGTTACAATCAATGTTCTTGGCATATTATGGATTCTGTACATATTTGATAAGTTGACATTTACCATGCTCTTATTAAATACCTAAAAATGTCTATTGCCTTCTATAGTGAAATGTTTAGATGAGCTTGACAATTAACTGCATGGTATGAATTCAGAGTCGTTAAAAAGTCTCTTTGATCTAGAGTTAACTTTAATTTTCCTCAGTGTCTTACACTGAAGCATTGAGATTTATCCTTTAGGCTTTATTTTATACATTGTTTCCCCATCATGATGGTCTTGAGTTCCACAAAGAGCAGAATAGTCTGAAGTTGAGGTGAATTTGTGAAACACTGCAGTGAGAGGAGTTCATATAAAAATACTCTCGGCTGATTCCATCCGCTTCCCTATTCCCATGGGACTCATTTAGAGATTATGGCATCCATAAAATTAACAATATTCTGTGATTCTGTCATATTTGGCTTCTTTTAAATTATTCCAGAATATTAAAATATAATAGGTCTGATGAAGAGTGTCCTGGGATACACTGTTAGCAACTTGCAACAGTGTATAGATTGAAATAAACCGGGTTGGTACTTTTGTGGGAAAATGTAGCTCTTCTCTTTGAAATCTGTTCTGAGCCTCTAGGGAGAATGGTTTTCTCCTACTTTAACAGGAAGCTATTTGTTGTTATATTTCTTGTGTATTCTATTAATCCTTTTTAAAATTTGTATTTACTTTTGAGAGAGAGAGAGAGAGCAAGCGAGCAAGCAGGGGAGGGGCAGAGAGAGGGAGACACAGAATCTGAAACAGACTCCAGGCTCTGAGCTGTCAGCACAGAGCCTGACACGGGGCTTGAACTCAACAATTGCTAGATTGTGACCTGGGCCAAAGTCAGATTCTTCACCAACTGAGCCACCCAGGTGCCCCTATTAAGCCTTTCTGACAGTCCAAAACATTTGCATCAGTTTGTCTCATTAGATATTTATTAGGCTTCAAGAAAGCAGAGATCAATTTTTACTCATTTTTAAATCCTTCCCAACTTGTTTATATCTCAAAATTTCCTCCATATCAGTTCTAAGGGAGAAAAAAAGCCCCACAGTTTATTAAAAAGTAACTCAAAATCTTAATGTGAATGCAAGTGTAAAAATATTTTTTAAAAAGTCATTATACTAATCTTTTTATGATCTTTGCAATGCAATGTTCTCCAAAGTGGAGTACATGCATCCCAAGATACATGTGAAAATCTGAGAATCATTAAGTAAAAGGAAGAAAATATCAGAAAATCGATTTATACTCAGTTTTGGCTCATTCTTTGTACTTTCCATTAGAAATTCTTCAGTTCTTCAAATGTGAATTCACTTAGCATGTTTAGGTCAAGGAACTTAGCCTCTAATGGCTAGAAAGGGAAAATACATTTATAGAATATCAGGATTCATGGAAAGTTACCAATGTACGTACCCCCAAATTATATCCTTTTCTTAACATTATTTCTTATCTTTTTGGTTTCTTCTCCCTTTCCTTAAGTTAGTTCTTGTTGTACAATATCTAGGTAGGAAAAAAGGTAACATAACATGCAATTAATAAATCAGTCAAATCAATAAGAGTTAGGAGGTAGCCAGAATTTAAAATATATACAAAAAGTTTAAGCCACCCCCAGAAAGTAAAATAAAATGTATACAAATGTAAGGGATAAATGATGGCATATAGAATATACATATATATGCATACACTCATAATCACATTTCATTCTCTTTAAGATGTCTTTAAATGCTAAAATATACCAGCAATTTAATAATATTCCCTGAGGGGAGATAAAGAAGTTCTATGTTAAATGAGTCTGTGAAGTATAATGCACTTCCCAACTCTAGAAATGTTAAGGGGCACCTGGGTGGTTCATTCGGTTCAGAGTCCAACTCTTGATTTTGGCTCAGGTGGTGATCTTTTTTTTTTTTTCTTCAAATTTTTTAACGTTTTATTTATTTTTGAGACAGAGAGAGACAGAGCATGAACGGGGGAGGGGCAGAGAGAGAGGGAGACACAGAATCGGAAGCAGGCTCCAGGCTCTGAGCCATCAGCCCAGAGCCCGACGCGGGGCTCAAACTCACGGACCGCGAGATCGTGACCTGAGCTGAAGTCAGACACTTAACCGACTGAGCCACCCAGGCGCCCTGGCTCAGGCCGTGATCTAACCGTTTGTGAGTCTGAGCCCTGTTGACAGCACAGAGCCTGCTTGGGATTCTCTCTCTCCCTGTCTCTCTGCCCCTCCCCCCATGGAGAGAGCAAGGTCTCTCTCTCAAAACACATAAATAAACTTTAAAAAACAGAAATTTCTTTTAGAAAAAGAAATGTTAAAATGGGGACAAAATAGCTTAACTCCCATTCAAGTCTCCTATGCCTCTGCTTTTCTATTCTGTGATATCCATGGCCTCTCTACAATTTACCTTAAAATTTTCTGGAACCAGTTTAAGTATTTAAATAAATAAGGGCTTATTAGTATCCCTCCTAGTTTTCTGTTTCATTTAAGTTTATCCGTTCACAGGGAGCCTGGGTGGCTCCGTCAGTTGAGCGTCGGACTCTTGATTTCAACTCAGGTCTTGATCTTGCGTGGCAGGATCGAGCCCCTGGTCAGGCTCTCCACTGACAGTGCAGCCTGCTTAGGATGCTCTCTCTCCCTCTGCCCCTCCCCTCTGACATGCAAGCACACATGTGTGCATGTGCACGCACACACTCTCTCTAAAAAAATAAATGTATCCATTCACTTTAATAATGTTTCAGAATCTGGTATAATATTAAGATGTTTAAATAATTTTTTATCCTTTAAATTTTCTCCAAAGACAAATTTAATGTTATAAATCCCAAACGAAACAACCCTGATTTTGTAAATATTTTTGAACACTAATAAATCAAACAGGTGAACAGACTCATAAGCCTGGGTGATTTGCATGCAAATGAAAGAGTTAAGTCAAAATCAATAAATCACAGTTCGAAGTGGTAGGGTGTGTAAATATTTTCTAGTTAATAGATTGGTAAAGGTATTTAATTAATGGATATTTAATTAATCATTAAGTATTGATTAGTAGAAAATGTGGAATATGATATGAATTCTTAAGAGGATTTTTTTTTTCTTCAAAATAGTATCTACAAATATTTCACTTGTGGTAAGCTTTTGTTTAATTAATGCAGAAATACATTGCTGCTAACAGAAATTGTCGTCGCCCTGTTAAAAAGTATCCATCAGGATCTGGCCAGGATGATAGAACTCACGCCAGTTATTTTATCATATGAAATTTAATGTAAGAAGATGGAGAATGGAAAATATCAAAAGGGGATACTGTTATAACACAGAGATAAGGAACTGAAAGATGTAACATCCTTCCTAGAGTTGCAGACAGATTGAAGAGGTTGGGGTGTTGAAAATCTAGCAGCTTGAGGTGCCTGGGTGGCTAAGTCAGTTGAGTATCTGACTTTGGCTCCGGTCATGATCTGGTGGTTCAAGAGTTCTAGCCCCACATTGGGGGCTCTGTGCTGACAGCTCAGAGCCCGGAGCCTGCTTCGGATTCTGTGTCTCCCTCTCTCTCTGCCCCTCCCCTGCTCGTGCTCTGTCTCTGTCTCTCTCTCTCAAATATAAAATAAAACATTAAAAAAAATTAATATGCATTTCTTTATACACAAAATGTTCATCACAGTATTATTTATAAGTACAATAAATCAAAATAATATGTAAATGATGTCTAAAATAAATGTGCAGCAATTAGTAAAATGGTGAAATAAAACATGGAATCTACTGAACTGAACTGATTTATTTACATGATCACACTCAGGATGAATGAAAGTTATATTTTCATTCATGAAAACACAAACCATCCCGCATGTTAAATACCAGCCGCTCCAGAGAAGGCACAGACTCAACTTGTTTGTCCTGGGCACCTATTCACTCTAACTGTAGCCATTGTTTCCTGTTGCCTGTTCTGGGTGTCTGCCATATGCCAGTAGACCCATCAGTTCGGCTCCTTCTCCAGACCAGATAGGAGGGCACAATTTGATATATTAACTCACCGTCAGGTCACAAGTAAGGACTAAGTTAATATTTCTCTCAGAGGTATTTCTATTCCATTAGCGGATCAGACAAAACTAAAGAGATTTAGGATCAAAAGGTATATAACGGAGAGATTTCAGATCAAACAACCACGTATAATGATAGTAAACATTAACATTAATAAAAGTACATAAATCTAGTATAAGTAATAAGTATATTGAACAATGAAAACATTAGTGAAGATACTAATATACAAACATATAATAATGCATTATGTTATATTTAATATTTAATTCTGAACACTGCTTTGGGCTTTCGCTGACAGAGCAGAGCCTGCTTGGGATTCTCTCTCTTCCTCTTTCTCTGCCCCTCATCTGCTTGCTTGCACACACGTGCTCTCTCTCCCAAAAATAAATAAATAAACTTTAAAAAATAAAAACTTTAAAAAAAATCAAGAAAAATCCTCACAACTTTGTAAATGAAGGTCAAATCTTCCATTTTAAATATGGAGAAACTGAGGCAGACACAAGAGTGTTATATAGCATGCCTAGAGTCAACAAATCAGGTGTATAGAGCAAATCCAGTCATGTTCTGGAATGTGTAATATACAGTCTTTGTATATTTGTGGACAGAAGCAAGTTCCCTATGTTCATGCAACCCAGTGTAAGGCCCTGCTCTTCCTTATCGAAAAGGACAGTTTATTAAAAAAATACTTCAAATACCTGATAATTGTTTAATGTATTGCTAGGTGTGGTGGGGATGCAAAATAAAAGATAATGGTTTAGAGATTTGGAATCTAGCCGACAAATATGACCTCAAAACTCCACTCTGCCACACACAGTTATGAAATCAAGCAAGTTCGTTAGCCTTTGTAAAGCTCAGTTTTTGATTCTTCATTATTTATCTGGAAAAGGGATAAAATACATCACAGTGTCTTATGGGGAGAGACAGAGAAAATTCCTGTAAAATATTTAACATAATGGCTTGGCATACAGTAAAGATTAAACAAAACTCAAAATATGGATATATGTACCCATTTAGAACATACACATGGCAATGAATTTCTTGCAAGCTTAAAGTGTTGAGGATACTATTTAATATGTTTTTTTAAACCCTAATTTTTTCTAAAAAATCAAGAACCTTAAAACATTCATTAATCTCACAGTCTGACAAATACAAGATAGTGCAGTCACAATTAAGAATGAAAGCATGATTGGGGCGCCTGGGTGGCTCAGTCAGTTGAGCATCCGACTTCAGCTCAGGTCATGATCTCACCACTTGTGGGTTCAAGCCCTGCATCAGGCTCTGTGCTGACTGCTCAGAGCCTGGAGCCTTTTTCGGATTCTGTGTCCCGCTCTCTCTCTGCCCCTCCCTCGCTCATGCTCTGTCTCTCTCTGTCTCAAGTATAAATAAAACATTTTTAAAAATTAAAAAAAAAAATGAACAGCATGATTACCTTTTTATCTTTAGTGAATCAAAATTGTGAAACCCTACTTGTTCCAACATAGAGAAATAGAGCTCCCCTTACATATGTTCAATTTTAACATTTATGTATAGAGTTGACCCGTTTTAATCGTCCCCCTCAACAAATGTTTTTGTTGGAGGTTCTTTTTTCTCTCCTTTCCAATGTCACAGCAATACTCCTGCAATACTGACTTGGAGCACAGAGTCTTGGCCAGAGTGTGTGGCAAAAACCCCCATTGGAGTCTCCACGTGAAACTGGAAAAGAATTGAATGAACATGTTGCAGCAGCTCGTCCCCTCCCTGGAGGGCAGATTAGATGACCCGATACAGCCTGTTCATTCGCAGTTTCTATGATTCCTAAACAGAAACAAAACATTGTCTCAAGTGAAAAGGGAGAAGTGCTGCTTTTTTCTGAGAAATGTTTTCATGTGTTCCTTCCCCGAGTGCTCACTCTTTGGTGACCCTGCCCACACTTTCAGCCACTAGGATGGACAGCTTCCCACATTCATTGGCAAAATATTTGGAGACATCCTCAAGGCAGAAGCTGGTAGAGAAAAAGAAGTTTTTCCGGTTTCTGTATTCAAATAGGAGACACCTTGAGTCATGGACTCTTTCTTGCAAAGGTGTAAGAAAATCTTTACCATATCTCTTCTTTTTTCTAAAACAGTTCTGATTATGTCTATTTGGGAGAAAGGTCATAGTATTATGGTAACGTTAAAGAAGGGTCAAGAGGTGCCAATGGGTGGGAGGACATTAGCTTATGAGTCCCTTATGAACTCCATAAAATTATAAAATATCATGGCCGGAAAGAACCTCAGAGATCTTCTAGTCCAGTTCAAGGTCATAGGGAGACTACGAACCCAAGATCCAGAGTTCACACTCATAACCCCTCTACTACACTGGAAGAAATAAGGATTTTCAATAGGTTTCTAATAGTAAACAATCATAGTTATAGCAGTTCTTTATATTTGTGTCACACCTTGTTCTGTCCAAAGTACTTTTAAAAAATATATTTTATCATTTGATATTGGCAGCCACCTGGTGAATAAAGGAGACAAGAATCATTTTGCTATTTCTGTATGTACACACTTGTGTCCCTGAGATGGTAACTGATTTGTCTAAGGTGAAATGTATGACTTGAGCTGAATATCTGGACTCCCCATCATCGTGTTTTATAAATGTCATTAACTGGGGAATTGTGATTCGTAGAGAGTAAGGCATCCTATTAAAAGCAAGAAACTGTATGGTGGAAAGCATTTGTAGTTGTGTTTATAAGAAAAAAAATTGCTAGAAACTGGAAATAAGATGCTGCTTAAAAGTGGAAAGCTAAGCATGTGACCTGAGACTGTGTTTGCTTGGTGAGTTCACAGTTGACTGACTTAGAGGCCTATGTTTTAGTATGTACTGGGGAACAGGAAATGTGGGAACGATGATTAAAATACAGGTAATGGTGGGGACTTCAAAGGCTCTGGTTTCTATCTCCTGTTTATAGGATAAAGTTGAATATTGTGTCTTTAACTAAAAGGATATTATCTTATTTTTATTAAATGAATTTAATACATTCACATTTAATATGATTATTGATATGGATGAAATGATTCCTGCTGTGTTATCTAATGGTTTTTATTTGACATGCTTCTTAGTTAGCATTTTTCTAGTATGATAATGTATTTTTCACCTTGTTTGGGATCACTAAAGTTATTCTTTATTCCTTTTTTTTTTTTAAGTTTATTGATTTATTTTGAGAGAGGGACGGGGCGGAGGGGCAGAACGAGAACGAGAAAGAGAGAATCCCAATAGGCTCGATGCTCAATGCAAAGCCCAACACAAGGCTTGATCTCACAAATCATGAGATCATAACCTGAGCTGAAATCAAGAGTCAGATGTTTAACTGACTGAGCCACCCAGGCACCTCAAGTTTTTCTTTATTCTATTTTCCTGTATTTACACAAAATGTATCCTCTTGTTTGTTTCAACTTACATTTTTCAATTGTATCTTATTTACTATTAAGGCAAAAAATGACATGATTTCAAATCCCTCTGTTGTGGCTGCATCCATTTCAAGATTATCTCAGAATTAGATTCGGAGAGACCTATTTGGTTTTTGACATTATATATCCAATATAACTTAGATTTAAATGTAGTAAGGAACAGTGTATTTGCTGATGGCCTCATCTTAAGTCTTTCATTTTTCTTTCTCTTGAATCATTTGTCATTTTGCTGATACTTTTCTCGAACATGTATTTCAGAAAGACTTTGTGAGTGTTGGATGTTTTACATTCTGGCATGCCCAAAAATGTGTGTGTGAGTGTGTGTGGGTATATATGGGTATTCTTCTACTCCATGAAGTAGAAAATATGAAGAAAATTTTTTATTAACTTAGGTTTCCATTTATTGAAGTTCTCATTGAATATTGTTTTAATGTACTTTGTCAACAGGACTAATTCTAATAAAATGAGTTCCTGTGAGTTCATTATATGAGCATTAGCATTATTACTATCACTTTTTAATGGCAATAGCAGTAGAATATTGTAGTTCATTCTATTGCAAGCTTCCAATAATTCTAGAGAGAAATGATTTTTGAACCATAACTTGGTGCAGACTGTATGTAATTTCTCTGCTGACTTTTCAGCACCACAATATTTATGACTTAGGCTGTTTGGGGGAACATAGACTTATGTCCGAAAATTTGCTTCATGCTCCCCACCTGAAATCATAATTCTTCAGGCACCAGATTCATTATCCTAACAGTCCATGACCCATGGACACATGTACTCACTTAATACTGAGAATAAACAAAGAGACATAAAGTGATACATAAAACCAGGCTTCTCATAATATGTAGGAATCTATTTTATAGAAAGAAGAAATAACTATTTTAAAAGTATGAAAATTTGGGCAAAGCTGAGAGACATAATTATTATTATAAAACTAGCTAAGGATTAAATGACACTTTTCATAATCTTGAAGTGTCCTTACATATGTTATTGCATTTTATCCTCAGGACAATCCATGGATTTTTTTGTTTTTGGTGGTGGTGGTGGTGGTGGTATTTGTCACTATTCCACAAAGAAGGAAACTGAGGAGGAAGGAGTATAATGATCTTGCCTAAGGTCCTAAACCCCCAAATGACAGACTCAGCCAAAACCAAGTTTTCTGACATGAAATCACACCCTCTGATATTACCCTCATCATTCCGTTTACAACAGTCCCCCCTTTTCTGTTGTTTCAGTGACCCGCAGTCAACCTTTGTTTGGAAGCAGGGGGTTCTCCATCTGACCTATCATCAGAAGGTCAATAGTAGCCCAAAATTACATCACAGTGTTACGTCATTCCCCTCACTACATCTCATCACTTAGGCATTTTATCATCTCACATCATCCCAAGCAGAAGGGTGAGTATGGGACAAGAAGACGTCCTGAGAGATTTATTATTAGTTATAATTGATAATCTCTCACTGTGCCTAGTTCATAAATTAAACATCATCAGAGGTCTGTAAGTATAGGAAAAAACAGTCTGTGTAGGATTCGAGTCCATTTAAGTTTTCAGGCACCCACTGGAGGGCCTTGGAATACCTCCCCGAGAATAGGAGGCTACTCTTCTCATCACTGTTAATTTCAGATTTGCTTATTAGGGTTTCAACAACCTTTAGATACTTTGTCCTTGCTTTTCATGACCATCACCAGTGCTGCTTTCCTTGCCTTTCATGGAGGTTCTGGCAGCAGTCCTAAGCACAGACAAGTTCAAGTCCCTTCTCTGCTGACTGACTTGTCATGGAAGCTTGGTTATGTCATTTATTGTTGCTGATACTCCATTCTTCATTTTTTAATCTGTCAAAAAGGGAATAATGGTATCTCTTCCAGATTTATCTCAGAGGCTGTATTTTTGAAAGTAAGCCAAAGGAAAAAAAATAAAGTGAAAAATACATTACAACCTGCAAAATGTGATGCTTTTCCCTCTGTCAAGAATGCCGAAAGCTTACTCTTCCTTCCTCCAGCCCTTCCAATCTTGTAGAACACAGTTAAAATGTACTTCCACAGAGATCTTTTGAGATTTTAAGTTTTCTCCGTGGTTTTTCTCTTCACAGCACCATTTACACATCCTACATAGTGTTTACCAAAGGTTCAAATAATGCATCTGTTAACTTGGAAGCCATCTGAGGCAATCAGCCTGGCTCTATTGTTCAAGACGGGATACATGTCACCACTTAGCAGGGGGCTAGGGACATGCCAATTTTTCCATAAACATCATTGAAAACCATAATAAAAATATAAAGGGAGATGATGACGACAGTGATGATTTTGATTGTAATTATAATAATCATTTCTCTGCTCCCAGATTTTAGTTGCTTATTCTAACATTTTTTTTGTCTGCCTCATTTTATGATTTTAGTTGATCAGTTCCATGCCTATCTCCCCTCATTCCACCACAATTATGTATTTAATTATTTGATGGTAGGAGTTGTATTTATTCATTGTTGTGCTTTAGTACTTAGTACCTGGAAAATAAGTTGGCACTCAGTAACAGTATATTGAATGAAGAATAAAAAGAAAAGTCATTTCTTCGAGAAACAACTACTTAATCTGTGAATTGGATTGCCTTTGGTCTTATTTATTTAACCAAATGATAAATGGGGGAAAAAAGAATTGATAAGCTTGACTTAATTAAAATTTAAAAACTTCTGCTCTGTAGAAGACAATTTCAATAAAGCAAGAAGAAAAGCCACAGTCTGGAAGAAAACATTTGGAGAAGATTCATCTGATAAAAAACTGTTACCTAAAAATTTACAAAGAACTCTTAAAACTCAATAAGAAAACAAACAACCTGATTTAAAAATGCACCAAAGACCTTAACAGAAACCTCATTTTGAAAAGATACCCAGATGGTAAATATGCATATGAAAAGATACTCCATATCATGTGTCACCAGGGAAATGCAAATTAAATCAACAATGAAATACCGCTACATACCTACTAGAATGGCTAAAATCCAGAATACTAACAGCTCCAAATGCTGTTATGGGTGTAGAACAACATTGCTGGTAGGAATTCAAAATGGTACAGCGACTTTGGGAAACAGTTTGACGGTTTCCCAATAAGCTCAATAAGTTCTTATCATACAATCCAGCAATCACATTCCTTGCTGTTTATCCCCACATGAATTGAAAACATGTCCACACAAAAAGACCTGCACACAGATGTTTATAGCAGCTGTATTTATAATTATGAAGATTTGGAAGCAACCAAGAAGTCCTTAGTCCTTAGTCAGTAGGTGAATAGATAAATACACTGTGGTACACTAGAACGTGCAGTTTTGTTCAGCGCTAAAAAGAAATGAGCTATCAAGTCGTGAAAACACATGGAGGAAACTTAAATGTGTACTACTAAGTGGAAGAAGTCAATTTGAAAAGGCTACATACTGTACGATGCCAACTATACGACATTCCGGAAAAGGCAAAATTACAGACACAGTAAAAAAAGTCACTGGTTGTCAAAAACCAACAAACAGAAAAGGATCAGTGGTTATCAAGAGAGGGGGAAAAGTAGAGCACAGAGGGCTTTTAGGGCAGTGAAACTGTTCTGTACCATTCCACAGTGGTGGATACATGTCATTATAGATGTGTGGTAACCCATAGAATGTATTATACTTAGAATGAACCCTTATGTAATCTACATGTTTTAAATAATAGTAATGTGTCAATGTACGTTCACAGACTGTAACAAATGTACTGCTCTGACACAGGACATTGGTGGTGGAAGAGATATACATGTGGGACCAAGGGATATACGGACTCTATGTACTTTCTGCTCAATTTTGTTGTAAACCTAGAACTACTATAAAAAACAGTTTATTCATTTAAAAAATGAAAGGGAACATGTCACTACATAGATCACAGACTAACAAAATAAGAAGATGTTGGGAAAATTTCATTGGAATACATTTGACAACTTAAATGAAAACGCAACTTACTTAAAGCAAACGTAGGAAGAAATAGAAAATATGAACAAAATTGAAAACATTTCCACAAATAAATCTAAAGGATCCAATGTCTTCATTGGTGAATTCTCCTAAACATTTAAAGAAAAGAAAACACCAATCTTAAACTCTGCCAGAGAATAGAAAAATAAGAAACATTTGCAAACTTGTTTTATGGGCTTACCATGACCTTAACACAAAACTTGACAAAAACCATGTGAAAAAGAGAAAACCAAATCTAGGCCAACATCTCTCATGAACATGCACACAAGAAAATCTAAAGAACATATTAGAAAATTGAATCCAGAAATATGGAAAAATAATACTTTATTATAATCACAGCGATTTTATTTTAGGAATGAAATGTCAGTTTAATATTTGAAAATAAATTGCAGTATAACAGAATAAAAGATAAAAACCATATGGAAACCTCAAAAGATACATACAAAGCCTTTAATGAAATTCATCATCAATGATGAATCCATTATGAAATAGAAATAGAAAGAAATTTCCTTAATTAGCTGGGAAGATATAGCTACCCAAAGAAACCTCTAAATCTTATTTGATTATCAAATATTAAAGATACACATTGAAGTCTGGTAAGAGATATGGATACCCAGTAATATAACATCAATTCAATATTTTTATACCATTTCAAATACAGCACAGCAAGAAGAATAAATGAAAGGTATAAGAATTAAAAAGAAATATAACCGTCATCCATGCACAACTTGTGTATATTATACATGCAAAATAATTCTATAGATTAAAAAAATCACCTGTAATAACTGAAAATAGTATTGCTGGATATAAAGTGATATGTGAAATTCAATTACTACTTTGAGTTATTAGTAACAAGCCAAAATTGAACATTAGAAAACATTTCATTTGTGATAGCACCAAAAATATCAAATGCCTCAGACTAAATTTAACAAAAGTCATTCCACACTTCTACACTGAAAACTGTGAGGTATTATGGAGAAAATTTTTTTAAAGGTCTAAAGAGATGAAAGTATATACCAGATTGATATATTTGAAGACTTAATATTTTAAAGATGTAAATTCTCCCTAAGCTGACTTATAGAATCAATAAAACTCTAATTATAAATCACATATAGTGCTATATATATATATGTATATAAATACACATACATATATATGTATACATACGTGTATATATGTGTATATATATACATATATATATATATGTACATATATATAATGGAAATTGGCAAGCTAAATTCTAAAATACATATAGAAATCCAAACAAGTAAAAGTATCAAAATCTGAAAGATGAACAATGTTGAAAGACATGAACTGGGGTACCTGGGTGGTTCAGTCAGTTAAGCCCCTGACTCTTGATTTTGGCTCAGGTCTCGATCTCAGGCTTTCTGAACCATGCCCAGCTGTCAGCACAGAGCCTCCTTCAAATTCTCTCTCCCTCTCTCTCTGCCCCTCCCCAACTCTTTCTCTCTCTCAAAATAAACTTAAAAGAGAGAGAGAGAGAGAGAGAGAGAGAGAGAGAGAGAGAGAGATGAACTAACAGATTTAGAAAGAAAACAACAATAGAGCAATAATTAAAAAACTATGATTTTGGCACAAAGATAGAAATATAGACAAATAGAACATAAGAGAATACCCAGTTTTAGACCCAAACATAAATTGTCATTGATTTATAGTAAAGTATTGCAGCAGTGCAGTGGGAGAAAATGTGATCTTTTAGATAAATGCCTCAAGGTTACTTGTATATTCTATAAAAAATTAATTTGACGCCTTTCTCATACCATGCACCAAAATTTATCCCATGTGTACCTAAGACCTCAAATCGAAAGGTAAAGTTACAAAGCTTCTAAAGCAAATATGAAAGAAAACCTCTTGATCTTAAGTTCAGAAAAGATTCTTAAATGAGAATAAACTCATGCACACAGTCAAAATTGCTAACCATAAAGTGAAAGATTGATGCGTTAGATTTAATTAAAATTCATAATTTTTATTTATCAAAAAACACCATTAAGAGAGCTATCATGCAAACTGCAGGGTGGAGGAGGAGATTTATAATCACATACCTGATAAAGAAATTGTATCCAAAAATAATTGTATATTAAAAATGTCACAGATTGGGGCACCTGGGTGGCTCAGTCGGTTAAGTGTCTGACTTCCACTCAGGTCATGATCTTGCGATTTATGAGTTCGAGCCCCACACTGGGCTCTCTGCTGTCAGTGCAGAGCCTGCTTTGGATTCTCTGTCTCTCTCTCTCTCTCTGCCCTTTCCCCTCTCGTGCTCTCTCAAAAATAAACAAAACATTAAAATATATATATATATATATATCACAAAT
The DNA here is from genome assembly GCF_007474595.2 of Lynx canadensis. Lineage (NCBI taxonomy): Eukaryota > Metazoa > Chordata > Mammalia > Carnivora > Felidae > Lynx > Lynx canadensis. The sequence continues at coordinate 17,727,229 of NC_044320.2, forward strand.
TAATAAGACAAATATAACAGTACAATTTAAACACACGTCATTTCACAAATAAGACTGTCAAAGTGGCCAAAGAGCATAACAAGATGTATTGGGGTTTTTTTGTCATGATTTATCGTCAGGGCAATGCAAATTCAAATCATACTAACCCCCAAAACCCACCTGAATGACTCAAATTTTAAATATCTGACAATGCCAGGTGCTGGTGAAGAAATGAAACAATAGGATCCCTCACACAATGTTGATGGTAGTTCAAATTGGTAAAACTACTTCGAAAATTGTATGGCAATAACAACTAAAGTCGAACGTATGCATACACAGTAGCTTGGCTGTCTTCCTTCTTGCTAAATATGTAGCAGCGTGCTACATGTGAACTAATGTTCATTAGTTATTAGATATGAACTGATGTTCATTATCATTAGCAAATTATTACATAGTCTTGTGATGGGATATTATTTAGCAATGAAAAGTACCAACCAAGGCTATGGAGCAACCAGATGGATAAATCTACAATCATAATAATGAGCAATAAAACAAAATAAAATATAAACACGCTGAAGTTCATACCGTACTATTACATTCTTATAAAGAGATGAAAAGTGTTTTAAGATGGTAGACATCAGAATAGTAATTACTTTTGGGAGTTGACTGTGGAGCAGGGAGATGTGGTTGTTTTTGGAGTATAAATAATGTTCTAGATTCTTAGAGACGGTTACATGCCTTTAACCACTTTTTATAAATTTTCAACATATATACTCAATAGTTACATATTTTGCATATGGCAAACTTTAATAGAAAGGCAACAAAAATGTGTTGAAGTATTTTCCAAATTTGTTTTATATCTACTGCACTGACTATGAGAAGATATGCCTAATGCTTTTTCAATTCTTCACTGAACATTGACTTTGTCCCAGTGTATTGTGTCAGGTACTGTTGGAACAGAGGAATGGTTGGCATCTGATTTCTACATTTAAGCTTATTGTTTAATAGACACAGGATGAGATGTGAACACAAATAATAATACAAGGCATAAAATGATGTGAACCACATATGGGCTCTGCAGTGGGCTACCAGAAGCCTCCAAGAAAGAGATGGTGACTGAGTTTGACATGGACACCTCCCTAGGATTAACACCAGTGTAGATAAGAAATGGTTTCTCAGGGAAAAAACTTGCAAGTGTGAAAATATAAGAGGGGTGGTTGCGTGTGTATGAAAATATAAAGTATGAACATGGTCTATGTGAAAATTGTGAGTGGCATCTCCAGTCCAGCGGGTGAATTCGTTGTCACTGAAACGTATGGATAAATTGAGATTCAAGCGTTGGAAATCCATTGGCTAGTTTCTATTAGCAGATTACAAACTTTGGTTTCTGTAATCACATTTCCAGAATTGGGGGAATCCTAAAGTTCCTGTCAGTGGCCAGAGTGTTTTGAGGGAACCTTCACATGCCATCTTGGAAAATGCTTCTAATATAAGAACAGACAGGACAATGTTGCTGAAATGTAGAATGTGTGCCAAGGTGAAGTAAGGCAATAGATCTTAAAGAGCCACTTGAAATTAGTTTGTAGAGAATCAGCAGATCTAGGCTAAAGATTCAGTGTTAATGATCAGGAGTGTTTGGTGGCCCTTGAACAGGAGTATGGCCAAAAAGCTACATTTAAGGAACAATTGATTTGACCTTGAGTGGAAGACGGTCACTGCTATGGTAACTCAGTATATGAGGCCCAAGTACTTATGTGCATGTGATCTCTATGTGCATGTCTCTTTCCATACATCAAGAATCCAGAATAAAGGAGATAACTAGCCAAGGTGATGGTGCCCAGAACTGGATTTTGCAGGGAATAGAAACAGACCTGCTCTTGGCCCAGTCTTCTGGGGTTCTCAGCAGCGGCCGTGAACAAGAAATCCTGCTAAGCACCAGGCCCCAACTGTGCAACATAAATAGATTCACGCACAGGGCTGGGGTTGGTGTTTTCCTAGAAATAGGTCACATCACAGGTGATTTTCTCTGCTAAGGTGATGATTTTGGGCAGGTGAAGCTAATAGAGTAGTTATGGGGGGTGGGGCTGGGAAGGAGAATGGGAGAGGGAAGAGACATTGTTGTCTTAAAAAGGGGTTCTTTATGACTTCACCTGTTTTTATGACCATGGCAAGTCTCCTGAAAATGATTTCAGGGATTGTACTTCAGGTCATGTTCCTCATAGTGATTGTTTTAAAGATTCTTGGAGAATGCTTTCTGCTGTTGCCACAGTATGAGCCCTGGGCAATGAGCCAAGGTTGTTTTAAATCTCAGTTGAAAGCTCTGGCTCTTTGCATGTGAATATGTGCCAAAAAGGAGTCTAATAACTTATCAAGTTGAGGCACCTCAGGGAGGTCCAGAAGCAGGAATTTTTGAGAAGGGGTTTAGGGAGCAAGGTTATTAACTGTTGACCCAACTGTAGCCCTTTTTGGAGCTACTATTTGTCTTTGGTTTATGGAGTACATTTTTTTTTTATTTTTAATTAATTAATTTTTTTGCAAAGACAATCAGCCTGAAAGTCCTGAGACCTAGGTTTTTTCAATGAAACTTTTAAATGAATATTAACTGTGTTATTGACCAACCCCAATTATCAGTCTGCGCCTCAATTTTGTCCTCTGTAAAATAGAGATAGCGTGTGTCTGACATACCTCCTTAATATATCTTTCAAGTGAAAGTTCTGTGAAAGAGCACAAAATAAATTATCTCTGCAAATTATCTCTCCAGCATCTCTTGTGCACTGTACGCACAGCTACAGGGAATTCAGAAAATGTTGAGGAAATATTTATTTCTAGTTTCCAGAAGACAAAGATACGACCTACAGAGCACAGAATGACAAATTCCTTCTAGGTTGATGTAGTGGATACTGTGGTGTGCCACTCACATTTCTATCCCTGTCTTCCATCCTTTTCAGATGGAGGTAATTCATTCCCCCAGGAGTACTGACAGCTGACAGTTCATGGCTAAATACTCCCTCTGTGGTCCTTGCCCAAGGTCTTCACAGCCAATGACTGGTGGGCAGAGGGAGGTATAGTCCCTGACTCTCTTGCTCGAAGCTCCAGAGCTCCCCAAGGGATTGACTGTGTGCCCAGTAGAGACAGTATTGCAGCCCAGCTTCTTCTTTGCACAATCCTGCTTCCTTCGCTTCCCCAATAAAATGCCTTCATGCGATACTCCCTTGGGCAGCACATACACTAAAGGTGAAACTATATAGGGCAGATTAGTGTGGCCCTTGCAGGAGGGTGACAAGCAAATTTGTGAAGCATCCCACATTTTCCAACCAATAAAATCTTGATTGTGAAAGAAAAAAAAACCCTTCATGAAAGTCTTTCGAGTTGGCTTTTGGGGAAAAGAGTCCTGTGGGGAACTGATAGAAGGAAGGAGGCAAATCCTGTTTTGGGAAGATGAGAACAGAAAAATCTGCATGTGGGAGATGTTTTGTGTGATGTGGTTTGACAGATGTGTGGGGCTTTCACTGAAAGAGGTGGTGGAAGAGGAAGTAGAGAAAGAAGTATTTATTACTCTATTGAGAGGAAACAGAATAAGTGAAAGCTCAGAGATCAGAAGTATGCAAATCTGGAAAGCAAAGTGCAGAGAGCCTGGCTCTGTGATCCACTCATAGGACACATAGGACACAGTCAGGACGAGAAGGAGGATGAGTGTCTATAATGGAGAGTCCTAAAACCCAGTCTTACAGTAACGAACTAAACCAGAGCAAAGGAAAAGGCATGGAAGGTTTTTTTAGGGGAGGAGTTATGCAAGATAAGCTATGTTTTCCATGAATGATCCAGAAGGAAAAATAATGAAGGGCTCTAAAATGGAGGATGTTTTATGGTGCTTGATAATCTTAGATGATATCAAAAATTAGAAGAGTTCCCAATGAAATGAAGATAAGGGTGGTATTGAAGCAGTTTGAAAATATACATAATTTTAATACCTGGAATATTCCTTTTTTTTTTGTTTTTTTTTTAATGTTTATTTATTTTGAGGGAGAGGGAGAGGGAGAACGAGTGGAGGAGGGGCAGAGAGAGAGGAAAAGAGAGAATGTCAATGCAGAGCCCAGCGCAGGGCTTGGTCTCACAAACTGTGAGATCATAACCTGAGCTGAAATCGAGAGTCAGTCACTCAGCCAAATGAGCCACCCAGGCCACCCTCTTTTTTGTTTTTTAACTTAATAATTATCCAGGCCAGCTGGCTTGAGGACGACTGGAAGTGGGGAAAAAGAGAGGGGGAATATGAGAGAAAGAGAGAATATGAGACAGAGAATAGTACAAAGAGATAGGCTACATCACATTTTACCCCATGATCAATTGTTTATGGGACCACAAGCTCTCTAGCTCTGTGGCCTTGAGCTAGTCAGCAAACTGAGCGCTCTGGAATTGTAACCCAGCACATAGGCCGCATCAAGCATAGCTTGCTCATATCTTATCTTGGGGTTGAAATTCATCACTGCAGCTTATTGTAATTGAGGCAAATGATTTCACTTCTCAAATTCTCATATTCTTTATTCGCAGAAGTAAATGAATTGTGATGGAATTTTAAGAAATATTGTGTGAAGTGCTTTGCAGTGTGTGGTGCGTAATAAACACCATACACGTATAACTTTTATTATCGTTAGCTTTGCCACTGATTGTCTAGACCACGGAAAGAGTCTTTGACACCTATGAGTTTCTAATTCCTTATCTGAAAAACTAGTTGGTAGCTTTTCACTTTCTATATTTTTTAAGTTTTTAAATTAATTACTTTCTATATTTTTAAAAAAAATTTTAACGTTTGTTTTGGAGAGAGAGAGTGTGTATGTGCACGCGCGTGTGCTTGTGTGCGTGCATGAGTGGGGGGGGGGCAGAGAGAGAGGGAGACACAGAATCCGAAGCTCCAGGCTCCCAGCTGTCAGCACAGAGCCCGACATGGGGCTCGAACTCACAAACCGCAAGATCGTGACCTGAGCTGAAGTTGGATGCTTAACCGACTATGCCACACAGGTGCTGCACTTTCTACATTTTTAATGCTAGGTTCCAAGTAGGATTTTCTTCAGAATTAAAATAAAAAAGCAAATTAGTTAACCCCAACACAAGAAGATAGGTATGCTCTCTGAACTCCCCAGAAACAGGTGAGGAACTTGAACGGGTGATGGGAGGAACAAGATATCGTTGGCTTTCGTCCTTGCCAGGGTTAGGGTCTGTTTTGGAATTGTCTGGTCAACAGCACGTTGCTTTCTGAGACTCTGTGGGTGCTAGATCTGCCAAATGCTTTTTTTTTTCCCTACCGGAAAGATATTATCTACTCCAACTACTCACAAAACATTTGCATTCCTTGCTGTTGGGTTTGAGCCAGAGCCAAAGGCCCTTAAAGCTTCTTTTGCATGACAGTGTTTCCTGTGAAATACTGCCTTGGTCAGGCACTGGATCAAACCTAATTCATGAACTGATTCTTGTTCCTCTGCTATGCTTTCAATATCCTCAGCTAGGTGTTAGGAAAAGCTTTGTAGGCATCCACTGTGTCAACACATCAGCCCAGCTTGGATTTTAGCAGACCCAACCGAAGGCAGACAACAAGGGAACTTGCTGCAGCATAACATGGAAATAATCCCTTTCTCACTTCCCCACCCTCATCCAGTACAAACTTGTAAGGTGTTCACTCCAGATTGAAAAGGGACTCTCTCACTGACTGGGGGTAGGACCAGAGGACAGTGTGATGAACTGGTATCTCTTATCTACTGTAGGTGAGGTTTTCAACTATGTATGATGCCAGTGTTTGGACTTCTATCGTAGGTCTATTGTGCTTTACATTTGTCACATAGTTTCTACTCAATGGAGGAAGATTGTTTGGAGTATATGCCCTTTGTGAGTCTCTGAAGGCATATTAGGGAAATGTATATACTAAGTTGATATCCAGATTTTTGTCCCATCTCTTGTCCTTCACCCAACTACTACTGTAGAAAGAACTGTTACACATTTGAAAGTCATAGAAAGAATCAGAAGGCTTAGGCTCTTGTTCTGGTTCTGTCTGTAAGAGTTTATAGGACTTTGGCAAGTCAGTTGCCCATCCTGAGCTTTGGTTCATTCATCTGAAAAAGGGGAGTAATGGCAGTCTGTGGGGAACTTTGGATGGGATTGCACAAGTGTCCTGTGGATTTCAAAAATATAACAGGCATATGAAGTGGAATCATGATTTCACAATTTTACATCAGGCTGCCCTGACCAGAACTTCACAACCACTGGACTTCCATCGATGGATACTTTTTCAACTCTGCTATACGTAGAGGAAAACATAAGACTCATCTTTCATTACTCTTTGACTGCTATCCTTTATATTACTTCCTGGAAAGTACATAGTGGTTTATCTGGTGAGGTCATTATGTTTTAGTCAATGGCAAGAGCCCAAAACAAATATCTTTACTGCCTTTTTGAGATAAATACTTGTAAAAGGTTAGTTGGTGCTGTGAAGGATGTCTTTCTATTCAGAAGGAAAAAGAAAGAACTCACAGTGGGCTTCTGATTCCCACTATCAGAAGCTACTTCCTGAGAGCTACTTACCCCCTTCGAATAAACTTGACCCCAGCATGAAGAGATCAGCTTGTCCTTAGTGGAGAGAAGAAGGAAAAGAGTGTATATCTCCATCATTTGTCTATCCTACTGCAGCTTATCTTCTGTCTTTGCAGACCAATGTTTGTAACTAAACTTCTTTATTTTTGTTAGGAAAGCATTGGAAGAGAGGATAACTGTAGTCAAGGAAAGTCAAAGAGTGCTATAAATGTAAGTACGTTGACATTAATCTCTGGCATATCATCTTCCGTCTGGATTTATCGCTACCTTCTAATTCCTGGTCATCTTCCACATGGCAGAAGCTAATTCCCTAGGTCAAGGGAACACTTTCCAGAATATTTCAATACCTCAGTGTTTTCCTGTTTTCCTGCCTGTGACCAAGAATAGCTTGGCATCTTAGAGGAGCAAGTTTCACATTTGAGGACTCTGCCTTCATCCAGAACAGCGATGGCACAAATGACTTCCCCATTCGGGAGAGTAAGTCACTTGTGTAGTAGAAGTGATAAGGCCTCCATTGTATGGAAATTTCCAAACATAAAGCAATAACCCCACATTAATCCCACTTATCCCAAGCATTGCACTCATAGAACAAGTCATGGGTTTTTTCTCAGACACTGAGGTTGCAGAGAGCCAGTGAGAAGAAAACCCAGCACAGCTGACTTAATAACCAGGTTAGTTTTTTGACAGTCTGTCATGACTTTAAGTATTCAGACACTTTCATTAAATGATCAGTGTGAGCCATACCCCATGGTCAATTGGTCATGTATCCCCATTTTATATGAATAATGAATACTGTGAAGTTCATAGAACTTCCGTGTCTTCTCATAGCCACTGTACACACAGCCTTCTGTCACTGGATTCTAGACACTCTCTTAAACCACATCTTGATTCCTAGATCAACTTATCCCTATTGGTAAGTAGCAGACACTGTAGCTTTTTTAACCAAAGCTAGGGATCATTCTGGAGAGACTTGAGTAGCTAGAGCTTTATTTCTCCAGGCCCCTTCTGGGAAAACAGACTCAACCAAATGACCGATTGATTCTCCTGTGAAACTCCTCTGAAAAAAAAATCCCTTTCCCCTAAGCCAGTCCCGAAAAGTCTCCCATTCACTTCTCTTGACTTATTCTGATCTAATTCAAATTCCAGTGACTTCTTAAAAAAGGTTTTGTTTATCCAGACATCTAGAAAGATACAAATAAATACATAGATAGGTATGCCAGCGTGCGCACATGGTGTGTGCGCGCACACACACACACACACGCACACACACCTTAATATTAGATGCTACACTATCTCTTATGTGTTAGTCAATTCTCCCACCTAATTAAGGGCAGAGTGATAGAGCCTGAGGCTATGTTACAGTCAACCCACCACAAAGGGTGTGTATGAGAAAGATCTGACAGATGTGCATGGCTGGGTGGAGACTTGTTATCTCATGCTAAATTTTCTTCTGTAATAGAGAGCAGTATGGGTGGCTTGCCAAAACAAGAAAGTGGGTATGTGATATTTCTTTTCTTAAGTGAGATCTTTATCATAATAATGACACAAGTGAGCTCTTTGTAATCACAGTGGAATATGCCATAATGTTATAAACCTATCATTGTAGTGATTCTACATTTTTCTCACTACATTTATGATGAGCTTTGTGGAAAATTGTTGTGGATGTCATCAGACCTTTGATCTTCTCATACAATTTGATAATCCCTTCTCGAGGTCTGTAGCCATCTTATGGTCACCAGAGACAGACTAGCACACGTTGCACAGCTGTGACTTATTACTGATTGGGTCATCTTCCTTAATTTCAGTTAATTTATTAAACAATTTGTAAGGTCTCTATCAGCTTTAGAAGTCTTAAGCTTTATATGTAATTTATTTAATTTCCGTAATGAGACTTGCTGTCTCACTTCACTGGCCTTTGAATCATAAAAACTTCAGTCTCAAGTTTATTTACAGTCATAACAGTTCACTAAAATGATATGTTGGCTGAGTCCTGCTATTCAAAGGCTGGTCCACCAACTGGCCCTATCAGCATCGCCTGGGAGCTTGTTAGAAATGCAGAATCTCTGTGCTGAACCCAGATCTACTAACTAAGAGTCCATGTTTTACCAGGATCTCCAAATTATTTAGACGCACATAGAAATTTGGAGGGCTGGCAATAGGGACATCCTCCAGGTGTGATGTCAAAGTTATTGTGAGCCATCACCTTCTCAGTGGTACGGTTAGCTCGCAAGGGCCAAGCTGATTCTTAGATTACATGAACTGCTAGGCAGTGAGGAGGTTGGAGCTTCCCTGCTAATTGCCAGTCGACAAATTCTTTCAACTACTGCCAATGATTCAGAGGATCTCTTCTTCCACAGCTTATTTCATAACTTTACATTTTTTTGTGTCTATTGGAGAGATTGAATGCTGTGGGTCAGCATGATAGGCATTCCTAAGTTTTCTCATATGTACAATATCTGCTTGGTTGTGATTGTAGGAGGTTTCCTTATACTGGTTGGAATATAATTCAAGAATACTGGTTGTTGGGTTTTTTGTTTGTTTCTGTGGGATTATTTGATAAGTGACCCTGTTCAAATCAAGCACTAAATTTTATTTCTTCCACCATCCATCAGCCAGAATTGCATTTCTGAAAATTAACCTTTTTTTTTAAGTTTATTTATTTTGATAGAGAGGGAGAACAAATAGGCGAGGACAGAGAGAGAAGACAGAGGATCTGAAGCAGGCTCTGTGCTGACAGTGGAGAGCCTGATGTGGGGCTCAAACTCATGAACTGGGAGATCATGACCTGAGCTGAAGTTGGACACCTAACTGAACCACCCAGGTGCCCCTGAAAACTAACCTTGTTAAATTAACCTTGTTAAAAGCTAATAGACTCTAGAAGTCAGATTTTGAATTAAAGCTTCCATATAGACTTATTTTTTAAGTTTATTTATTTATTTTGAGAGAAACAGAGACAGCATGAGCAGGAGAGGGGCACAGAGAGAAGGAGAGAAAATCCGAAGCAGACCCTGCACCTTCAGCATGGAGTCTCATGCAGGGCTCGAACCCACAAACTATGAAGTCATGACTTGAGCCAAAACCAAGAATAGGCCACTCAACCAACTAAGTATAGACTTATATAAATGTCTGTTGTGTTTATAATTCAAAGGTTCAAATATAATTTCTTCAGATTTTGATCATTTATCTACCAAGACACTGGTTTCTTAGGTGATATTTTCAAATTGAAATACAAATACTTAACCTCATCAGGAACTGTCAGCCTCTTGCCTTTCCCCAACATATGCTCCACATGATGAGTAAGGATTCACTTGCAGATTGTCCTAGTTTTTGATGGAATCAGTGCAAATCCAGTTGTAGTGAAACACCTCCCACTCTGAATCTGGGTGAGATCCATGACTGCTACGACCAATAGGATATTGTCAACAGGCCACTAGGCCAATTTCCAGGCCAACTCCTTCAATATTGGCAGCTTCCACTTCCTTGGAACATTCTTTCTTGGAGCCCTGAGACCATCATGCTAGACATGTGGAGGGGCTATATATAGAGAGCTGCACCAGGTCCCAGCTGTGCTAGCCACGCTAGCTCAGACTCCAGACATGTGTGTGAAGAAGCCTGCCTATGACTCCAGCCCCATCTGCAACCCCACTGTAATTGTATGAGAAATACCAAATGAGAAATACACCGCTGAGCCTCCCGGCCTCCAGAACCATGAGAGATAATGCTAAGTTGCTACATTAAGCCACCGAGTTGTGTGGTTGGTTTGTTCTGTAGCAATAGATGCCCAGAATAGTTGCTCTGTGTCTGAGAGCTGAAACTCTTGGTTTCAATCAGTTCATCACACTTCAACATTGGTGTCAGTTGAAACTTTCATGGTGGTGCCATTCTGTCCATCTGACAGATCAGAAGCAGGAACAAGGCCTCAGCAATGGGTTGAGAGAAGCTTTGGGAAAGGAGCCTAATAATTGCAGCAATAGTTACATATTTGACTAGACCTTATACCAGTAAAAATTTCCATGTAGAAATATGATAGAAGAAATCATAAGGAAGTCTTTCAAGTGTTTAACTAAATATAAACTTCAAACTTCTATGCCACATCAAGATAATAATGAAAGCATTAATTGTCCACGATACACTGGGAAAATAATTTGTCACAATCATGACAAATCAGTATCTTAACATACAGTTGTCAATTTTTATTTGTTTTAAAATAGGAACACATATGAAGCTTCTAAGTAAGGCTGAAAGAGCATGTAAACAACTCTTATTTCTTGGAGACTTCCATTCTCCTACTCCACTCTGAACCAGATGCTTTCCAACCGGAGGCAAAGATATCATCCTGGGACATCTTTTTACTCTTCTCCCTCTTATACAGATCCCATATCTTCTTTGATTATTATTTGTTTATTTCTTCTTCTCTCATTTTGCTGGAGCACACCTTAGAGTACCTTACTTAGAACAGGTACATGTGAAATAAATCTTATGGGTACTTACCTGAAAAAAAAAGTTTATATTTTGCTCTCATATATTTTCTTACATGCATAGTAGCAGCCTGCCTGCTGGAATCCTGTTTGAGGAGGCGAGAAATAGGCTGAACTCTTCCCCAGTATGAATTTTTATCTGACACCTCTGTTTCTACTCACTTCCATTTTCCATTTTGTCTGCTGCTTCCAAGTTGTGAGCCCCACCTGCGTTCTTTACCATATATCACGTCTTCTTTCATCCATAGTTTTCTTACCTGTTTTTGGTTGTATGGTCCTCTCTGACATACTGCATCAGTGAGAGCCCCAGCAAGAAACAGATGGCTTTTTACGAAATAAGATTATGTAAAGAAGCTTTAATAAAATTAACAAAGCTGTGAGCAGAGTCCAGGGAGCCACAAAAAACAGGGAAGACCCAACGGATGGAGGAAGACAGTAATGAGGAGAAACCAATAAGAGAGAGGTTTTTAATGAGAGTTGCTTTTAATGCAGGGATGAGATAGTCTGCAGCAAACCAACAAGTAAGGTGCCAGGGAGAATAGATTCCCTAACCCGAAAAATTTCTTTCTGAGGATCCCTATTGGAGTAGCCCAATCAGAAGTCAGGGGGCAAGAGCACCCTTTGACGGAGTTCATGAAGGACAGATTCCTGGGAGAGATACCAGAGTAGGAAAAGGTAGACAGTAGATGTGCAAGGACAAAGGGAAGATACCCAGCACATCTGCTAAATCAGTTGCCACTCTTTCTTTTTTTTTTTTTATTTTTTTTTCAACGTTTATTTATTTATTTGGGACAGAGAGAGACAGAGCATGAACGGGGGAGGGGCAGAGAGAGAGGGAGACACAGAATCGGAAACAGGCTCCAGGCTCTGAGCCATCAGCCCAGAGCCTGACGCGGGGCTCGAACTCACGGACCGCGAGATCGTGACCTGGCTGAAGTCGGACGCTTAACCGACTGCGCCACCCAGGCACCCCAGTTGCCACTCTTTCATCTGGATTCTTTCTTTAATAAAGGGGTAGATATTTCTCATCTGAATCTATGCCATCCCTCTGAATAGTTTTTCTTGTAGGAGAAAAAAATAAATGTCCATCATCAGTCCTCAAGTTATTTAATCCATATATATAGTTAATTAATAGTTCATTGTTTTGCTAAATAGGATCTAGTTCATTGTTATCCCAGTCCATATATATATATATATTTTTTACCACTGAATATTATTCTGGTATACTCCATCTGTTTACTGTTCAATGTTATACCCATACAATGTAATTTATTTGGTTCCATAAAAAGTACAACTCTTTCAGCATTTTAAGGGTCCCCCAAAGATGTCTGTGGGTTAAGGATGCTGGATCTGTGAATGTTACCTTGCATGATAAAAGGGACTTTGCAGATCTTCAGAAGTTAAAGATTGTAAAGTAGAGAGGTTATTCTGGATTACTTGGGTGGGCCAAATGCAATCACAAAAGCCCCTATAAAAGAGAGGCAGGGGGCTCAGAGTCAGAGAGCGAGATGGCAGGAGGATGCAATCAGAGGTCAGAGTGATGTCACTACTGGAAGGGGGCCATGGACCAGGGCATGTGGGCAGCCTTTAGAGGCAGGAAAGCAAAAGGAATGGATTCTCTGCTGGAGCCTCCGAAAGGAATGCAGTCCTGCCGACACCTTGATTTTAATTCCGTAAGACACAATTTTGGACTTCTGATCTCAAAAAACTATAAAATAAATTTGCATTGTTTTAAGCCATTGAGTTTGTGGGAATGTGTCACAGCAGCAATAGGAAACTAACATGAGCCTTCTTTTTCTTCTTCCTCTTTTTTTTTTTTTTTCATGGTGGAGTTAGAACCATATAATAAGGTCACCGTGAGGCAATCTGAAGTTGCAAACTTCATCCTGGTTCTCAAGGCTGGGCTGCATCTCTGTTCCCTTATTCTTTAGGCTCGCTTTGGGGCACAGCTGCCTTCATGCCTGATATTACAACTCCAGTCTTCATTTGCTTCATCAAACATTTCACCTTTTTATCATCTAAGGGTTTTCACACACAGCATCCTCATAACCTGAAGCTTGTCTTTCAACTTTTCATTCTTCGGGACTCATTTATATACCTCTCAGTGAATCTCTTCCTCTATTCCAAAGGCAGGTGCTCTGGTTTATCCCATCTCACATATTTTTCTTTTCAGTCCTATGAGGTATCCCAATTAAAATAGTTACTTTCGTATATATTAGCTGTGAACTTTTGGCATCACTTTACAATATGAACTTCAATTTTTATTAATAAAGTCAGAAGTACTTATCTCATGGAGTTATTGCAGTGAATAGTTGAAGTGATATATTTAGAGTAGTTCTCCAAACACAACCAAATCTTGCTGAATCTACTAAACATGCTTTTCTCTCAATCTGAATGACTGGATCTTGTATCTCTTTAGATCTGTTTTATTTTTAATTAAAATTTTTTTAATGTTTATTAATTTTTGAGAGAGAGATAGAGTGCAAGTGGGGAAGGGGCAGAGAGGGAGGGAGACACAGAATCTGAAGCAGGCTCCAGGCTCTGAGCTGTCAGCACAGAACCTGATGCAGGGCTCGAACTCACAAATCATGAGTTCCTGACTTGAGCTGAAGTCAGATGCTTAACCGCCTGAGCAACCTAGGTGCCCCTCTTTAAATCTGTTTTAAATGTAATCTCTTCAGAGAACAGGTATCCTGGCTGGAATCAGGAAGTGAGAAAAATTTATCCAAGACTAGAAAGAAACTCCAGCCACCCAACCCACCACTCAGGCCTTATGTGGGGTAAAGACAGCTGCGGGGGGCAGAGAGGTCAGAGCACCACTTCCTGGCTGCTCTGCTGGGGAAACAAGAAAGACCCATGGAAGACGTGGTTGTACAAGATGACTAGACAACTAGAAATTCTAATAAAACATGACTTTGCTCTAAACATAACACAGAAACAATAGAGAAAACTACAAGACCCAAAGGGGCCATGAATCTCAGAGAGTGGTGATCCTAGGTTCACCCAGACTAGGGCTGAGGACCTTAGTGGTGACCCCACATGACCCACAACCAGTGGCATAACTCTAGAGGCATAAAACCCTCAGGAGAACTGGGGCCATTTTCCTCCAGCAGAGTGGGGACTTGGAAGCAAATATTAAGCTATAGACAATGAAGGTGTATTTCTTAGACATCTCTAGGTTGAGCAACAATGCCTGCTTAAAACTCTTCTAGAGTTTTTCTCTCCCATTAGAAGTTTCATGGGAGCCAGGACAAGAGTTAGCCTGATGCCGTTTTCATAAACTGATCTTCAATAAAAACTTAAAAAATTTTTTTTTCAATGTTTCTTTATTTTTTTGGGGACAGAGAGAGACAGAGCATGAACGGGGGAGGGGCAGAGAGAGAGGGAGACACAGAATCGGAAACAGGCTCCAGGCTCCGAGCCATCAGCCCAGAGCCTGACTTGGGGCTCGAACTCACGGACCGCGAGATCGTGACCTGGCTGAAGTCGGACGCTTAACCGACTGCGCCACCCAGGCGCCCCTTCAATAAAAACTTTTAGATGAGTGACTAGAATGACTATTGAGATTCTTATCCCATTGTAAGCATGCACATGGGCATTCACACTGTACTTTCTGCATTCAAGAAGAACTTTACTATGGTCTTTCTGTCTTGTATTTCAGAATTTGTTTTATATATCTGTGGAGGGAGGAGGGAGTAAAGAAAAAAGGTTTATTGCAAGGCTCTAAAATCAAACATGTTTTAATGAAAATGCTTTCTTCTTTGGGGATGAATCTGAAATTTGGTATACTGGTCTATAATCAAGGCCAACTTCTATTGAAAATAATGCTGAGTTTTGTCTGAGCTCACTGACAATGAAAATGTGGAAAAGCTGGAAAATACAGCTGGACAGAATTAAGTTTGTTTCCTTCCACGGTGGTAAATGAGGTCAGTGTCTGGAGTAAGATACTATGTCCAGTCATATTTAGTCAACCTGGTGAACTGTCTCCAACCCTATCCCAAAGTATCAAGGGTTTGAGGGGCTTTCCTACCCACCCCCCCATCCAGCAATTAATCTGCTTAACCAATAAAGAGGACATATCCTGACTTAGCATTTGAAACTGTGAGGTCTTTACTTCCAGAAACAGTGTTAAAACAGTGAAGATGTGTTTATTTAATTTTGTTTTGCAGGGAATCTTTTATTCACTGAGGCACCACAGCAACTGAAAGAATACCTAGCACATATTAGGTACTCAATAAAATATTTATTGAGTGAAAAGCATCCATTTTACCTCTATTTCATAGTCCCTACCTCTAATTCCCTCTTGTTCTGTGTATCCCAAAAGGAGTGACTCAAAATTAGCTGATAAAAGAACTTAAACATCCAAAGCTAAGGAGAAAAATACATAGAAACAGATCTATCTCCTAAAATGTGGAGAAAGAGGAACTCATATATGAGAAAGAAATTCTGTATTTCCCTCTATATGCAAAATGAAAAGGCTATTAATGTTGAATAAATGTCAAAGACTTCGGGATAGCATACAGAAATTACAGTCCAACGGGCACCGGGTGGCTCAGTTGGTTGAGCGTCCAACTCTTTTTTTTTTTTTTTTTTTTTGTAAAATTTATTGTCAAGTTAGCTAACATACTGTATACAGTGTGCTCTTGGCTTCAGGAGTAGATTCCCATGATTCATCGCTTACGTACAATACCCAGTGCTCATCCCAACAAGTGCCCTCCTCAATGGCAATCACCTATTTTCCCCACCCCCATCAACCCTCAGTTTGTTCTCTGTATTTAAGAGTCTCTTATGGAACATGTATTTTATTTAAAAAAATTTTTTTTAATGTTTATTTATTTTTGAGACAGAGAGAGACAGAGCATGAGCAGGGGAGGGGCAGAGAGAGAGGGAGACACAGAATCCGAAGCAGGCTCCAGGCTCTGAGCTGTCAGCACAGAGCCCGACGCGGGGCTCAAACTCACGGACTGTGAGATCATGACCTGAGCCGAAGTCGGACGCTCAACCGACTGAGCCACCCAGGCACCCTGAATGTGTATTTTAAACAAAAACAGCAACAAAAGATTTTGAAACTCTTCCTCATTTGACAAATGTGGAAACTGAGGCACAGGGAATGATTCTACCATGAGAGTTAAGGTTAGAGTACACATCTTCTAAGTTATAATCCAAAAATTTCTCCAGAATACTGCCTTTCCCTTTATATAACAAGGAAAAAATGTTTAGAAGGTTATTCATGTCTCTTGTAAGGCTTGCAAGTAATTCTGTGCATCTATTGTTTGGTGGGAGATCTTGTGGTTAGGAACAAGCCTGGGCCAAGAGCCACATTGCATGGCTGAATAGAAACCTGAAAAGATCTTTAATTGTACCATTTTGAAGGTAAACAATTCATTCAAGTGTGTTTAAAAATCAGAGCAAGTGATTCATCTTGATGTGGATCTGGGTGGGATTAGAAGAAAATCTCCCTTCCTTTTTTTAAAAATACAGTATTTCTGTGCAGATGAGATGAAGGTACTCACAGCGCCTGATCACTGTGATTTTGGACTATGATTGGTTGACACGCAGAGAGAACCCTCAAGTTCCTGACCTTTCAGGAAGTGTACCGGATATGAGGTAACGTTGGTGGAGAGAGGCTGATATTTAAGCCAATATGCAGTGATTCTTTAGACTTTGGGGGCATTTAGAATAATTTTCAATTAGTTACGGCAATACCCCACAAAGGAGGTTCAGACAGGAAAGCAGGGAAGGCCAGACAACTTTTGAGAATAACTGAACTGAAAGAAAAACTTGAAGGCTGAGCTGAAGGAGGCTTCGGTGGTATAAATATGACCTACACAATAGAGGAACGCAGTTCAGCAAGCCAGAAAGAGCCCCCTAAAGTGAAATTTAAATAAATTATAATGAACATTAAAAATATAAAACATAAGGGGAAAGCCTGATAAATGTAACCACATGAAAATTAAAAACATAAACTCTTAATCATTAAAAGATACCATGAAGAGAGTGAAAAAGATAAGCCACACATTGGAAGAAGATATTTTTAACACATGTAATGGACAGAGAGCCCACGTCCAGAATATATAAAGACTTCCTCTTTATTAAAAAGAAAGAAATGAAAATAAAACGAAGAGACACAAATAGGCATTTCTCAGGAAATAGAAACACAGATGACCGTAAGCCGATAGAATGTTGCTCAATTGTATTACCAGAAAAACACAAATGAGACCACTAAGCTGATATTTCACACAGAGCAGTTTGATAAAATTATGCAGCTGGATTATAGGAAATGTTGATGAGCGTGTGGGGCAGAGGAGACTATCATCCCCTGCTAGCGGAGCATATTAGTACAACTCTTTTGGGGGAGAAATGGAATTACCTAGTAAATCTGAACATGTTCCTGGCATAATACACAGCAGTTCCTCTCTTAGGTGATTATCCTAGGTAGACTGAACCTGTACTCTGGAATAGGGGCCAGGCACCAGGATATTCACAGCAGTGTCAGCAAAATACTGGGAAATTCTAAATGCATCTAAATGTTCAGCCCAGCTAAATGACTAAATAAACTGAAGTATTCATGAGCTGAAATAGTAACCACAGGAAACAAGAATTCATCCATTATCAACAGGGATGAATCTCAAACACATAATGACGGCAAATAAGCATAAATGATTACCCTATTTACATAAAGGATCAAAACAAAAACTAAATAATTTATTCAATGCAGATACAGAAATAGGTAGTAAAAGTACAGAGAAAAGCACGGAAATAATTGAGACAAAATTGAGGATTAGGATTACCCCTTGCAGGGAGGAAAAGCAATGACAGAAGATAGATTCATGGCCATAAAACTTTTGGTTGGGTATTGGCATTTTTGGTTTTATTACTATCATTTAGCCATTCAGATGTGTCCTATATGCTTTATAATGTTTGATATATTTCAATATAAAAAAAAATGCCCAAAGTCAGCTGAAGAAGAGAAAGAATAACACAAGTAGTAGATGGGGAAAGCAAGATTGAATATACATATATCTGTATCTATCTATCTATCTATCTATCTATCTATGTTTATATATCTCTATCTATCTATCTCTCTATCTATAGCCTACTTAATGACCCCAGCACCACTCTGCTAACTCATTTGTGGCTCTCAAGGAAGTTTTTTTTTTTGGTCCAGCCACCCAGTTATCCCACTCAAATCTACCCCATGCATTCTGGATTAAAGACATTAGTGTTTCACAAGAAACCATGGCAAATAATCAGACTCTGTACTCTTCTGTTTCTAACTAGCTCATCTTGAGCAGTTTCATGGTAAGAATATATGTATTTTACGTTCAATATAGCACATGTGTTCAGTTCTAGCTGAAGCAGGCTTATCTTCTGCAGGAGATAAGGGAATGATAATTTTGCCTACCCTAATCATCAGAACCTTGGCTGTACCTGTTAGGAAGATGGGTTTGAATCTGGGTCCAATGCTAATTTGCCATGTTATATCTGGAAGTTGAATTTACTCATATGAACTCGTTTCCTCCTTTCAATGCAAATAGTAATTCTAGACTGTGCTGTTCTGAGAATGCACACAAAACCACATAGCAGATTATCTGGCAAACCTAAATGACAGCCTTTAAAGAAACTGTCAGATTAGTTCCAACTAGCCTGTATATATACAGAATGTTTCATGGAGAGATTCTCTTACTTTAGACTGACTGAACTTCACACTGTGGTTTGAGAATTTTATACAGTCTACCAGAATCTTAATCTTGTGTGTGTGTGTGTGTGTGTGTTCACAAAGCAAACTATAAACGATATGTAATAATAACAATTTCAAATTTCTCAGCCCTAAGAATTGAAACCCTGGTATCTACTTTGCACATTCTCCTGTGTTTCTTTTTGCCTCTGTGCCTCAGTTTTTTTTCTGCATTGCTGTAGGCGTTTCTAGGTATAAGAGCACATATCAGGGATCCGGGAGAATGCACAATCCTTAGTTTGCAGTCAAACAAAGTTCAGTCCTCATTATCTTTAACTACTCTGGAGTCTTTGTTTAAAATTCACTAAATTTAAGAAGGTACTCTCTGTCTTCAATACATTCAGTAACAATCTGCTGGCAATTACTTATCCCCAGGGAATTGCACTGAGTTGTGCCTGCTGCACCGTTCTGTTCTCTCTGCTTCTGCATTACAACTTCATCTCTTAACAATGATCTCTGTGTTCTGCTTTTGAGCCAAGATGGCCAAGTTGAGATTTATATCCATTCCTTTTGGCAAGAAGGAAGTCTAAGAAATACCCCAGTTACAGAGATGCCTGAACTCAATTGTTATACCCCTTAAAAACTGAGGACTTTACTCCTGAAATAGTTTATAGTAACGATAGTGGAAGAAAAACAACCACAGTTCAGAATGACCCAAAGATTTTTTTTTCAATTAATGAGAAAAGATAAAATCTGATTCAACTCTATAAGCCGTTCATCAACATATCTCCTATATTTAGCGTGGTGATTGGAATGTGATCTGTTATAATGCAGATATTCAGCAATATTCATTTAAATAAATTAATAAAACTGATACATATGTGAACAGCAAATGAAGCATTTTGTTCTAAGCCTTGATGTGACCCCGAAATCCCTGATTGTTATTGAAGACTTGATTATTGAGAAAATGTATGAGTCCCTAGGAATGCTTGTCAAGATAATCTTTAAAAAAACACAAAACCCTTTTTACTTTAGAATAGTTTCCAATTTACAGGAAAGTTAGGAAGATAGGACAAAGTTTACATAAACCCTACACCCTGTTTTCTCTATTGTTAACATTGTACACGACCATGGTGCATTTCTAACAACTAATGAACCAGTGCTGATACGTTATTATTGACTAAAGTTAACACCTAATTTGGATTTTCTTCATTTTTAGTTAATATGTTCCCAGATCCTACCCGGTGACTTCTTGCACAGTGACACAAATCGTTTTGATTCCCAATTCATAGGTCAGAGCAAACTCTGCATTCATACCGTATTCCAAGAAGATAGGGAACTGCAATTCTACAGAGCTTATAGAAGGCTAAAGAAATACAAGTATTTTGGTCAACAATACTAAATGACTACTATGATTAATAGTAATTCACACATGCACTGCAGATTTATAATTCACAAAGCTGTTCTAGAATGTTAATCAACTTTCACTTTAGGTTAGCAGAGACTTTGGAAAGGGAAGAATCCAAGGTTAAATAGCTTGTCCAGAATCCAAAATTCAAACCCCAAATTTTTGACAATACCCTGATAAAAATATTATTCCCAGCAAACCCAGATGTCTCCTGCCTTCATTTGCTACTTTTTAATCTCCTTGACCTAGCCGGAGGAAGACTCTAGAGCACGGATCAGCAAACTTGACTGTAGTAATTTTCTGAGGCTATGCAGACTACGTGGCCTCTGTCATGACTACTCAATTCTGCCATCGTGGAGAAAAAGCAGCAGCAGAGAATACATTGATAATTGAGTGTGTTCTAGTAAAACATGATTTACAAACGCAGAGAGTGAGCTGGCCTTGTGGCACACACAGGCCATGGTTTGCCATCCGCAGCCCTAGAGACTGGAGGAATCTATACAACAACCTGGGATATATTGATATATATAATTTGTGATATATACCACTCAAAATCCGTTGATTTACTTACACCATTACTCTTTTAAACTCTGTATCAATGTTTTTTTAATCCTTATGATCGCATCACAAGTCTCTCTTCTTTGTTAATCTCCTGTTAGCATTATTCTGTATCTAATTATAATTTATGACGATCATTGACCTGACAGGATTACTCATCTGCCTCCTGGGAAAGAAAGTACGTGTGGATCAAAGTATTTTGAGGTTAAGCTTAGGGATACAGGAAGTTGAAATGAGACAGATATAGGACCAGGGTCAATTGAAACTATAAAGGGTTAGCAAGGCACATGCTGAATTTTCCAAAAAAAAAAAAAAAAAAAAAAAAAAAGAACCACAAATTTCAAAGTCTTCCTGTACTGATCTGTGCTATTTTTACCCAAAGAGTCTTTTGTATTTTTGTTAATCTACCCCATAGTGAAAAATCACTTAAAGTGACACTTTAGGAAAATGTTTCCAACCTTGCCTTTTATTTTACTTTTTTGTGTGTGCATGATTTTAAAATATATATACAATTAGAAATCTTGTGTGGTCTTTATCACACACACTATATCAACAGATGATGGGAGAAGCCAAAAATGTGCTATAGAGAATTTTTAAAAGGCTTTCAGGCTATATTTACATAAATTACTTTCCTCTCTTATGTAATCACAATAAAAGAGTTGGATTGAAACTTTAAAATATTTTTCACCATGGAAATATACTTGTATACAGTTTGTGAATAACAGCATGTGTATATGTAAATAATACATATGTTTATATATTTCTACGTATATGAACATACACACATCTATACATAAAGCAGAATTAGGGGTTTAAAAGGAAACCAGGTTGCTGGGATGTAAAAGCTAAGATTGCAAGTGTTCCCTGTTATGTGTGGGGGGTACCTAATTTATTTATTTTTGTAATATTTTTGTAATGATTAATGAACAGGAGAAGAATATTCTCTTTTTAAAGTTTCCCTGGCTCACTCAGAGCTATATTTCAGCTCCTCTTCTGTTCTGATACTTGCTCAAATGACCAAATGGAACCCTATTAGGTCTTGCCCTCATGTCCAGCTGTAAGAATTTGGTGGATTAAAATGGGCCTCAATTCTTTGCAGCTCCTCCTAACACGAAGTCTGTTTTCCCACCTCTTGACTTTGAACTGGCCTTGTGATATGCTTTGACCAGTGGAATACAGTGAAGGTGATTTTGTATGACTTCTGAGAAGGGCCTCTAGAGGCCTTGAAGCTTCTGCACTTGCATCCTTAGGACACTGAGACCATGTGGAGAGAGGGGCCAGTCAATAGTCAGCACCCATCACCAAACATAGGAGTGAAGCCTGTGGGAACCTCCAGCCCCAGGTAGACAAGCAGGTGACTGTGGTCACGTATATGACCCCAGGTGACCCTAGCAGGGGAACCACTCATCAAACCTAGCAACTCATTGATGGTGAGACATGATAAGTAATTTTTGTTTTAAGCCATATATGTTAAAAAAAAACAACCAAAATATAATTGTTTCAGAAAAAACCCTAAACATGTTCAGTTTCTGAATTAGGAACATATGAATGGGTGAGTTCGCGTTTCTGTATTTGTTTGTGTTTATAGAGATATAGGTGTTGTGTGGCTACACTGTAAATAATAGTAGGTCATAACTATTACTTATTGGATACCTGATGTATGTGAGACACTGTGAGATGTGTGTTTACTTAAGCTACATCTTACGTAGCTATTCTGATTATGGTATGAGTATTAGCCAAAGAACAAGTAAATTTCCCTCTTCCGCTTTGGCACATGAACAATTTAATTTTCTATGTCAGCCAGAGAAGATAACATCATGAAAACACACAAGATAAAATATTTGCCTTATGAACTTTTAATTTAAAAACTGGTCAAACGTATAATAGGCAAAATTAAATGATAAATTAAGGGGGAATATTTGCAACTTACATCTCAAGTATTTAATGTTCATAAGCTTTTAGACATTTTTCTAAAACTATAGGTAAAATTCAAATACCCATAAAGAAGAAAAAATACTATTACCAAAGTTAGAGCACACTGATGTCTAATTAGAAGAATGTGCATTCCAAAAAAATCTTGAAGCGAAAATTGACATTATATGTTTACTAACCACAACTATTTTGTTAATTTATCCATTGATACAAATGACATTGTATGGTGGTAACCATTTGGAACTTTGAAAGGTAGAAAAACAAATCTTCCCTGAATTAGTGCAGAGCCAAGTGGAAGAGACAGAATAACAAAATTATCTAATAATATAATATGATATTATATGATATATGATATGATATGATATGATATGATATAATATAATATAATATAATATAATATAATATAATATAATATAGTGGGTGAGTACTGAGCTGTTGAGGTGTGCAGAGTAGTAAATGGTGTGAAATTTTCTGCAAGTAAATAATAGAGAATCCTTCTTACAGGAGGTGAAGCCAGAAATTTCTTAAAGGGCATGTTAAAATTTTCCAGGTGAAGAAAGTGCCAGGGGAGGGGAGGAAGTTATCTGAAGGAAAGCAGTGACCATAGGCAAATATTGAGAGAAGTAGCATGCTGTATGCAGAGAACTACAAGAAGTGTGATAAGAGGCAGAGCTGAAAATGCTAGAAGTAAAACTGATGAGACATTATACCCATTCAGTAGTTCCATCCATTCTGGATATAACCTGAGACAGGCAGAAGAGGGGAGGGAGGAGGAACCAGCAGTTCTGTGACATGTTAAAATTGGATATTTTTAAGATTATTTATTTATTTTGAAGGGGGGGGAGCAGGGAGAAATGGAGATTGAGAGAGAAAATTCCAAGCAGGCTCCCCACCATTAGCGCAGAGACTGATATGGGGCTCAAAATCACAAACTGTGAGATCATGACCTGAGCTGAAATCAAGAATTGGACACTTAACCAACTGAGCCATGCAGGCGCCCATAAAATTGGATTTTAAATGAACTTTGTTCTCGGGAGGATGACTTTTTAGGGGTAAAATTAGGGGCTAAAAGACAAATTTGGAAACTATGGCAGTACTCCAGAGAGGAAAGATGTAGAGCTAAAGATTATTCCTGGGTTTAGAGCTCAGTGTATGCATATGCAACTATTAGTTTTTTTTTTTATTCCTTATAGTGACAGACAGATCTAAGGTATAGCCAAGATCCCTGCCTCCTGGTGGTTACAGCTTTGTGTAATCTCCTCTTCTTGAGTGTGGGAGGGATCTGTGATTTGCTTCTAATCAATAAAATATGGCAAAAAGGATGAATCTGACATCACTGTCATGATTGTGTGAAAATATATGAGACTCCACCTTGCTAATCAACTGACACTAGAGATTCTTCTTGCTAGCTTGAGAAATTAAGGGGCCATGTTGGAAAAACCCACATGTCAAGGAATTGTGGGTAGCCTGTAGGAACTGAGGGCAGCCTTAAACTGACAGCCAGCAAGAAGCTGGGGCCATCAGTCCTCCAACAAGAAAATAAATTCTGCCTATGTGAACATAGGTTTTTACCTATGTGAACTTCTTCACATAGTGATAGGGAGTAGATTCTTACCGGTCATTCCTCCAGATGATAACGCAGCCAGCTGACACCTTGGTCACAGCCTTTAAGGAAACCCACATAAGACTCCACAGAAGCTTTGGGATAATAAATGTGCATTGTTCTAATTTTCAAATCTGTGGTAACTTGTTATGCAACAATAAATGGCTAAAACAAGTATTTATGATAAAGTTAAATGTGTTTCTCTGTGTGGACAGTCAGGTTCTCCAGAATAGAAAATAGTTCTGGAGCTGATTTTTTAATTTATATTTGCCAACTTAGCCTTTAATGGTCTGCATAACTTGCCTGTCTTTGGGCCCCCCATAATGGTTTGGTAATTCAGATCCAGTTTATGGAAATTGCTCTCAGCAGTATCTTTAAGTACTTTTGTTTTCAGTGCCAAAAATTCTGAGTTCTTGAGTGATCTTTCCAGGAGTATGGCTTAGCCATCAACCAAAATGTCTTTTTTCTGTTGCACTGATCTCATGCCAAGATGGTAACGTTCCCCAAATCCCCTGAATGCTTTGATTGATTTTAATTACAGTGAAGTCTATTGACATAAAGCTAAATGCCATTTGCAATAGCAACAGTGTTGCCAAGCATTATCAGAAATCTCTGAGAATCTAGGGGAAGGGCTTTCCAAAGGCAAAGCCCATTGAGTAGATGTTTTTGTCAATCAACACCTTCTCGGGCTGCCTCTTTTTTGTATATTTGAAGGGCATTTTTCCATTCTCCAGCTTTGTTCAGTCTCCTCGCTGAGTGGCATCTCTTCAGCCTTCTGATATTTTGTCTCACTTGTGAAGCTATTCTAAGCTTCTGAAGAGATTAAGAAATTAATCTGCAAGACCATTATAGTCTAAAACTCACCTTTCTCAGAAAGCTACAAAAAAGGAAATATGTAAGAAGGAAGAAAAGGGACGCATTTAGAGGTCATTTCTAAGAAGGTTATCATCACACTATCCCTGGACTATAATGAGTCCCTTGGCAGTGGCCATACCCAAATGTCTCTGTAGCCCTGATCCAAGTCGCAATAACTGATGCTAGTAGGCAGTCTAGTGTTGAATTGTGGTAAAAGAATGGAAAAGTTTACAGAATGAAGGTTATAGTCTTCTCCACGATGCTCTGAGAATTCTGTATTTCTCAGGCCTAGCCATAGGAGTTGATTCTGGTTTCGTACAAGACATAAACCTTGAAGTGGGTTCCATGTGATGAATAGGATTTAGATAAAAGTTTTGGAAGATTATTTTAAGTTTGATAAATGCTAAGACCACAGATTGTATCCCTAATGAAGGAGGATGGGTATGGTCAAGGAGTTAAAGGGAGGATAAGGGTTGATGGCCAAAGACAGGGAGGAACTCTGTCTCGTTGGAATGTAATAATGTCATTCCAAAGAAGTGGACGTAAAGTGAGGTTATAATTGGCTAGAGGGAACTTTAAACTCCTCAAGTGGGAATTATGAGCTTGATACAAAGTATCTCTCCTTAAATTTTACCTTTCCTAGGAATCTCTTCATAGCAGTCCTTTTCGATTGAAGAGCCATTTCTTCATTGTACCATGACTGCATTTGTCACAAGATAATGTAAATGTCAATTTACTTGTCTTTCTCCTCCAGTGAATTATAAGCAACTCAAGGACATATAATGACTTCTTTTGTCAAAAAAATAGGGAGATAGGGCAAGGCAAGGAAATAGGAAGAAAAGAAAGATTTAGGTACTAGACTTTACAGTCAAAAGAAGCCACCACTGATGTGTCATATACTAGCTTAGCTTTTAAGACAGCCAGTCCAACTGTAATCCTTAGTTTCTTCATCTGAAAAAATAGAGTTAATAATAGCTATCCAATCATCTTCAAAAGATCCTTATGAAATTCAAAGAGATACTGAATATAAAGAATACTTTGGAATATTATGTATTATGTACATATTATGTAATACTACCTAAAAGTGACTTGCTATTCACAGACCCTTCAGTGAAGTAATGCCATTATAAATGCAGTGTTTTGAAAAAACTTGTATGCTGTGGGGAAAGAAAGACAACTCTAGTTTCACGGATGGTCATGAAACTGCTATTTATGTTATAAAATGTTGGAAATCAGCTAAATGATCAATAATAGGGAATTGCTTAAATAAACATCCATTTAGTCACAACTTAGACTCTTATGTAGCCAAAGTAATGGGGTAGGACAATTTTAAATTGTATGGGAAATTAGTAATACCATATGGAAAAGTTTTCAAAATATTACTTACAACTGCCCATGTCTCTGTGTGTATGTGTGAGGTCACGTAAATGTGAATATGTGCAAAGACATGCAAACAAGTATGTTATTGATTGCTTTTATTATTTTCAATTACTTTTTTTAATGAAGTTTGTAAGCTGAAAGTAACAGAACACATCCCCTTATATACCATCAGCCTGTGTTAATCCTATACCCATGTCTTAAGTTTCAGAAGAGGCTAAAAAAGGAAGCAGTGATCATTTTCAGCTTCTATGTGGAACAAAGGCTTTCTCAGAAAAAGAAGGGGGAAAGGGTGACAGCTGTGTGAGCAACTGACGTTCTCTACCACAAAAATGTAATGACTCTGTTCTAAACACTTTGTAAAAAGAAAATGAATAGTAGCAGATACATCCTGGTGTGAGAGACATTGGAATAGAGGAGCATAGTCTCTACTTCCACTTTGGACTGGTTGTCCATATTCTCAAATTCGACCTAGATCAATGAAAGGGAAAGAACATTGGAAGAGAAGTCACAAGACTTAGGCTTCAGCTAGCTCTCAATCCTCAAGTAGTTATATGACTTGGAGCATATTGCTTCAAGTGGTTTGTTTCCTCATCTATATAGAGTGCAAGTCCCTTCTGATCCTGAAATGTTTTGTTTCTGTGAGTATGGGAATATATTAATCTGGCCACACACTGCCCTATATTCTCTTTCAACATTTATTTATTCAAAACACAGGGATTACCAAACCCTTTTCAAAGGACTATCCAAGACAAGTAGAGCAAAGGAAAGCTACAACGTGTTGCATTATGTGCTGGGGTATATTAACTAGTTTATACATCACAACAATTGGGTGAGGTTAAAAAAAATTGCAGTCACCACTTTATACATAAGGAAAGGAGGGGCCCTGAGGTGACATAGTTAGCAAATAGTTGAGGAGCATTTACACCCAAGTACATCTGACTCCACAGCCAATGACTTTCCCACTAATCTGCTTCCATGTTTCTGAATTTGTTTTAAATTTTTTTAATGTTTATTTATTTTTGAGACAGAGGGAGACAGAGCACAAGTGGGGGAGGGGCATAGAGAGAGGGAGACACAGAATCTGAAACAGGCTCCAGGCTCTGAGCTGTCAGCACAGAGCCCACTGCAGGGCTCAAACCCACGAACTGTGAGATCATGAACTGAGCCGCAGTTGGACGCCTAACCCACTGAGCCACCCAGGCGCCCTGTGAACTTGTTTTAAAGGATAACTTTAAACTCATAAGGGCAGATGTCTATCTTGCATAGGTACTGGAATGTACTGAATAAAATATGTAAGGAAAGGGTATGAAAAAGAAAAAAAACTGAGGATTTCTGAACTATGTAAGCTCCCCTCTCCCACAAAAACCAAGGAAGGGAAAGAGAAAAAGTATGGGGGTGGTGAGTGAGGATAGAGGGAAGGAGGAAGGAAGGAAGAAAGGAAGAAAAGCAGAGCAAATTTTAGGATGATAATGATTCAGATGCTTCTTCAGCAAAAATGGATGGATGAATGGAGGTTGAATTAGTCTCATTGTTCAGCATTTTCCACATAGGGTTTGATGTCAGATTCTTCTCCTTTTCTAATGGGGTCTATGGTGGGAGGCCAAGAGGGAGGCTAGTGATTGTATTTAATTATGTTCAAAGAAAGTTACAGAATACTCAGCAGATGTCAGGCTTACAGCTGGGATCCCATAACAAATGCTGCTCTGCTATCTCGCCTTCTACATGACTACAGCAAAGCAGGGCCCAGAAAATGCCCAGCAGACACATTGGCTGGGGCTGAGTGAGAAAAGATAACAAATCTTAAGGAAACATGTTGCCTATTATTCCTCATAATGAGAGCTGCCAGGGTGTACATTGAGCAGGCCTCCGGCTGATACCAGGACACAAAGGATCTTAATGCATCCCACATAAGGATGTCATTTGCAATCAGGAGCAACAAAAGAGATGGAAGGTAGGCCTTGTTTCTTGATACTGTATATCCCAGGGAAGACAAATAACAACCACACAGTTTGCTTTCCCAAGCCCCACAGGCATTCAAAAGAAGCCTGTTGACTGCAATTAGGATACCCCAGCTTCTAAAAGCCAACCCTCTCAGCAGGCAGTGAGATTCTATCATGGGCAATACAGCTTGGGCATGTTTCAGATTTACCGTGGAGGCAGATCCATGGAAGGAGATGACAGGGAAGAAAATCCTAATGACTTAAAATTCATAGCCCCCTCAAGGGGGTCTCCACTGATGCCTCCCAGATAAAATAGGCTAGTTTCACAACTTTGTAGAGAAAAAAAGATTTTCTTTCTAGTCCTACAAAACCAGTCCCACCTATGAGATCACCTACACATGGCTTCCGTAAGAGCTAGTATTTATCTGTCCACCTAAAGGCTTTCCTCACATGGGAGTGCTCAGTCTAGGTCAAGCCGGAAGTTCTGGGAAGTTATTGCCCGAGGATTTCTCCTCCATGGATGAAGAGTAGAGTGCGTGGATGAATACCCCAGATTCTCCACAGTCAGTAGGGCAATACTATGGTGTATTCTGCGTCTTCTAGTGAATCGAGCAGATTTGAGCCCTAGATGTCACAGTGATAAACCACTCATTTTGACATCCACTACTGGCTTTTCTCCTTTCCCTATCCCCCTATCCATTCCCTCACCTTGGTTCCTGAGTTTGCACCCCAAATCTTACTTGCACCAAAACTTTTGTCTCAGACTCTGCTCTTGAGAGAAGTCAAATTCAGGGAATTGGCCAGGAGGTTTCAAGATCTCCTTCAATGTTTTCATTTATAAACCTTGGAGGGCTCCCCACTGCCTATGGGATAAGTAGAAAAATCTCAGAGTGACATATGTGATTCTTCTTAGCATGGTCCTAAGCTAACATCCAGACTCATGTATAACCCTTCCCTCTCCAAAACACATTAATTCCAGAATATTCTTTATAATTTCATTATTTTAAGCCTTAAGACTTACCTCAATCTGACTTCCTCACTTAGCAGATGTATATTTTTCTCCTATACCTATTTTAAGTGACTCTTTACTCAATAAGGCTATTTATGCTTTCAAAAGCAGAGCAGAGTCTCCCTCTCTAAATCAGCATAACCTTTTGCAGATACCTCTGTTAAAATTATTTATAGCCTTCACCACTAAACTATGAACAGCTTCAGAGTAGACATTTTTTCTTTTTCTTATCTTTGTATTCTCAATTTCTATCACGGTGCCTGATATTTAGTAGATGCTCAATCAAAATGTGTTGTTTGACTAAATGAATAAAGGAATGAAATATCAATGCTTGATTTTCAAGGACAGATGTTTGATGATTCTGCTACCTTCCTCTCCCATTCTAGCTAATGGGAAATGACAGAATTTTCCATCCTAGGTTATCTAGGGAGTCAATAATTTTTTCTCAAGGATACATGACTAAAATGTTACAATTTACCAGACTGGATGCTTTGTTGAAATTGTGGTCTGTGTCTTCCTTTTATAGCATACATTTCAAAGAATAACATACTCCATACTGACACCCAACACAGGGAGGGGTGATGACTGCTAAGTGAGAGATTTGAACCAGTGAAACAGTGGGAGATTTGGAACCACAGGACCTAAAATCAGCTCATGGTTTTGCTAGAGGTTTTAATCAACTCAGTGAAGATTTATGCTTCTGTATCCATAAAATGGAGATAGTATTTAATGTACAGTGTATATTGAAACTTTCAATGAAACATTACATGCAAATGAATTTTGTAAAATTGTCACATGACTATACACATATGGATGTATACATACATGTGTCTCTATATACATATATTTACCTATTTATAATTCTTATAATTTTAATGATGAATACTATATGTAAAATAGGGCTTTAGAAGCCAAAATGAACACCACAAAATGCAGCCTAGAAATACAGGGCTTGATATAGAGCCAGAAATTTGGGTGGAGTTTTGCTTTTGACCTGTATCCCAAATAAGTGAGAACCTATCTTTAATTAATTAATTAATTAATTAATTTTTAATTTAAATTGAAGTTAGTTACCAGACAGTGTAGTATTTGTTTCAGGAGTAGAACCCAGTGATTCATCACTTACATATAACCTCCAGTGCTCATCCCAGCAAATGTCTTCCTTAATGCCCATCACTCATTTTGCCCATCCCCCCACCAAACTCCCCTCCAGCAACCCTCAGTCTGTTCTCTGTATTTAAGACTCTCTTATGGTTTGCCACCCTCTCTGTTTTTATCTTATTTTTCCTTCCCTTCCCCTGTGTTCATCTGTTGTGTTTCTTAAATTCCATATATGAGTGAAATCAAATGATATTTGTCTTTCTCTGACTTATTTCACCTAGTATAGGACACCCTAGTTCCATTCACATTGTTGCAAATGACAAGATTTCATTCTTTTTGATCACTAATATTCCTATATATATATATATATATATACACATATATATGGACACATATATATATATATATATATATATATATATATATATATGTCAATGGACATTTGGGCTCTTTCCATAATTTGACTATTGTTGATAGTGCTGCTATAAATATTGGGGTGTATGTGTCGCTTGGAATCAGCATTTTTGTATCCTTTGGTTAAATACCTAGTAGTACAATTGCTGGTTCATGGGGTAGTTTTTTTTCTCATTTTTTTTAGGAACCTCCATACTGTTCTCCATAGTGGCTACACCAGTTTGCATTCCCACCAAAAGTGTAAAAGTGCTCCCCTTCTCATCATCACCAACAGGGTGGGGCCTGTTTACTAGTTGGATGCCAGAACCTATCTTAATTTTAAATACTTCTGGAGAAGCACCTCCATTGCTTGAATATTCTCACAATTTGAAGTGGGAAATTTTGGTGCTATGTACCTAAATGTATAAAGCAATATAAGCATATGTATTTTTTTCAAAATATTCAGGAAGAAATTGCTGTGATCAAGATAGCACAAACACAGTTTTCTTGTACTAACAAAAGTTGATTCCAGAACTGACACGTGATATCTTCCTCATTCTCACAGAAGAATTCAAGTGGTTTCCCAGGGTGTTGCAAAATTTAATACTTCTGGTTGTGATTATTTCCAGGAAGAGGAATTGTTCCTGCAAGAAAATGTGCCAGCAGTGCTATATGGCATGTGGGGTTATGCAATCCCACACACTGACCCGAATGGGATATTTGTCTGCATATTCAGTAGTTAGGATTTATGGGATCCTGTGTGTCATAGGTCTGCCCAAAGTTTAGTGATGCGATGAAATGGGGCAAACGGAAATGTTCTGGGAGAAATGAGTGAGCAAGCAGCCACAGGTACGAGACATAAGTCCAGTCCATCTACATAACCCCCAAAGCAAATAATAGTAATACAAAACAACAACAAGGAGGAAGAGAAGGAGAAAGAGAAGAAGGAGGAAGAGGGAGAGGAGGTGAAGGAGGATGAGGAGAAATGGTATTGCAGAAGCATTTATTATGAGATAGGGGTTGGAAGAAGGAGATATAGAGGCTTACGGAGGGGATGGGAAATCAGAACAAGTAATAGGCATCTAGGTAGCTAATAGATATTAGCAAAACTTTGCAATTGAGTTAAAATGCCAAAGCATAAAGGCCAGAGCTTTAGTTTGTAGCAACTGGCTTGAAAAGAGTAATTCAGGATCCCAGTTTTAGAGGTATGGGACCCAAAATAAAAAAAGCCAAGTAAAAGGAACAAAACAAGGATCTGATTACCAAATAAGAGGTACAAATGTATTCCATGTCTCAGAAATAGATTTGACAGGATACATAATCAGCACTTGAGGCTGAATCCTAGAACACTAGTTACATTCCCTCTCTCTTGAGTAAGGAAGATCCCTAAACTAGGCCCAGGTCAATCCTGAAAGTTAGACTGAAATTGTTGTGTTTTGGGGATGCAGTGGTGAGCAAAGACTAGCGGCCAGGCAGAGATTCATACTGTGAATATTACGGGAAAAAAATAACAATTGTCCATCACTGTTTAGAGAGCCATGATAGCATAAGGCGTTTTCTGTGTCTCACTGACCCATCCTTCGGAATCCTGTCTTTGAGAAATCAGACCTCCAGTGTACTAAAGCTTCTATAGCTTAGCTTCCTTTTAGGAGAGGGTTGTCCCCCCACCCCACTTCTAGAGTTTTGGGATTAGGTCTCTATCAGGGATCTTGTCTTGAAGGCTAAAGTAATAAGTTATTCAAGTTTCATGGTAGAAATTATCCTTTCCCAAATCCAATTACATTCCAGCTGGCAAATAGCACTGGCTGTCTCAAAACCCAAACATCTGGAAGAAGATTTGAATTGGCCATCTCCCTGCCCCTTATGTCTGAAACCTTTCTTAGATAGTAGATTAGGAAACACGTTTTTGGCTGGACAAGATAAATATATTTTTTTAACTGTTAAATCTCTGAAATACCATAAAGTAGACCAAATAAGATCTAGAAGACACAAAAGCCATTATAGCTCTAATTTATTTAATAATTGTATCTCTACTGCAATGCTGAGATCAACAAAACTGTGAATGTGTTTTTAATACAGCATATGTTTTTGATTCTAAAAGATCAAACTGACAATTCATTTATTTGCGGGTTGCTCACTTAGTTAATCGGGTAGTTCACTTGTCCAAAGGCTGGTCTGAATGGAGCTTTTATTTGGACATTACGTTGACCCGGGAACTGGAAAGAAGAGCTGAAATTAACATGCTCACATTTAATCTCAACTTCATTCTTTAAGGATTTCTTTCTTAGGTTTGGCGGGAAACATTGCTACAAGAAAACCTCAGTTTGAGAGGCTAGCTATTGAACTGTTTACTAACTGTGAACACCAGCAACCTTTTTTTTATTTTCTGGTCCTTAGTTTCTTCATCTGTAAAGATTAGATGGTAATGGCCCTTTTTAGGTTTGCTGTGATGTTACAACAGATAATGTATGCAAAGACATGCCAAACAGTAGGTGCTCATTACATGACACTATTTTTTTTATTGTTGCTATTATCAAGCTATGAAGCAGAGATCAGACTGGCACCAAACACCAAAAACATTGAGAATCGTTGCCTGAAGTGACATGGGTTTACAGTGTCCAATCTGTAATAATTAGTGAAAGAGTCAGGAGACAGTTGACATCAGTGAACATAAAATGTATTCCTTTGGATACATCTGGAATTCAGCTGTGGAAAAGTCCATTCCCTTCCCCCCCTTTTAAGGACACCCACACAAATATCAGGCAAAGGTTAGCCCACTGCCCTCTTCCTCAGTTCTCATATGGCAGCAAATCCCTGCTAGAGGCTTCCTGCTGAAGTCCCCAAATCTGTTTGCCTGTTTCCTTTTGGCAAAATATATTTGATGATATCCCCGCTGTTTGAAATTCTTTTTCTTATTCCAGTCACTATTAGAGTCAATGTTTGAAAGGCTGAAAGATTAAAGGCAGTTTATGTCTTCTCTGATTCCTTGCCTGCAATTAAATTTATTGATCTAGTATGATAATTTTATGAGAAATCAAAGGTACTCATAATGGAAATTTATATTCTTAAATTTGTAAGGAACCATTTTTCTTTTCTTTTTTTTAACGTTTATATTTATTTTTGAGACAGAGAGAGACAGAGCATGAACGGGGGAGGGCCAGAGAGAGAGGGAGACACAGAATCTGAAACAGGCTCCAGGCTCTGAGCTGTCAGCACAGAGCCCGACGCGGGGCTCGAACCCATGGACCGTGAGATCAGGACCTGAGCTGAAGTCGGACACTTAACCGACTGAGCCACCCAGACGCCCCGAAACCATTTTTCTAATAAAAAATATTAACTAATATATTAGTAAATATCTTTTTCTTATTCTTTCAACATCAATATTTAAATGCGTAAATATTCTTGTTACAAATTTTCTAAAACTGTAAATTCATTGACTCATTCAACAAATGTTTATTGAGTAACAAATATGTCTCAGGCACTATAGGATTTTTTCTCCCCCTGGGAAATAGTAATGAATAAGACAATTATCTTAATCCTGTCCTCACTGAGTTTAGAATCTAACAAAAGAAATAGAAATGAAACAATGAATCCACCTAGTACGGTAGAAAGAATGCTTTATATTAAAGCCAGGAGTCAGCAGAAGAGGGTATTTGCCTGGTGGAGAAATTGTTTATTTAGAAAAATGTCTTGGTGAACTTTCTTAGTATGAAAAAGGAGGCACTTAGAGTGATTTAGTGGATTTATTCAGTGCTTCTCAAACCTGGCTGTATATTAAAATAACATAGGTAAATTAAACAAACAAACAAACTAACAAACAAACAAACTGATGCTTCAGCTCCACTGCCAAAACTTCTGGTTAGTTGGGTGAGACCCAAACAGGATCTTGGTCATGCTCACTAAGTGTTTCTAATAGGTGATTCCAAGAGCATGTTTAATTTGCTGTGCTAGAATTTGAAATCACTCCACCCTACCACAACTACCCCCCCCCCCAACTTTTCAGGAAAGTTTGAAACACTTGTACTCTGTTGAGTTAAAGAATAGAGGTCATTTCGTATGAGGAGCAAGGAGGTATAAAGACGTGTCCAAAGGTACAGGTAGCAAGACGTGAATAACTGGTGTGCCCCTGTGGTAGGGATCTGGACATAGAAGTGATCAAGGGAAATTTAAGTTCCCTATTAGTTCCTAAAACATTTAGAATAGTCTGGACTTCCATGTGTATGGAGTGGAAATTCAACCCATTTGTACTTAAATATTACAGAAAATTATGCCATAATTCCAGAGGACTTGGGCAGTGCCAGGGAATTTGCATCTCTTTTACCTGTAAAGAAATAAATAGTTACACTGCATTATATTACATTGAAATAAGTGCTGTGAAAAAGAAAATGCTGAGTGATCATATGGTCCGGAAGGATCAGAAAGAGCTTCCTGAGAAAAATGCAATTTAAATTGAGATTACACAAAAGCCTTGTAATGGAAAGTGCGTGTGTGTGTCTAGCAAGGAGCTAAATAAACCAAAGACGGTGAAATAGAGAAAAAGTTATAGAGAGAAAGTTGTAGAGACAAACCAGGTGAGTGAGACAGAAGCAGTTGTGTTAAGTAGACCCATGTGATGAGGGGCTGAGCCGTGGGGGATGCTGCTATTTTACAAGAAAGAACAGAGTAAGAACAGAATAAGAAAGAGCAGACACAGCAGAGGTAGAGGAATATGATACAAAGACTGAAAAGAAGAGCTGCCTGTAACCAATCTCTGATAGCTCCCCACCCCCACAAAACACCGAACACCTGACTTCAACCAGAACTATGGGAGAATGCCATCATCTTTTTTTTTTAAATCTCCCATTATTTCTCTCCTATCTATGGGAGAGGAGATTAAACTAGATCATCTCTAAAAACCCAGAAGGCAGGCTAGCACGGGCTGAGGCGCATAGGCTCTATCATCTGTTTGGGTACGAATCTTGACTTCAGAAATAACAGGGGACTGCGAGTGACTTCTAGGCCTTCGTTTCTCTGAGAAGAGGAATAACTACTACTAGTACCTCAAAACATTTGAAGAAAATAACTGAAATAATGCATCTTTTAAATGCGCATTTTAGGCCATTATCACGAGGGTAATGTTAGCATATGATGATGTCATGTATAACCACATGAATTTATTATCTTCTGAGGAATGTAAAGTGTTTTATATAAAGTGATGTGTATTGACTGAGAAATGCCGCCGTGGTGTTCACCAAATCCCACTAGTTATGGGATATGGACAGAAAGGCCTAACACACTTTTCTTTTTTTTTTTTTTTTTTCAACGTTTTTTATTTATTTTTGGGACAGAGAGAGACAGAGCATGAACGGGGGAGGGGCAGAGAGAGAGGGGACACAGAATCGGAAACAGGCTCCAGGCTCCGAGCCATCAGCCCAGAGCCTGACGCGGGGCTCGAACTCACGGACCGCGAGATCATGACCTGGCTGAAGTCGGACGCTTAACCGACTGCGCCACCCAGGCGCCCCCTAACACACTTTTCATGTCAGTTGCTCTCATTAACTTTTTTACTGAATCAATTATTCAAAGGCTAATTGAACCTATCTTTGTAAGACATTGTCCTAAGTACCGAAATGGCCACAATGATGAATCGCAAATCACTATTTCCCTTAAGCCACTTTGCAAATTGTAAAAAGGTATAAAAATTATCAAATTATAAAGCAATACATGGTCCAATGCCATAAGAAGCTAAAAAGAAACAAAGTTGAATCTCAGAGTAGGGTAAAGAAGGAGTGATAAAATTTCAGTAATCTATAGCACTTGATCTTAATATTTCTCTTTTAAAAATTAACTTTAGAAAAAGCTTCTTTAATTATAGTAGCTGGGAGCTCTAATTATGGACCCTCAAAATGCAGAAATGATTGAAACAAGATCGCCTTTTGAAAACTGAGCAGTAAATCGACTAATTTGACTGCAATAAAAGTATGGCAAGTTCGTTCCAAGTAGTGTAGTCACACCTAAAAATAGAATAAATGGATCAGAAGAGGAATCATAGGAAAATGAGGCAAACAACACAAAACGGAAACAAATAGGATAGAAGTGGACAGAATCCTTAGCGTTTATTTTGACTCTGAGTTTTTCTGATCCTCATGATAAAGCCACTCCAAATCTGGAAATGCAGAGATGACTGACCATTATGACAGTGATCTTAGCTAAAGATGTACAATAGCATATCTGTTCCCATCGCCAAGAGAATCACGGTTGTGAGATGCACCATGTGACGTCTGAATCATCAAACTCCTCACATCTGATTCCATGGTCATGAAGCAACCTCTGATTAAGATTTGGCTTCCTGTGTATATCTGCCTACAGGGACTCAGGGGGCTGATTATATAGGCTTTGAGTGTATCCAGTTCTCATAAAACTGTGCAGTAGCTTCTGATTATAATTTGGCATCCCGTTCATCTTGACTACATGACGAAAATAAATTGGTTACATGAACTTGACTATCTCTGATTGTGTGACAATGATTTCTCATTGTAAATTCAAAAATTGGCATTGTTTTTAAACATCGGGCTCAAGACCTTGGTCCATTTTAATCTATCTCAGCAGATGGATCTGTTCATGTGATGACAATATTAGATATATTGGCCTGCAACATTGAGATTCTGAGACATGGTGCATTTAATAGAATATATATCTCTTCCTTGCAGAAATGATAAGCCATGATTTTGCTATTGTGACAAGACCATAGTATTGCTCATGACGCTTTTCTTTTATCTGTTCAGTTCTACCTGGTTTCTACCTACCCCCAAAATACTGGGTAGAAGCCATGTTTGTTTTATTTGTTTGTTTGTTTGTTGTTGAGCACAAGGTAATGTCCTGCAATAAATTCACCCCTAATTACATTTCTTTCCCTCAGATGGAACAGCCCCCAAAATAGGTGGCTGGTCAAATGTAGGTAAATTTTTCCACTCCACAAGGTTATCCAAAGAATCTCTGCCATTCTCAAAATGTGGCTTGTATTTCTGGATTCGAGGAGGCTGATTCAACTGTTGATCCAATTCTGCATTTCCCAGTAGGTAGGAAGGAGGCAGACAGGAAAATTAGGGTGAGCAGCCAAGTCATTTTGTGACATTAAGAAAAATTTACTTAAGACTCAGTTCCTTCTTCAGGATAATGAAAAGAAATATACCTACATCAGGAGTTTTTTTGTGAGTAGGTTAATATACATATGTACTTTAGCAAGAGAACCTGACAAGTAGTAAGCACTACATGAGGTCATCACTAACCTCATTTTATTGTTTTAAAATAGGGTTAATACGAAAAGAGATTTGAGTCAGAGAATGGACATATATCACTGAGTGAACTTCAAAAAGGAATAGAGTTGTTACTGTAATTTTATATTTAGAAAAGTGGTATTGGGGTGTCTGGGTGGCTCAGTCGGTTGAACGTCCAACTTCAGCTCAGGTCATGATCTCACAGCTTGTGAGTTTGAGCCCCGCGTCGGGCTCTGTGCTGACAGCTCAGAGCCTGGAGCCTGCTTCGGATTCTGTGTCTCCCTCTCTCTCTCTGCCCCTCCCCTGTTCATTCTCTCTCTCTCTCTCTCTCTCTCTCTCTCTCCAAAATAAACATTCAAAAAAAACAAAAAAAGAAAAAAGAAAAGTGGTATTATCATTCTCTATCATATGAGATATAAGTTCATGTAGTATGAGGCTAAAATGGCTATTATCTGCATATCCCCCATACTTTACATTTTAATGTCTTTAATATTAGGGTTTCACTGCACATGATATTCATTTTTCTCTCTTATTGAATTTGTCCCCTTCTTTGCAACAAGTTGGTCTCTTTCATAATGATTTACTTCTCTCCGTCATTTTCCCTCCCTTCCCTCCCTCCCTCTTTCTTTCTCTCTCAGCATGCACACACACACAAACACACACACACACACACACACACACACAGAGTTGCTCTGTTATACAGGCAGAATAGGTATCTAAGAATTCTTCCAGAAATATTTATGATTAGGAATAAACTGGAGACTGACATGATTCTAAAGACCACCAGGATGACAAATGTAGTCAGAAAACTCTCCCTGAAAATTCTAGGTTTTTTAGGATTATTTTCAAGATAGCATTTTATTGCCTTTTGCTTGTTATTTACTATTAATTCAATAAATATTTATTGAGCATCTATAATGAGCCAATATTTGTGTTCAGCACTGGAAACTCCGTGATGGGAAACATCTGGCAGTGAGTGTCCTTGCTCTGTTGGAATACATGGCTTAGTGAGGATGCAGACACTTTAATGAGAGAATAATGCATGCAAAAGTGAAACTGTAATCCGTGGGCAGAGTGTTGCAGTGAAGAAAAATGAGTAAGCTCTAGAGACCTACTGTACATTATACCTACAGTAAATAATAATATATTGTACACCTAAATATTTGCTAAGAGGGTAGATTTCAGTTAAATGAACTTTCCACTATATATATGTGTGTGTGTGTGTGTGTGTGTGTGTGTGTGTGTATACGTATATATATATATATATATATGTATGTATATATATGTTTGTTTATTTTTGAGAGAGAGAGAGTGGGGGGAGGGGCAGAGAGAGAGAGGAAAACACAGAATCCAAAGCAGGCTCCAGGCTCTGAGCTGTCAGCACAGAGCCCCACGCGGGGCTTGATTCCATGAACTGTGAGATCACGACCTGAGCCACAGTCGGACACTTAACCAACTGAGCCACCCACGTGCCCCTATATATTTTTTTTCAGTGTGAAACTGAACACTAAAAACATTCTATATACATTCCATTTCACTTGACCATGTAGGGGAGTAGGTAGTAGACATTCACTGGAGGTTCAGGGAAACTTCTCTAAGGAAAAGCAACTGAGCAGAAATTTTAAGTAAGAGGTTTACCGTTTAAGAGTACAAGGGGGAAGTGGAGAAGAATGTTCCAGATGATAAACTTGTAGTCAACTAACATGTTGTGTGTTGTCTTCCTGATTATTATCGATGATTATTTGTGTATAAGTACACATCATACTACATATTCTGTCTTGTAACTTGGGTAATAGACAGTATCTGTAAGTATGGGGCCTCGGTTTCTTCACCTATAAATTGAGGGGTTATACTAAATGTTTCCTCAAGTGTCTTTCAGATTTAAATTCTAAAATCATATGATGTTAATTTTCACAGATCATACAAAAAAATGTCATACTGGAAGAACAACACATGTTAGATTCATTTTTCATTAAATATCCAATGTAAGCTTTCAAAGGATTGTTCATTTATTATCACTACCTGATCATCATAGTAAAACACATTTTTCCAAAACATCAACTGTTTAATGTCCTATTCTCACAGTCTAACCTCACAACTACAATAATACCTATTGGTTCTCCCTAATAGAATCAACAAAGGCTTACTAATTAAATAATAGCAATAAAAATAAAATAATTTTAACATAGGAAAATGTATTTATAATAATGATAAATACAAAATCAATAATGTTGTTAAAATTAATTACATTTAAAAGAATATAAGATCTACAAAGATAATTTCTGGGACTTTGGCACCCTGGGTGACTCAGTTGGTTGAGTGTCCAACTCTTGGTTTTGGCTCAGGTAATGATCTCACAGTTCATGGGTTCAAGCTCCCCATGGGGCTCTGCACTAATGGTGCAAAGCCTATATGGGATTCACTCTCTCCTACACTCTCTGCCCTTTCCCCACTTGTGCTCGCTCGCGCTCTTTCTCTTTCCCAAAATAAATAAATAAACTTAAAAAAAAACTTGAGAAGGAAATTATATTGGTTAATGTAGGGTAAACAATGTTTATAGAAAACAATTTTCATAAACTATCTCATTTGATCTCCACAAATTCAATAAAGTGTGTGTTATTATTACTGATTTTAAAGGTATGAAAAATTTCATTTTGGTAGATTGTATCTAGCTCAAAGTAATGTGAAACTTCAGGGATTTAGAGGCACCTGGGTGGCTCAGTTGGTTAAGCATCTGACTCCCGGTTTCAACTCAGATCATGATCTCCCAGTTTTGTGAGTTCAAGCCCTGAGTTGGGCTCTGCACCGGCAGCATGAAGACTGCTTGGGATTCTCTGTCTCCTTCTCTCTCTACCCCTTCCCCACTCATGCTGTCTCTGTCTCTCTCAAAATAAATAAATAGACTTAAAAAAGTTTTTTTTTTAATTCAGGGATTTGAGCCCTACTGAATCCATTGCTGCCTGATTCAAATATCTTCTTTCTACTAAATTCCTGTTTTGCAACTGATACCTACATTCTGAAAGTGCTAATTTCCTTCTTCCAATTCTCTTCTCCCCACTAAAGAGTTTTTATTTCTTCACATCAAAACTTGTTTTTAGAAAAGGAACAAAAACTCACAATGAAATCTGTTTGTAACCAGAAGAACAATCAAGCCCATCTGTCTTTATAAGAATTAGCACCTTGACCTTAAAATTAAAGTTCCATTGACATAATTCCAGCACCACCATTTCAGAAGACCAGAAGGCTCTCTGCAGGACATAGGTTCATGTTGGAGTACTTCAAGTCGTATACCTTGGGCAGTTGTCCAGTCTATCCAGTGTGCAAAAATTCACAAGACCCACCAAGAGAAGCACCCAAGCCATGTCACTCAAGTTCAACCTTTATAGCCAGAACTGTGCAGGTCAAATTTGGAATAACAGAAGAAACTTGCAGGGTGATGTCTTGGCCTCTGTGGATAAAATTTGACTGAGGCTTAACTAAAACACTTGCTGGACAGTTTCAGCCCTAATTTTCGACATTCATAAAGGATTGCTGCACCCTGAGATGATGATTGGATAGATAGATGTTTGATAGATCGATAGATAGATCGATAGATAGATAGATTTGCAGATAAATACATTTAATTTTATTGGGTCATACTGGTTTAAATTGCTTGGTCATTACCACTACCATCAGCAGCTATTAGAGGCTTATTATGGGTATAATTCTTGTAAGTCATTCATACATTTCTACATCATTTTAACTAATCTCATGGGATGCTTAAGATGGTGTTGAACATGTATTCATAACTATCTGTGCTGTGGTCTTCTTCTAATCCACAACTGTGTCCTTCTCTTATTGTCTTTAATTATTTCTGCAAATTCTTTTGATGTCTGAGACCCAGTTCCAACACAGGGAAGGGATTTTTCCAATACCTCCAGTAAGCAATT
This sequence comes from Lynx canadensis, assembly GCF_007474595.2. NCBI lineage: Eukaryota > Metazoa > Chordata > Mammalia > Carnivora > Felidae > Lynx > Lynx canadensis. The sequence goes on from NC_044320.2 coordinate 17,769,307, forward strand.
CTCAGAAACCAGCAACATTTTTGAGAATTCAGCTCAATTCTGACACTATCTGCCTGGCACCAGATTCCACAGGCTAAGGGTTCGGTCCTATAAGACCCCCTCCTACCCCCGCCTTAGGTTGGATTAATTGGCTGGAGGGGCTCATAGAACTCAGAGAAACAGGTAACTTACGAGATTACCAGTTTATTATAAAAGGAAGAAACTCAGGAACAGCCAGCTGGAAGAGATGCATAAGGCAAGGTGTGGGGAAGGGCGCTGAACTGCCATCCCCTCTCCAGGCACAATATTCTCTCCCATCTCCATGTATTCACCAACTCAAGCTCTCTGAACCTCATCCTTTTGGGATTTTATGGAGGCTTCATTACACAGGCAGGGTTGATTATATCACAGGCCAATGGCAATAGATTGAATCACCAGCCCCTTTCCCCTCTCTGGAGGGCAGAGAGTGGGACTGGAAAGTCATCCCTTTAATCACTGACCTTAGTTAGAACCTCTGACAACCAGCCCCAATCCTCAGGTGCTTTCCAAAAGTCGCCTCATTAACATAACAAAAGATACTTTATTGCTCTTATCACTTAGGAAATTCTAAGGGTTTGGGAGCTCTGTGCCAGAAAAAGGGACAAAGACTAAATTTATATTTCTTATTACAAATCATAAGATTCCAAAATACTTTCACATTTTACAACTATGTGACTAGCATGACATCCTCAAAGTTTTCCAAATGTCAATGTGGCATAAATGTCGTGGTATCAGGTAAGACCTCCATGATAACTAATCCAGGCTCCATGTATTTTAATAAATCTTTAGCGATTTAAGTGAAGTGATATGAAATCTAATTGAGAATCATATTTACAAGTCAGCCAAGCTAATAGGTCCCATTGTTATGCTTTTTGTAATCTGACATAACTGAGGTCAAATCATAGCTCTTAGCTCTTTTTGAGATTGGTCCGTATGTTTTGCCATAAAATAGTAATGAATATTGGGTTGTGAAAATTTAATGAGACAGTACGTGAAATCAGTTAGCATGATATCTTACCTATAGGAAGTAGTCAATAAATAATAGCAACAACAATACTAATGTGATTTGTGAACCTTAAAATTGTCGGTACGCCTGGATTGCTCAGTCAGTTGAGTGTCCAACATTGGCTCAGGCCATGATCTCATGGTTCGTGGGTTTGAGCCTCGCATCGGCCTCTCTGCTGTCAGCACAGAGCCCACTTCAGATCATTTATCCCTCCCTTTCTCTGCCCCTCCCCTGCTCAAGCTCGCTCATGCTCTCTCTTTCAAAAATAAACGTTAAAATAAATTAATTAAACTGTCAGTTATTTTACCAGCAAAAAGTTTATTCAGTAATAGCAGAGAATTGCAGTTTAGGATAAGCAAGCTATGGCAAAACCATCGGGAAATCCAAGAACAAAGGAGAGCAACACTCTTGCAGAGGAAAGAGAGAGTTTGGGAGTGACTGTTATAAACAAAAAGGGCATGGAAGCAAATGAGAGTTTGAAGTGTAGTGGCTTTTCTTTAGCTGAGTTGTGACAGTTCCTCTTCAGCTGCACTGCTGCCGGGGGTGAAAACCTTTCTTCCTCCATCTGGGGGGAGTAAAGTAGTGTCAATTTACAAGGTATGTTTCCCTGTTGAGATCTGCAATTGACAAGTGGTAGGACATGAGAGTTCCCCTTTCTAGCCTCCCAACTCCATTTTAGTGAGGTTTCCCTGAATTAATTTTCACAGATAGATAGTAATTTATTTTTTCTTTTCTTTGGAATGAAGCAAACTTTGTCTCTTCCCATAGTTTACTTATTTGATCCTTAATTTTGTCCTGGAAGACACATAAAACAAACGCATTTCATTTCCGTGTATCTTTGGCAAACTGCATATAGAAGGCACTCAATAAATGCCTTAGCAGTTCACCTAAAATAGTAACAATAATAGCTACTGGGGTACCTGGGTGGCTCATTCAGTTAATGACTGACTCTTGATTTTTGCTCAGGTCGTGATCTGATGGTTTGTGGGATCAAGCCCCACATTGGGCCTTGTGCTGACAGCACAGCATGGAGCCTGCTTGGGATTTTCTCTCCCTCTCTCTCTGCCTCTCTCCCACTCACATACATGCTCTCTCTTAAAATTAATAAATAAATATTTTTAAATAATAATAGGCACTAATGATCATGTTTTGTTTTAGTCTTTTTCTTATATTACCTGATATATTCATGATCGTCTAAGTAAGATAAGTGTTATTGTATCCAGTTTTAACATTTGAGAATCCTCAAATGTTAGTTTGAAGTAGTCAAGATTGTTTTAAGAAGAGATAGAGGCAAGACTTAAATCAGGACTACCTGTCTGTTCCCTTCCCAATATGATTTTCTGCCAACCAGGATAAACTGGATTTGTGTTTCAGGGAATAAAATGCAATATATGAGAGATTTTGCACATTACCTGCATCATTTTGTAAGCAGTAAATTGGAGCACATTTTTTTAAATTTAATGGTAAAATTTAGGTGCCAATGAAGATCAATGGGAAATATATTTATTTGGAAGAGGGTGATTTCTAGAATCCTTTAACTCATCTGAAAAAGACACTGATTAATACTTCCACACATATGTCTGAAGCTGTTTGCCAGGTTTGAAATTTGGAATGGATTCAGACGATATTATTGAAATTGGTTTAAATGAGGAGTTTGGGGTTTAGGGCTTTCATCAACAGACTGACCAGCTAAAGGCAGAACATGTTAATCCAAAATAATAGGTAACATTTTAAAGACCTATGGTTTGAGGGTGAGACTGCATATTATACAGTTTACAGTTGCTAACAGCCACACACATTAGAAAGTCACATTTGAATTCAAGGTGATAACAAACTTTCTTTGTTTAGTTCTGAGATTTCGAACATGAGTATAACAGGCCACAAAGTTCTAGACTTGAAGAATTTTTACCCAAGGGAATATATTACTGTAAATATGATGATTAAGAACAATTTCATATATTTCATATATATACATACATACATGTACATATGTATACATGTACATGTATGTATGTATATATATAAAAGTAAAAAGTAAAGAGTGCCCCCACAGTTCTCTTCTTCCTGTAGGAGAACAAAAGACAATTATGTAGCTCTCTCTCCCTCCTCTTTGGCACAGGCAGTTGCTGATTACCTTTTCAGGATAACAATAGCAAGAATTCACAAAACAGACAGAATCTGCTGGAAGCCCTGAGTATGAATATCATGTTGGGCATGAAACACACAAGGGAGGAATGTTCTGGCACCAGCACCACATGTGGTCACAATAACTACAGAGGGTGAAATCCAACAAAAAAAAAATTATTCATTATGCAAAATAAAATTCTGTGCTGAAATGTTGCATGGCTTCCATAAACAATTGTATTATTTGAAAAATAACAGAGCTGCATGCCTCTGATTTATGCGAAATTTTGGCTTGGTGCTTTTCTCATTTTCAAGAATTTTTAGTCTTTCTTTCATATTTAATTATTTAGTAAATTGAAGAATACCAAAGAAAGATTATTTTGTCCCACTGAGAAAATTTCAATATTATACAGTATATATTAGCTTCTCTCTCTCTCTCTCTTTTTTTAAACAGCAAAACAGAAACAGATTTATAGTTCTCTCCAATCTACCTCCCAAATAGCCAGAATCAACCTGGCAGTATGACAACCAAAATTGCTTTTCTAGTAGAATGTATATTCTAGGGGTAGATAACTGAAATAAACAAGAAATACATAGAAGATAACTTCAAAGGGTTTTCAGCCACGAAGAAAATAAAACAGTGCAGTGTGATAGAAAGTGATTTGGGTGTATTCATTTTCTGTTTCTGCATAACAGATTACCAGAAATTTAGCAATTTAAAGCAGCGCAATTTATCAACTCACAGTTTTCCTAGGTCAGGAGTCTGGGCATGAGTTAACTGAGCCATCTGCTCAAGGTCTTCTCAGGCTGATAGTACAATGTTAACTGGAGTTAGAGCCTCGTGTGGTGCTCAATCAGGAGATACTATTCCGAGTGCATTCATCTTGATGGCCGAATTCAGTTCCTTGCAATGGTAGGACTAAGGTCCTCATATTCTTGTTGGCTTTTGGCCGAAAGTAATGTGTTGAGGCTGCCCTCAGGTCCATGCCAGGTGACTCCCACCATAGACTCTCACCAAACAATTATTTCCTCCACAAAAACAGTAGAATATCTCTGCTTTCAAAGAGTTTGCCTGGTTAGCTCAGGGCCACCCAGGATAATCGCCCTTTGGATTAATTTATAGTCAACTTATTCAGGACACAATTACATCTGTATACTTCCTTGTGCCAAATAACATAGCATAATGATAACAGTGATACCCCAACCTATTCACAGGTCTTGTGCATACTGAAAGACAGTAGATTATGCAAAGCTATAGGCAATTGTGGGTCATCTTAGAATTCTGACCACTGCCACAGTGGGTAAGCCCACAACATTAACTAGCATAGTCAAGAAACACTTCTTAGGGCAGTAATATTTGAGTTGAAACTTGAATGTTGAAAAGAAGCCAGCCATATAATAATCATGGAAAAAATATTCCAGCAGAAGAAATAACTTGTATGAAGGCTTTGCTGTAGGAGACAGCTTTGTAGGTACAAGAAACAGAAGGCCCAAGTGCCAAGGGGAGAGAGATAAGATCATGAAGGACCACGCACACTTCAAACTGGAGATAATTAATAGGGCTGCATGACATGAGTCATGTGAAATTTGAATTCAAATAGGAAGTATTAGGATGATTTAGGCAGTGAAGTCGCATAATCCATTTCTTTGCAAAACTTCAAAACCTTTCAGTTTGATTCTTACAATCACTTTTTATGTTTGATAATTAAGGATTCTCACATGAAGGACAGTAACTACAGGAAACATGACTCATCACTCAGGATAAAGAGTTTTTTACCGTCGTTGGCTTGTCGCCGTATGCTGCTCTGATTTCCCTCCAGGAAAATAAAGACAAAAAAAAATGAGCTTAGATTTAAATTTTAATTTCAAATCAAACCATTTGCATAGTACATTTTTTTTTCAAGTTGCAAATGATTTTTCTGAGGCGGTTGAACTTTCTAAAGAAGGGAAGAAAGAATAAATATATTAAATCATTAGAGTACAGTATTATTATTTGTCTGCCAACTGGTTCCAGTCACTCACACTAATGGTATATCTGATTGAAAAAAAAAAGTTTTGAAAGTAAAGTAGGTATTTCATCTCCATGTGGACCAATAAAACATCTGGTCTGGCTACTGACTTTTCAGAGTAAGTAAAGTATAGAGACCTGGAACCACAAACTAGATCTGGTTTATGACTTCCACCTCTTGAGAAATGGAATAAAAGGGACATAATTTACCTTAACACCATGAAAAAAATTTAAAAACTGGTCAAAATTTGTGAAAGTGTAGTTCTCCGTATTTTGGACATCACACAATGAAGGACAATGACAACCAACACATGGGAAACAAATGTGATGAATCTTACGATCGTCTCAAATTATTACCTGGAGTGAGTTTCCAGACTGTAGGGCAGGAAGAGGGGGCCCAGGCAGAGCCTTGCTGTCTCCCTGAGTTGAGGAAATGAAGCAGGAAGTCCAAGAAAGATGAGATAGCAAGAGTCCACAGGGCAGAATACCAGAGAGGAGAAAGCTTAACAGAGAGAAAATCTTAGAGATTGGGGAAGAGCCTCCTTTGAGTACACAGCTGGATACTGATTAGCACGAGCACACGAGAAAAGTACCCAAAGTTGAGGGAAAAAAATACTAAAAGAATTAGGAGGAACCATACTGAGAGGTCACATGGTACCATTCATTAATAGTGCATGTTCCAACTAGTCAGAGCAGAAAATCTCGTAATAAACTGGACATTGGGTAGTATACTCAGAATAATTAGGCTTCAATAGTGGGGAAAATTAATCCTGTATTAAAGACTGCCTATTCTGGCCAAACAAGCTTTAAAAAGGAAAAGTCAAAGAAACAAATTCTTTTTTTTTAAATGTCTGTTTGTTTATTATTTCTGAGAGAGAGAGTGATAAAGAGTGAGTTGGGGAGGGGCAGAGAGAGAGGGAGACAGAATTCCAAGCAGGCTTCACAAGCTGTCAGCACAGAGCCCCAGGCAGGGCTTGAACCCATGAACTGTGAGTTCATGACCTGAGCTGAAACCAAGAGACCACGCTTAACCAACTGAGCCACCCAGGCACCCCCAAATTATTTTCGTATAACCTAACCACATCTCAGTATAAAGCTCCAGAATATTTTTAGAAAGGCAAAATCCAATACTCAAAAACAAATTCACAATTGTGGCATCCAATAAAAAATTAAAAGTTTACAAAAGCAGCAGGAAAATACAATTAATACTGAGGGAAAAAAGTCAATCAATTGAAACTGATACAAAATGAACACAGAATAAAACTGGTAGACAAGGACATTAAATAAGACATTATAATGGTAGTCTGTATGTTTAAGAATTCAGAATAAATATTTAAAATATAATAGACATAGAATACCAAAAAAGTACCCAAATTGAACTTTTATAGATGAAAAGTATAATGTCTGAAATGAAGAACACCCTGGATGGGATTAATGGCATATTAGACACTGCAGGAAAAGAGATTAGTGATCTTGGAGGTACAAGAGGAAAAACTATATAAAATGAAATTCATCGAAAAGAAATGACTAGAAAAATTGAGAGGATCAATGAACTGTGGAACTTCAAGAGGCCTAGTAATAGGAGGAATAGGAGTCCTCAAATGAAAGGAAATAGGAGAGAGAAATAATTTTTTAAGTTTATTTATTTACTTTGAGAGAGAGCGAGAACATTAGTTGGGGAGGGGCAGAGAGAGAGAATCCCAAGCAGGCTCCCTGCTGTCTGCACAGAGCCTCGTGCAGGGCTCAAACTCAAAAACTATGAGATCATGACCTGAGCCCAAATCAAGAGTTGGACACTTTACCGACTAAGCCACACTGGTGGCCTGAGAAATAATTTTTGAAGAAATAATGGCTGAAAATATTCCAAATTTGTTGAAAATAATTAGTCTATATATTGAAGAATTTCAACGAACACAAATGCCACAAGCATGAAGAAAATGGTAACGTGGTCAATTACAATCAAATTGCTTAAAATCAGTGATAAAAAGAAGTCTTAATGTAGCCAAAGAAAAAAAGAAACATTATATACAAAGGAACAAAAAAAATAAATAAAAACATTAAAAAAAAAAGAGGGAAAACATTATGTTAACACTAATCAAAGGAAGCAGAGCAGCTTAATTAACTTCAAACAAAAAAGATTTCAAAACAAAGAACCTGCTAAGGATATGGTTGGGGGAGGATTTCATAATGATAAATGGAACAATTCATCAGGAGGGCATAAGAATCCTAAAACTTATGCCCCCAAACAACAGAAATTCCACATATTGAAGGAAAAATTAGCAGATCTTCAAAGAAGACATAGACAAATCCACGATTGGAGTCAGAGATTTCAAGATTACTTCCTTATTAATTGATAGAAAATGTACACAAAAAATCAGTACAATACATAACACTGGAGCAGTACTATCAACCAACTTAACTGGCATTTACAGACCACGCTACTTAATGACAGTAGGATAAAATTTCTTTTTATGTGCACACGGAACACTTGCCAAGATAGACTATATTCTGGGCCCCTCTTCCCAAAAACTGGAAAGAGATTCAAGTAAAAAATTATTCTATTTCGTCACAATAAAACCAAATTAGAAATCAATAACAAACATATGTGAAAAATCTCTACACGGGAAATTAAATAATATACTTCAAATAATAACCTATGGGCCAAAAAAAGATGAAAAAATATATATTTTTTTTAATTCAGTATTTTGAACTCAATGAAAACAAATGTCAAAGTGTGCAGGACATTGCAAAAGCAGAATTAGAGATTAATTTGTAGCCTTAAATATCTATTATTAAGAAAAAATGTTCTCAAATCAGTGACCTCAGCTTCCATCTTAAGAATTAGAATGAAGTCGGGGTGCCTGGGTGGCTCAGTTGGTTGGGCGTCCGACTTCAGCTCAGGTCATGATCTCACAGTCCGAGAGTTCGAGCCCCAAGTCGGGCTCTGTGCTGACAGCTCAGAGCCTGGAGCCTGTTTCAGATTCTGTGTCTCCCTCTCTGTCTGCCCCTACCCTGCTCATGCTCTGTCTCTCTCTGTCTCAAAAATAAATAAAAACATGGCACAAAAACAGACACACAGACCAATGGAATAGAATAGAAACCCAAGAACTAGACCCACAAACGTATGGCCAACTCATCTTTGACAAAGCAGGAAAGAACATCCAATGGAAAAAAGACAGCCTCTTTAACAAATGGTGCTGGGAGAACTGGACAGCAACATGCAGAAGGTTGAAACTAGACCACTTTCTCACACCATTTACAAAAATAAACTCAAAATGGATAAAGGACCTAAATGTGAGACAGGAAACCATCAAAATATTAGAGGAGAAAGCAGGAAAAGACCTCTCTGACCTCAGCCGTAGCAATCTCTTACTCGACACATCCCCAAAGGCAAGGGAATTAAAAGCAAAAGTGAATTACTGGGACCTTATGAAGATAAAAAGCTTCTGCACAGCAAAGGAAACAACCAACAAAACTAAAAGGCAACCAACAGAATGGGAAAAGATATTTGCAAATGACATATCAGACAAAGGGCTAGTATCTAAAATCTATAAAGAGCTCACCAAACTCCACACCCGAAAAACAAATAACCCAGTGAAGAAATGGGCAGGAAACATGAATAGACACTTCTCTAAAGAAGACATCCAGATGGCCAACAGGCACATGAAAAGATGTTCAGCGTCGCTCCTTATCAGGGAAATACAAATCAAAACCACACTCAGGTATCACCTCACGCCAGTCAGAGTGGCCAAAATGAACAAATCAGGAGACTATAGATGCTGGAGAGGATGTGGAGAAACGGGAACCCTCTTGCACTGTTGGTGGGAATGCAAATTGGTGCAGCCGCTCTGGAAAGCAGTGTGGAGGTTCCTCAGAAAATTAAAAATAGACCTACCCTATGACCCAGCAATAGCACTGCTAGGAATCTACCCAAGGGATACAGGAGTACTGATGCATAGGGGCACTTGTACCCCAATGTTCATAGCAGCACTCTCAACAATAGCCAAATTATGGAAAGAGCCTAAATGTCCATCAACTGATGAATGGATAAAGAAATTGTGGTTTATATACACAATGGAATACTACGTGGCAATGAGAAAAAATGAAATATGGCCCTTTGTAGCAACGTGGATGGAACTGGAGAGTGTGATGCTAAGTGAAATAAGCCATACAGAGAAAGACAGATACCATATGGTTTCACTCTTATGTGGATCCTGAGAAACTTAACAGGAACCCATGGGGGAGGGGAAGGAAAAAAAAAAAAAAAGACGTTAGAGTGGGAGAGAGCCAAAGCATAAGAGACTGTTAAAAACTGAGAACAAACTGAGGGTTGATGGGGGGTGGGAGGGAGGGGAGGGTGGGTGATGGGTATTGAGGAGGGCACCTTTTGGGATGAGCACTGGGTGTTGTATGGAAACCAATTTGTCAATAAATTTCATATATATAAAAAAATAAATAAATAAATAAATACATAAAAACATTAAAAAAAATTTTTTTAAAGAATTAGAATGAAGAGTAAATAAAATCTAAAGTTAGCAATAAAGGAAATAATAAAGACTACAGTGGAAATCAATGAAATAGAAAAAAAATAGCAAATGTTAGAAAAAAAATCCAAAACCAAATAAAAAATAAAAAATGGGTTATTTAAGGATATCAATAAATGTGATAAATCTCTAGCTAGATAGATTACATATAAGGGAGAAGACCCATATTACCAATATTACAATGACAGATGGAACATCAATATGGATGTTATATATATAAAAAAATTTGATGGAATATTATGTACAACTTTATGCCAATAAATTCAACTACTTAGATGAAATGGAAAAATTATTTGAAAAACAATAAATACAAATACAATCAGGAAAGAAGACATAGTTAAGTTGTATAGCCTATTTTTATTAAAGAAGTTGAGTTGTAGTGAGAAATTTTCCCACAGAACTCCAGGTTAACCTGTTTTAATAGTGAATTACACCGAGTATTTAAGAAAGAAATAACACAATTTTGCAAAAATTCTTCCACAAATTTGAAGAAAGTTCTCATCCCAAATAAGTCTGTGAGGCCAGCATTCTTCTGATATCAAAACCAGATGAAGAAATAAGAAGAAAAATAAGCTAGAGCCTTATATCTTCCATAAATATAAATCCAAAAATTGTAATATGATTTTGCCTAACTCAAATTGTATATAAAAAGGATAATACATCACGATCAAAATAATTTTATCTCAATAATGCAAGATTGGCTTACTATCTTACAATTTAAACTTCATCACTTTAATTAACCATAGTAACAAGCTAAAAAAAAAAAAAAAAAAAGATCATCTCAAAAATGTAGAAAAATATTTGTCAAAATCCAACATCCATTCCCGAGTAAAAAGACTCATCGGGGCACCTGGGTGACTGTCAGTTAAGCATCTGACCAGCTCAGGTCATGATCTCATGGTTTGTGGCTTTGAGCCCTATGTGGGGCTCTGTGCTGACAGTTCAGAGCCCAGAGCCTTCTTTGGATTCTGTGTCTCCCTCTCTCTCTACCCCACCCCTGCTCACACTCTGTCTCTCTCTCTCAAAAATAGACATTAAAAAAAATTTTTTAGGGGTGCCTGGGTGGCTCAGTCGGTTAAGCGTCCAACTTCGGCTCAGGTCATGATCTCACAGTTTGTGAGTTCGAGCCCCGCGTCGGGCTCTGTGCTGACAGCTCAGAGCCTGGAGCCTGCTTCACATTCTGTGTCTCCCTCTCTCTCTGCCCCTTCCCTGCTTATGCTGTGTCTCTCTCATTTTTAAAAAAAAAAAAATTTTTTTAAGCCTCATTAACCTACAAGTAGGAGACACATTCCTTAATCTAAAAAAGGGCATTTATGAAAATCCTGCAGTTCACACCATATTTTAATGGTGAAAAACCCAAATACTTTCCCCTGAAAGTCAGGACCAAGGCAAGGATGCTCAGTCTTATCACTTTTATTTGATATTGTATTAGAGGGTTTAGCCAGTGTAATAGGTCAAGAAAAAGAAAATGACTTGGTTGTATATATATGCAGAGTAAAAAAGGCTTGAATCTTTTTCTTTCCTGAAGATCAGGAAATGTATGTGTCTGAACTTTGGTCCCCTTTAGAATAAGAGAGATGTTGGCCTCACCCCTCATTGTTTTTTTTTTCCTTAAAGTAGCCGAGGTAAAGGTAGAGGAGGAGAAAGGTAGAGGAGGTACAGTGGGTGAGAGTGGCACCCTCACAGTAGGCAAAGCATGGTTACTTTGTGGTTTCCGGCAGCATGGCAACCATACACGATTTAGTATTCAAAGGTACTTTCTCTTTCTCTCCTGTTTAAAAAGCAGAAAACTATCAAGAAAAAAAGAGTCAGAAAGAACAAATGCCTTTAGGGAGAAAAACAGAATTTATGAAGTAGACTATACTACAGGTATTAGTGTATGGACAATACTCCTATTATTTTCAATCTTATTTAATCATATCTATCCTATGATGCAGGCATTATTATCCCCACATTTCATTTCCAAACCTTAATGTCACAGAGATCATAAAATGGCATAGCTAGAATTGGAACCCGGGTTTTTACTGCAGTTCCCTTGCCTGTTCTCATACAGAAACAAACATCTTGCTATCCATGTCAGTGTTCTCGATCAGCTCTCTCTAGCCAGCTTTAAATATGTGTAATTACTGCCTCTAATGTAGCTATTTGAAAGTAGTTTTGAAGTTCAATGAATTAGATAATACATATTAAGTCATATATGTGTGGGTTTTCCAATATCCTTCTCAAATGTTTAGCCTGAAATAGAATCCTTGAAGAATAGTATTTTTATATTCCATTGCTATTATAGTACAATAATTTCTATAAATATCCTTGGTCTGTGTTGTGCCTTTAATAGCTTAGGAATATGATACAGAGGATATAAATTATACATTGGACATAGTAACATTATAGAACACCCCAGGTAACCTGCTGGGTCAAACACAAGATTAAGTGTCAAGAAGCTTGAGTGAAATATCTCTTGATATCTGATGCTTATTCTCTCCTCTATTTCTTTTCTTCTTTTCTTTTCTTTTTCTTTCTTTCTTTCTTTCTTTCTTTCTTTCTTTCTTTCTTTCTTTCTTTCTTTCTCTCTCTCTCTCTCTCTCTCTCTCTCTCTCTCTCACACACACACTTTAAGCCTTCTCTTCAGACAACTTCTTTACCATCTTGGCTGCTTCCATAGCTCCATCCCTTAGCATATCCACCAGTACCAGCACTATGAGTTCAGCCTCGTTTCACCATGAGAAATCTTTCATTTCAATTACTCCAGAACATTTGCATTTCCATCTTGAGCCTGTCTTTCGAACAGTCCTTATTAATTGGAATAAAGATGAAGGCAACAAACATTATACCAGGCATTTAGGAAGATGCTAAATAAACTAAATAAATATGAGTTTTGCCTGTTTCTATTGCCTTGAAAAGTTTATTTCACAGTCTCTTCTGTCACTACATTATGAACTAAAGGAGAAAAGAGAAAACTAGTTGCATTTAGCACCTCCTTTCCTTTTGCTTCAGATTTCCCATGGATAGGAGGAGACACTGATTTTTTTTTAGCTTATTTATTTATTTGGAGAGAGAGAGCATGGGTAGGGGAGGGGCAGAGAGAGGGGGAGAGTGAGACTCCCAAGCGGGCTCCACACTGTCAGTGTGGAGCCCAATGCGCGCCTCAAACTCACAAACGGTGAGATAATGACCTGAGCCAAAATCAAGAGTCGGACGCTTAACTGACTGAGCCACCCAGGTGCCCCAAGACACTGATGTTTTTGAACAAGATAGAGATAATTTTATAGACTAGGATCGGTAGTCCAGCTAACAGACTTAAAAGACGTGAATGAATTTATTAAGAGTATGCTGAGTACAGAAGCCCTGTATATACTTTATCTCTCTTAGTACTTAACTATTCCCTTTGTTTCTATTATCTGAATTTAACAAATAAAGGAAAAGAGAACCAGAGACTCAGAGAAAAATCACCCAAGTGAGCACGTGGCAATGCCGAAATTCGGAATTACAAGTCTGACTCCTCAAACTCTTATTAGAAACATGACCTTTGGCATGCTGCTTTAAGCTTCAGATTTCTCAGCCGAAAAGAAAGGTGGGTGGCAGTCACTCAGTCCCTTCTCCAGTATTTACGGGGCTGTTATATGGTGAACACGTGCCCTGGATAAAATAGTTAAGCCAAACATAAAAATGACCTGTAGCCTAATAGGATTATTAAGGCATGGTGGGATGACAAAAGACGAGGGATGGTCAGGGAAGGAAGACTTCCCTGAAAAACTTGATATGAGCTCACAACTGAAGGATAAGAGGAAGTTAACTAAATGGGCCCTGAGAAGATGGGCAGGATTCCCTTGGAAAGTTCTGACAGAGAAAATAGTGGGAGCAGATGCTGAAGGCGGGAGGGGAAGGGCTTTTTCAAGGGCCCGAGTGTTGTCAGTGGAGTTGGATGGAGCATAGGGATGCAGATTTCCATAACCAACTCCTCCTAACCAGTGTGGTTGTTCTGTGGTTTGAAGTCAAAGACTGACAAGGCCAGCCAGCGGGAAGTGCTTTGTAAATTAGAAATCACGATGTTAATGTGAAGATTGTGGGAGTTTTGCTGGTTTCCTATTTTAAAAGTCTATAACATTTCCCCAAAACCATTCTTAAAGTCTTAGCGAAGAGTGCAATCTTCTCATGGCATGAAATTGGGGTTTACAGAAGAGCTTCTGTTTCATCATTGACAGAGCTGGAGACAATTCTCAACAGAAGTTAGCCTGACTCCTGGGGTGAAAATGTGCTTCAGAGCATTAAATACACAGTCCCCTGGCTGTTTCTAAAGAAGCCACCCTCAGACTGACATATGCATTCATAGTTTGATTAATCATAAGTGTGAGCTTCTTGGCTGAAGAGGGGAAGAACCTGAGAAACCCCGGCTGTCTCCCAGGACAGAGAATAGAGGAGGATTTTCCACAGTGGAAAGCAGGAGAGGGAAACCTGTCAGCTGGTGACTGATGGGTGGGAGTTGGGTGACCCCATGGCAAAACATTACAAATTCTCATGTGGGAGTCCTGCCTACCTGTCTTCTGGGTTTGCTTCCTAAGGAGGACCAGACCACACCCTGTCTACATGGCAGGGGACGGGGGATGGAGACCCATCTCCTTCCAGATCAAAAACCGTCTTCTTTCACTCAGGACACCTGAGAACAATTGCCTGATAGCTACAGGTACCGCAGAGGTGTGGCAAAGCTCTTAAGAC